>NC_137455.1:361467134-362667134 GCF_964235325.1 Thermobia domestica
TGTTGATGCCCAGATACTGCAGCTATGGAAGAAGACAATCATTCAACATATTCAGATAAGTAAACCGGATACCTTCAAAGAAGTACGGACCAAAGAAGTATTGTTCAGTTATTCCCACTCAAAGTATGACGTGCGGAGGTTGTCCTCAACTTCCTGGCCGGAAACAGCACCACACACCACTGACATAGAAAAATAATAATCCCAAGAAGAACGAGAAACTCTATTTATATTGAAGGTCTTGCTCCTCCCTAGCATAATCTGAAACGAGTTTTCTGGCTAATATTAACGGATATGTCAAAATTGAGAAGCTAGCTGAGGATCATAACATATGAATGCTTCTTTGTTTGCCAAAAGTGGTATATCAGTAATGGCTGAATATGTATGATGCTGGTGTTAGAAGGAAGGGGGAGTAACTGTGGGAAAAATAGTTCTTGCCCATTTCGACGAATGATCTAGAAGCAAAATTTCATCGCGGTATTGATTTTCGGCGGAACGGGAATCGAAATGTGAAGACACTGGGAAATACTGATTTACACACAAATATACGTGAAATACATTGCTTCACTAGAGTCTGATAAAAAATGTAAGCGCTTTATCAACAGTTGGGATTCATATAGGTTTTGTACTTTGAAGTACTATGATTGAAATTTCTATCGTTATGCAATCCTGACATAGTCATATCATCATGCGAATATCTATCTATAATAATTTCCATTCTGAAAATCATATGCCTGTGAACCGATTTGAGTACTTGTCGTTTTCTGAAGAAGACAACGAGGTTTTGTTAGGGAGATCCGGGTTCGATTACCGGCGGGAGATTGTGTCATTCGTATTCCACATTAATCAATAGATCCCGTCTCATATAGCTTGTCTGCTGAAAGGGACGTTAAACTCTAAATCAACTCATCGTACTCGAAGACTTTTCCTTTCTTTCTTTTGCCTTGTTTAACACTTTTTGAAATAAGAAAATATGCAAATATTCGCTTCTGCTTGTGATCCATGTAAATCAGAATAAACATTTTATATATATACTTTATCTAATGTACTGCCTCTCCATGTTGGTTTAGCGGGTAGTAACGTGCTTTTGACACACGGCGTCCTGGTTTCGATTTCCGATGGGAGAATATTAAAATTTGAATACATTGTGGTGGTTAATTCGAATTCAATTCTAAATTAAAGATCTATTGGAAAGATACGCTAAATTTCAAGAAACAACAAAAATATATTTAGTTTACTAAAAATTATAGGAGAGACTGTATATATGTAATTATATATTCAAAGTATCGCCTACAGAGACGCTAACAAGGTTCAATCTATCCAATTCAATTACATTATAGTGTTAAAAGTAGAGAAAATTAAATTTTGGAATACAAATAACTGAAATATGAATTTTAAAACGTAGCAAAATGAATATATTATCTAGGAAATTTTATTTCATGTTTTTGTGATTCATTGTCTTCATATGTACATTTAAAAGATGCAAAGAGGATTAATTAAAGTTCGGTTAAAACAATTAGGTCAATACCTTTGTATGATCCATTAGACCCCCCTTAAATCCTCTTGACATGTTTTCCTCGAAAAAAAAATCTGTTTTCAAACTAACCTTCTCTCTCCACCCCGTGTAGGCTAAGTCCTAGAATGATTGTTGATTTTGTACAAATTTTACGTATTCTTTTAGCACAAAATTTTCGAAGCTAAATCGTTGAATTGTTTTTCTTTTCCTGGAGGGGGCACGGTGGCTCAGTCATAGAGCGCTTACCTCTGGTGCGTGGGGTTCCAAGTTCGATTCCCGATCAAGTAAGTTTGTGGTGGATAACATTGTGTCCGTGTTTTTGTTTTCAGCGTACTCCTGTTCCCTTCAACATTCTCATTCCACAATTGCTCCGTCATCACTCACTTACCTTAATCATACGTCCCTTCAACCTAACGGGAATAAACGTGAGACGTTAAACTGAAAGATTTCATTTCATTTTTCCTGGAGGCAAGGGCGCTGATCCTGGGGAGCCGAGGGGGCCCGGGCCCCCCAAAGCTCATGTGGGCCGCCGTATTGTATTTATGAATATACAATATTTTGCATAATTTGAATGCAATTTGTCTTAAAATCCTAACATATATAGCTTCTACATCTTAATGGACTCCCCAAATTTACAGAAAAATCGGCGCTCTTGTCTGGAGGCTCTGTACAATTGAAATTACAGTATATTATTATTTATGTGTATCCTGTTGACTCTTCTGGGTATATGATATTGCATAGAATTTCCTCACGTACAAATCCAATTGCTTCTGCAAATAAAATAATCCAGGCTATGCATTTGTATACATAGAAAATTAATTTTTTCAACATGCTCTAGGTGCAAAACTTATACAGAGCACTCTCGAATATTCTTTACTAAGAGAGCAAATAAGGAAATACCAAAATATTTTATTTTCAACGTTTATTTGACAATCTTTTGTTAAATGTTATAACTAAACATTTATTTATGATTTTGATCACTAGCTACAAATAGAGTGAAATGATTTGTGGGCTCACAGATATAACAAACATATGATAGAGCTACGTTTGTAGGTGTTGAGTTACATATATGAAGATGGCAGACATCAGAGAGATATGTCGACAATGGGACTGTCTCTCTATACAAATAAAATAGAGAGTGTGTGTGTGCGACCTCATCCAATCGGATCGATTAAACAAACAATTACGGCAGTCATCTTCAATTTGTTGTATTGGCACTCTTAAAAACAAGGTAAAAATGGATTATTTGCTATGATTTGTCCAGCGGATATATGTGGGTTTGATTAACGCTATTATCTGGGTATGTGTTCCTCTTTTGTCAATATATTATGAAACTTATATACACGGATCATGTCATATGACCAGTTCAAATAATAGTTTAAAATTCTGTTTTTGAAGTTGCTAAATTGTTTAGTTCCCCTTGTCTACTTCTATGGAATTAATTACTGTGTATATGCGTTTTTCTGCTTCCGTGCAAATTGGCATCATTTCAAACATATAGGGAATGATGCTAGAAAGACAATTCGTAAATTTATGTTAACGAACTATAACAAACACACTAGAATTGTATACTTTCTCATTCACAAAGGAGCCTATTGGCACAACAGTATATTGCTCACTTCTGGTGTGTGAGGGGCTCCTGGTTCAACACGTGAGTGTTTGGTGGAAACATCGTGTAGAGTTTTCTCGGAGTTCTCCCGTTTCTATTCACTTTCTCATTCTACGTGGGTCAGTCAAAAAGTTAGTTGCACTCCTTCGTAAATATTTTCGCTCAATGGTAATTTTGATGAAACTGAGTGGTAACACTTGTTACGTGGGATAATTTATCACACTATATATATATATATATATATATATATATATATATATATATATATATATATATATATATATATATATATATATATATATATATATATAAAGTTAATATGGTCATTGTTATCCTAGAAGGTTATGCTATCCGTTCATGAACCATTGGGTACTTGAGCGCCTCTAGTGGAAGTTTCTGGACCACAGACTTTCGAATGAGCTGCCGGCAGCCTGAACAGCCATTCGAAACGATATGTCCAACTGGGCAAGTTTAATCTCGTCTTGATATGTGAATGTATGACGGCCTTTTATGAAAGTTGGATAGTTATACAAATACAGTATACTAAATCGAGAATAACGTTAAGTTGATAATAGTTATTTTATTATATTATATACCTATTTATTCGTGTGAGGTTTCGAAGTTTCAATATTTGGTTTGTATTTATATAAGGGTTATAAGAGGTGTACCGAAACATTCCTCCCGAAGGTGGACTATAGTTGTATATAACTTAATAAATTGGGTGAGTGTAATTTTTGATTATAATATATTCCCTTTATATATTCATATTTCATAAGGAATAAATATAGATTTCTAATTGGTTTGATAAAATTCAGGAGGTCTAATATATATATTAGAATAATAATTGAAAGTTGTATTAGAGAAAAATCTACGGTGATGGAAATAAAATGTATTCTTGCGACGCTTAATCATTTCCAGGAAACCGCTTTCCCTTACTTGTACCGTTTTTAACCTTTAGTTTACCATTGACAGTACACTGTCAAAAGTGTACATCCGTTCGTCCCGCTGCCACTGTACTGACAGAGGCGAAAGGTCTACTTTTACCAGCGACACACCGGTTGAGAACCAACCTTTTTGGTTTCTTTCAGTATGGACTATCTCTTCATACAATAAGGCACATCATTTTAAAAAATAAGTGTGCTGTTCCTACTTTTTTCTAGCTTTTAACAGCAATAAAAATTTAGGTTTGTGATTTTTAAAAAGAATGGCTTTTAAATTTTAAAAACTCTACGTTTCACAGGATTTTATAAATGTTTCGCAGGGAATGTCATGGTGATTCAACGTATAGTACAGTCCGCATTGGAAGAAGGCGAAGAAAACTCTTCTTTTTTTTTTACCACAGCTAGGAGTGCGGGGGGGAAGAGTGAAATTGAGAAATCGTGTTTTCCTCCCTGTGTAGACTAAACATATCTCGACGGAAATAATTTATGAGCCACGAGCAGGAAGCTATGTTATCTCCAATTCGTTTTAACAAGTGGGCTATATACACAATTTGCCCTCTAACCCCCCACCCCTCACACCCACGAGCTCAAACTGCGCTGTTTGTTCCTCGTGTACAAATCCATGTGGTTCATTTTCCGGTGTGTGTGTGTGGATGGAATTCTTTTACGCAGAAGAGAGTAGAATCAAGAGTAGTAGGTTCGCTTACATTTCGAGATGGCAGCAACAAGCCTTTCCAAAGAAGAAATTCAAGAAGCCCTCTGGGAGGAGACCGACACAGAAGATGTAGATGATTTGGACGTTAGTGACAATGACGAACCAGACATCGAACCCGAGACATTGAGTGAAGACGATTCCGACAGCGACGACGAAACACGTCCAGACTACAGGCAGTGGATTCGACGGGACAGATCTAAACCTTCCCCTACACCTTTCCCTTTCACTTTGCAAGCTGGACCAAAGACCGACAGACTGACTGCATCCTCAAACCCCATTGACGCTTTTTGTCTATTTTGTGATGGTGATTTCTTCAACATGTTGTTGACAGAATCGAATAGGTATTATCAACAACATGTTGCAAGACACAAGCCATCCAAAATAGAGCCACCCATTACGCTGGAGGAACTGTATCGTTTTTTTGCTATCCACCTTAGTATGGGACACAACAGACGAGACAGGTACTCAGACTATTGGAATCGGTCCGGCATCATGTTCTCTCCTTGGTACGGCGAAAATCTTTCCAGAAATCGTTTCTTTCACATTTTACGCTTTCTTCACTTCTCTGACAATAGCAGACCACCTAACGTGAACGACCAGTCCTATGACCGCTTCTGGAAACTGAGGGACGTTTTCGAATATCTACGTGACAAATATGATAAACTGTACCAACCGACAGAAAACTTATCGCTTGACGAAGCCATGATTCTGTACAAAGGTAAAGTGATTTTCAAGCAATATATCCCGAAGAAACGCAAACGATTTGGGGTGAAACTCTACATGCTTTGTGATTCTAAGGGGTATGTTGTCGATCAGATCGTTTACCTTGGCAAAGATAAGACCAGACAGACAACAGAAATGACTTCAACACACGCATTGGTCATTGAACTGACACAGAAAGTTCAAGGAGTTGGCCATAAAATTTTTATGGACAACTTCTTTTCCTCTCCTGATCTTTTTGACGATCTTGCAACAAAGCGTACGCAATGTTGCGGGACCGTCAACAAGAACAGACGTTCGATGCCTGACGACTTCAAAGACCGCTTTTTCAAAACAACACGAGGGGACATACATGTACGGACCAGGGATGACTTATGTGCGGTTTGTTGGAGAGATAAACGAGACGTTTTTCTTCTGACAAACTTTCACAACTTTCCTGTCGACGGTAACTTCCTTGACGAACATAAAAACGCGATCAAGCCGCACATTGTTCTGGAATACAATAAACACATGGGTTACGTTGACAATGCTGACAAGATGACGAACACGTATAACGTGCGAAGACGGACAATGAAATGGACAAAGAAGGTTTTCTTCTACCTTCTTGACCAAACTATTTTAAACTCTTTCATTCTGTTACGTTTCTTTCGACCTTCCCCTGCCTTACGAGACTATAGACTACAACTGATTTACGAACTGGTGGCTCTGGGGACACCACCAGTTCCAGGACCGTCGCACATAATAAGTCGACCTCCACCTCTAAAAATACAAAGGTTGGAAGCTGCCAATTCTAAACATTGGCCCAAGAAAGTTCACGAATGCAAGGACTGTGTGGTGTGCTCCAATAGTAAAAAAAGGAAGAGATCAAATTATGTGTGCTCGGAGTGTAAGGTTCACCTGTGCGTTGATCCATGCTTCGGGGTGTACCACACGCGACAGTGACCCACGTGACCCTAAGGGACCTGAGTGCATTGTACACAAGCTGTGACCAGGCTGTTGGTAAGTACAAGTACTAACTTTCATTTATATTGCATAATTTTACTTCTTTGTCAATGTCTATAATAAAAAAAAGGCATTGGATTGTTACTGGAGATATGTGCAATGTTTCAGAAGAAATATTTATAGTGAAAATACTATTTGATTTTAAGACCTAAACCAAAAAGATTTCGCATTCGGAAGGATGTACGTACATTTTCAATACAATTCTTTACAAACAATATTGAAAAGAAGGGGGTTGGGGGTGTTTTCACCCCCAAATTTAGCATTTTTTTTAGATTTTTTTATCTTTGGCGCCCCGTGGCGCCCCCTGAGTTTCTACCAAGTATGTCAAAGGACTCAAACATTATACCAGGGACCTTCCTTAAGAATACAAAAGTGATTTCATAACTTAGTCGCATTTCGTAACGTCAGAAAAAAATGTTTTCTGGTACACTGCAATGACATAAATTTTACACATTTTTTTCGCATTTGCAAGGTGTCAGAAAATAATTTATAGAAACATTACTATTTCATTCTAAGACCTCAACCAAAAAGATTTCGCATTCGGAAGGATGTACGTACATTTTCAATGCAATTCTTTACAAACAAAATTGAAAAGAAGGGGGTTGGGGGTGTTTTCACCCCCAAATTTAGCATTTTTTTTAGATTTTTTTATCTTTGGCGCCCCGTGGCGCCCCCTGAGTTTCTACCAAGTATGTCAAAGGACTCAAACATTATACCAGGGACCTTCCTTAAGAATACAAAAGTGATTTCATAACTTAGTCGCATTTCGTAACGTCAGAAAAAAATGTTTTCTGGTACACTGCAATGACATAAATTTTACACATTTTTTTCGCATTTGCAAGGTGTCAGAAAATAATTTATAGAAACATTACTATTTCATTCTAAGACCTCAACCAAAAAGATTTCGCATTCGGAAGGATGTACGTACATTTTCAATGCAATTCGTTACAAACAAAATTGAAAAGAAGGGGGTTGGGGGTGTTTTCACCCCCAAATTTAGCATTTTTTCTAGATTTTTTTATCTTTGGCGCCCCGTGGCGCCCCCTGAGTCTCTACCAAGTATGTCAAAGGACTCAAACATTATACCAGGGACCTTCCTTATGAATACAAAAGTAATTTCATAACTTAGTCGCATTTCGTAACGTCAGAAAAAAATGTTTTCTGGTACACTGCAATGACATAAATTTTACACATTTTTTTCGCATTTGCAAGGTGTCAGAAAATAATTTATAGAAACATTACTATTTCATTCTAAGACCTCAACCAAAAAGATTTCGCATTCGGAAGGATGTACGTACATTTTCAATACAATTCTTTACAAACAAAATTGAAACGAAGGGAGTTGGGGGTGTTTTCACCCCAAATTTAGCATTTTTTCTAGATTTTTTGATCTTTGGCGCCCCGTGGCGCTGCTCGGTTTGTACCAAGTATCTCAAATGACCCCCAAAATTATAGCAGAGACCTTTGGCAACAAAATGCTTTTTACTTTATGTCTCTATACGCAATAGTAGTTATTTTAGAAGCTTTTCTTTCATACACTACAAACTGTTAAAAATCATTTAAATTTCCCGCGGTACGGAGAAGCGTACACCCTGCTGGCCGGCGGTAAAGTAAAGGTTAATCTATTTTGATTAATGTTAAACCTGGAAATGGCTTATTTATACCATTTCCAGTATTACTTCCATCGACGAACTTGATTTCTAGCTTCCGACCGTCTACATCAAAACGTTTCAATGCTTGTATGTTGATCTTGGAACGTTTGAACGCGGGATGTTGCCGATTGTATGTTACACATTAATGATTAGACGTTCTTCACCTTACTTGTACCATTTTTATTCTATTTTGATGAATGTTAAAACTGGAAATGGCTTATTTCTACCATTTCCAGTATTACTTGCATCGACGAACTTGATTTCTAGCTTTCGACCATCTACATCAAAACGTTTCAATGCTTGTATGTTGATCTTTGAACTTTTGAACGCGGGATGTTGTCGATTGTATGTTACACATTAATGATTAGACGTTCTTCCCCTTACTTGTACCGTTTTTATTCTATTTTGATGAACGTTAAATCTGGAAATGGCTTATTTCTACCATTTCCAGTATTACTTGCATCGACGAACTTGATTTCTAGCTTTCGACCATCTGCATCAAAACGTTTCAATGCTTGTATGTTGATCTTTGAACGTTTGAACGCGGGATGTTGTCGATTGTATGTTACACATTAATGATTAGACGTTCTTCCCCTTACTTGTACCGTTTTTATTCTATTTTGATGAATGTTAAAACTGGAAATGACTTATTTCTACCATTTCCAGTATTACTTGCATCGACGAACTTGATTTCTAGCTTTTGACCGTCTACATCAAAACGTTTCAATGCTTGTATGTTGAACTTTGAACGTTTGAACGCGGGGTGTGGCCGATTGTATGTTACACATTAATGATTAGACGTTCTTCCCCTTACTTGTACCGTTTTTATTCTATTTTGATGAATGTTGAAACAGGAAATGGCTTATTTCTACCATTTCCAGTATTACTTGCATCGACGAACTTGATTTCTAGCTTTTGACCATCTACATCAAAACGTTTCAATGCTTGTATGTTGAATTTTGAACGTTTGAACGCGGGATGTTGTCGATTGTATGTTACACATTAATGATTAGACGTTCTTCCCCTTACTTGTACCGTTTTTATTCTATTTTGATGAATGTTGAAACAGGAAATGGCTTATTTCTACCATTTCCAGTATTACTTGCATCGACGAACTTGATTTCTAGCTTTTGACCATCTACATCAAAACGTTTCAATGCTTGTATACTGAACTTTGAACGTTTGAACGCGGGATGTTGCCGATTGTATGTTATATATTAATGATTAGACATTCTTCCCCTTACTTGTACCGTTTTTATTCTATTTTGATGAATGTTAAAACAGGAAATGGCTTATTTCTACCATTTCCAGTATTACTTCCATCGACGAACTTGATTTCTAGCTTTTGACCGTCTACATCAAAACGTTTCAATGCTTGTATGTTGAATTTTGAACGTTTGGACGAGGGATGTTGCCGATTGTATGTTACACATTAATGTTTAGACGTTTGATCGTTGATCAACTTCTATGATCAATAACTGATTGGTTCGTACTAGCTTTGCCATCTTAAATAACTTACAGTAAAAAAAAAAACAAAGGGGGGATTTAGATTTCTGGGCTTTCGGCATCTAAGACCATTGAGCCCATCACGTTTTGAGGGATGACGTCACACACACTGTCCGGGGAAAGGGAAGGAAGGAAGTACCCTCGGACCTATAAGTTAGGTACCACCCCGGCATTTGCCTGGTGTGAATGAGGAAAACCTCATTCAGGGTGGCTGGGCTGTAAAAGCATTTTACACTTTTCGACCTAGTGCCCCCACCGGGAATCGAACCCGGGATCGCTCTCACCTTCGGTGCGAGCGTTACCGACTACGCTACGCGGGGCCATTCTAAAAATTAAAATCATTGAGTAAAGCAACGTTTATTTATAAAATAATAAATGTGTGACAGTTTCGCTAATTAACTGAACAAGACGTTAATTAGCGAAACTGTTAGACATTTATTATTTTGTAAATAAACGTTTCTTTGCTCAGCGATTTTTATTTTTAGTGTAAGTTCTATGATCAAATTATCATGATACCTTAAAGCCATATACTGAATGTTTGAAGTCTTGGTTTCAATTTTCACTGTTATGTCAAATGTTCATAAAATTCTTAATCTTGTTCTTATCATTGTTCATTTTTCTTGTCATATCAATTGCTATGAAGCTATAATCATGTTTACACCAAGTAGTGCGTATTTATTGAAATTCCTTATAAGACAACCTTATCTGGTTAGAAAATACTCTCTTGATTATGTAAGAACTACTGTATTAGCATCAGTTATCAATTACAGAGCCTAAAGTTCACGAGGTCATGATGTTTATTATAAGTTTTCTATCTCTTTCAAACATCCGCACCACTGAAAATAATAATGGATATATCCAGGAGCGTCATTTCAGATTTTGCCTGAGGGGGGGCAAGACCCCTTGATTTAAGTAAAATTTCTCGTTTTTCACTGATTTACTACTATTCTTTTGATAAAATCTATATAAATCTCAAACTCAGGGGGGCAATTGCCCCTCCATGCTCCCCTAAATGACGCCCCTAGATATATCTCAAAATCCCCTAATAGTAGAGACATATTAGGGATATTAGAGGTGCGAGGCTGTAGTCCGAGAAAACCCGAAGGTCGGGGTACGAAGTCCCTAAGTATATGTCTGTCATAAGTTTTTTTTTCTTTTTGTATAAAAGAGAGTCTTCTACTATTAGCATATTTTATACAGGGATAGATCTTCACCCGACCTGGTGATGTAGGAAGACTTTTTACGATTTTCGGCTCTGGTAATTTTCGGCAGAGGGTCAAAATATGTGTACGTTTCAGGTTTTTAAAAATGTCTTGCTTAAATATCTAGTTCTATCATTTTTCTATCTTACTTATGATTGTACGGGTTTACATAACAGCAAAGGACAAATACCTGACCAATGGAATTGGTTGAGAGAATGTTCTTTTTCTTCTCTTTCTATCCAGGTTCTGAATTAAAACCCGGCAAAGACAGGTGTTTCTAGCTAGTCCAATATATAAAAATGAAACTGATCTTGTTTGTACAGTATATGGCAAAACAAACAATACTGAAATTCGCGTACGGATGGCGCTCAGGTACACTGTGGTATGAGCTGCGAGCACCAAATATGCGTTCAGTTGTGTGTTTACTAGCGTGGTGTGAAGTAGGCGCGAAGGTAATGTTACTCCAACAGAGCAGAATGTTTATTGTCGAGCACTATTTCCGTTCATACCTCGTACTTCTCATTGCAGGATATGAGCGCGCCACACCTACTGTATTGCTCTGGAGCATTGGTTAGGGCATATGAATCTGAAGATTTCATCAGGAACATATGGTTCAATGATGAAAACCATGCGTACCTTGAAAGTTACATCAATCGACAGTTCATTATTGACCCATTCTTGCATAATTTATACGGTTTATCCCGCACCAGAAATCTGTCGTTACAATAACAATGGATGCAGCAAGACGAAGTTAGTGCTCACACTTTAAGTAAGTCACTTGCCCTGTTGCTCACGAGAGTTTGGACATTGCTTGATTTTCCGTGGAACGGATTTTCCACATCCATCCCACTCCTCTTACCTCACGCCTCCAGATACCTACATATGAGGGTATGCTGAAGGAAGCATTTTTTCGAACAGATAACCCCCTACCGGTATACCGGAGTTAAGAGAGAAGATTCGACCATTTGTCAGAAACTCATATTTATAAACATGTGCATCGATCTACAAGACCAGAATGAAGAATGTGTGCGACGGAATGGTCAACATTTTGAACACATAATATACAGAGGAGATTCCTCTTAAATTTTAAATATACTTATGTTGAGTATAATTTATTTGGTATCCACTTAACAACAGTTCTTATGTTTCATTAAGTTGTACAACATATAAATAAATAAATGTCTACGATGTTATTTAAGTACTGTTTACTTTGCCTTATACATACCAGTGTTGGGCAAATTTCAATTGAATTAACAATTAACAATTAATCTGTAAATTTAATTGTTAATTGCAATTAACAATTGAAATAAGTAATGGTTAATTGTTAATTGCACTTGGCCATTGAAAAAGGAGAATCAATTGCAATTGATCAATTGATTGAAAGTAATTGCAGTGGAAAGTAATTGCAATTGAATTCTGTAATTCAATTGCAATTGAAATTAATTGACAATTGATTCAATTGCAATTGATTTCCACAGCAATTACTTTCAATTGATTGATCAATTGCAATTGATTTTCACTGATTAATTTTCAACATTGTAGTTCAGAGAGGGCGTGGGGCAATGAAAACTTTAGCCACGACCAATTGACTCACCACCCGTCGTGACCCACGACCCACCGTGACCCACTCTGACCCACCACCCGTCGTGACCCACGACCCACCGTGACCCACTCTGACCCACCACCCACCATAAGCCACTCTTACCCACTGTGACCCACAGACCCACCAAAACCCATTGCCATCAACTCTGACCCATGATTCACGCCCTCCTCTCTACTGACTAAGAGTATAAACTTGTAATAAAACAAGCCTATGAAATTATCAGTCATCGGAGTTTGAATTTCTACGATCAATCGCTCAAGCACCGCACTAATACAATAACGGCGGATCTGACCTTTCTAATATAAATAAAATAGAGTTTGTTCGTGTGTCTGTCTGTCTATCTTTGTGCGGCCTGTGGACAAGACGAGTGGACCGAAACTTTTCAAAATTTGGTCATGGGTAGCTTGGTTTAGGCCCCAGACCCAGACGAAGACTTTTTTTAAATTCCTTATTAGGGGGTCTCCAGGGGACGTTTACCGGGACCGGCCTGGGGACCAGAAAAGTCGACCGAGAGTTACCAAATTTTGGTCAAAGATACCTTGGTCTAGGTCCCACACCAAGGCAAAGCGTTTTCAACAAAATTCGAACCAGGGGGTCTCAGGGAGGCGTTTAACGGGACATGTAAAAGTAGAACGATATCAGTGTCGATTTCATAGTTTTCGCGGTCGCTGAGATCAATGGTGAAACTCCGATCGCATTAACTTCCAAATTCACCGTATTCGGCTGCGGGCCATGGGTCAACAGGAAGGGGGATACCGAAACGTAAAAGTAATCCAAAATAACCGATATTAGTGTCAAACCCATAGTTTTCGCGGTTGCTGAAATCAATGGCGACACTACCATTAGCGATGACTTTCAAATTCATCCACCGTTGTATGCGGGCCTTGGGTCACCAGATGGGGGAATTCCGAGACATGTAAAAATAATCGAAAATGACCGATATTAGTGTCAAATCCATAGTTTTCGGGATAGCTGAGCTCAATGGTGAAACTCAAGACCGCGTTTACTATCATATTTAGCCCCCATCAGCTAAGAAAGGGGGGCATTATAAAGGGGATCACGAGACATGTAAAAATAATCCACAATGACCGATGTCAAATCCGTAGTTTTCGCGGTGGCTGAGATCAATGGTGATACTTTCATTAGCGATGATTTTCAAATTTAGCCACCATTGAATGCGGGCCGGGAGTCACCGGGGGTGTGGAATTGCGAGACATGTAAAAATAATGGAAAGTGACCGATATTAGTGTCAAATCCATAGTTTTCGCTGTCGCTGAGATGAATGGTGATACTTCCACAAGCATTGACTTCCAAATACAGCCCCCATCGGCTGTGGGCCAGAGGCATTGTTTTTTTTTTTTTTTTTTTTTCAAAATTGGAACCAGAGGATTATAGGGACTTTTACCGGCATATGTAAAAATTAGTAGAAAATGGCAGATGTTAGTGTCACATTCATAGTTTTCGCGGTATTGGTTGGGGGTTAGTGGGGGCCAGAGGAGATTTTTTCACAATCCGAACCAAGGGGGTCTGAGGTGTGGTTCACCGGGACATGTAAAAGTAGTAGGGTTTGTGTCGAATCCATATTTATTGGGGTTGCTCAGACGTATAGTGACACCCCCGATAGTGTATACGTTCAAATTCAGCCCCCATCGGCCTTCCCAATGAAAACACATGTACGTTGTTGGATGTATATTCACACAAAATATATCCAATTTTAGAAATGTTTCTTGATTGTTCTCCCGTGTTTCAGTTCGTTTACATTGATATTTTATCTGATCCATGCGAAGAACGGGCATAACAGCTAGTACGAACGGGTAAAGTGTTTGTTATGGAACAAATTACAATGAATTCAATTATATAGATAATAATTATACTTAATAATTATTTCCTTGTTGAATTATAGATACTTTTCAATGGAAAACTGAATAAAATTTAAAAGTCCCAAATCAACGTAAAGTAGACCAACGTAAAGGAAAAATGTATAAAATTTTCCATATAATTAAGCTTACAAACTTAAATGGAAATTTAGCTTAATTACATGGAAATTTTTTATATCGTTTTGTGCGCCTATTCCCTCGTTTTCTGCGTCACCGGAAATGGGTCAATGTTATCCTACAAATATGGCGGAACAAGTTAATGCTGTTCCGTCAGGAACGATTTCGAGGTCGTTTCCTTCACATCATCTTGTGCGTTTTGTAAGCCTATTTCCACGTTTTGTGAATCAATGGTAGTGGGTCAAAATGGGCATTCAATGTGGGAAGAAAAATGATCCACTCTCCCACCAGTATCGAATTTCAAGGTCGCTTTTTCGCATTGTTTAGTGCATGTTTTTACTTTTTTTGCGCATATTTTCACGTTTTGTAGGCCAACGAAAGTGGGTCAAAGACGACCTACAAATATGGCAGAAAAAGACATATCCATTCCACTTTCAAGGTCCATTTTGACCCTCTCCCACTGATGCACAAAGCGACACAAATCATGCATAAAAAATGTGAAGGAAACCACCTCGACATTCGATGGTGACGGAACAGCATTAAGTTATTCCGCTATACTTGTAGGCCATTTTGACCCATTTTCGTTGTCGCACTAAAGTGGAAATAGGAGAACAAAACAATACAAAGCAGGCACTATACGATGCGAAAGAAACGACCTCCAAATTCGATAGTGGCGGAACAATGGCTCTATTTCCTCACACATTGATGGACCATTTTGACGCATTTCTGGTGATGCTCAAAACGTGGAAGTAGGCGAACAGAACAGTACAAAATACGCACTAAACGATGCGAAAGAACCAACCCCGAAATTCGATAGTGGCGGAACAGTGAGCTATTTAACTCCCACTTTAAAGCCCCGTTTAACTCACCTCGGGTGATGCACAAGACGAGAAATAGGCGCAGAAAACTTTAAAAAAAAGCACTAAACGATGCGAAAGTAACGATCTAGAAATTCGATAGTGTCGGAACAGTGGGTCATTTTCGTCACACCTTGGAGGCTCATCTTGACACACTTCTGGTGACGAACAAAACGTGGAAATAGGGGCACAAAACGTAACAAAACAGGCACTAGTCAATGCGAAAGGAAGGACCTCGAAATTCGGTAGTGGCGGAGGAGTGAGTCATTTTCGTCACACTTTGGAGGCCCATTTTGACACACTTCTGGTGACGCGCAAAACGTGGAAATAAGGGCACGAAACGGCACGAAGCATTCACTAGTCGATGCGAAAGGAAGGACCACGAAATTCGGTAGTGACGGAGAAGTGGGTCATTTTCGTCACACTTTGGAAGCCCATTTTGACACACTTCTGGTGACGCACAAAAGGTACAAAACAGACACTAAACGATGCGAAAGAACGGATCCCGAAATTCGATAGTGGCGGAACAGTGAGCTATTTAACTCCCACTTTAAAGGCCTGTTTAACTCACTGACGCACAAGACGAGGAAGTAGGTACATAAAACATTTTTTAAAAAATAGGCACTAAACGATGCGAAAGAAACAACCTAGAAATTCGATAGTGTCGGAACAATGGGTCATTTTGGTCACACTTTAGAGGCCCATTTTGACACCCTTCTGGTGACGCGCAAAACGTCCAAATAAGGGCACGAAACGGCACGAAACATTCACTAGTCAATGCGAAAGGAAGGACCACGAAATTTGGTAGTGGCGAGCAGTGGGTCATTTTCGTACCACATTTGAGGCCCATTTTGACCGTCTTCCAGTGACGCACAAAACGTCCAAATACACACACAAAAGGGTACGCGATGTGAAATTAACGACCTCGAAATTCGATAGTGGCGGAACAGTGGGTCATTTTCGTCCCATCTTGGAAGCCCATTTTGACCCACTTCTGGTGACGCACGAAACGTGGAAATGGGGGCACGAAACAGCACGAAAATTCAGTAGTCGATGCAAAATGAAGGACCTCGAAATTCTTTAGTGGCGGAGAAGTGGGTCATTTTCGTCCCACCTTCGAGGCCCATTTTGACCATCTTCCACTGACGCACAAAACATCGAAATAGGCGCACAAAAGGGTACGCGGTGTGAAATTAACGACCTCGAAATTCGATAGTAGCGGAACTCTTGGTCATTTTCGTCGCATCTTGGAAGCCCATTTTGACCCACTTCCCATGACGCACAAAACGGAAGTAGACGCACAAAACGGCACAAAACGATGTGAAGGAAACGACCTCGAAATTCATTGGTGGCGGAAGAGCAATAATTTGTTCCGCCATATTTGTAGGCCCATTTTGACCCACTTCCGGTGATGCACAAAATGTGGGAAAAGGCGCACAAAGCGACACAAAACATATACAAAAGATGCAAAACAAAGTACCTCGAAATTCGTTGGTGGTGGAACAAGTTAATGACGCCGTGAGCACCAATATAAGTATATACTGTAGTTCTTACCAGAGGGCGCGGTGGGTCAGTGGTAGAGCGTTCACCTCCGGTGCTTGAGGTCCCTGGTTCGATCCCAGCTCGCGCAGTTTGGACTTTGTGGTGGACAAACACCGTGCTCGTGGATTTTCTCGGGGTTCTCCCGTTTCCTCCCACTTTCTTCATTTCGTTCATTTCCCATCATCACCGTCTCCTTTAGCCTAACCGGCATAATCGTGGGACGTAAAACTAAAGATTTCATATCATTTTTTGTAGGTCTTACCATCAAGGCTGAGAACTGCACGGTCCAATTTTTTAGCCAAAGTAGAAGCCCAACCGGAATAGTGATGTCAACCGGCTCGGCTCGGTTCAACTGAGCGTACAGCTTGAGCTGGCTTGGTTGGGATTGCCCATCAACTGGGCTCAATTGAGCCAATGGCTTGAACCGGCTCGGTAAAGACGAGTTATCGACTCGGCTCGATTGGAGCCAATGGCTCGAACCAGCTCCGTTGAAACGAGTCCATAGGCTGGGTTCGAGTTAGCTTAACTGAGCCAATGGCTTGAACCGGCTCGGTTGGTGTAAGCAATCAGCTCGGCTCGGTTCGGCTCGAGCTGGCTCGGTTGGATAAGCTGTTGGCTCGGCTCACTTCTCTGTTCGGCTCGATAAATGAATGAGCTGTGAGCGAGCCGCTTGAGTCGTTGACAACCCTAAACCCGGGTCGAGCAGTTTTAAACATGTTTGGCTGGAGTCCCATAACTTCTAACAATTTTTGGCTCGAGCCCGAATACTTGCTCCTCCTGAACTCAAACCAAGAACCTCGTGACCGATGTCCTTGCCTCCTGAGGATTTCTTGACTACCGAGATCGACAGTTAACTAATTTTTAGTATTCCGATACAAACCGCCTATATTCCATGTTTATGCAGGTACACGGTGTTATAATAATAATTAGTTATACTGTAGTAGTAGTAGTAGTATCATTGATAATTGTATTGTCTATGTAGGATACTTGAAGATAGTAGTACTTGGAACTACACAAAAGATTTAGCTCGAATTGGTTCGACTCGACTGGAAACTCGATCCGAATTCGAGTCGAGTTGGGGGAAATTTTTCGAGCCGAGATCTCGAGTCGAACTCAAAGATGTCTGCTTCGAGTCGAGTCGAGTTTTAAAGAAAACTTGCTCGAACTCGCTCGTGCTCATTCCTATTGTATGCATGACGGGCATATAGAGTTCTTTCTAGGGGGATAGAACCATAAACATAATATATTTAAAAAATACTTAGTTTCACGGCTTTCTTCCCAGGGGGAAAAGGGATGGCAGGTATCCAGCATTTCTTATAAGTACCTTATTTGAAATATGTAAAACAGTAACAAGTGGACAATACAATATACCACATCTTCTTATCTTCAGTTTTAATTGCTGATTTCAATTGCAATTAACAATTACAAGTTTCAATTGTCAATTGCAATTAACAATTGAATGTTTCAATTGCACCCTTTGCAATTGACAATTAACAATTAAAAGTTTCAATTGCCTGGTGACCAATTAACAATTAACAATTGACGAAAATTTAATTGCAAATTTTATGATTGAATTCAATTGCAATTGAAATTAATTGTCAATTACAAATTGAAATCAATTGCAATTGAAATCAATTGCAATTGATTTTCAGAGCAATTACTTTCAATTGATTGATCAATTGCAATTGATTTCAATTGATTTTGCCCAACACTGATACATACTATAATTGAATCACGGAAACGAGGCTGAACTCAATAAAATGAAGTTTTTGATATAATCATCAACAACCTGGAACTGCGTTTTAATCGTGTTACTTTATTTTAAGGTGTATATCGTAACAAGGGAGCAGAGGGTATAATCCTTCTTAAAAATTAAGTAACTCACGAAGCCGTCATGTTAGGAAGATCAAACACCTTATTAAAAATAAACGAACAACTGTCTCAGCGCTTCTGAAAATTCTCATTTTAAGGAAGGCAAAAGAGTACATAATTATATATTCGCCCCATTATAAGCAACGTTGTCTGCTGTTTGTGATTGCCTCATGGGAAAATGACTTGAACACTTTGGAATTAATTTTGTAACATTTACTGCCTATCCTCAAGCTAAGGTTTCGCAGTCTCACTTTGATTCAAGAGGATATCTTAAGAAGGAGCGGATGACTGAAATTGCAACTAAAAATAGAGTATCTCACAAGTTCCACAAGTTACGACAACGAAACGCAGTAAATAAATTTCTCACAGATATATATATATATATATATACTGTGAGAAATATAGGCTGTTTCAAAACAACACTGACAACGTTTGGAGGTAATTCCTGACACCAAGATAAGACAAAAAGTATAGACCAACCTGGGTGCACAAATGCTTCCTTTCGGAGTTATAGGCTCCCGAAAACATGAAAAAATGAATTTTAAAGGTCCATAGCTCCAAAACTATGGGACCTACCTTAGTCGGGTCAAGACTTCACTTAGGAACTAATATGTGCGCTATCCAAAAATACATTTTTCAAAATCTTAAGGTAATCACGCAACAATTTTTGTAGAAGGAGTTTGGCTACGGGCCTATAACTTGAAGTACTCACCAACTTACTTACTTACTTACTTACTGGTCGGCGCTACAGCCCTTGAAGGGCCTTGGCCTCCCTAACCACTCTCCTCCATTCTTCTCGATTCTCTGCCTTTCTTCTCCAGCCTCTAATTCCTAATTTCTTTACATCCTCTTCTATGTCGTCTATCCATGTTTTCCTGGGCCTGCCTCTTCTCTTTCGACCGTCTGGTTTCCCTACAAACACTTTCTTAGCAGTTCTACTTTCCTGCATGCGCTGTACATGTCCTGCCCATCTTAGTCTTCCTTGTTTGATTCGTGCTATTATATTTGGTTGGTCGTATAGTTCCTGCAATTCTAAATTCGTTCTAATGCGCCATGCGTTATTCTCCCTTATTGGTCCATATATTTTTCTCAGGACTTTTCTTTCCCATCTCGCTAGCCATTCCTCCTCTCTCGTATTTATTACCCAACTTTCCGAACCATACATAACTATTGGTTTTAATATGGTATTGTACAGGCTTAACTTTGTTTTTCTGCTGACGTTTCTAGATTTGAATACATTCTGTAATGCATAATAGCACTTATTTCCGTTTCTTATTCTTTCCTGTATCTCCACTGCTGTTTTATTGTCTTCGGTGATTGTCGTGCCCAGGTACCTAAACTTTTTTGTTCGTTCTATTGTATGGTCATCCATATTTAAATCTCCTTCCTGATTGGTCCTTTTGGAATCCTCGAGTTTCATATATTTTGTTTTGATTACATTTATTTCTAGACCTATTTCCCTTGCTTTATTTTTCATTACTTTGTAATTCTCTTCTAGTGTGTGTGTGTTCCGTGCTAGTATTGCTATATCGTCTGCATATGCTAGAATTTGAGCCGTTCTATTTAAAATGGTTCCTCCTGGGTTAATAGGGAGCTGTCGTATTACTTTTTCCAGCGCTATGTTAAAAAGTATTGTTGAAATTACATCGCCTTGTCTTAATCCCCTCTTAACTTCAAATTCTTCAGTCAAGTCTTGTTCTATTCTTACTTTACATTTTGTAGATTTTAAGGTCATTTTGGTTAGACTGACTAGTTTCTTTGGAATTCCAAATTCTTCCATTATTTCGAATATCTTATTTCTGTACAGACTGTCATATGCTTGCTTAAGGTCTACATACATCTGGTACAATGGCTTGTCATACTCGTAGAATTTCTCTAGTATTTGACGTAATGTGAATATTTGATCAGTTGTTGATCGTTGGTTTCTGAATCCTGCCTGATAATCTCCTATTATGTTTTCACCCCAGTGTTCTAGTCTTGTCGCTAGTATCTTGCTAAATACTTTATATGCTACATTTAATAACGTTATTCCTCTATAGTTTCCACAGTCTGCCTTATCTCCTTTCTTATGTATGGGGTGTATTATCCCCATATACCACCCCTCAGGCATTTTCTCTTTTTCCCACACCTCCGTTATTAACTCATGCAATATTCTTGCGACAACTTCCCCACCTCCCTTCAGTAGTTCTGCTTCTATTCCATCTTCTCCCGGCGCTTTGTTATTTTTTAACCTTAGTATTTCCTTTTGTACCTCTTCCAGTGATGGGGGTATGGCTTCTTCTAAGTTTTCCTGAGGCGATTTTTCTTTACTTATTTCTCCCTTTTCTTTCAGTTCTTCCCTTTCTCCATTTAACAGTTCGCCGAAGTATTCTTTCCACCTGTCTAATGCCTTCTTTTTGTCTCCTATTAGGTTACCTCGCTTATCTTTGTAGAACACTGCTCTTGGCTGGAATCCTTTCTTTATTTTCCTTGTTTTTGCATAAACGTTTCTGATTTCCTTTCTCTCGTTCATTCTCTCTAACTCTTCTATCCTTTTCTTCTCATATTCTCTCTTCTTCCTTCTACATAGCTTGCTTGCTATTGTTCTTTTCTTCGTGTATTCGTTAACTGTTTGTCTTGTTCTCCTCCGTATCATTCTATTTCTGGCTTCGTTTCTTTCTTTAATCGCTGCTTCACATTCTTCATCAAACCATTCCGCTCTCTTCTCCTGTTTCTTCTTTCCTAAGGTTTCTTCAGCTACGTTGTTGATGCTGCATTTCAGCATGTTCCATTTTATATCTAAGCTACTTTCTTTCCACTTTTCCCTTTCTATATCTAACTGTTCCTCTAACTTTCTCTTATATTTATCCAGCAATCCTTTAGCTTTCATTCCTTGTATGTTGTGTCTTTCCTGCCTTTCTCCTTTTATGTTTTTCATTGCATCTATTTTTTGTCTATATGTAGCCCTAACTAGGAAGTGATCCGTATCCCCATCTGCTCCTCTACAGCTGCTTACTTTCATTATGTCTGATGCATGTCGTTTATCTATTATGATGTGGTCTATTTGGCTTTTTGTGTTTCCATCCGGAGAAGTCCATGTTTCTTTATGTATATCTTTCCTAGGTTGCCAAGTGCTCTTTACGATCATGTTCTTCTCACTGGCAAAATCTATTAATCTCTGTCCATTATCATTGCTGTTTTCATGTAGACTTTCCTTTCCTACCGTGCTTCTGTAAATCTCTTCTTTACCTACTTGCGCATTCAGGTCTCCTAGTATTATTTTAATATCATGCCTTTGAACTTTGCTTATTTCTTCTTCTAATTTCGTATAGAATTCTTCTTTTTCGTCCGTACTTGCTTCTTCTGTTGGCGCGTACACACTGAATATTGTGGTATTGAAAAATTTTCCTCTTATTCTTAGACTGCACATTCTGACGTTGATTGGTGAGAATTTAATGACTTGTGGTTGAAGCGACTTTTGTAACAAAAACCCTGTGCCTTTGGTGTTCGTGTTTCCTCCACTGTACATCAGTATATGATTCCCGGTCCTAATTATTCCATTTTCTTGCCATCGTACTTCCTGTAATGCAGTTATGTTCACTCTGTATTTATCCAGCTCTTCTCTTATTACTTTTAGTTTTCCGGGTTTGTTTAAGGTTCTAATGTTCCATGTGGAAAAATTGTTGCGGAAGTACCGCAGGATTCTGAGACGTGGATATTTTGATAGAGCACATAGTAGTTACTAAGTGAAGTCTTGACCTGACTACGATAGGTTCCTTAGTTTTGCAGCTATGGACCTTTAAAGTTCAATTTTTTCAAGTTTTCGGCAGCCTATAACTCCGAAAGGAAGCATTTGTGCACCCAGGTTGGTCTATAATTTTTGTCTTATCTTGGTGTGAGGAATCACCTCCCAAACGTTGTCAGTGTTGTTTTGAAACCCCTGTATATATGCAGATTCATATTTCAGAGCTTCCAATTCCGGTTATAAAGGAAGAAGGGGGACATTTCTATAATTTTTTTTTGCCACACTGATAAGAACATTGTCTGTTGATTGTAATCGTATCACAACGAAGCGGCTAATCAATTTGATTTTTTTTTATTTTTACGTCCTACGGTTATGGCGTGTAGGCTGAAGAAAACGGTGACGATGAGAAATGAATGAAATGGTGGAATGAAGAAAGTGGGAGGGGAACAGGAGAATCCGGAGAAAACCAACACACGCGGTGTTTGTCTACCACAAAACCCACTTGGCGCAAAGCTGGGATCGAACGAAGTATCCCAAGCACCAGATGCTTACACTCTACCAATGAGCCATCGCGGTCCTGGCTAACCCATTTGAAAAGAATTTTAGAGCATAGTTAGTACCTACCTTAAGCTGAGCTTTTATCATGTCTGCTTAAAGGGTGTATCATAAGAGGGTAGAAGGCTTAAAATTTATGCCAAATTTATAGTATCTTGCGGGCTTTTATCATTACACTTTTGTAGGAGTGCGTATCCTAAGGAGGAAGAGGATTGAAATATTTTCCCTAAATCTAGTCTTCCCGAGCGAAGAACGGGCATTTCAGCTAATTAGAAATATGAGGTGTGTTCAAGAAAGACCGAACTTTTGCTATGAAATTTGTATTGTTTATTTTACAACATTTTAAACATTTTCTCCCTACAAATAGTACCGGCAATGAATCGTTTACAACATTTCTTCCATTTTTGATAAGCCTCCTGGATGGAACTTTACGGATTGCTGCGTAGGTCTCTTATCGAGTTGTCCTCAATTTTTCGTATGGTTTGTAAAAAATGTATTTTCAAATTGTTTTTAACTTTGGGAAATAAGATAAAGTCTTTTGAGGCTAGGTTCGGAAAATAAGGTGGATGGGACACAACGGGAGTCTAATGTTTTGCGAATTAAATGCGGAAAAAAAATTGTACTGACATGACGCATCTGAAGGCTTTCAGTCAAAATTAAATGTCAAGGTTCTGTGATGATGGCCACTTCTTTAGAAATTTCTCGAACTGTTAAACTGCGATTTTTGCGAATCACATCACGAACTCTCTCGACATGGTTGTCATCTGTTGATATGGGAGGTCCTCCCGGCTTGGAATCCTCACCGATCGACATTCGACCCTTTTCGGAATGTTTATAGCACAGCGTTCGATTCATACAGTCCTCTCTTTATGCTTAGTTAAGCAAATGAAACGTCTTTGTATGATATTTGCCAAGTTTGTAGCAAAATTTCAAATACGCACGTTGTTCTTCAAACTCTCCCATTGTCACATTGTCACTAACCTGACGAACAGTTTGTGCACGCGCTCACTTCAGCGGCTGTAGCTCCATGATGAATGGTCATAGCGAAACGAGAGAAATAACAGTTTATTGTCTAAACCTATCGCTAAGTGTGTTCAGTATTCGCAGCGAGCTCCGTATCGTATTTTTTGAACACACCTCGTATTACGAATGCTATAACAAAGAAGTTTGGAGGAGTATTACTGGAAACATATATGTAAATTTGTGATGATATTATTATTATTATTATTATTATTAGTAGTAGTAGTAGTAGTATTCAATACTGGAGAATTTAAATTGGATCTGAAATCGCAAGAAGGGGTCATACCACGAGCGTCAAGAAGGAGAGGCATGGAGTATGCAGGGCTCACTAGGGATGCGCACGAGACAAGATTTGTGGCTGTCTCGTCTCGAAAATGTGCTGTCAAAATGATGTCTCGACTCGAAAAATGTATATTTCTCTATTGGAAGAGCCGTGTCTCGACTCGAATTTTGTCAGGAAAATCCTGTCTCGACTCGTCTCGTGCGCATCCCTAGGGCTCAATAGGGGTTACTAGGTAAGAAAGGTTGGGAACCACTGCTTTAGAGATCTAGATAATGGACACCTTGGACTTGTCAGTGTTCGTTTGAATATTTGCTTTAAAAATCTTTTTTTTTATGTCATGATATTTGTGTATTGAATAAAGAAAATCATAGTATGTATACATTTACCTGGTTAAATATTTTAAATTAGTATTATTATCATTATTTTCTTTCTACTCTCTGACCTTTTTCAACACGATAGATGCATATTGAAATCGCAGGGCGTGGTGGCTCAGCGTTTGATTGTTTACCTCTGGTGCGTGCGGTCCTTGGCTCGATTTCTTTTCAACTAAAAGTAAGTTTGTGGAGGACAACACCGTGTCCGTAGGTTTCCTCGGGGTACTCCCGTTTCCTCCCACACTATAATTGCCCCAACCCTTAACCCACCAAGCGGGGTCCTCTAGGAATCCCAGAGGATGATATTTGGTGATACTGCTGCAACTATAACAATCATTTTTTTTCTCGATTTTGATATGTGACCTGCATCCTTTTGGGATATCTGCTACATAATTAGATCAATGATACGTTCGTTAAAAAAGTGCAAACAAATAATTTGAGAAATTAAAGTAATACTTGGGGTCCCTAGAACACCCCAGCTTTGTAAACAACGTTAAGAGTCTTCATCCCGGCGAAATTAAAATACCGCTAATTTTACAGTAATTATGTGATATATTCAAATAGATAAAAGATAATAATTGAAATATGGAACAAGAGCGCCCTAGACAATATTATTTTGCATGAGGTACCGTTACCACAAGTCACCTAGTAGCTTTCCGTTTTCAGCCGTTTAGAAACGCGAAAATATAATAAATACCGATTTTCAAAATGGCTCGAAATCGAAAGCAGATAAGTGAGTCGTGATAACGGTATCTCATGTAAAATAATATTGTCTAGGGTGCTGTTGTTCCACATTTCGATTATCTTTTATCTATTTGAAGATATCACATAATTACTGTAAAATTAGCGGTATTTTAATTTCGCCGGGATGAAGACTCTTAACGATTTAGGCTTGGTGCGTTAAGGGTTAAACTGAAAATGTTCAATTCATTTAATTTCAATATTGAAACCGGAAGTTATAGTAGATTTCTCTCACTTCCGGTTTTAGTAAAATTTTCAGGATAGAGATGAATTGGATTACTGAAACACTTAATCGATTGCAAGAAACCAAGCCACTCTATCTGTTACCGTTTTTGGTCTATTGAGATCAACGTTGAAACGCGAAATGGCTCATTTCTTTCTGTTACAGTATGAATATGGGCCCCATCAACGATCTATCTGAATACCTTTTGACATCCTCTACAATTTGACCAAAAATGGTGTATGTTCCATCAAGTAGTATCAGAGATTTTGTCCCCCGGATGGACACACGGAGAGAACGGCTAAGTATATAAGGAAGACTGGATTGGTTGGTAGACTTCCTAAATCACAGAAATAAAAAAAAAAGTTCTAAGTAATTATAAAAGTAAACAAGCTTCTTAAATAGATTTACAAGAGTAATAAACAAAATACATTATTAAATATTAGCGTTTAACCTATAAACTACGGGATATTTTGATTTCAAAATACCCTATTTCTTGTCTTAACTACGAATATTTCGATTTCGAAATGGTACTACAATAACTTTTGTAACACGTTTTGTTTCCTATGTCTTCGATAAATAGGAGTGAAGAAATGGACTTCTTTGTAAACCCTTACAAAAACGCTGTAAATGTAGTTTAAAGGTTAAAGGTAAATTACCTCCGTAGTTTAAAGGTTAATAAAAAAGTAATGTTTAAAGATGAACCATACACTTATCAATAGATCACAGTAAACTGATCAAAATTATATACCATCTTAAATCCTAATGCGTAGTTTTTGAGAAAATTTGAAAACCTAAAAGTTGATACTTCGCAATTACTACATCGCCTATTAAGATGGGAACTAGTAATGAAATATACACTAATGAAGCTTTTCATTATGATATTAGCACAGTGGTTTTTCAACCGGTTTGTCGCGAGTCCTCTAAGGCAGTGTTTCTCAAAGTGTGGGTCCCGACCCATTGGTGGGTCGCAAACATTTTTTTTAGTGGGCCGAGATAAGTTTTTCCTGTTTTTATGAAGATTTTATTTTGATGCAGAAAAATATATTGTGAAATATTGTTCTAAAATGAAAATTGGAAGCGTTTCTTAATGAGGTAAAAAGTATGTGGTTACTCAGATCTTTGCTCTGTTATACAGTCAGTAGAGATGCTGAATAATAATGAAAAGAGAGTGAGTGAGTCAAAATTTATCACGAGATAGGCGTACGGCATTCCGTCGGGAGTAGATTTAGCTCTGTGTTAGTTTTTTACGGAAACACTTTAGCCCTTTCGGCGCATGTGTACAATTTCGTATGATACAGTTATTGCTAGATAAATTTACATTGCATTTGCTCGTTCGTCTTATATTGCTGGGATAGATGATTTATTTATGCGCAATATATGAAAAACATGCAGTGTTAAATAAAAGATTGTATTAATTGATTTCTCTTAACTGTGATACGTTAATTAAGGCAAGTGAATGATGACGGAAGAATTGGTGATATTAGAAAGTGGGAGGAAACGGGAGTACCGCGAGAAAAACCCACGGACACAATATGACACATTTCAAATCAACGACATAAAAATTCTATTTACAAAGAGAAAGAAAAGAACACTAACTGTGCAATTGCACAAAATTGTACCTATCGCGAGTACAACGGGATAACCGCTTGTATTTCAACACGGAAACTTTCAAAGTAACTCCAAAAACATTGAATCCAGTGACGTTCCTGGAGCGAAAACGTACAGTCCGCAGCAAAGAAACCTGCAACCTGAGCATGTAAATTTATTGTGAAACTACGCTTAACAGCGCAGAGAATCAGCATAACGTCTAAGTGGCACGAATCACACCAGGAGAAATTTCGGCATCCTGCCCTCTATACTTATTTGGTAGCTAAAGACTTCGTCATTTCACAATAAACTTACATGCTCATGTTGCAGGTTTCTTTGCTGCGGACTATAGAGTACAAGGGAGGAAACGCAACGCAATGAATTATCTGTCCCCCAACCGTTTCCTGACATATTGTATTGTAATGCTGATCCAGTAACATAAAAGTATCAATTCGGTATTTAAAAAAAAAATAATAGACCCCAAAACTGTCTCCGCCCCTCTGCTTCTCCCCCTGCAGAGAAATTAAAACTGGCGTCGTCACTGATTGAATGATTGATGATCTTTAATTATTTTAGGCAATGCGTTCCATGTTCTTGTCCTTCATATATTCACCCTGCCCATACTTTAGTTTGTGTCTTTGTTCGTGTGTGTGTGTGTTTTAATATTATAGTATAACACGTTACATAAGAATGAATTTCAGATTACTGTGTGAGTCACGATGTATTTTCAAGATCTTATGAATAAAACATAACGTATGTACCTCTCCAACTTGATATTGTCAGAACATTATTGGTATTCAGTGCAAATGAAACATTTACCTTTCTTTTCAGGTAAACAGAAAATCGAGTATTCCAGCTTTTTTAATATATATATACATATATAAAAGTTTAGATTTGTAAACCTAAAGGATGTACCATACGTTGTTCCTCGGTCGCCAAACGAGGTGGAAATAAGTAGAGGTAAGAATCACATTCGTGATATGAAGTTTTACGGATAGAGATCTTGTACTTTGTTAAAACAAAGAATAGAGTAATTGCTTTATTACGCTCAATAGAAGTATGCATCGACTTTCAATTTAATTCCTCATTTAGTACCAATCCTATAGTTTTTTAATGGTAGAATCGAAAATGTGTCAATAC
Source organism: Thermobia domestica (assembly GCF_964235325.1). Taxonomy (NCBI): domain Eukaryota; kingdom Metazoa; phylum Arthropoda; class Insecta; order Zygentoma; family Lepismatidae; genus Thermobia; species Thermobia domestica. The sequence goes on from NC_137455.1 coordinate 361,495,510, forward strand.
ATACTTTTTATCTTTAAATCTTTTAAATCTGATACAACGTGGTTCAGTGATAGAGTCTTCACCTGTGGTGCATGGGATCCCGGGTTCAAACCCTGCTACCGCCAAGTGAACTTTGTAGTGGACGAACACCGTGTGCGTGGATTTCCTCGGGGTTCTCCCGTTTCCTCCCACTTTCTTCATTCCACAATTTCATTCATTTCTCATCATCACCGCCTCCTTTACCCCAGCCGGCATAACCGTGGGACGTAAAAATATCTGTTGCATTGGTTTTGTTCAATTGTCGTGAAGTTACTGGGACTGTATATAAATACTGGATAGGAGGCCATGATATCATTGAGATACATACAGTAGGTCTCTATTGACAAGTGCAACTATTTACGTAATGTTGTGTCTCGCGATGAGGCGATAAAGAATTTGTGTGTCATCTGCTTAACAACATACGATATACGATCTACATTTAACATTTCTAACTTCAGTAGCTTACAGGGATTTTGATTTGGTTAATTTGATTTGAATTGATTTTAGTATCCCTTTCAGCAGCGAAGCTATATGAGACCTGGGTCTACTGATTAACGTGAAATCCAAACCACATGAGCTCCTGGCGGGAATCAAACCTGAGTCTCACACGCCAAAGGAGACCACGTGTAAGATTATGACTCATATATGTTTAGATTTGGAACACTAATTTAATTAATACGTTTTAGACGATACAAAAGGTGGAGAGAACAAGTGGGAGAACGGTAAGCAGAGCGAGGCAATAGATCTAACTTGTTATTCAGCCCAGGAGAGGAAACTGAGGATAAGAATTTTCTAAAGTTGAAGATTCTAAATGCACAGTTGGTACATACGTCTTTTTAGTGAATAATAAATTATATTTATTTAATTGATAAAAGGGAAATTTAAAGTGAACAGCCTCTGTATAATAGAAGGATCTAAAACGGTAATTTTTCAAATAAAAAAGTGAACAAGAATTTTAATAGTGATCAGAAAAAATGGATCAAAAGATTGCGATGTTGGCCTAGAATTTTAGAAATAATCGGAAAAGATGCATCAAAAGAGTGCGATCTTGGAAAATAGTTTTCGGATCAGGAGCCACAAAATTTTAGAACGGCCCCTAAATCGAATTTTCGTTTTTTTCTTTTTACGAAATAGGCACATCATACTGAGTTAAATGATAGTTTGGGTTTGGCCACACTATATGTAATTTTCCAGATAAAAGGGTAGAATAAATTTTTTAATTGAAATATATTGGATCTTCTGATCCAAAAAGTGCACAAAAGTTGATGTTCGCACGCTAAATAAAGAAACAATTTACAGTTTCTGTTTGCGTAAAGGGCTTAAATTTATATTTTATTTTATTTTATTTTTTAAAAAAGACAAGAAACACCAAATTTTAAAGATTACGTTCTGCGACTTCTAATGGCATGAAAGTACTTTATTTTAGCTGCTTGATAACGAAAAAAAAAATACCCTTTAAAATTACAGCCGCACATTGAGTGTGCACATATGGACTTAAGTTAGTGCATTTTGGTGAAAATTTGATTCTTTTTTTACAGTATTATAAACAGAAACACTTTTGTATTAAAATGTTTTGCTTTACTCATTGTTAATATCGAACCGGACACCAGAATATGTCTTTACAATGTAAATAACTAGTATCTCCAGTTTATGGTTAAAAACGAACGATCGTAAGACCCGACGCAAATGTCAATCATCCAAAATGAGTAGAACTTGATATCCTTTTTTTGTTTGTGTATTTATGAGAACATGTTATTGGGAATGATATTAGCGGGGTTGCTAAACGGAGTGGGATTTTCTGACATTAATTTTTCAAATATAGTCAGTTTTCTAATGGTCATTTTTTTCATAACGTGTGCAATTTAATGAATGGTATCGTTTTGTTCCTTATAAGGTAGGGAATAAGAAGAGTGATGGTGAACATGTCAACCCGCGACTGGGAGGGTGAAGGGCGTGGGGGGAAAATGATGAGTCATCGCTCGCTTAACCCCTTATAACTTCGCTCCTAATCATTCGATTTTAATTTTCTTTTTTAAAAAGAAAGGTCTAAGTACGTTCTACATATTAGGTTATTAGCACCTTTTACGTAAATGTAGCCGTTTTGGTTAAAATTTCTAATAAAAACGATTTTTCCTAAGAAAAAATATTTCATTTGACAAAATTATCAATTTTTTATTATTTATTTATGCGAAATAGCTAAATTTATAAAACGAGCATGAAATGCGAATAAATGTTTATTTTCAAAACCGTTGTTACATAAAACGTAAGGAAAAGAACAGTATACAAAATCTAATATTTCATTCAAGAGAAGGAATTAATATTTTTTAATTATCATTACATCCATTCCTACAATTTATTATATTATGTGATCCATATTAATATTCATTCTCTACATGTTCATAAGTATTTTAGAAATATATTTTAATTGTCATGGAATAAGTACTCCAGTCATGTGTTTTCTTATTATATTCATTTACCGAAAAGTAAAGGATGCTCTTCTTCTGATGTGAATTCACACGTTAGTCATTGTGGCACTTCCAGAATCCGTGACAGTCCTTCTTACTTCAATCTTCATAGCATTAATTATTCTTAATATTTTAATACACACTACACTACACCATGACACCACATTCAGAACGCAGTAATAAAAAACAAGAAATAGTTGAAAGGGGACAAAGGAAACACACAAACATTTCCTGATTTTCGTTCTTTCACGTCACAGGGATTTTACACTGTTCAAACGATAGGCAGCATGGAAGATGGACGGACTGGTTCACAAAAGAATAGAATAAGAAGTCACATAACAAAGGCTTTCCCTTAATCGAGTTATCACAGTGCTCAGTTCCTTCTTACTTCACGAGAGTTTATTATCTACCCTTCGGATTATCCCGCTTCGACATACCTATCTCATAACCATGATTCAAGTTCATCACTGAAAGGAGCTCTTTAGCTCCACAAGGAATATCACACATTATTGGCTCGTATTGCCCTTTTCCATTAACAGTCCAAAACCAGTCAGTCACTGCAAGTAGTTCAGGATTCGAAATATTTGCTTTAGGCCATATTACGGCTTGAAAATGTGCTCTTTTTATGGCCTGATGCAGAGTATCTTGTGTTGGAATCATGCATGATCCATCAACTTGCTTTTTTGTGAAAACCAAAACCGCAATTCTTTCAGGGATGTTACCTTCGGGATTCTTAAGTATACAGAGTGTATAAATGCTTCCAGAATTTGGGACGTTTCTTCATTAAAATTATCTGTTCTCAGTGATGGCAAATGGTCAAGTACTGTCTCATTAGTGTCCATAAATGTATTAAAGAAACTTCTTTTTGTTTTACCATAAAATGAATCGATGGTATCAGTCCCTGAGAGAGAATACAATCCAATCAAAGCATTATCTCGTTTGTGATCTAACGCCTAATATACCATAGGAATAGAAACCTCACGAGTTTTAGCTCCTGAGACAACAAAACCAGGTAACCTGTGGAAGTTGAGTGTAGAAATTCGTCACCAGTGCTAGGACATCAGTATCAGGAGAAAATATGTTTAGAGTTCTGTTCCGTTTATTCACCCTCCATTCCAAAAGAAACCGAACTTTTAAAAAAAACAAAAAAGCAATGTACATTTTGGAACAAATCATTTTTATTAATCAATGTATTCCCCTTCTGCATCGATACACATATTTGCACGCTCCAACAAGTTGTCAAACGACTTCTCCATGTCCTTTATTGGAATGGTCTTTAGGACGGCGGTCGTCGCCTTCTCAATGGCATCAATCGATGCGTGCCACTTTCCTTTCATCGCCAAATTCAGTTTCGGGAACAGATAGAAATCGCACGGAGCGAGATCTGGTGAATAGGGCGGATGATGCAACCGAATAATGTGATTTTTGACCAAAAATTCAGTTACAAGTCGCGAACGATGTGATGGTGCATTATCGTCCAAAAGAGTCCAACTGCCGATTTCGCGATATTCGGGTCGAATACGACGAATTCTTGCCAGCAAACGCTTCATTAAAACTCTCCAGTGACTGTCTGTGACGATTTTTTGTTATGTTTGATGAATTCACGCACTTTTTCGATGTTTTCTTCCGATAATCCGGTTCTGGGACGGCCTGATCTTTCGTCATCATCCAGCGTCTCTCTACCCGATTTGAATCGCCTGAACCACTCGTAAACTTGCGTACGGGATAGACACTCATCACCATATGCATTTTGTAGCATTTGGTGCGTTTCACTAAAAGTTTTACCCAGTTTAACACAAAACTCAACTGCAGCTCGTTGTTTGAAACTCATTTTCCGACCGATGTACACAACACACTGACAGTTAAAACGCAATAACTTCGTTGCCGTGCATCCAAATGTCATGACATTTATACCAGTTGTCAATGAGGGACTACGCTATTTACCGGTAAAATATTACAGCAGATGGCACTAGTGGTACTATTTGTTTTCAAAAGTTCGGTTTCTTTCGGAATGGAGGGTGTACTTGCGAAGAGTGCATGTAATATTATTTTTGAATCAACCTCCTCTTGTTTAGTTACTAGAGCAAGAGCCTTATTCCGATATGATACTATAATATTTTCCCCGTTATCCAAGCTGGATTTCACTAGATGAATACTTAAAACCTTCCTTAGTGTGTCCTTGATTTTCTCATGAGAAAAAAGTTTTCTCAAAGGTATATTTTTGTGTATATGTTGGATTCTATTTTGCACATGACAGGAACACAACCTTGTTGTATTTGATCTCTTATTGCATATTTATGAGAATTATCTACATGTGTGTCAAAGATAACATGAATCTGAGAAAATTTACCATATTTTGAAAAGGATATTTTTGCAGAACTGATTTGCAGAACTTCTTTCCTACTTTCAGCTTGTGGACCTCTGCAATTCCACCAACATCTGCGACTGAATATCTTTTCCATTCATCTTGAGTTGAACTAGCCAGATTTATGTTGAAGCTCCAGTAAGAACACAAGTAAAGCGTGACTCAAAAATCATATTACATGCACACTTCGCAAGTTTAAACGGAGCAGAACTTTAAACATATTTTCTCCTGATGCTGATGTCCTAGCACTGGTGACGACTTTCTACACTCAACTTCCACAGGATACCTGGTTTGTTGTTTCAAGAGCTAAAAATCGTGAGGTTTCTATTCGTATGGTATATCAAGCGTTAGATCACAAACGAGCTAATTCTTTGATTGGATTGCATTCTCTCCTAGGGACTGATACCTTCGATTCATTTTATGGTAAAACGAAAAGAAGTTTCTTTAATACATTTATGGACACTAATGAGACAGTACTTGACCATTTGCCATCACTGAGAACAGATAATTTTAATGAAGAAACGTCCCAAATTCTGGAAGCATTTATACGCTCTGTATACTTAAGAATCCCGAAGGTAACTTCCCTTTAAGAATTGCGGTTTTGGTTTTCACTAAAAAGCAAGTTGATGGATCATGCATGCTTCCAACACAAAATATCTGCGTCAGGCCATAAAAAGAGCACATTTTCAAGCCCTAATATGGCGTAAAGCAAATATTTCGAATCCTGAAGTACTTACAGCGACTGACTGGGTTTCGACTATTAATAGGAAAGGGCAATACGAGCCAATAATGTGTGATATTCCTTGTGGACCTAAAGAGCTACTTTCAGCGATGAACTCGAATTATAGTTATGAGATAGGTATGTCAAAGCGGACTATATAGATATGGAATCTATTACTAGGATAATCCGAAGGGTAGATAATAAACTCTCGTGAAGTAAGAAGAAACTGAGCACTGTCATAACTCGATTAAGGGAAAGCCTTTCTTATGTGACTTCTTATTCTATTCTTTTGTGAACCAGTCCGTGTATCTTTCGGTCTGCTGCCTAACGGTTGAACAGTGTAAAATCCCTGTGACGTGAAGGAACGAAAATCAGGAAGTGTTTGTGTGTTTCCTTTGTCCCATTTTAACTACTTCTTGTGTTTTATTACTGCGTTCTGAATGTGGTGCCATGGTGTAGTGTAGTGTGTATCAAAATATTAAGAATAATTAATGCTATGAAGATTGAAGTAAGAAGGACTGTCACGGATTCTGGAAGTGTCACAATGACTAACGTGTGAATTCACATCAGAAGAAGAGTATCCGTTACTTTTCGGTACATGAATATAATAAGAAAACACATGACTGGAGTACTTATTCCATGACAATTAAAATATATTTCTAAAATACTTATGAACATCTAGAGAATGGATATTACTATGAGTCACATAATATAATAAATTGTAGGAATAGATGTAATGATAAACGAATAAATGTTTATTTTCAAAATCGTTGTTACATAAAACGTAAGGAAAAGAACAGTATACAAAATCTAATACTTCACTCAAGAGAAGCAATTAATATTTTTTAATTATAATAATTATAATTAAAAAATATTAATTGCTTCTCTTGAGTGAAGTATTAGATTTTGTATACTGTTCTTTTCCTTACGTTTTATGTAACAACGATTTTGAAAATAAACATTTATTCGTATTTCATGCTCATTTTATATATTTAGCTATTTGGCATAAATAAATAATACAAAATTGATTACTTTGTCAAATGACTTTTTTTTTAAGGAAAAATCGTTTTTTAGAAATTTTAACCGAAACGGCTACATTTACGTGAAAGGTGCTAATAACATAATATGTAGAACGGAGTTAGACCTTTCTTCTTAAGAAAAAAAAAAGAAAATTAAAATCGAATGATTAGCAGCGGTTCTAAGGGGTTAATCGAGCCATGACTCATCATTTCCCTCCACACCTCCCCTCTCCCAGTCGCGGATCTGACATATCCACCATCACTTTTCTCATTCCCTACCTTATAAGGAACAAAATGATACCATCCACAATACTCTATCATTCAATTGCACACGGGATACCACTAGAAAACCCACTAATAGCGATAAAGGGATATTTTGTGAAAGTTGGTAATATACATAGGATTTTTCATATGCTTATTTTATCGACGCCAACAAAATACTCTATGAGTGGGGAAGTAGGCTAATGGCACTTAAGTTAACGTGAAATCAGTGGTAATTGTCAAATTTGGTTGTTGGAAAGTGCATGTTAGTGTGAAAATGATTTATGCAGGAATTTGTAAATGTCAAAAAGCTAACACCAAGAAACGTAAATTGTACTATGGAATTTAGAAAAAATCATGGACGGAGGAAAGTGATTTACCAAACGACAAATAGCTAGGGATGCGCACGAGACGAGGCAGAATTTTCCTGACAAGATTCGAGTAGTAATAGAGCTCTTCCAATAGAGAAATATACATTTTTCGAGTCGAGACCACTTTTATAGCACAGTTTTGAGACGAGACAGGCTCGAATCTTGCCTTGTACGCATGTCTACAAATAGCCAATTTCTAAAACGTTTCATACGAAATAACTAGAGAACGAAATTTGTCTAGTTTCATATAAACTAGTGTCTAGTCAGTTTATATATTTTGCAAATTTTGAAAATTTTGTAACTAGTATAACGCGTGTGAAATTTAAGACCAAATGGGAATTTGTATCTTTCGAGGTGGGATTTAATAAAGTTTCAGGTTGGGATCACTGCACATACGAAATTTGGGTCACAGAATAATACTGAAAGCTAGAGAAAATTTCTTTGACTTTGTATGGCTGGCTCCCTTAATACATTTTGATGCCAAGAACTATATTGAGTTGGTTGATTGAACGACATGCAAGCTGTTATCTCCCACAGCGATGATAAGCTTGATCCCCAAAAAAAAAAAAAAAAAAAAATCATAATTTATTGAAAATAAAACTCTCCCTGAGTTTTGAATTTATAAACATTCCTTGTCACAAACAGTACAACGATGAGTTAAAATTGCGACAGAATCCGCTGGAAAAATGTACGCAGAAAATAATAGATATATCAAAACAATATTGTAATCTTTGATGCCTAAATTACACAGGAAATTTTACTTCAATGTGGTACCCTTGACTAATAATGGTGCAACAATGTAATTCGACATACCTTGAATGTTTGGATTGTTGGGTAGGACGTGGGTGGAGCTCAAGTTGTAGCCACTATACGTGATAAGATCTAGGCCATGTTAGCAAAAATGATTTTGCAAAATGGACCAAAATCTGCAAGTTGATACTTTAATCTCAAATTTCAATATATAAAATTATTGTCTAGAACAAATGAATAAACAACAACAAATTGCCTTGTAATTACATATTTTAACATAAAAATGCTTCTGTTCATAATACAGTACTGCAAAAATATATTTTCACTGACATTTACCAACTTTAGGTTGTATGCGTATACGAACTCTAAATGTACCGTTAAATTTGTTTAAAACTCACTATTACCAAGCAGCAAAAATAACGTAGAACTTAATCTGTAAAATTTGAGCGTTAATCGAATGACCACTGTTTTTGGTTATTTTTGTTTCGAACTATAGGCCCTTTGAACGAACGGAAGATAAAATGTAGGATTTTTTCATTATTTTCCGGTTTATTAACATAGGAATACGTAAGTTTTCCGCATTATTAGAATTTGATATTCGGAAAATCATTGTTTTGACCCATCCTAATGTATAAGCTTATGTGTTGCGTACCTACCTGCTCTTGTGAGAGTACTGTTTCGAGTACTGTATAACAACTCTTGTATAACAACTTACAATATTCTTGTTTCGAGTACTGTATAACAACTAAATTTAATAATAAATATAATTGTAAGAGACCAATTTGATTTATAAGTTCGAAAGTAGGGGCATTTTAAAGTAACGATAGAGCTACATCGAAATAGGACACATTTTCTCCGAAATCGAAACTATCTCGACAAAATTGGAACGAGTGGTAACAATAGTGATAAATAATATGAGCTTCAAACGCTTCCACCTGGAATCCCAATGTGTTGCACCCCCAATTTTTACGTTTCTGCATGAAATATTTCTTCATCTCAGGATGTTAGAAAACCTGAGGATGGGCTTTGAAGAATATGAAATGAAAATAAATGTTAGAAAAACAGAAGCCATGGTGATTGAAACGAAGAGGTCTGTGTCAAATATAAAAGTGGGAGGTAAGAAAATAGAACATGCGAATAGTTTTCGATATCTGAGTAGTATTCTTAGTAATGACATGAAGTGTGAACGTGTAATAAAAGCAAGGGTAGAAATGGGAAAAGAAGCCTTTGGGAGGAAGAAAAGTTTGTTTTCTGGGACCTTGAATAAAGGGTTGACAAAAACTTATAAAATGCTTCGTGTGGAATGTTGTACTGTATGAGGTGGAAACATGGACATTACGTAAAAGTTATGAAAATCGACTGGAAGCCTTCGAGATGTGGGTGTGGATAAGAATGGAAAGAATTTGTTAGGTTGAGCGAAAAAAAAAAAAACAATGGAGGGGAGTTAGAAATGGTGGGGAAGAAAAGAACACTTTTAGATGTTATTGAGAAGAGAAAGAGAAACTGGTTGAGACATTGCCTAAGGAAACATTGTATCATGAGGGACGTGCTAGAGGGTATGATGGGAGGAAAAAGAGCGAGAGGGCGAAGAAGGCTACAATTAATGAACAATATAAAAACAGAAAGATCATACGTGAAGACTAAGAGATTAGCGGAAGCATGGAAGCATGGAAGCTTCTCAGCTGCGGCAAGTGACCTGCCAATAATGGCAGAATACCTATTATAATGATGATTACGATGATGATCAAGGAAGCATTCTTTAATTTATTGCCTGGTCTACAACGAAGTCACCAAGCTGCAAAGTTCATGTTGATGAACACACGTTCATGCTTTGGATTATTTTTTTGCAATATTAGATGTTTGTGATGGACTCATATTTTTGGTTGATTCGAGTTGAATGTACCATTTTGAACACCGAGATTATAATAGACATGGACCTAATGGACCTACAGCTTACTATGGAATTCGCACCACATGTACTCCCACTAGGAGTTGAACCGGGACTCTAGCCACAATTTGAAATGAAATGAAATCTAAGTTTCACATCCCACGATTATGCCGACTACACTAAAGGCGAAGGTGACGATTAGAAATGAATGAAAGGGTGAAATGAAGAAAGTGATAGGAAACGGGGCAACCCTGAGAAAACCCCCGCACACGGTGTTTGTCCACCACAAAACTCACTTGGCGCGAGCTGGGATTGAATAGCCAGAAGGCTGGTCCTTATTTTACAACATTGTAATTTTTTTCAAGACACTCCTTCATTTGGTGTCACTTGTCGAAATACTATCCTGTGCAAAATTTCATTCCAATCGAATGAGGATAAATGGTGCCACAGAGAGCCTACAGTTTTGTGTATTTATTGAGAACTTTGAATTGTCCAATAGATGACAACACCTACAAAGATAAAATAACAAGCACTTACAAGCGATATTTTCAAATTCTTTCCTGTGGTTTTCGAGAAAACATAGTAAGTTAAAATGTGTTACGAAAATAAAGTATTTTAATGGGATAAATGCCATGTTTAATATGGTTTTTGGCATAAAGTTTGTTTAATCACATTCGCTTCGTTTTATACGCTGCTAACTTACCAAGTGCTGTTGCTAGTTGAAGGCCAGTGAAGTAAAACCGAATATTTTAGATCAATGAAAACAAGAAGCACCAATAAAATTTATCTTTAAGAGCACGGCAATTGTCAAATTGTCGGTTCCAACTTACCACTGCACAAACGCGTAGGGTGTTATTTTACAACCTTGGAAAAGTAAAGTTTACGTCGCAGTGCATCTTTATTGATTTTTTTTTTTTTTTTTTTTTTTTTTTTTTTTTTTTTTTGCGGGGGAAGAGGCCCATATCTCAACCAAAAAATTCCAACACAGTGTAGAGAAATTGGAAAAACTTACAATGAATGTAGATCTTTGCAGAAATCTCCTGCTCGGCGAACTAAACTAAAAAAAAAAAAAAAAAAAAAAAAACTTTCTGGTAAAACTAGATGATCTTTTCGACATTACTCATTTTTCTGCTTTGGATCTCATTGACAGTGAGGAAGATAAAATGTTTCTTAGCCAGAGGAAAAAATGGCGACCTGGGTGCATGATTGGAGCTTACATTGCCCTACTGGAAAAAGAGAGATCGAAATTTGTTGCAGTTTTGGATAAATGCAAAGTTAGTGACAGAGATCTGGTTCATATTTTAACTACTGTTGCCGAAGGATCGAATCAAGATGTAGATAGATGCCTTGGATATAAGTAGATCATCTTTTCGCCTTTGTCATCAACATTTTTCGTCAGTTAGAAGCTGCAACTTGCAAAAAGTTTTTTTTTTGGGGGGGGGGGTGAAATTGAAAAAAATAAATGCTGTTGCCATGCACTGAGATGAAAAGATGCCTCCTGCATTAACAAAGACAGAGTTCGTTGACAGACTTTGAATACTGTTTTGTTATTGTTACTGTGGTTATTGCTACTTTCAATGAGAGTGAACAATTACTAGCACTTCCGAAATTACCATCTGCCACAGAAGAAGATCAAGTGGTAGCTGTGCATAATACTCTGGAAGAATGTGGTTTTGTTGATAAAGTCCAAGCTCTTTGTTGTGACACAACCTCCGCAAATATTGGACGAATAAAACGTGCATCTTGTTGGAACAATATTTGAGAAGGAATATTTTATATTTGTTATGCAGGCATCACATTTATGAACTCGTTTTAAAAGTTGTTTTCGAGTCAAAGATCAATGATCGTTCCAGACCAAACATTTCTATTTCCAATCGTTTTCAACAAACAGAGAGATATTGGCAAAACTAAATTCAAGCCCGGTATACAAAATGAACACATTCAAGAAAGACTACACGTTCTTCAGATTGCTATCTAGAATATCTAGAATAACTTAACTAGAAAAGACTGCCTTGAACTTATGGAAATTGCTGTCATCTATCTCGAAGGGGTTCCACCCGGAAGAATATCATTACGTTTCCCAGGAGCTTATCATCGTGCCAAATGGATGGAAAAAGCCATATATTCCTTGAAGAATTTACTCTTCCGTGATTCATTTTCACTGGAGTAAAAACCTGATTCACTTTCACTTACTACTTTTTCTTGATAATCACAAGAAAGAGTTTGAAAATGTCACTTGTAAGTGCTTGTTATTTTATCTTTATAGGTGCTGATATCTATTGGATAATTCAAAAGTTCTCAATAAATGAATAAAAACTTTGGACTCTTTGCGGCACCATTTATCCCCATTTGACTGGAATGAAATTTTGCACAGGGTAGTTTTTTGACAAATGTAACCAAATAAAGGTGTGTCCCGAAAAAAATTACAATGTTGTAAAATAAGGACCAATTTGAATTATGGTTGCGGATGTAATAGGAATGTCAATTGAACATACTTATACAATACAACAGTTTTGTGTTCAATTATAGAATACTGTAAATTTCGTAAACTGTATGGAAATGATCTTGCTTGCAAATTTCTTATACTGATATTATGTACACGAATTTACGAATGACACTATACTATCAAATATTAGTGGCCTCGCGTAGCGTAGTCCCTTACGTTCTCGCCATCGGTGCGAGCGGTCCCGAGTTCGATTTCAGTGGGGGCACTAGGTCGAAAAAGTGTAAAACTTTTTCAGGTCAGCCACCTCTGAAATGAGGTTTTCCTGGGTTTACCTCATTCACAGCAGGCAAATGTCGGGGTGGTACTTAACTTATAGGTCCCAGGCCGCTTCCTTCCTTCCCCAATCCTTTCCTTTCCTCGGACAATGTGCTCGCCGAGGGACGTCATCCCTTATACGTGACGGGATACGTCTTAGATGCTGAAACCCTAGAAATCTAAATCCTACCTAATACTATTCCTATAAAATATATGGTTACTAAAAAGAATGGTGAATTAATCTAATGCGTATTTATTTTTACTGAAACGACATAGGAAAAAATCATAATTGGTCGGAAAGAATCATGGAAACTTGTAAGATTCGTAGTCTGTGTTTGTAGTTTACCACAAAGCCGCTGGAGGCACTAGTTGTTCTGTAACTGTAACAGAAATTTCGATCACGAAGGTAGAGAGTGCATATTGTGTGATGGAAAAAAATGAAATTTTTGAGTTTTACGTCCCACGGTTATGCCTGTTAGGCTAAAGGAGACGGTGATGATGAGAGGTGAATGAAATGGTAGAATGAAGAAAGTGGGAGGAAACGGGAGATCCCCGAGAAACCCCACACACACGGTGTTTGTCCACCACAAAGTTCACTTAGCGGGAGCTTGTGTGATGGATTTGCACGAACAGGGCCCGTCGTAACGGTGCAGGTACATTTTCGTACAAAATCCAGGAAACATGTAATACATTGGAATTATTTCACGTTAAGTGCAGAAAGTTGAATTCACTGGATGTTTGTGTTTCGTTCCAATAAATTTTATTTTTGTAGATAGTTTTGGAATAAAATAAATATGCTTTAGTTTCACACCATTCTTTTTGAATAGTCCTGTGGATCAGTATTCATGTTACTGTTTCATAATCTGAAGATTGATAGTAAAAAGAAATGTTGGGGATAACGAATATTGGTCGTTTATACCAATCAATACTTAGGAATTTCATAATTACCCTTTAGCGGAAATTCCCCCACCATTTTCATTTCTCAGAAATGTCCCTGGGGCAAACAAAATGGCAGGATATTTTCCCTCGCTTTTTTCTTTTTTTTTTTTATATAAAAAAGGATTAATCAATAAACGACAGTCAAATGTGTGGAGTTTAATGTGAAAATAATTGCCAGGGGGATGGAAAGAAATGTCTCTTTGTTTGATGTTAGTGTAACCTTGAAGGCATCTGCTGCTTTTAACATATGCATTGTAATGTACAGAGGGCCAGATACATTTTTTTTTATTTTTTATGAACCTTATTAGAAGCCAATTATGCTTTTAGACCTGAAATTTAACAAAACTTTTCCTGTTTGGATGAATAGTACTCTAGTTAGATATATGTTTTCCATAAGGTATGAGCGAATGTTTAATACTCCTTCTTCACATTCAGGATGTCCGCAGTTTGAATCCCGTCGTAGAAATAGATTTTATCCATACTACATTAATGAGACACGAAAGAGCTTCGCGACTTTCTTTAACCTTTTTTGTTATGCAACCACGCACAATACACCAAAAATTCTTCGCCGTCTTGATTCTGTTTAAAATATTGATGTTATGTCAACGACTTTTTGTTACTTCATGGGACATCGTTCCATCTGTCATAAATCGGACTCATCTGTCCTAACGATATATTCGGGACCCTCGACTTCCTGTTGGGGACCCCCTTTCACCGCCATTGAATATTTCAGAATCATGAATTTTTGGATAGAGCAAATTACAAGTCTAAGACAATAACATGCCGCCTCATCTCAATGGCTAATAGTTTTGGAGATGTTCGGTCCCAAAGTTTATTTTCCCATGGTTTTGGACAGCCCTAGCTATGAAACTATGCACTTTTGACCTCAGGTCCATACGATTTTTAATTTTTTTTTTTCTTATTTTAATGTGAGGAATCACCTGTTTCAGTTTGTCGGTCTAGTTCATTAACACCCTTGATATATAGGGTAGAAGGGAAGAATTGGGCGCAGGGGGTAATTGTGTGGAAAACTTTTTTTAAAAAAATTATATTTTGTATTTCGGTATGTTTTTATGGAATTTAATTACACCAAAATTTTGAGTGGGTAGATGAACAGAAGAAAAAGCTTAGATGAATTTTGACCAAAAAAAAAAAAACTGAGTTGGTTGAGAAGTGACATATTTGAAACCGAGTTTCAGGTTTCTGTGCGTTTTGGTTTGTCATAATAAATCGCTCATCTGTTAATGTTTTGAGCCAGATATTTTACTGGTGCTTAAAAACATCATAAGGATGGTGCCGTGAAGAGCAACAATCTTGAATCCTCACTGTGGGATCGTTAAAATTTTGTTAAAATTTGTTCCTCCCAATTACCCCTTCGGCGCATGATGCGGGGGTAAATGGGTGGAATGCCTGAAGTGAACATTTTTTTGCTTAGAATTTATTTAAATGGTGTCCTATCATTGTTTTTGTGGTGTATACATTTGTTTCATAGTGCATTGTGCTCATTAAGCTATTTTCTTCAACTTAGGCCTCCATTGGCTGTTTCGTATGCTAATAGTGCTGATGCTGTAAATACTACCTGTTTATCAATCCAGAGTTCCAACACATGTTCTACTGTAGTAGTTTATAGTTATTCAGCGTTAGTCTTATTACCTTCTCCTATGTTTGAATATCAGGGCCTATTCTCTTGGTTTTTCTTTTCTTTTCTTTTTTTCTTTTTCTTTTTCTTTTTTTTCTTTTTTTTTTTACGTTTTCGGCTCAAGTGTTCACCGCTTATAGTTTCTTTCGTATGCGATACATTTTGAATTAAGTTCACAGAGAACAATAACTGGAAGGCTTGAAAAGGCATTCAAATATCTTTGAGGTTTAGAAATAAGTTGTCGCTTATTTTGCGTAAACAAAGGTCTATTTTTTTCTAGGCCATATGAAATTATTAGTTTTTAAGTGGAATGCAAGTTACAATCGCCAAATAATAAAAGCCTGAGTTTTCTTCATTTACACCAATCATCCGCCGGGGTTCTGTGTACCGTAATCATTTTGCATCCAATTACCCCAACGGGGTACATGGGTGGAAATCAGCCCAACAACAATAAAAATGTTGCAGCATCAAAAGTAAAGATGCCGAAAACTTACCACTGCAACAGTAGGTACAGATGATCCTGCTTCATAGAATCAATTCTTAAAAACAGGAAAAAAACACCTATAACCTGTGAAGGTTGACAAAAACATGCCGCCCAATTTCCCTTTCTACCATCTATCTATCTATCTATCATATATATATATATACCTAGGTATATACAAGGTGTTTCAAAACAACATCGACAACGTTTGGGAGGTGATTCCTGACACCAAAATAAGGCAAAAAGTATAGACCAACCTGGGTGCACAAATGCTTCCTTTCGGAGTTATTAGCTGCTGAAAACATGAAAAGTAAACTTTAAAGGTCCATACCTCCAAAACTATGGGACCTACCGTAGTTGAGTCAAGACTTTACTTAGAAACTAATATATGCTCTATCCAAAAATACAAGTTTCAGAACCCTAAAGTACTCACGCAACAATTTTTCTTCAGGCAGTTTGGTTATAGGCATATAATTTGAAGTACTTACTAACTACCTCTATAAAAATTGTTGCGGAAGTACTGCAGGATTTTGAAGCATGTATTTTTGGATAGAGTACATATTAGTTCCTTAGTAAAGTCTTGACCCGACTACGGTAGGCCCCATAGTTTTGGAGCCATGGACCTTTAAAATTAATTTTTTCATGTTTTCGGCAGCCTATAACTCCGAAAGAAAGCATTTGTGCACCCAGGTTGGGCTATACTTTTCGTCTTATTTTGGTGTCAGGAATCATCTCCCGAACGTTGTCAGTGTTGTTTTGAAACACCCTGTATATACAGGGTGACCCCTTTTAATCTTTCCACTTAAATATCTCGAAAACAGTTTAACATAATTGAACAAAACAAAAACTACAATAGGAAATGCCATGGGACACATCAAATGGTGTTATCGCGGTGCTCCACAGTGCCACCCTTCATGGGGGCCCAGGGCCCACCTTTAAAATTTTAAATGGAAATATGGGACGAATGATATCTCGTTCGATAGATCTTTAAAAACTAAGCGTTGCGGTAAAAAGCTTTGCATATGGGTCACAATTTTCAAAATGACCGCCAAAACATAGTACCTGTATCAGATAAAACTTCCAGCACTACTAATATGAAAACGGTTGAACATAAATGAACCAAACAAAAACTCCAATAGGAAATCCCACGAGGCTCATCGAATGGTATTATCGCGGTGATCCAGAGGTCCGCCTTTCATGGCTGCCCAAGGCTCAACTTAAAATGTTAAATGGAAACATGGGGCGAGTGATACCTCGTTTAATAGATCTATAAAATTTAAATAGCACTATGGAAAAAGATTGTTCATATGGGCTCACCGTTTTCAAAATAGCCACCAAGATATGGCACCTGTCTCAGATAAAACGTCTTTTTGACGAGAGTTTCAGACCTTCGTTTTTATGTACAAAGTATTAGTACATCGTTATTTTTTTTCATAATTCAAACAACACCGTTTTAATTATTTTCATTCTTTAACTGATATTTCAGATGGACAAACATTTGAGTGCTTCGCTTGCAGCTCAAGTTTTCGTGCGTGAAATTCAGGAATGTAAATTGATGTTACATAACATTATTTTATGACGTGCAGTTGTCTAAAGCACAGATCACAGATTACTGGGCAAAGGTATGGAAAGTCAACGGCAGTGGCAGTAAAGAAGGTACCATCCCGATATTCATTTAGTGGAACAGAAAGACAAGGACAATCTCAGTTATATTTGGCGGAGCAGGATGCATGCCAACCTACCCAACACCAACTGCGAGGGAAATTTAAGAGGTAGAATATGGGGTTCACTGAGATGTTGCCCACAGTTACATTCCGATTAACTTCCAGTGGTAATTTCAATTGTGATCCTCATTAACGAAACGGTTCATACTCGAAGATGCCTCCCAAACATGTTGCAATCATTGCGTTAAATTCTCAGGGGCGGGCTAAATGTTTGCAAGTTCAAAAAATGTATTATTATAACCTTTGCTTCGCATTTCAGCTGCTTCCTCTCCCCATCAAACCACACTTTGTAATACAAATGAATGTTACCCTTCAAAAACAATTACAAGTTATTTTTATTCATTACAGTACCAGTCAATTGTACACACAAATGTTTCAGACAAACCATACCTATTGCAAGTAAAGATGGGTTTCTCATTTGAGATTGTCCCACTCATTCCCGCTTCATCCACTTATGAAGGAAGGTCGGAGAGATATTTTTCTAAGAATTAGATTTCCTGCTTTGCAATCACTTCTACTTTAACTATCTTTTTCTGTTGTATCATTCTTGAGCCGTGGAATGATAAGTACCCTCTGTGATTTCCTGTACGAGTTTTATTTTGTTTATTTATCTCCAACCGTTTTTATATTAGTGATACTTGATGTTTTCATCTGATACAGGCACCATTTTGAAAACGGTGAAGTATATGAAAATTTTTTTGCTACAACGCTGTTTAATGTTTGAAGAGTTATCGAACGAATATCACTCGACTCATATTCCCATTTATAATTTCGAAGTTGGAGCTTGAGCCCCCATGAAATGGGGCCCTGGAAGTCACCACCACAACATCATTCGGCGTGCCCATATCATTTTCCTGTTTCACTTTTTATTTTATTCATTTATCCCCAAAATTTTCATATTAGTGGTAGTGGACGGTTTATCTGTTACAAGCACCATGTCTTGGCTGCCATTTTGAATACGATGAACGATATCAAAAATATTTTGGCCCAACGCTGTTTAGTGTTTGGAGATCTATCGAACAAGGTATCACTTGTCACATGTTTCTATTTAAAATTTTAAAGTTGGGCCCTGGGCCCCCACGAAGGGCGGCTCTGTGTGGCACCGTGACTACACCGTTCAATGTGCCCCATGGCATTTTCTATTCGAGTTTTTGTTCGGTTCATTTATGTTAAATTGTTTTCGAGGTATTTTCGTGGGAAGATTAAAATGGGCCACCTGTATATACTGTATATATATAGAGAGACCTCTCTCTCTCTCTCTCTCTCTCTCTCTCTATATATATATATATATATATATATATATATATATATATATATATATATATATATATTGTCTGTGTGTGTGTATGTAAAAGAGAATGAAAATGAAAAAGGGCCTGAAAAAAGATATTCACACATATCACACTCTTTATGGACATAAGCACATTCTCGCAGGAGGAATTGTTTTAGTTAACGTAGAAACTATTAGTAACTAGCTAATTCCATATAAATATTTTTGTTTGGGTGCAGTTTGGCGTCCCTTTTCAGTATGGAGCATATATGAGACGTAACCTATAGTGTAAGATGAAATCCGAGCTTTTGGAGGCTAATTATTATGGAAAGGGGCCAATGTTTTTTTTTTTTTGTGTGTGTGTGTGTGTGTGTGTGTGTGGTAGGTACAACCATTTCAAGACAGTTTGTTCTGCTAAGCAGCAAGAAATAAGAAAGCAAGGAAGCATTAGCCAAAATAGAAAAATATACCTTCAGGATAAATCTAGGTCATCAATTACTGGATAGGAAGAGGAAATGTCTTGCATATTCTTCCTCAGACAGTAGGAGGAAGAAAACAAAGAAGACGAATGTAGAGGTTTGCTCAAATGTTGTTGTAAGAAAGGATTTCTAGTATCCGTTCAAGAACCACTAAAATGTGTAGTCAATACTGAACCTAGTCTCTGTAGAAAATGTATGGGCGTAGTATACAAACAAAAACCCGAGTCCAGATTTAATGAAATAGTGAAGGAATGTATTAATAAAGTTTCCAAAAAGAGGAGGTGCTTATTGGAGAGTGGATGTGGAAAGGGTTGAAAGTGTTTTTAAATATTATTACAGGCAATTTTTCAGCACTTTGACCAATCACAAAAACGATTGCCAATTGTTGTATCGCGAGGTTGGATATAAATAAGTCGTAAATGATTTTATATTTAAAGAATTATGTGTCTTACAACCAGAGAACTCGATTTGATATTAAGATATCTAGGGTACGTTGTATTTGGTAGCTAATAATGGAGACGATAGCAGCGGGTATAACTTTGTTTATTTGAGCATTAGTATTAAGGCTTGACGTGACATATTACATTGAATTGTATTCTGCACACATCGATGAAATTGAGCTCCTTCGTGGCTAAGCGGTTAGCGTACACGCATATAGCGTGGGAGACCCGGGTTCGATTCCCGGATGGAACTCATGTGGTTCGGATTCCACGTTAATCAGTAGATCCACGTCTCATATAGCCTCGCTGCCGAACGAGACGTTAAACTCAAAATCAACTCAACATCGATGAAATTACTAATTCGGACACTGATATTTCACAAAGCACCGTAATGCGTTCAAATTTTACCGAGAGTCGATTCCGGGACGCCGTGCACCAAAAGCACACGCGCTAGGAATAGTGAGGCGGACTCTCTACTTAAAAATATTAAAATGTTTTATCCATGGTTGCGAGAGTATCAACCGTAGTTGAGCACATATATAATGCAATAGCTTCATTTCAGGCTTTGCTGAGAAGAAGGGGACACAAGGTTCTCCAAATATAAAATTAGAGTTCACGTTTTACATTAGTACCAATTCAATTATTGATTGACACATATCATTCGGAGAAAAGGAGCAATTTTCCCCTTCCCTCTAAGTTAGATCCCTAATGTAGGGCAGATCAGTAGTCAATTGTCTCCAGTTGGAGTTCCTTGACCAGCCGCCATTATGACAGATTTTATTTGAAAGAGATTCCTTTTCAGTTTCAACTAGCAGTTGGTAATACCGTAAGCTTAATCTTACGGTGTATCATGCAGTGTGGAACTATAGATACCTTGCTGTGACAAAAGTCTGATATTTGAGATTCAGCGCTGACAATGAAAATGCCTGTAGTCCTCCAACTCCAACACGGAAGATCGCTCTATCAAAAAGTAGTGTATCACAGCTAGGCGAGCTAATAGGTATAATTAATTACTCTTTTTTGAAAACGGTTAACATTTGAGTCTTGCTAATTTTACAGGAAAAATTACAGCTAGATTCTAATACGGGCCAGTTTAAAGTGATAAGTTGCTGGCCCTTAATATATGGGCCTTAAGGTTTCCTTAAGAAGCAGAGCTCCTGTTGGTGACACGTACGATCTAAAATAAATGAATGTGCTTTAGTAGAAAAGGTCAGAAGCCCTGAGATAGATCATACACTTGAAAACAGATGCGATATCATATGTAGGGCTACAACGGTATCATAGTTAATTATAAGTACACTCATGTCCAAAATTATTGTCGCATGTCTAGAAATATGTTGTAGTAATATAATTTGATAACGAATTCGCCCGGTATTTCTTATAATGTTAGTATGTGTATAATCGGCAAATACATGCATGTGGCAAATTTCATGTCGAAAGAGCAGTAAATAAGAACAATAAAACGAAAATAAAACTTTCTTGTCAATTTAGCAACATTTTGTTTTGCTCATTCTAATTTTTGTATTTATAATTCTTTTCCTATGAAATTTACCACATTTCCCGGTTATACACATAGTATCAGTATAAAAAGCACCCTCCAAAATCATTATCAAATTATATTCTTACAGGAAGACAGTTGTAGATATGCGAAAATCATTTTGGACATAAGTGTACATGCATAATCATATGTATGCTCTACAGTGATCAACGTTAAAACCGACATGGGTTGTTTTCTGCCATTTCTGGATCAAATAGAGGCTTATAGTAGATTATATATATATTTTAGAACACTAAATCAATTCAAAAAAGGCATTATTTTCCTCCTGTGTAGATCAATATTGAAACCCTAAGTTGTAGTTTAATTCCATTACTTTCGCTTTTAATAAAGAGTTAAGGCTGGAGATAAGTAGAATTTTTGGAATGCGTAATAGATTACAGAGAGTTTCTTTTCGCTATATATAACCGTTTTTTTGCTATACAGTGCCCGAAGATAAAACCGGTAATGGTTGATTTCTACCATGTCCGATGGCTGCATTACCCCCATCAATGAGTACTAATAAAGGAAGTAATCATGGATATCTGCTTGGATACTTACTGGAGAAATTAGTTTTCGACCCTTACCGCAATACACAGTCACGTTCCCCTTCTGTAACGCTAAAGTCCAGGAGTTTTATTATTGTCACTATCACAGTAAACGTACAAATTTGTGAACAACACATTATGGCGTTTTGCGCAAGTTTCTTCTCAAAATCTATTTCCTTAAACGTAAATTAACATTTAAATAAAATGAGGAACATAACAAGAAAAACGGTCAAACAATATATCTATTTCGTAATAGGATCGTTACTTTAAAATACTTTACACATACAAACAACCATTTCATAGAACCGAGCAGTTCTAGTAAGATCTAACAGCAAGCGCCATCTTGTGTGCTCATTGTAAAACGAATCAAATATTTCCTTTTATTTGTTACCTTTTTCAATATCACCTGACGCAACCAAATAAATCAGTGCCTTGTGTTGTAGCTGAAACATTACTATATCTTATAGTGCAATATTTATATAATGTAACGTTTCATTGCGCAGTAGTTAAGGGAATGAGCTAAAATATGTACTGACTTCCGGGTAGTGATCCACCTTAAATGATTTTAGCTGTTCGCTGTGGCCAAAACCAGGGGCGTCATTTAGGGAGGGCAGGAGGGGGCAAATGCCCCCCCAAGAGTTTGAGGAATACATATACTGTAATCGATTGTCTACTAATATACTAGTACAAAACGTGAAAGCTTTATGTCGGTGGTACTCTTGCTCCCCCTAAGCAAAGTCTGAAATGACGCCCCTGTGAGTAGAAACTTGATATTTTATAAAAATGTTCTCCTTGAATCAGGCCCGTATCCAAGGGGGTCTAGGGGGGCCGGATTCCCCCTAAATTTTTACTGGCCACTCTAAACTTTCACGGTAGGCTTGCAAATGAACTATAACAAGGTGATGAACTATAATATGGTTGGATCGGGCCTCCCCTAACTTCAGCCGCCCCCTCCTACATTTTGCGGCTGGCTACCGGCCTGCCTTGAATACGCTGAAAGAAAAAAAAAAAGAGGAAATTTTGAGAATTCTAACTGTCGGGTGTAGAAGCTTGAACATTTATATAAATGATCTCCTTACATCCTAGGATGTAGATAGTTTTTTTTCTTTTCTTACTTCTAGTTCGTAGATCTCCATTTTCGATTCCGGTCAAGTAAGTTTGTGGTGTACACGATTGTGTCAGTGTACTTCCCTTTCCTCCCTCATTATCATTCTACTAATTCTCACATCATCATTGACTTGCCTAAATAATCGTCTAGCTTAGCTAAACGGGCATAATCGTAAGGCATTACACTGAAAGATTTCATTTTACTTTTCCTTTTCATTTCGTTTTTTCTTTACTTTCTTCCCCTTTCTTTTTTCTTTACTTTCTTTTCCTCCTTTTTTTTTCACCCGATCACCCACACTCTTGAGCGCAGTACCATGAAATTGTGTTCGTTGCGTTATTCACTTTCATTGAACGACGAAAAGAAATGGAACGCAGCAAGCAGAAGAGAAAAAAAAAACTCTTGTCTGCTGTAACACGCGGGGGAACTTTTTACAAATTAAGGAACTTTTTACAACTAGTTTTTTATTTTTTTATTTTGCAGTGCCGGTACGTACTTTTCCATGCTTTATCAAGTCTTATAACACTTTGTCGCTTTCGCACTATGAAGAAAGAAGGTTTGTCTACATCAGGGTTTCTCAATCCGGCGGTCGCGGGAGGGTTTCATGGGGGGCGCGAAGATAAATATAATTAGAATCTAATACCATAAAATATTTTAAATATTATTTTGAATTTTCTTCTGATAGGTATAATTTTATGTTTATACTACTGTTAAGAATATCAGAAGAGTAGGTCTGTCAAACATTTTCAATAGGTGCAGAGTTGTTCAAAAATCAATTTTTTAAATGAAAGAAGTACGCTATGAAATTAATGTGAACTGCATATTGAAATACCATAAAAATACAAATGCAACAAAATATGCATATTTAAATATAATTATAATCGAAAGCTAATAAGATACCTGGGCATTGTGTGATTGGTGGTAGAGCGTTTACTCTGCTGCGTGGAGTCCCTGTTTCGATCCCCGGTCACCTCAGTTTGTGCTGGACAACATCGTGTCCGTGGGTTTTCTTGGGGTTCTCCCGTTTATTTCCACATTCAATTCAACCAGTTCTTCTATTATCACTTGCCTTACTAAAAATAATGCAAAATTTACCATTTTTCTTTTCCATGTTTATTCATAAGCGAAAGGAGATAATGATATGCAATTTACCACAATCATAGATAATGTTGTACTATAACAGAGAATATGAACCTGAAGAATTTTCAGTGTTGCCATCCATAGAAATTACAGTGTTGCTAGAATAACAATTTCCCTAAAATCTAAGTTAAGAGTCTTCATCCCGGAGAAATTAAAATACCGCTAATTTTTTACAGTAATTATGAAATATCTTCAAAAAGATAAAATATGAAATATGGAACAGCAGCGCCATAGACAATATTATTTTGCGTGAGGTACCGTTATCACAAGTCACCTAGTGGTTTTACGTTTTCAGCTGTTTAGAAACGCGAATATAAATGCCGATTTTCAAAATGGCTCGAAATCGAAAGCAGATAAGTGAGTCGTGATAACGGTTTCTCATGTAAAATATTATTGTCTAGGGCGCTCTTGTTCCACATTTCGATTATCGGTCCATGTTCCGTTAAGGGGGTCCAAAACTACGCTGGACCCCCTTAAGCTAACCTAACCTAACCTAACCTAACCTGACCTAACCCAACGTAAACTAACCTAACCTAATAGAACCTAATATACCGTTATATTATCTAATCAAACGAAATTTAATAGAAAAAAGTGGTGCCTTTGACACTGGACCCCTTTAACGGAACATTGACCGTACCTTTTATCTATTTGAAGATATCACATAATTACTGTAAAATTAGCGATATTTCAATTTCGCCGGGATGAAGACTCTTAAGGCAACGAATAGAGGAATAATCTCAACTGCACTTACTTACGTATTGTGTTATTTTGGTTTGCTGTGAACTACTTTTTAAATAACATAATTATTTAGTTTTATTAACTGTATGTTAAAACTATTTTGTTTATTACAAACTAAATACAACTATTATTTAAAAAGTAGTTCACAGGAAACCAAAACAACATGATACGTAATCAAATACAGTTGAGATTGTTCCTCTAGTCGCTGCCTTAACTTAGATTTTTGGGAAATTGTTTTTCTGGCAACACTGTAATTTCTATGGATGGCAACACTGAAAATTCTTCAGGTTCATATTCTCTGTTGTAGTACAACATTATCTATGATTGTGGTAAGTTGCATTTTATTATGTCCTTTCACTTATGAAAAACAAGCAAGAGAAAAAAATGTAAATTTTGTGTTATTTTTAGTAAGGCAGGCTATTTATCATTCATCTCCCTTAGTCTAAAGGGTATAACCGCGAGAGTTTACTGAAAAGTTTCATTTTCCGGTTCCAGTTATCTCCCTTACGGGAGATTTATAAAAGAAGTCCCGGCCTTAGAGTACTGTGGACAGCTTCACTAAATTTGTTTTAAATAAATCGTTTGAAATAAAAATATGTACTAAGATGACACGTGTCAAAATGGCCGAATTTGCGTTTTAAATATAATTATTTAACACACTGTTATTATAGTAAGGACAGATAAGCGGCTAATGAACATATTGAAAATGAAAAACAGTGTATTAAATTTGTAACAAACAATAACATTGTCAAAAGTAATTAATGGTGAATAGTAAAAATTGAATAAAAACGGAGAGCAAAATTCCCCAATACATAGCGTTTACAGCGCCATCTCTTATCCCAAGTTTCCTTTTATTTCATGTACACTTTACTGTGTACCCATGACAACGCAATACACCTGATTGTTCCTTTTCTTAATACTAACTTAATTCATAAAAGTCTAAGCCTATAAGTTTCTATCTGACTTTTCGTAGTATTGGACATTGGTTGCTGGCGCAGAAGGCACTGACTGTACACTCTGTCTCAAAATTAATTTTACACTGTAATTGATACTACTTGCCCTCTTCTGACTGCTTTCTGCATACACATTGTGCTCAATGAGGTGTTGCCAGCTTTTGCGTCAGGTATTGATACGCGAAATTATTTACTGTAAGTAAATCTCAGTTTTATAAAATTAAATGACACAAAACATAACTAAAAAGAATGCTCACTATAACCGGCAGGTCCATTACCCAAGTTGATATTCGACTGAAACAATGTGCATTTGTTTATATTCAAATTGGCAACGCACGGAAAAGGTGGAATGTTTACCGTTGCAGGGCGACAAATGAACCACTACAATTGACTGAACGTGCTGTTGCCATAGAAACAGCTCTTCTTGCCTGATTGTTATGACCACGTGAGACAAGAAACAAACAGAGGAAAAGCAACTGTCAGAAGGGACACGTTGTATCAAATGAAGTGTAAGTAATTATGGCAAGTCTTTACTTTAGGCAAGGCAGTGACAATAAGCGATTCATCTGAACCGGTTCCCGCAGTTACAGTTACAGTTCCCAAGAATGAAAGACAGAAAAGAACGTGCCCTGCGGTGCTCTAACCCGCCTTCACTCGCTGACGCTCGCTCGACAATACTATGTGTGTCAGGAATGGCAACGACATTAGTGAGAAAATATCTATGTGAATAAGGAACAGAAAAGAATTAGTGACAACCTGTGAATAATATTAAGAGTGACAGAATATCACGGCCTTGCCCAAAGTAAAGAGTTACTGTAATTATTATATGATTCGTGATTTTTAAAACCTAAAATTGAAGAGTTTGATGCAATAAGGGCATAAGTCTGAAACATGCAGTTCAGAAAAACGATGTTGACAATTTAAGTAGTGTTTTTTTCTTACATAAAACAATGTAATATACAGCATTTTATTCCGATATTGAATTGAAATGTTACCTGGAGGCTAAACAAGCATGGCAAAAGCCACAAATGCATTTGATGCAAAAAGGGCGTAAACTCACTTACGCCCTGATTACATCAAACTCCTCAATTTCGCGTCACACTCAATGGGACTACGAGGGGGCCGCGGTGGCTTGGGGTCCTGGGTTCGATCCCAACCCCGCCAAGTAAACTTTGTGGTGGACAAACACCGTGTGCGTGGGTTTTCTCGGGGTTCTCCCGTTTCCTCCCAATTTCTTCATTCCACCATTTCATTCATCACTCATCATCACCGTCTCCTTTAGCCTAACCGGCATAACCGTGGGACGTAAAAATCAAAGATTTCATTTCATTGGGACAACGAGACACCACTGTGTCACGACGCGAAGATTGGAAACCACTGATTTATGATAATACTGTTATTTTCCCCCGATTTTGAAACTCGTACTTGATTTTCAAATGGTCTTCTCTGGGAGGGGGAATATTTGAATTCAACACCAGGCCCTTTGTAGACAATTAGGAATGAAAGCAGGGGGTACGGAGGCTCAGTGGTAAAGCGTTCACCTTTGGTGCGGGGGTCCCTGGTTAAATCCATACTCGGCTTTGTGGTGGACAAACACCGTGTTCGCGGGTTTCCTCGGGATTCTCCCGTTTTCTCCCACTTTATTCATTCCACCATTGCATTCATTTCTCATCATCATCGTCTCCTTTAGCCTAGCCAGAATAACCATGGGACGGAAAACTGAAAAAAAAAATCATTTCATTTTATGAAAAGAAGCAAATTATAAGAAATGTTTTATTAAATTTTTTTCAGAAAACGCATTCAACTAGTTCACAATTTATGAAAAAACAAATCATATCCACCTGTGCTCAGTTTTTAATCTGAAATGAAAATTAATCAACCGTCGAAACAAAATATTTTTTTAAAAAACGGAGGCAGCTATCTTTTTCTTACTTGTGTGACATTGAAATGCACAACACTGACAATGACACTCTTGTCTACATATGAACTATTTTTTAAATTTTTTTTTTGAACATTCGTTTGAAAAACACGCTTAACAGGTAAATGTCAATTACCGTAAAACAACGAGAAACAGTTTTGCTTTATAGGTGCTAAAGCGCAATATGTTAAAAACTACTTAAATGTGTTAATAGTTACAAAGCAGAGTTTTGTAGGGAAATATAAGAGAAATTCTAATTCTTTCTATTTCTTTTACCGACAGTAGCAAGTTCAAGTAAGTAGTGATAAAGTTTTTGCAAATTAAACAAGTAGCAATGTCACGTGTACACCACGTGACAAAATTTGGTTTTCTTAGCATGATAATTTCTCAATTAATATAATAACCGGAACTGGACTACTACTACTTCCGGTTTTGTAGAGATATAAGTGTGGAAATGGAATACATTCTTGTTTAATTGAATGCAGAAAACCGCTTGTGGCTATCTATTGTCACTTTCCTCTATTGCGATTATTATTAAAACCGGAAGTGGTTGATTTATTCCACTTCCGGTTCGAATAGAAGATGAAGAGAAATATTGTATCTATTCTTAAAACGTTAAATCAATTCCAAAAACATGTCTTATCGTTTTCATAGCATGTAGATTAATTCTGCCGTCCTAAGCGAAAAGACCTTAATTCCACATTTTTCGAAAATCGAGATATTAGTATGGGAACGTACGTAGTACAATTCTGCATCTATCTAAAGTGAAATTGACGTGGTTTGACCAATAGGTAGGGGATAATGACGTCATGAGTGTTTACCTTATGTTAAAAACTGTAACTGAAAGTAAGCAAAAAGACCTTAAGTGGCAATTCAAAAGCAAAAATTTTTAACTATATTACAACACAAATTTTAGATCGTGAAAATATATTTAATAAAGTTTTACTGAAATACAACAAATTTGAACCCTAGCCTAAGCCAAAACGCGTTTTGCTCATTTTCTCGTAATGGAGATAAGGCCTTTTCGCTTAGCACGGCAGAATACAGCTGGCCATATTTTGATGACATTATTGATTTAGCACTGTGGTTTCTAATCTAGAGAGCGTAAGTTACTAACACAAATAAACTACATTTGTAACTTTAAAAATACGAATGTTGTAACGAAGAGGTGTTAAAAACTGTTGAAACACAAAATATCTATTAAGTAAGACTTGTGGTTGTATTAAGAACCATACAGGACTATAATGGTGTACAGAAGTTTCCTGGAGAAATATAAATTGATGATATTATTATTATTATTATTATTATTATTATTATTATTATTATTATTATTATTATTATTATTATTATTATTATTGAAGGTTTGAAAATTTAATGTTGGATTTGAAGTCGCAAAAAGGGTCACACCAATGAGCGGTAAGGAAGGAAGGGGAAAGTGAAGTATAAAAGATTTATGAAGAGGATGCCAGGAAAACACATATCGAAATATTTGGAAATAAAGATGAAATATTTCACTTCAACGTCCCGCAATCATGCCCTTTAGGGTAAAGGAGACGATGATTAAAGCAAGTGAAAGATGATGGAAGAATTGGTAGAAAGTGGGAGGAAACGGAAGAAACCCGTGAAAAATTCACAGCCACCACAACCTTATTTGGGCGGTGATCGAACCAGGGACCTTACTCACCAAAGGTAAGCCATTGTGTCTCTCTAAACAAGGTTGGAAATCATAAATTTAGCACAACGTTGCAAGTACAGACCCTAATGAAAAAGTATATTTGGAACAAATCATACATAGACTACCTATGAGAAAACAAGAATTTTCGTAACGTAGGTTGTGATACCGTGACACAGAGGTGAGAGTGATAATGAGAAAGGTACTCACTTTGACGTGACAACAAAAGTGATGCTGCAATCATATATTTTTCAAGCATTAACAAAATAACAGACTTTGTTTCAATTCATAAGACTATTTCTGTAATAGAAATTGTGATCGAAAAAAAAAATCAACTACTGATAATAGGAAATGGCTATAACTGGCAATTATAGAAATAGAATTGGCCAAAGTTTTAGAGAAGAGGTAACCACATTTTTTCTAGCCAATCTGCACATACAAATAGCTAAATTTCGCCATAAAAGCTAAATTGGCAACACTGAAATTGCTATTTATTTTGCAATATTTATATATGTGTTCTAACATTGGTTGTTCTCTTAATATTTTATATTACATGGATGGGGAATGGCGGAAGTTTCGTAACGAAAAAGTGCGCAATTTATACCATTTACCAAACGTTGTTAAAGCCAACATTGTTAAATACTCTCTTATCTTCAATTTCATTAACTTTTATGTATAGTACCAGACAGAAGTAATAGATCTCAAACTTGTTCAAGTATTCGCTGTTACCCACTCAAGGAAGCACTCAGGTATAGAACATTTCTCTTTGATTCCTCAAAATCTATGATGTCTCGGTAGTAGATTGCTTCCCTCTTGTGCATGGTGCCCCTGGTTCGATGCCCGGACATGTAAATTAGTGGTGGACAACGTCGTGTCTGTGAGTTTTCTCGGGACATTCCTGTTTACTCGTTAATTCCAGCAATTCCTCCATCATCGTTCACTTTCTTCAATCATCTGTCCCCCTTAGCCTAACGAGCATAAATGTGGGAGCGTTAAACTAAAAGAGTCCCTTTCAAGATTTCTTCAGTTTCTGTACTTCACTTATTTTGAATACTGGTAAGCACATTTATTCATTTGCATGTAACTATTAGTTTTGTTATTGTAAACACACTCGTGCTATTTTACAGTAAACTAATGTGTGTGTCTTTTCGTTATAACATACCTGTCTACTTTGTCAGAAATTTCACTTCTCTTGAAGGCTTTTAACCTCTGCCACAGCTTATACGTCTCATCACTTGGTGAATTGTCACTGGTATCAGGAAGGGATTGTTCGATCAATTTGGAGAGAAACCACCGGGTGTCCTCTGGGCTCGCGACCGCCACAGCTGGAAGATCCTCATTCTGCAGGTTGGCCGATGCTGGAGGTCCAGCGCGTTTTCCATGAGCTGAAAGAAGGGAAAAACCAAAACTTTAATTTAAAAAAAGTATATGTAAATGATAGTCAATGTTGTTCAGTATCCACATACATTTATATTTCAAAGACATCAGATGGAGCACACATATGAAACGTTCTCATTTATATCTAACAAACTGGTTAAAATTAAACTGTATTTCTTTATGTTTCTCTTTATAAAAATATAAAAGCGAGTGGCGCCTAAGCTTTCGGCATATGCTATAGATTAAAATCCCGCTTAAATATACTTCCCGTTTATACTTAATTATACGGTGTTACTTAATTATACGGTGTTATTTAATTATACAGTGTTACCTTATAGTTAATTATACGGTGTTTCTGTTTACCCTCGCTGACCTTGTAACAAGTGGAGTTGTGTTATTGTTTAGTGAAAACACCCTGAACTCTCCCAGCTTGTTGGTATGACCTGGCAACATCGAAGTGCTTTCAAGGACATGAAGTCGTCAGCAGCCTATTGTAAGTTAATGGCGTTACAGGATTATTATTTGTATTCCTTAAAGGAATTTTCTTATTTAATCTTATTGTTTTTAATTTTATTGTCTTAAGATTACCATATTTATGTTCGACGTCAATTAGTCAATTTGTTGTTATAGGTGTTAATATTAGAGTTGTCGCCATAAGATTTATCTGTACGTAGATTATTATATGCGCGTTCAGAGGAGAATTCTGGAAGCAGATTTCTTCGTTATTAAAAAAAAGAGAATATATATAAAAGTTTTGTACAAAAAAGTTTCCTGTTGTTAATATAGAAATAGATTTTAATGTTCTGTATATTCACATATATATATTGTGCAAAATAGAGAATAACTTCGTAATTCCAATAACTAATGTTTTAAATTGTGTTATCTGGTGTCGAAATGTATAACAAAATGCAGGAATAAGTGAAAGTCATCCTGTTTTCGATCCTCCGGATCGAAATTCCTTCAAAGTGAAAATGTCTATCAATCTTGATTATATCTGTTACCTTATTAATATGTATATTAACCAGATATTAGCCATATAATAGTATAGTTCAAGGTAATTGTTAAGAACAGTTACTTCTCATCTCCGGTGCACGAGGATACTTCTTACTGTTGCACTAGCTACAAAATTGATTCCATTTGATGTACAAGTGGTGTGGAGTGAGAATGCAGCGTGATCTGGGTTTCTTATGTGTTGTATTACCACTTGTACATCAAATGGAATCAATTTTATAGCTAGTGCAACAGTAAGAAGTATCCACGTGCACGAAATATGTGATATGCGTTCAATTGCCTAAGTACAAGGGCACTAGACAAACATATATATTAAGTACAAGGGCAACATTTAGAAATGCAACGAAAAGGAGAATAACGGCCAGGAAGCATTCATTTTCATATACCTCAAATGGTTGGAGGATATAATCTAGCCACTTCCAACAGGAAGTTGTGAAACCGCGTTGTGGGGGGATACTTTTTTTTTTGAAAAGAAAGGAGGCCAGATGTCCGACGAAATGGTGTCTTTTGTTTCCATATCGCGGAATGCTGTCCTTCGCGTCTCGCCACAACCGCTCGATATTTTGCGTATGAGCGCCAGTTTCAGGATCTACGAAATTCAAGCTATGATTCACGCTGAAGTGCTGAAATCCAACCTCAGCCAACCTATCATATGACTTCCAGCAGTCGCTATGAATGGTTGTACCAGGTTTCACCCACTGTTGAAGAACGCTTAACAGCTCTTCAGCACTTCGGTTCTTGACGACACACATGAATACATTGCCAGAACCAACCTCATAACCTCCAAAAACCCATGTGCCATCGACCACACGACCGCAATGATTTTTGCGTTTCCCGAACTTGGACTCATCTATCTGAACTGTTATCCCTGGACCCCCAAGTTTAGTAGAGGAATCCATAGCCCAGCAGACGCAAACCTCACGACAAAAGCTAAACCAATCGACACACGTGGGTTTGGAAATATTCAGATTCATAGTAGCATTACTGATGTTTGGACGACTATTCAAACACCAGTAACTCATAAGGCGCATCTCCGTTAAAAATCGAGTTTAGCCCTAGAAAAAAACGTTCCCTTGAAAAGTGAGGAGGAAAAGGAGCACTTCGTCTTCCTCCTCGAATTTCCAATGAAACGTGTTTTCTGACAACGAAACACATTCCTTTCCTTACAAAAAACCGCGTCCCTAAGTACGCCATGCTCCTGTAGAAGTTTTATACTCTCGTCTTTCCTTTCTTTTATCGTTATTTCGACTATGGCATACTCTGAGAAAGAGCATTCAGAACACGCCGGCATGCACATGAGTATACCGCCCGCCATTTCCTTTGTCTTCTTGCTCTTCTTCTTACAGACTACAGCTGTCGCCACCTACATTAATGCGCACACGCACAGTTCCATTCATGACGTGGCATCGAACATTTGAAAAGCGCTACACGACAATGTAAATAAACAACGTTCAAAACACAACGAGAGCGGAATACACACACGTCTTCTTTTATTTCAACTCACTCATTAACTAATTAAAATTGGGTATATTACCAACTTTTTAAGTAGGTAGATATTCAATGAATAATTCCTGAAAGTATGCCGTTTCCACTCCATGCGTAACCGTGAAGTTCTTCTCCTTAACTATAACCTAGTTCAAACATGTGAATTGATATATATACGTACTGCGGATCTCATGCTGTCAGAAATATGTTGTATGTAATGTGAGGCATGTAAATTTGATTACACTGTTTTTCTTTCTTTTTTTTTAATATGCTGACGAAGAACTGCCGCTGGAACACATATGGTAATTCTGACACTACGCTTGATGCTTGTACTGGCTAAATAATATTATTATATAGGAAAGATGATAATAAAACAGATGAAAGTCAAAGTTGTACCATCTTTATTTGTGTATTGATAGACAGCAGTTATAAACAGGAGTATCTTGAAGCGGTTACCTTCCACGAGCTGGCAATCTTCGTAGATGAATAAGCATTCGATTCCTGTTCTGCTTGTGCTAAACATGCAATTCCAGAACAGAAGAATCTCCCACTGAAGTGGAAGTTTACACAATGACAAGCATGCTGTCTTCTGCTTTAAACGATAGTACGACGTGATTTGAGAACAGTTCATATAACGACACAACTTTAAAAGCTCTAATTGTTTAATTTAACAATTTATTATTTAATGATTTGAGTTTGCTGACTAACAGTAGCTACGCATCGCCTACATTAACTCTCTATTAAAACAAGAAACGGTTCAAACTAGCCATATCCAATTTCAATGTTTATCGCCATAGAACCAAAACTATAACAGATAGTCAGAAGCGCTCCTTTGCAAATGATTCAGTGACTCAAACCATGACTATACCGAACACTCTACCAATACTGGAAGGGGTTCAAATTATATATTACTTCCGGCTTCAATATTGATTTTCACAGAGAAAAATGATAAGAGATATCGAGATGTGCTTTATTCCAATCGATTCATTGTACCTAGAATAGGTTCCATCTCTTTTACTAACCTTCTGTTGAAACCAAAACTGGTTCAGATTATCAATATCCGCTTTCAACACTTACTGTCATAAATCAAAAATGGCAGTACATAGCGGCAAATGGTTTACTGCAATCGATTTAGTGTCTCAAGAGGGCATATCGTCGAAATCCACAATACTCTATTAAAATCCGGACTGGTTCAAACTTGCTACTACTTCCGGTTTCAATAGCAAAACGGTGAGAGATATCGAAATGCAATTTTTTGCAATCAAGTCAGCTTCCTAAGAAGTAGGCTCTACCTACCATCTTTTCAGTTCGGAAGTGGTTCAAATTAGACCCACGATTTACGGTTTCAACCTTTATTGCCATAGAATACAAATAGTAAGGTATAGCAAGGAATGGCTTTTTGAAATGGGTTCAACATTCGTGGAACAGCTGCTATCTTTGATCTTATTAATCTATTGCAACTAGTACTACTTCAAGCTAGAGTATTGATTTCCCATAGTTGGATATCTACTGTAGTTTCACTTGTTTATTATTATTATTATTATTATTATTATTATTATTATTATTATTATTATTATTATTAGTAGTAGTAGTAGTAGTAGTAGTAGTAGTAGTAGTAGTAGTAGTAGTAGTAGTAGTAGTAGTAGAGTATTAATAGTGGCAGTAGTATTTTGACAATAGTTAAGTTTCTGTTAAGATTCTGAAATTTTAACTTTTAGAAACCTTGATCCTATAAACGATGTAACCTCTATACTGTCCACATACAGACAGACATAGAGAGGTCTCAAGCATGTAAATCCATTAATAATAATTTGAATTAAGTTTCTTTTTACTTGAAAGTACATAAACAATTAAATTGGCAGCTTATGTAGATCTAGGCAAGAAATTGTAGCTTTAAATTCTTGTAATGAGTATCTTTAACTCTAATACTAGAGACTGTAGCTCCAAGGGTTACTGTGTTATTTAGTCTGGGAATGGCTAATACATGTATAATGTTAAAAGCTCTGTAATCTAATCACCACCACAAAGCGTAATTGGTGTCTGTGTTAGGTTATTGGATTTTAGGTGAGTGGTGTGTATAAACCGGATGAACGGATTGCGAGGTAAAACTGGTATTGTGCACGCAGCAGGATTAACAGCCATGATTTTTTACTTGGTAAACCCTATCAGTTATGCGTCTTTGTATTTTAGACCACTTTTCTGACTCTATATCAAGGGCGGTGCGCGAAATAGTTCTCGAAATATAAATTTTTCATTTCTTATTAATGTTATTGTAAGTATATACCAAATCTACGCAAAGTTAAAGTACTTTTTTTTTCATATGAATCTAAGATTTGTAAACCAATAATAAGTCATTTCCAAGCAACAGTTCTTGTGGAAATGTCTGTATTATTCTGAACACATGAAAATTTCTATCCTCTATCCACATTTTAATGAAAGGTAGTTTATTAATAACCAGGGAAGTCTTTGTAGTACCTCTATTCTTGGTATCTACGTTAATCATTCTTGCAGTTTTTGAAACCATATCTTCCCTTATCTATATTATAAAAATGAAAGTGAGTATGTTTGTGACTTCCAACCGTATGAACCAGCCAATCGATCTCGATCAAATATTCAACAAAGATGAGGTTCGTACCTAGGATGGTTGTTTATCATATCACTTTGACGGTGCAACTTCGGGGAGGGGGAAGAGGAGAGACATTTAAAAATGATCGAGGACCACCAATATTAGTGTGGAATCCATAGTTGCGATCCCATTTACATCCAAATTCAGCCCAGCAAGTATGGGAAGAAGAGGGGGAGATATATATAAAAATGATCAAGAATGACATATATTAGTGTTGAATCCATAGTTTTCGGGGTTGTTGAGATGGACAGTGACACTTCTGATCCCGTTTAAATCAAATTTAGTCCCGCAAGTTGGGAAGAGGAGAGAGGAAATACATAGAAATGGTCGAAAATTACCAATAATCAGTGTCGAGTCCATAGTTTTCGGGGTTGCTGAGATGAACAGTGACACTTGCGATCCTATTCAAATTCAGTCCTGAAACTTGGGAAGGGGAGGGGAGGAGATATATAAAAATTATCTAAAATGACCAATATTAGTGTTGAATTCATAGATTTCGGGGTCGCTGAGATCATGACTTGCAACATGGGGGAGGGAGGCATATAAAATAATCGAAAATGACCGATATTAGTTCCAGGGTCGCTGCAATGAACAGCGATACCTTCTCTGCCGCTTCAATCCAAATTCAGCCACGCAACATGGGGAGGGGGAGAAATATTTTAAAAAAGATCGAAAAATGATTGATTTTAGAGAGCTTTTTAGTGATAGTAAAAAATGACTGACTAGCGGAAAATACTACTATTTTATCTTAATTTAACCCCGCGAAGCGGGTAATATATGCTAGGAATTGATATTTGTGACCCAACATCAAAATCTTCGTCATTAGTTATAATGAAGGATGTTACTACTATTACTTTTGGCATATTTTTAGTGTCTGGAAACGTACCCCTACATTCATAGATTTTGCATGTTTAAATGACCTTTCTTTAACAAACAATTATCTTTAAAATGTAATAAAAATGACCACATAAACAACATACAACAGTTGATGATTCCTGAGATGGATAAGATTGGTATTGTTGAAGCTTGTTTACTGGAATATATCTGCTATGACTCTTGATAATTTGGAG
The DNA here is from genome assembly GCF_964235325.1 of Thermobia domestica. Lineage (NCBI taxonomy): Eukaryota > Metazoa > Arthropoda > Insecta > Zygentoma > Lepismatidae > Thermobia > Thermobia domestica. The sequence continues at coordinate 361,532,278 of NC_137455.1, forward strand.
GGGAGGATATTCGAGGATAAATTTCTGAAGATTGAATTTTTAGGGTCAAATCCTTTACTGTTTTGATTATAATGTTGCTTGTTACGATAATATATATATATATATATATATATATATATATATATATATATATATATATATTAGGATGGTCCTTAATTTTCGATTTCCGAATTTCTTTGCTCCCAACCCCTAAATTGGTTCCATGTCGGACCAAATTAATCTGTGAAAAAAATGGGCTCAATCGAAAAATATTTAACCGACCCCCAAGCGACCTAAAGATCTGAATGCATTTACAATATATATTATATGGCAAAAGTTTGTAATAAACTCTTGTAACTTAAAAATGGCTGAGGGAAAGGAATCATATCTTGGATAGAGGTTGTAGAAGTAGATCCATACCTGATACTGAGTAGTGACCGAGATGAGGCATATCTTTACGTCCACCATCTTGGATTCGGGCACAAAATTTTAAATAGAAATGACATCGTATGATATATCATTTTGACGTAGCTTTTGACGACAAACAGAGGTCTGCCTTTATTTTCCACTTATCTCTGAACATGTAATAATAATCACTTATGGAAAATAAATGCTCCCAAGTAATAAAACTGAGAGTTCTGAGAGTTTATATCTCTGTACGGGCTGCAGATTTATAACATTCTTGAATAGTCTCCTTTATTTGAATTAAACCATAAAGTAAAGAAAGAAATGCACATTCGTTTCCCTGCAGTGCAAGAAAAAGTAATATGATTCTTTCCTAATTAATAATTTAAACAATATGTTCCAATTTATCACTGAAAAAAAATATTCAGAATGGTTATTTATCTCTTAGATAGGGGACTAGTAAAATGCATATATGGCAACACTGAAACGATAACAGCAATGCTCAGCTCAGTCAGTTTATTTGAAGGCTTCGAGAAAGTACGATTGTTTTCCTATGCGATTGTTTGTTTTAGTTTCTTCGCACACAGTACTGTTGAATTTGTACTTTTTTTAACGAAGTGTAAACAATTTATGCAATTCAATGGCATTATCCCCGAAGTCAGCTTTGCGCTGTGTACGCAAAGACTACGAATGCGCCATCATTTCCATGTAAAATTTTGGGTTCGAATACAAAATTGCGGACTTCAAAATGGCCGCCATCATGCTATTTCCCAGGGTCAGATGTGGATTACTTCCAATCCCTGTATTCAAGATTTGGTCCCTTTCCCTTCAGCCGCTTGAAACTAAGAAGGGTTTATTCCAAACTTTTCCTATATATTAACATATTGGATATGCATTCAAACTTTAGGTTGCTTGGGGGTCGGTTAAACATTCTTCGATTGAGCCCATTTTTTTCATGGATAAATTGGGTCCGACATGGAACCAATTTAGGGGTTGGGAGCAAAGAAATTCGAAAAAAAATATTTCGCCATGTAATTAAGGACCACCCTAATATATATATATATATATATATATATATATATATATATATATATATATATATATATATATATATATATATATAATGTTATCGTTTGTAAAATGCTTATTTCTGTTTCACTTGTTTTTGTTCTCATAAAGCCGTGATTCGTTAACCTTAGCAAGATGTAACGTTAAATTCTCTACTTGTAATTGTTCAATCTCAAGTGTGTCACAAGTGTCTGAAACATGCTGACTGGTATTTTGTGCTAATTCTTGTTTTACTTTTGATGACATATGCTTTTCTTGCTGACGCGTGCTTTTCTCAACTGTCATTAATCGAGTCGGAATCTGAATATTTTGTGGTTTGTTTCTCAACTTTCGGATTACAGATTTCCAAGATTGCAAATTGCTTGTTTCTTGTTCCTCTCGTCTTTTTATCTTTGTTTTAGTTTTTTCTTAAGTTTTTACCAAAGCCAAAAATAATTTCACTTTTGAGCTCTGAAAAACATGGCTGTAAAGCGGAAACTGTAAGAACGATAACCCTCTATGCTAAAGTATCATAAAAGCATTTGACAAATGGCGTAATAATAACTAGTCACCGATTCATCTCGACACATTCCTTTAATTGCTCTATTATATCTAAGTAAAGAGTGGATTTTTCAAACTATTTAATGATACAAACCCTTAATTCAGCGTTTCCCAACCGGTGTGCCGTGAATGGACCTCTGGTATGCCGCGAGGAATCGAAACAAAATTATTAATTTTATAGCAATCAAATTGCAAAACGTAGGGAAAAATGTATATTTGTATTTCACATTACTATGAACCCCCACTATGAATCTACAATTTTAAGTTTCATGCCGGGTTACTGTTGTGTACATTTCTAATGTTGAAAAAAGTATTTGTTATAATTGTTATGACCATCATTGCTTCTTTATTGTTGTACACTATTTCGTAACTTGAAAATTTAAAATATCATTCATTCCTTTCGACAGATTACCTACCTTTGTGTTTTAAAAGTAAAACAGATTTGTTTGTTCGTTCGTTATTTAGTGATATTCCTTATTAGTAAAAGGTTGGATACAGTTTTTAAAAAGAAATCGTATTTTTAAAACCCTGAATCCAATTTCATTGCAATTGTTTTCTATTTCTAATTAGAATGAAAAATAAGCATAATGATTTACCAAGGATAAAAAAACAGTGGAAGAGCTTTCTTCTCTGTGAAGAGATCAATAATTACAAAAAAAAAAAAACACTGTGTTTTATATTTACAAATAATAACGCCTATAAGTGTGCCGCGAGAATCCAAGTAACATCCATAGTGTGCCGCCAGTTGAAAAAGTTTGGGAAATGCTGCCTTAATTGATCATATGATAACTGAGAACTGTCTCTTCGCTCAAAAAATATCTTTAACCATTTTCGAAAGTTACCCCTGAAGGCTACAGGTAAAATGTCCTTCTTTTACTTACTATCCGAAGAACTGATATTGGATATATCATCATACTCGTCGAGATGGTTTCCAATATCGTTCCCTGTTCTTATATCATAGCTAGGGAGTGGATATCGATGGGTATTTGGACAAAAGTGATATGCCCATGCTTTAAGTTTTTTGCAGGACACAAAATTCAAGGCATCTCATAAATCAGAAGTTCATGCAAAACTTTGCTTTTATTAATGGAATGTTTATTGGAGGTTCTTTTGTTTTTATGAACTGTGCTACAAATGAAAAAAAAAAAAAAAAAAAAAATCGGACATTATCCATATCAGCCAAACCCTGATTTTCGAAGAAAAATGGATATACCACCTTTGTCTAGATACCCATCGATATGTTTCTTTAGCTATTTGTACTTAAATGTTTCGTGCTGTGTCAGAATTTCATTGACCGTCAGGTGTCTAACTTTGTGCTGGTGTAGTATTTGAAGTCATGATTGTGTCCCAACGCTTGACGTACGAGTGTGAAAAGTGTGTTTGTGTAAGAGCATGTTTCTTCTCATTTTCTTTATCTTTAAAACTTCGATTTTAATATTGTTCAACAATTGACCAAATTTATCAACCAGCATGAATAATATTTAATAAGCCCTAAATGCTATGTTTTAAAAAATCGAACCACATACTTTTTATAGCCTAATACAATAAAGCAATAATTTTTCATCAATCATTTGATCATCCCAAAACAACACGGAAAAGAAAGAACAAATAGAAAACATGTGTCTAATTATCTATTAAGTCTAAAATTCTATATACTCAGAATCGAACCCAGAACCCTATAGGTTTATTAAGACGCTTCCACCATGTTATTCTGTGAAGAATTCTAAATATTGGAGTGTCAAATGAGAATCGAATCTTGATTGTAGGTTCTCAGCCTGTCTAAATCCTAGGTTGATTTCTCACAGAATAACGGGTGATGTAGCAAAATCTGGACTATGTGTTGCGCTCTGCGACATTTAATGCTAAGTATTAGGGACAAAATTAGTATATAGAATATGAAGAGTGCTTCAACTAGTATTGATGGGCCTTATGCAGAGTCTTTCTGACGTGTGATTAGTGCCATACTAAAGAGTTCGACTAACGTATGTTTTCTGCAGTAGTCAGACCTTTAGTATGACGCTAATCATACATCAAAACGACTCTGCATAAGGTTCGATATATTTTTGTTTGTGTCTTCAACAGAAATCAATAACTAGAACAATGCCCTCAAGTAAAGACAGCCTCCGTTCCCAAGTGTACAAATTCTACTCTGGCAACATCCAGTCCGGAAAATGGTCCACTGTACGACACTTTGGGCCTTATGCAGAGTTGTTCTGAAGCGTGATTAGTGCCATGCTAAAGAGTTCGACTGACATATGTTTCCTGCTGTAGTCAGGCCTCTAGTATGACGCTAATCATGCGTCAAAACGACTCTGAATAAGGCGGTTTATCCTAAAGGAGTGCCCAGAAGGACTATCTATGGAATTTTGCAACGTTTTCACAACAACACACCAGCGCCTCGTCCAACACAACAACCAAGAAAGTAATCCATTTCGTTACCAAGGAAGACAACCCTGCCTACCTCCCAGAGTATAGACGTATTGAAGACTTTTGGGGCCTTATGCAGAGTCGTTTTGATGTATGATTAGCAAGATACTAAAGGACTGACTACTGCAGGAAACATATGTTAGTCGAACTCTTTAGTATGGCACTAATCACCTTTCAGATCGACTCTGCATAAGGCACTTGGGCTCTGTTGAAAACCCGAGTCTATGCCAATACCTGGATAACCAAAGCCTGGTAGAGAGCACTAAAAAAGAATTGATCACATTAGGCACAATGGTGTAGTTGAGAGTTGAATAAATGTGTGTTTCGTAGAACTTGTGTTACCCTTTCTATTTCTCCCTTCCTTTTTTGTTTTATGTCAATAAACTGCTACTGATATGTTTAGTTGCGGGCAGTTCAGATTTTGCTGCATCACCCGTTATTGCGAGAGATAGAGAGAGACAGACATGAATTGAGAAGAACAGGAAATAGACAATTATGTGACAAAGAGATTTTAATTTCATTACCACTTCTCGTAACATGTGTAAATACTGTGTTTGAGATACAAAGCAAGGAATCTGAAACTGTCAGAAAAGATTAATATAAAAATACGTTTACATTGTGTTCCTTGTAGTGAAGTAAACCTCGAAGACTCCGCTTCTTGTACCTTATGTAATTTGAAGGCTAATAGCAAGTCTAGAGCTGTAGTGTAGACTTGAAGTGTGTTGAGTGAAAGTAGATGGTCCTTTTAATATAAAACTGTGGAATACAGCATGCCAAAGCTCCTTCGTGGCTAAGCTGTTAGCGTATTCGCCTTTGGCGTGGGAGACAGGGTTCGATTCCCAGTAGGAGCTCATGTGGTTCGGATTCCACGTTAATAAGTAGGTTCCGTCTCATATAGCCTTGCTGCTGAACGGGACATTAAACTCAAAATCAACTCAACAATCCGCCTGGAAGTTCCATGTGTATGTCAGATTGTATAAAATAAGTTTTTGGCTTATTTCGATAAACCCGATTAAAATTTGGAAACCATCCTGACGTAATTTATTCAATTCAGACATTTGGTATCTTATACTCAAGCCAGCCTTGAATTGTTCACATACATTTTTACAAAAAAATTAAATATTTACAATGATTTCGGAGTTTTTAAATTTGGTATACTACAATATATATTATATTTTTTTGAAAGTGTCCTACTGACAGAATTTCGTCACCCGTACTTCAATGTGGAAGTAAATATTCCAGAATAATATTTAACTATTATCATATTTGAAATTGTTGATCATTTGGATCTTGGAAACAATTATAACAGAATTTGAACTGCTTAAGTAGAATCATCTAAAATCTGTTATTGAACTTTCGTATGTTTTAACCACGCTCGACTCTAGCCATAGGAGCTGAATACACGATTCTGATTGGTTAAAGTTATCTGTTTCTCACTACGTAGCATACATATAGCACAAATCAAACGCCATCTGCTGTCGGTTCGCGTGGCCAAGAGTGCTAAGGAAAAAAGCAAGTAACGAAAATCACATTTGGCGTGGGTTCAAACTCGGCCCAACGAAAGTTTTTCTTTTACCATTAAAATAAAATGAAAATAATACTGCGTCAGCGAGAGATGAAGGTCAGAAAGCCTCCAGGGCTCATTTTGTTCCACCTTGACCCCCATGATGTTACTACGTGACATTATGTCACACTTGTGGTGCAACTTCGAACCTCACCCGCTTCCTTATGACCAACTTAAAACTCTTGGCTAGGGTAGCGCCTGAAAAAAATGCTATTGAGCTATCCATATGTAGTTCTTCGGTAACAAGATAAAGAAACATCCGTGCAGATTAAGAATATAGGCACCACTTTTTAACCTTTCTTCTCATCGTTATTCTTGATTTAAATAATACTCTAATAAACTACAGATTTATTTTATTGGCGCATGCCCAAATAATTGTGTAGAAATTATTCTCAGATCGACATTCGATCCTGCAGTAAATTCTACGTTGGCAATGTGATGTTACCAGGAAGGAAGAAGAATATACCGTTAATTTGAAATAATTTACTGGACAGGATAAGCTAAGAGGATGTACCCTTTCAGAACATTCCGATTGCGAGCCTGTTTCTTAAATCACATAGCTCCTCAATTGCTTCAGGATACCAAGTGTAACACTAATATTCCGGTCCTCAGTGGGCATTGAACACTGTTACATTAATGACTGGAATATATGAAAGCAGTAAAACTGTAGATTATGGTTATGCACATGCAGTTATTCAGAATACATATTAATTACAAGTGTTTCTCTTCTTTAATTGGGACCGCGGTGGCTCAGTAGTAGAGAGTTCCCTTTGATGCATGGGGTTCTTGGTTCGATCCTCGCTCGCGCCAAGTGAACTTTGTGGTGGACTAACAATGTGTGCGTGGGTTTCCTTGGAGTTCTCCTGTTTCTTGCCACTTTATTCCTATTTCACCATTTCATTCATTTCTTATCGCCACAGTCTCCTTTAGCCTAGTCGGCATAAACGTGGGACGTAAAACTCAAAGATTTCATTTCATTTTTTTCTTCTTTAATTGAATCGTTGAGTTCGAAAACCGGTCATCTCCATCGAAGCTAGTTTGAGAAAAGTGACAAACAAAACTAAAACGTTATTTCCATTTTTGGACAGTAGAAAAATGTCAGTTCTACGGTCCGAAAATGAAAACACCCTATATACCATATGCATATTTACTAATTTACTTTTGTTTGTCTGTCCTCTCAAATTAGCTTTGATGGTGATGACCAGTTTTCGAACTCAACGATTCAATTGTATGCCTCAAAAAAACAATAGTCAAAGAAAGAAAGTAAGAGTTCCCTTTAAAAATATAGTGATACATTGAAATTCAAAATTGATCCTTTCCAGAATCCTGATCGGCTTTCAAATCTTTCGAGTTCGAAGGCAAATCTGCTTTAAAATAATAGGAACTGTATTAACCTGTTCCTTGGTCACTAGGTCCTATTAATATTTGAATAAAAATGAATTTTCTAGACTCATGACTAATATACTAAGTTATATATTCTGTATACATGTGCATATATCGTCGACAGCGTCACAAACTGTCGTATCTCAGTTTTCTAAACTTTTCAGGAGAGCGATTTTTAGGTTTTCACACAACTTTGAACAACCATAACTCAAAATCTATTTTACCGAAAGGAGAGAAAATTTACCAAGTTATAACTTAAATCATAAGAAATCAGCGTAGAAAGTTTTATGGAATTTGCCTGTAAAAGCTTATGGAAAATTTGGCGGGAAAAAGATACGACAGTTTGTGACGATGGTAATCCTCTCTTGTATGAAAGATACGACGCATATTTTTTTATACTGAGAACTACATTAATAGATGAACAATCGTAATATATTGCACTTTTATTGAAAAACTTCGTGTTTATTACGCAAAATAATTTAACAAATGGTTCCTGAGATTCTTGAAGGTAAAATGAAATTCCTGAGAACACACAAGAAACACAACATTAAGAGCGTACTGACCATAACATAAAATAATGCTATCAAGTTGTCAATGCCAGAATATAAAATCTTGCAAAGTAATTTGCAAATTGCATGCTTTGATATTGCACTTGACAAGGATGGCTAATGTGGTAAGTTTCTGTAAAATTGAACATGTTCAGGATTTCGAATGATTGGAGTTGGGCCCGAACACAATGATAACGAGTCCTCGTAGGCGTGGGAGACCCGGGCTCGATTCCCGGCGGGAGTTCCTGTGGTTCGGATTCCACGTTAATCAGTAGGCCCACGTCTCATATAGCCTCGCTGCTGAAAGGGACGTTAAAAATCAATCAATCAATCAAAATAAGTCCTCGTACTTCTCTGGAGCGATAATTTTTGACAAGTCTGCAAAGTAGGAACTTCTATCTGGTGGATTCAATCTGCGTTCTTTTCAGGGAAATAGTTATGTAAGTGTCCTCAAAATGACTTGTCTTAAACTGAATGCCGTTTGGATAGTCTTTGTTCACTTTCACTTCGCGCATTTCCGTCCAATTGATTGGATCTCCATTTTCGTCACGTCTAACTGACAGAATACAAAGACATTGGGAGACAGATCTAGTCTCATCGCTTCTGTCAACACAATGAACGGTATATGGGTTCTTTTTCTTTGCCAGTTTAACAATCGGTTCAAGTTGCGAGGGTACAAAATTACTGCCACAGTGCTTAATAGATGTGCTTATAGCACTGTGGACTGAATCTCCCTCATTTTGTCCATGCCTAGATTCAAAGAATCGGAGAGAAATTTCTCTGATGTTCTTACGTGTTTGCACCGCATACTCTATCATAGCAACCAACCTGAACTCCTACTAGGTCCATCCTGTATTTCTCTAACTCATTCTTTACGGATTTTAACGCGCCTCCCTATAAAGAATTCTAATATTCCATGTTCCAAATGTCATGTTCATTTTCTTTTGCTGATGTCGTGCCATGTTATCAGTGTTGGTCCGAGGCTTCTGTGATTGTTTCTGAAAAAGTGTCCTTTTTTTTCTATTACAGGATGAGTTTGTTAGGCTCACCCAAACCCCCAAGCTGGAGGGCCACTCCTTGTCTACCCGCGACTGCTTATTCAGTATCTTCGCAGCTAACCTCTATATCTAAAGGCCTTCTTCTCGATCCTAACCTGGGGCCTCGCAGCTAACCTGGGGCCGCGGTGGCTCAGTGGTAGAGCGTTCACCTCTGGTTCATGGGGTCGCGGGTTTCAACCCTGCTCCCGCCAAGTGAACTTTGTGGTGGACAAATAGCGGGTGCGTGGGTTTCCTCGGGGTTCTCCCGTTTCCTCCCACTTTCTTCATTCCATCATTTCATTCATTTCTCATAATCACCGTCTCCTTTAGCCTAACCAGCATAACCGTGAGACGTAAAACTCAAAAATGTCATGTCATGTCGATCCACAACCTGAGGACGCCCCATGCCATGTAAATATATATGTATACAGCCCCGCATTGAACAAGTATAACATTCTATCTTATATGTTTATTTGCTTCGGCTGTTCCGAGCTTAAGATATAAGTAAAAATACATTAGGAACAAACGATAAATAAAATAAGTCTACCTGATGGATAACAATAAGAAATGATATAAAAAGCAATGAGTTTATCAGTACAGGACTGTATACCTACTTTTGGGCCACTTTGTATATATAAACAAATTGCTTTGAATATAGGCGTATCTGTCCAGTTGCGAAAGATCTGTTGCTCACAAACTGTCGTAACTCAAGATACGACTGTTTGTGAAAATGGTTTATATGCTTCATCTTAAGATACGACACAGTGACGTCATCACTACCGTCAAAACAACGCACATTACAGATGTGTCGTTTTGGGAAATTGTAGAAGTCAGTGTATGCAACTACATAGTAAAATATCTCAATTTTCGATTTTTTTGAGATACGACACTTTGTGACGCTGTCGACGATATATCGAATTCGAGACCATTGTACCAAGGGTGCACGCGCTATCCACTAGACCAGCAGGTAGGGCACATACAGTAGCGTACAAGGCGAGATTTTGGGTTTTAACCCTCTCTTGATCAAGATATTATGGAAAAATAAACACGTTTATATACAAAAATCACTCTTGCCCTCAACCTCCTTGAAATTTCCGTACACCATTGTATATAAACGCATGCAACAGTAGGGGGCCGCGGTGGCTCAGTGGTAGAGCGTTCACCTCTGGTGCTTGGGGTCCCGGGTTCGATCCCAGCCCCCGCCAAGTGAACTGTGTTGTGGACAAACACCGTGTGCGTGGGTTTTCTCGGGGTTCTCCCGTTTCCTCCCACTTTCTTCATTCCACCATTTCATTCATTCCTCATCATCACCGTCTCCTTTAGCCTAACCGGCATAACCGTGGGACGTAAAACTCAAAGATTTCATTTCATTTCATTTTGCATGCAACAGTACACGCAATCACAGATTAATAATATGCTGAGTGTTCGGATTCCAGAGGGAATATTGTAAAATAATATAAATAAATCATGGTTATGAACATTTTATTAATAAAGAACACAGAAGAGGAAAACATTGTGAACATACAACCTTACATTATATTTTTGAAAACAAGGAATGGATATATATCCACTAAAATATGGCTGCTTAGTGCAAATCATGTCTAGACTCCAATAAGTGAAGGGATTCGATAAGTGGTTCAAATTGGAAGGTCTTAGTTCTCAGAATCATATTCGCTCTCTGAAGAATCATCAATGTAAATTCCCTCTGGCAATGCGTACCCTTTGTTAATTCTTACTAGCCTTCCATTCTCTACCAATTCTTTCAAATTTTTTTCAACCATTTCGATTGACACTGGTTGAGAAGTTATACCAGTCATAATGCGTGATGCAATAGTTTGTGTATCATAGCTTTTATTGGCTTGTATTTCACGTACGGCTTGTTCAATCCTGTTGCATAATTCTTTCTGTTCTTTGGTGGCTTTAAAAGGGTAGTTCCCATTTCCAATAGGGGCTGTTGGCAGCGGGCCGTAGCACTTGCGACATTCATTCGGGGCTGGACCATCATCAACAATCTCAAACGATTTTGCAGGTCCGAGTACGTAAGAGCCGCTATCTAGAAGAGTAAGTCTTCTACTGTACATTAACAACTGCAAGGCTACTTCAATCGCTTCATCGTGGATGACATGTTTTCTATTTGCATTTAGCTCTGCCCTGATGGCCTCTTTGTTGCATCCTTCTTCTCCGTATTCTTCCACAATCTTTATTATAAGTTCTTCAATGTTAGTATCAAACTCTGTGATGTCAATCTCTTCCCCAGAGGGTGAATCCCCAACGTCATATGAAGATCCCGATTTCATTTGTCTGCGACGTTCATTCGAAGCTGGACCATCATCAGCATCTTTTCCTTGATAGTTGGACGATATTGCAGGTCCAAGCACATATGAACCGTTGTCTAGAAGAACAAGGCGTCTGCTGTTGGTTAACAACTGCAAGGCTAAGTCAATCGCATCATCTTCGACGACTTTCTTTCTATTTTCATTTATTTCTGCCTTGATGACCTCTTTGTTGCAGCCTTCTTCTCCGTGTTTTGACACAATCTTTATTATAAGCTCTTCAATATTGTCATCAAAATCTCCTATGTAACTATCAACAGAAGCCACATTAGTATCATCTGAAGCTCTTGATGCTTTGCCTGGTCTGTCTCTTCCGGAACCTCCAGAAGCATTTTCTCCATCACAGGCACCAGATTGCCCTTCGCCATCGTTATTCCAAAGGAATGCTTGATCACCAACGTACTTTGCTGATGTTTTTACAATATCGTTATCAAGAGACAACTTCCCGTTATGATGTTCTGTCATAATCCCACAGCTAATGAGCTGACCTAATGTTTGTTGTATGCCTGCCATACGTGGAATGCCAAACTCCTTTGCTACGTATTCCAGAAGCATACGTCTTGAGAGATTAATTTCTTTCAAGCATTCTTCAATACCTGCTAGCATGTCTTCAAGGTTTTCTTTACTGCCCTTAAAAGGTTCTTCTGCATGGTTTCGCTCTGGTATCTTGTTCCAAGACATATTTTTGGTGTTTGACGAACGTAATCCTGATTTCTTATCTGAGGGCATCTTTTTTCTTGGTTGTATTTAAATTCTATGAGTTAGAAAGGAACAAGTAATTTGAGGAAGAATGGCCAAAATGGAAGTTCAAATTAATTTGAAATATGTTCTACTTTTTAAATTTTGGTTTCCATAACAATACGAAGAAACAATCTACTATTGTTAAGTTCGAACTAATTTTTTTTCCATGGCTAACTGTTATTTTATTGTAGATACAAAAATTAAATAAAATATATACATTAACATAACGTACATTGTGTCGTCGGTGTGGAAACATGAATTTTACACATTCGCTCTTTATTAAATTGGAAACATTTTGCAATGTCTTCAATTACTGCGAAGTACGAGCTCAAGTAATAGAGTGTTGCCTTCGCTTTCGGGAAGTCGTGGGTTTGATTCCCGCTGCCGGTCATTCTGACTGGGGTTTTCTTCAGTCCTATCAGCCAAATGCCGGGATGGGACTTACTCAACAGGCCGTGGCCGATACCTTCTCAAATCCTTTCCATTGTTAGTACTGTTATTAGATATTCAATATAAAATGACATCTGAGCTGTATCTGGTGATGGTTAAATAAAAAAAAATAAAATACATTACTTAATTTTTCTGCGGAGTGTTTAATTAGCCACAAATGTTACGAAACAGCTATCAGCTAAATTCAATTTAATTTGTTTGAAGCTTAAAGCTACTTTCCAGTAGTTAGGATATTTGTATACGAGAAGTGCAGTCTTGGGTTCTACTCCAGGTGGTGAAGGATTAAAAACATACCGCACTACGTTGGATCCGAAAATTCCACACTGAGGAAAATCCGTTATCAGGACAGCGGCATATTGTACAAATATACGGATTCCATATATATTTACTACGGAAATCTGTATGGAGCATACGTTACCCATATGCTATATACGTACTGTTTTTTCCACTTATATATGTCTGACATCTAACACTCTTCCGTACATTATACGTCAGCTATATGTTACATATGTCCACCTGTATGTGAGATCCTGACCGCTTATATACAGTTCTTTCGTTCGTACGGAAAGTATTTTTGTTCAGAACACTTGTACGGAAAGTTCGTATAAAATATAGATTTTCACTGATACATTTGCTGTATGTAAAGTCCAAACACTACAGGATTTACACATGTAACCTACGTTTATACGTATGCCACATACGTTTTCTTTCCCAGTGCGTTTTAAACTGTAGCTCTATGTATCATATAGCCTCAGTGCTAAAAAGGGGCACTAAACCTGAAAAAACAAATTAACTAACAAACAAAAACAACAAGCGCATCTTAGGATTAGAGTGGGATCAGACTTTCACAGCTGAGGAAGAAAACACTAATGATTCTGCCATAAAGGAAATTGTGTTTAGTCAACTAACGTCTCGCTACACGTTTTAATACGTAATTATTTTGTAATACGGTTAATTATCTATTGTTTTGTGAAACGCTCATACAGCTAAATGTCTTGCGGAACATACAATTAGCGAAATATTTTGTGAAACATTTGATTAATTATATGTTGTGTGGTGAAACGCTTATTTAGCTAAACGTTTTGTGAAATGTTTAATTAGCTATTGTTTGTGAAACATTGAATTAGTTATATGTTTCTCAAAAATTGAATTATCTATTTTTTTTTTTTTTTTTGCGAAAAGTTCAATTAGCTAAATATTTTGGCGTTGTTAAACGTTTCGCGGACAGTTTAAAAAGCTAAATACTTCGCGACCATTTAAAGTATCAAAATAATTTGCGAAACATTACATAGCTAAACATTTTGCAATACTACTAATTAATTAGAAAGATGTTTCGCAAAACGTTTAACTTATTAAATATTCAAATCATGATTAATTAGCTAAATGTTTTGCAAAACGTTTGATTAATTAAATAGTTTTGAAACAGCCCAACTAGAAATATTTTGCAACATGTTTAGTTAGCTAGACAGTTATTTTATACTGTTGTCTGAAAGGTTTATTTCGTTAAATTACTTGCAAAATAGATAATTAGCAAACGTTTTGTAATACGTTTAATAAAATACATGTTTTAGGAAACATTTAATTGCTTAAACGTTTTCTTAGTAAACTGTAGATATAAACTCTAGAATAGAATATTTAGAGGATTACCAAGGATTTCGGTACATTAAAAGTTCGAAAATAAACATTTAATTTAAAATATTTCAATGTTCGTTACCTTTCCCAAGTTTACATGTTGTAAAGAAAAGCGATGGTAAATAAAATGTCGGTAATAAGGTCAAGTAAAGAATGGAGATGTTCAATTGTGGATGTCAATGAAAAACTATTTGAAAACATTCAGAGGAGAGGTTGAAAGTGTTAAAATCGGAGTCCTTATACATTTTTTTCTTTATATTAGTCACTACGTGTTGTAACTTATAAATTCTGCATTTGTAATGTAAAATTTACAGATAATCTTAAGTAGTAAAAGAAAAGAAAACTGGTTATGACAGGGTTTGAGAAGAAATTTAATAATGATTGAATGGTGGAATGTAAAGTAGAATGAAAAAAGAGGGAAAGAAGGAAGAAGATTATAGATGATTGATTTAATGTAATATGATAGTTTTTCTAAAACCAAGACAAAGAAGCCAGGTGAAACCGAAATGGAAGTTTGCTTAAGTTCTGTCAGAAACAGCTTCTAACTCATTTCAATAAAATAAATAGTTGAACTGTAAGTCGCTAAAAGAAAGGATTGTGGTTTCCGAGAAAGTACACAGAAAACTGGAAATTAGGGTATCGAAATGAGTATTGTACCTTATGGAAATGAAACATTAGAATTGATTAAAAGCGATGCAAAAAGATTGTTTTCGAAATGTGGGTGTGGAAAGGAATGGTGAAAATTAGCTACGTCGAAAACGGAAAACAGATTATGAAACGTAAAAAATAGTTGGATAAAATAGAACAATTTTAAACGTATTTAGAACGAGGAAAATCAACTGTGTGGGACATTGGTGGGGAAATAACTGTATCACGAGGGACGTGCTAGATGGTACGGTGGCAGGAAAAGAGACAAGGGTAGTGTAAAATAGGCCACATGGACGAAATTAAAATCGAAGAGTGCTACGTGAAGACGAGGAGGTTACCGAAAGACTGTGGTAAATGAAAGTTTTTCGGTTTGCCACAAGTAACCTTCCAATAATGTCAAAATACCTATGATCTATGATGATGATTTGGCAGAGCACCTAAACAAGAGCCCAATAATTATGGTCTCCCAAGGAATGCTTTTCAACAGTAAAATAGGTTTTAAAAATCTTAAAGTATACTAAATATCCCTTTGAAAGTGTCTCATATTCCAAAATTACCATAAATAGTAAAGTTAATGCTGCACTATATAAGTTTGAGCATTGCGTAATTAGCCAATGATAACATTTTAATATTACTCCAAATATATTCAAATGTATTGGATTGGCCCCATAAGTGCTGACGTTTCTTTAAGTGAAACTTTTGTGTGAAGTATAAAATGTTTCGCAATTCGTTTTATGGTATGCGGTAGAGAATGATGTGCCCTACCAAACATCGTATTTAATTTTTTTTATGCTTATATGCTTTCTGTTTTTTAGGTCATTAAAATGAAGTGTTAAGACGACAAAAATCATTTTCGACTGCTTCTGCTTTTTGCGTTTAATCGAGCTGCCAAAGCCATAGAAGCTGCTCGTGAGATTTGTAAAAGTATGGCAAAGAAGTGATACCTCTTACAACGGCTCAAAATTGGTTTAAGCGATTCAAAGACGGCAATTTCGTCCTCAAAGATATGCATGGCATCGGACCATCTGTTCAGTTCGATGAGGAGTGACTGAATGAACTTATTCACGACAATCCATGCCAAATGACTGAGGGAATTGGCAGAGATAATGGAACGTTTCCACAGTACCATAGAGCGTTACCTTCACTCAATGGAAAAGGTTCAAAAGTTGAGTGCATGGGTTCGGCATGCTTTGAACAACAACAAAAATCAACGAGCCACGATCTGTGCCACTTTGCTTGCCCATCATCGGTTAACTCATGGACACAAGCAGCGATTCTTCTACCAAATTGTTACCAGCGCTTAGTTCAATAATGTAGTGGAATTGAAGGCTTGGCAGGGCGATTTGTTCGAGTCGAAACCAGGTGATTTCTACCGTCGAGGTATTGAACAGCTCGTTGAACGTTGTGAAGATGTAAACAACAGCGGAGAATACATTATTGATTGATTTGTTGTTCATTTCTTGCTTATTGTTTTTTTTTGTGTGTGTGTGTGTGTGGAAACCTAAACTTAAAAAAAAAGCCAGAACTTATGTACCAACCCAAAACCTAGGCATCTGTAAGAGATTTATAAAGAGAAAAATACGAAAAGGGCAAGAAGAGTCGCAAAGAAGACCCTTTCAACCCCTCTATAGGCAAAACTGGCTATAAAAGAGGACGCACAGGAACAGAAAACATTTCTTCTCAACTGATCAATTCCTACCTTTCTCTTCAAGTGTTCTGGGAGGTAAAGACTCCCTAACTTTACCTCTGCGCTGCTGCGGGCAAGTGATTAATAACCAACAAATCACAAGACCTTCACGCTATTCTGGGCAGGAGGTCCAATTTATAGAAAAACTATTATTACAAACATTACTTATTTGTAACCTAGGGCACAAACTTATAAAGAATTTTTATGATTTAAAAAAGTGAGGCGTGTACCGCTTCTCTACAGTACGTTAGAATAGAGATTCAGTGACGAGTGTAGTGAAGGAAGACTTTCGATAGAAACTTTTTTTTTTTAAAAAATCTAAGTTGCTGAATTGTTTTCTTTTCCCTGAATACCTTTTGCAGTTATTCATTAACACGTTCTTTAAGTTAAATAAAGTGTTTTTTTCGTTTAGTATCCTTAGATTTCATAATCTACTTGTATGTCAATTTTATTACAGGGGAAAGACGCGGACGCCTTCTTGTTACCGGGTACTGTGCCCGTTGAAACAGCATTGTATGTTGAACAACCACAAATAATTGCGAGATCATTCACTTTTATTAATCATTCATCTATTTTAGGGGCATTAAACTAACAAATTTCACTTCATTAAGAATAATACAAAAATATCTACTTGTATCTTTCGATATTTCAGATATTTGTTCAAAAACGTAAGAATTTTAGCCCTATATTTTGAAAAAAATAGGGATCATTTCTATTCGAGATAATATGGTATATACCTTAAAATAAGTACAATTTATGTTGTATTTTTTGTGCATGTATCTCAATTTGGTTACTCAGAAGGCGAGGCAAAATTTTCTCAAGCATTTTGTCCGAATTTCTTTCGAATTTATTGTGTGAGAAATACTATTTACTTGGACTCATAACATAAGTGAATAAGGTTACTGCCTTTTACGTTATGTCTCCATGGGCAGCCCCTCATTTCAAACATGCCCCCATTCACCATACTCTTACAAAACGTATTTCCTCCCGGTAAATGGCTACGTTGCATTATCATTTAACATTGGACGTATAAAAAGAGCACAGTCCAAGCGGCTCGTCCGATTCAATAAAAAAACCTTCACTTTAGATTGAAAATATCATATTTGGAGACTGTTTTCTCTCTTCCTGAATTACCCTATGTCAGGGGACTTTTGAGACATTCTGTATGTGAACGATTCACTCAGAAGTCCGTCCCGTTCCAAGGACAAAGATACCATGAAGATAAACTCAGCTTCCTAATTAAAAGCCTATATTTTCCATTAAAGTTTTTATTTTAAAAGGGGTCAATCAAAATATTTGAAGTGATGAAATAGTAATCATTAGGCCAGGCATGTGCAACAGCCGCCACTGAGCTCTTTAACAGCCGGCATTCTCGTACGCTCCTCGACGCCAGTGTAAGTCCTCTATGGTTGGCCCACTCCCTCTTCCAACTAGGCTAATGATCAAGAAAGAAAGAAAGAAAACATAATTTTGAAAGATTGACAACATTCCTTTCTACATCTGTAACCAGTCGCTCAACACATTTCACGAATAGATTGGAGGCTATGTTTCAATCGGTCTTCTTCTGCAATCTTACTTTGTGAAAACTTAATGAGGAAGTTAGCCCACGATCAAATACGTTTCTTTTTCTGTTTGCCATAAAGTGAATCTTTTCCTGTTCTTACAGCCGATGATATGTTTTACTACCCACGCAGAAATAGTGTGGGTGGTTGTTGAATAACGTTTCCGTTGTCAATTTTAAAATTTCATCCTGCCCTGGAACTTTTGCACTTTTCTACTTCTATTTTTAACAGAACTTCTTTTTTTGTTTCACTCAGAGATGAATTTAAAGGCGTTCACCACTTTTGATTCATCTGTTCATTTGATGACGTCCTACGAATATCCCCTGTAGGCTAAGGCAGAAGCAGGAGTAATGAAAGTGAATGATTTGCAGAGGTTGATGTTTACAAAGCTTTACCATTGACTTCTGCTTATAGCATATTAAGCAGAAGTCAATGTGCAACTATGCCGCGCATGCGCAACCCATCACCATGAGGTTGCCACGAGGAGAACAACAGTAGCTCGTTAGGCGCGTGCACGAGAGCAGCAGCAGTGTGCTCGAGCGTATTCTGATGCCACTTAAATTGAACAGATTTTTGGGAGCGGGTTATTGTTGCTCTTTCCGACGCCAAGCTTACGGCGTCGCGCGTCGTAGAAATATGTCAAGTGCGTAATTTTTATGAAGGTCGTGCCACTGTGAATCGTATTGTACGCGGAAATATGAGCTCATCACACTGACGCTAGCACTTAGAACCGTTTTCCAAAATGGTTCATTATTATGGTCAGTTTCTCCTACAGAGACAGACAGCGCTTCGGAAAGGTGGAGCGAAACGTCAAGATCAATACTGTGTACTACCTGAGTCATATTGTAATTGAAATATACCAGCATGAAATCCTAGTGTTGTACAGACAAGAATTGAACCAGTTTGAACTGCATCAAGCCAAGGCATCCAGCCACACAACGAGAACATTACTGGTACTCTACCTCGTTTGGAACAGGAAACTGAAACTTCGTCAAGTCTCTTCTCTGACATCCCTGTCAGGACTCCAGATGCCATCCCAATTGACTATTGTGCTTCCGAACTACTCGAGCGGTGTCTGTTCCATCGTCGAGACTGCACCGTTACCAGCCTGTGGAAAGTCTGTAAAGCGGAGTGGGTTGCAATCACTGGCGTCTCTGGCATGTAAATTTTGAAAAAAAAAAGCTATTTAAATGGTACCCAAGCTATGTATTATCTTTGATTCCATTTGCTACTTTCCCGGACCCCCTGAGAACTCCGAACTCTGTTATAATCGTTTCACAGCCTGCATATTATATTCCAAATACGGTCGTTAGTAAATAAATTAAATTAGAATAAAATATGGAATATTTTGTACTTCAAAATATTGGGGGAACGCGTCCCCCTCGTCTCCCCGCCAGAGACGCCCATGGTTGCAATATTCATGATCCAGATGCAATGCAGTCTTCTGCAATGTAAACTCCGATGTCGGGCAATAGTCAGTAGAGAACACAACCCGTGGCGGAGACAGCATTTCCTAGATAAGTGACACAACCCATCGGCTCAATATAAATGAATCAACCTCTGTATAATAGAATTGGCGAAATAGTCATGTGGGAGGAAACGTCGGAATCACTAGAAAGCTCATGGATACGATGTTGTCCATCACAAACTCACATTGCCTGGGATCCAACCAGGGATCCCTCGCACCAGAAGTGAGTGATCCACCACTGACCCATCGTGTTCCCTGATTATGAATGGTTTGTGATATGTCATGACGAGTAATATACACAATATTCTGTTCCAGTGAGGAAATGAATGTAAGGGAAACCAATTTACACTAACGAAACTTAACGAAGGGCTGAGCTCTTCAAACATATGCTTTTATGATTTTGTTTTCTTTTTTGGACCTTGAAAACGTACAGCACGCAATATTTTGACAATCTAGTCTTTTACAAGTGTATCATCATGTACCAGACATTACTCATACTCAGAGCCGATGAGAAGAAAATTATAGGTATGTTTGTATGTTCAGAGCACTATTTCGTGTGAGGTTATTGAAAAGAAGGTTTACTTTCAAAGAATTAGTTCATGTAATACGTAATGAATTCGTGGAATATCTGCTAATATTCCTCTTGCTGAGGCTCGAAAAATCCCGAGCACTAGAAAGCAATGGCGACTGGATATACGAGTCTAGCACCTAGATAATTTAAATCTAAGATACTGTTTAGTAGGTTCATGTATCAAATGTTAATTATATTACTATGGTTCGTAGTTTTCAGAAATGGTGGCTAGAGCAGAAGAAAAATTTTCAAGTACTGTTTTTGGCATCCCAACTATTTGCTTGCTTCTGGTTGCTATAGCTTTGTTTAACCTCAAACCACCGCGGTGACCACGAAAGCATTTCTCTTACGGAAATATACTAAAAAAGTAAAAACACTATACAATACGATTCTTATAGCATTAAGATAAAAATAGTTATAGCAACCATAAGTGGTGACGAATTGCCACAAGGTACGGCAAATAGTAGAAAGCACCTAAAGGACGTAGTGAGATACGATTTTCGTAAAATACATTATGAACTTTTTGATGTAGAATATTTATAATCGGAATATTTATAAATATATTTATAACCGTAATATAATGACATGGAAATTCACTACAATTATAATATGCATGCTGACAAATTTTCAATGTATAGAATGAATGTGCAATTAAGTTTCGAGAAGTCTATAGGCGCCAATAGAACATGAACTTTAAAAAAACATTAGGAGCCAAATTTTCAAAATAAAAGAGTTACATGGCTGTAACACAGTGGCATACTCTCAACTTGCGCGTGATTTATTTTTTAATTTGATTTCATGTAGTAGTTATACTCCAATATACTATAATATATATATTCTAATAATATAATAATAAAATAATCCTGCTGATATATATCTAATATATTTGTATTGATGGAACATTACGGATCGTTTTTAGGGTATAATTAGGGTCTAAGTAAAAAAAAAAAAAACCACAGACAAAACCCCGACACTCAAGAAATGTCAAAACGCCCACACAAATGGACAAATCTCCCAAACGCACGAACGGTCAAAACCCCCACAGCCAAAACTCCCACATTCAAAAAATGTTAAAACGCCCAGGAAAATAGGTCTTATTAACACGTTATTTTTATATACAGTAAATATTTTACTTATGTCACTTTACCTTTCACTATTCCATTAAATTAATTTAGAGTGCTTAGAAAAAAACTGCAATAGAAAAGGATTTACTGAAGCTTTGAATATAGCTTAGAAAAGGCAACCGGTACATGACGTCACACCAAAACAGCTTGTTTTTGTTGCAGTGACGTAAGCAGTGTATTTTGGCATTGTTTAAAGCTTTGTATCTTACAAGTAAACCTTACGTTTGGGTGAATCGAGTTGCTGACTGAGACACATATGAGAAAGTAGTACTAAATGTGGTCAGTATTTCAGTGAAGTTGTAGGTGCGAAGCTCCAGGGGTTTATGAGATACAGCTACCAGAACATCACATGGAAGTACAGAATAGTCTACATACAGTTGGAGGTAAAAGCCCTGTAGAACATCTTGTAACGACAAAAGGTGAATAACAAATATATGGGTACATATTAGGACTAGGGGGAAGTCATATAGTAAGGGTATACCTGACGGCGGCCATCTTGAAATCCGCCATTTTGAATTAAGGTTAAATTTTTAAAAGAGAAAAAAGGTCATGTGATACATGATTTAAGGCGCAAATTTAATCAGAAGAACAATGGTGACATTAATTTTGATTTACGCGCAATTGGTAAAAAGTTACAGGGAAATTAAATATTGTTGCTGCATATGTATTAGTCCTTTACCCCACCTTGTAAATTTTGTGTTAATGATAATAATTAAATAAAAAGCAGGTGGATAAATATTAGGTCTATGGTAAGAGTTGCCTTGATGGCGGCTATGTTCAAATCCGCCATTTTGAATCAGACAAAAGTTTTAAACAAAAAGCATAACATTGACACCTTATTAATAGCAAATTTTACCATAAATCCAACGGTATAACGCCACCATTGTATTTCTGATTAACTTCTAGCCCGAAGTCATCTATTGCATTACTCTATTCCCATTTAATTTTGTGCTGGTTAATGATAAAGCAAAAATAGTTATACCGTTGGATTTATGGTAACATTTGCTATTAATAAGGTGTCACCGTTATGCGTTTTGTTTAAAACTTTTGTCTGATTCAAAATGGCGGATTTGAACATGGCCGCCATCAAGACAACTCTTACCATAGACCTAATATTTATCCGCCTGCTTTTTATTTAATTATTATCATTAACGCAAAATTTACAAGGTGGGGTAAAGGACTAATACATATGCTGCAACAATATTTAATTTCCCTGTAACTTTTTACCAATTGCGCGTAAATTAAAATTAATGTCACCATTGTTCTTCTGATTAAATTTGCGCCTTAAATCATGTATCACATGACCGTATTCATATTTTAAAAACTTAACCTTAATTCAAAATGGCGGATTTCAAGATGGCCGCCATCAGGTATACCCTTACTATATGACCTCCCCCTAGTCTTAATATGTACCCATATATTTGTTATTCACCTTTTGTCGTTACAAGATGTTCTACAGGGCTTTTACCTCCAACTGTATGTAGACTATTCTGTACTTCCATGTGATGTTCTGGTAGCTGTATCTCATAAACCCCTGGAGCTTCGCACCTACAACTTCACTGAAATACTGACCACATTTAGTACTACTTTCTCATATGTGTCTCAGTCAGCAACTCGATTCACCCAAACGTAAGGTTTACTTGTTAGAAACTAAGAAATATTTTTTTGAGATTTTTGGTATGTGTCGTATTCAAGATTATGTCTACACGATCGCATTATTACAATATAAGTTCTGGTCAGAAAGAAAATGCCTATTATGACATTTTCAGCTAGGCCAATGGGAGTGCGATGTGGATAATTTCAGTTGTTGTAATTATTTGTTGGTGTAGTTTACTTTTCAATTTTTTTCTTTCACATTCTATTATAACATTCTTCATTTACTGTAAGTATTTTAGAACTTTAATAAAATTATTTTGGGGGAAGGCAGCAGTTCGTTGGGGAAGGGGCCTGTTTACCCTCCCATGGCTACATGCCTAGCTCCATATGAGCATTTGGTCCGGGAACGCATAAAACAAACTATTTCGTTCTGCAGATATTGTCGAAAATGACGTGTAGTTCTTAGCACTGTTGATTTTTTTTCGAACACAGGAACCATTTTTAAAAACCGAAACATTTAGTTGTTCCGAGAATGTTTCTCGAAATTCCTGGAGTATTTTGGTAAATTCGAGTTGTCTGGACAGTTTTTATTGACTGATATCGATTTCAGACAGTAGGAATACTTGGGAAATTTTAATTAAAAAAAGTTAAGAACAGAATCACACTTACATTTCAAGTTTCTAAAGTTTATGTTGGAAAATTTCGCTAGTACGTTTTATGTGTGAATTGTTTAAATTTGTGTTTAATTCCACGATTATACCAAGACTAAGGGAGACAGTGATAAAGAAATGCAAGATAATCGTGAAATGATTAAAGTGGAAGAAAACGGAGGGAAAATACCGAAAAACACAGGTACACGTTGTTTGTACGCTAGCAAGCGCACTTGGCCACCAAGAGCTGACATCGAACCGGGAACTCCACATGCCGAAGGTAAATGTTCTACCACTGAGCTACTGTGACTTCTTCGAGATTTTCAACTTGTGAGTTCATTTGACTCGCTTTTAATCCCTTATTTTTCACTGTTTTTTCAACATCAAGTTACAAACTTATTTGTTAAACGTGAGAGAAAACGTAGAACTTCCATTGAAATCCTGCCGGCTCACTCGTCGCTCCTCATCCGCAGTTATCTGACAAAACATCAGACTCCCGTTGTGTCTCATCCACCATATGCTACGAACCTATCCCAGGCGGTCTTTTTTCTGTTTCGAAAACTTAAAACCACTTTCAATCGACGTCGTTTCCAAGCCATAGAGGATATTCATAATAATGCGACAGAAATCTGCGCGCCATCCCAGAAATTGCGTTCCATGCGGCTTTGCAAAAATAGAAGATACGTTGAGAACGGTGTATTGCAAGTAAAAGAGGACTATGGGACTACGTTTAGGGAAACAGTGCTTGAAATATTGTAAACTGTGCAATACAAATATTGTAGCAGAAGTTATTATTTTTAAAAACATACTTCGTATTTATTATTTATGAAATTTATAACAGAGCTACAGACCATCTTCTTACATTAAAAGCCTGCCTTACTAAAAATAATACAAAATTTACCATTTTTCTTTTGCTTGTTTATTCATAAGTGAAGGGATATAATAAAATGTAACTTACAACAATCATAGATAATGTTATTCTACAACAGAAAATATGAACCTGAAGAATGTTCAGTGTTGCCATTCATAGAAATTACAGTGTTGTCAGAATAACAATTCCCCTAAAATCTAAGTTAAGACAGCGACTAGAACAAGGAACTCAACTGTATTTGATTACGTATCATGTTGTTTTGGTTTGCTGTGAACTACTTTTTAAGTAGCATTATTATTTAATTTTAATAGCTGAATGTTAAAATTGTTTTGTTTATTACAAACCAAATACAACTATTATTTAAAAAGCAGTTCACAGCAAACCAAAACAACATGATATTGTGACGCCGGATTCAAAATATGGTTACATTGCTCTTTATTGAAGGAATTGAAAAAGGCTATTTTGGAATAATGTGCATTTACAGGACGGTTTTCTCTTTTAGCTTATCATGAGCTGGTAACAGAGAACGGAACTACGCAGAACCTCGAAGGTGATTGTGGTTGTTTTACTGCGCAAAAATTCATAGGATGTTTACTTATGCTTGGTTACTAACAGGATGAACTATTACAATTTTGTCAACGTGACCCCGCATTTGCGGAAATTTTGGTTAATAGTTAAGAATCTCTGGACAAGTCATAGATAGATGTGGATAATTCTGGAAATCCTGTTATTGAAATCTTCCGGCGGTAACAGTCACGCCATCCACGTGTGTGCTGGATCACGCCATAATTTTGGGTGCGGTTACTTACTAATAGCCAATCAGAATGCAAAGAGCAACAAGTTTCCATATTTGTGAATCTGACGGCCAGGATGTGATGACTGATATGAGGCTTGGGAATAGCCCTTGCAAAATAATAAAAAGGGACCTCAAGGTCTAGATGATTATTCTTCGGGCGGCAACGACGTAGTGACTAGGAGTATAGTAACTCAGACATTCGGGACACTAAGTTGCAAGGTGCAACAAGACTTCTATACAAGGTATGTACATGCATAATTGCTATTTTGAGTTCAAGTAATAATATGCCAGTCAGCACTACAAAATGATTCATCAGTCGATAGTAAAACTCTCACGACTAAGACTAAAAGTCGCATATTCGTAATTCATTTTCCATCTTTGCTAACTCAAATAATTGAATGTCCAATCAGTTATTCAATTTATGTCAATGTAGTCGAATATCAATGAAGAGGCAGATATCAAATTACTTTTGTAAAATAACTAAATTAAATGTTGATGTATACTACCATTTTTGTTGTATAATAAACTACATAGCTTTAATTTTACGTTGTCATTTCCCCTAGGTTAATCCACTTTTCCCATGAAGGTCATGGTGTAATTTAATTATAATACTTTTGTGACATCCACTAACTTATAGTGCGAACAGATCTCATCTTTGTGTGGAAATTACGAGCTAAATACTTAAAATGGAGTCTGCACATCGTCACAATATGTAATCAAATGCAGTTGAGTTCGTTATTCTAGTCGCTGCGTTAACTTAGATTTTACGGGGAATTGTGATTCTGACAACCCTGTCATTTCTACGGATGGTAACACTGAAAATTCTTCAGGCTTATATTTTCTGTTGTGGAATAAAATTATCTATGATTGTGGTAAGTTGCATTTTATTATCTCCTTTCACTTATGAATAAACAAGCAAAAGAAAAATAGTAAATTTCGTATTATTTTTAGTAAGGCAGGCTCTTAACTAGCTTTTTTTAAAAAAGGAAAACAATTGAAACTTTCAGAGGATTTGAAGGAGAGAAAATTGATGGACAATCTACCTGGCAGGGGCCGCCATGGTTCAATGTAAAGCGTTCACCTCTGGTGTATGAGGTCCTTAGTTCGATCCCAGCTCGCGCCAATTGAACCTTGCTGTTCACAATCACCGTGTGCGTAGGTTTTCTTGGTGTTCTTCCGTTTCCCTCCACTTTACTCATTCCACCATTTCATTCATCTCTCATCATCCCCGTCTCCTTTACCGTAGCCGGGATAACCATGGGACGTAAAACTTATATATCTAGTTTTTCATTTCATTTCAATGTGGCTGGCAACCTCTTAGCTATAACCTGCTCTTCAGTTTATTTATGCCCATAGTTAATGTTTTGTACATTGATACAACTATTCTTTAGCAGTGCATCTGGGGACTTTCTTTTCATACTTGTCACGGCAATAATAGGGCACTTTTGGAACTGTTATGATGTTAAAATACCTATATTTGATGCATTTAGCAAGAAGTTTGTTATTTTACACAGAAATGAATGAAATAAACTAAATTGAATATAGTTAGTAGAAAATGTAACTTAGGGTATAGGCGCCGACTTGAAGAAAATATTGGAGGGCCAAAACAATGAATAAATATATCATTATATTCAGCCGTTTCTATCAAGTGCTTGATGAAGTCCCCCTCTCCCCTAGATCTCGGTCAGCTGCATCCCCCCACTAGGAAATTCACGACCTAATTCAAATTTACCTAAAGGCAATAAAACAAATTCAAGTCCAAAATTTGGGAACTTCACTGCAAGTTTGCGCACCACATTGATCTTCACTTATCATAGCAGTGCTGGCAAAGTGTTGGTTGAAGCTTTAGTGCTCTATTAAACACAGTTTTGAAAATAGTGTTTCCTATCGATTATAGGATTTAGATTTCCGAGCTTTCGGCATCTAAGGCCATTTAGCCCGTCACGATTTGAGGGATGGCGTTTCTCGGCGAGCACACAATCAGGGGAAAGGGAAGGAAGAAAGGATTGGGGCAGGGAGGAGGCGGTCTGGGACCTATAAGTTAGGTACCACCCCGGCATTTGCCTGGTGTGAATGAGGAAAACCCAGGAAAACCTCATTCAGGGTGGCTGGCCTGAAAAAGCGTGTTACACTTTTTCGACCGAGTGACTCCACCGGGAATCGAACCCGGGACCGCTCGCACCGAAGGCGAGAGCGTTAGCGACTACGCTACGCGGAGCCACGTGTTTCCTATCGAATAAGAAGGCTGTTCCTAATATTGAATTAAAGGCACGACAAAGTTTACAACAGTAATTTTTGCTTCTCTTTGTTTATTCTTCCTCGAGTCGATTATATTGGGAGGGGGCGAGGACCCCACCTTTAAATATCGAGGGGGCCAAAAGTGTCCTGCCCTCCCCCAAATTCGGCGCCTATGAGGGCAGGCACTGCTCGCTATAACCCCTCTGTGGCTATGTACCTGGTCGAAGGAAATGCTAGAAGTCCTCTAATGCTTTTTGCAACTACCGTAGGGTGATTTGAGAGAATTTCCCAGCGTGTACTAAAGCAATGGTATTATATGTCGTTTTCTCTTAAAACTTCGCCTCCGAGCAGAACGAAGCAGAAGATAGTACTTAATTAGGAAAATTAATAAAAAGTGCTCCTTTGCTCTGAAACTTCTTTGAAGACGTTTGTTTATTTTACGTAAATTAATCTACGAATGAACTCTACGTCGCCTTGAAACGATTTAATTTTTTCTACATTTATATAACGATAGTAGCTATAATAACATTAAGATATCTTTAAACAGAACAAGAATATATATTTTTTTACTTCGATAATTAAAGATGTTTGCTTTCGTTAACACCATATAAAGCACTAATTATGAGAAGTCGCTTATGTAAAGTGTATTTGGAATATTTTTAAACCGCTGTGAAGGTTAATTAAAAATAAAATTAGAGGTTATAACTTACACTATTGAGTTGCTAAAGGAAGGATAAAGTAAATTTATTCTTACAAAATTGTGCATTATATTTTCATTGAGAGGGATCTTTATTAAAGTAAACAAATAGTGTTTGTCCTGTACTTTATAATTCTTTGATTTCGTTTCGACCTCTTATCTGTATATTACTTAGCTACATACAAAAAAGAGGGTGTTCTCAATTTTTTTATATATATATATATATATATAACTGTATTAATATAAAACAATTTTGGTTGAAAATTTTCTAATAACTATAACACTGAGCACTTTTGCGTTAACATACACATAACAGTTTGCAGGTAAGTTTTGGATTTCGTTTACACTCAACTTGTATAATAAAACTAGTTTAATTTTCGTTGAGTTATCTCCAGTAAATTGTTCGTTTTGAAATTAAGCTATTAGTGCTTGCATTCACTGCACAGAATTAAACTATGTTCACCACATACAATTCATTTACAGTCGACACACACCATTTTACTTTTTGTCTCTTTAATTGTTGGACACTTATAGCATCTCTTTCGTTTTCCCGAAAGTGGTTCGAGTCTGTCCGCAAGGAAATCGAGTCCTCAAAGTTTCAGTGCACTTCTTGTTGTTTTCGGAATATGGGCATTTTTGTTTCGTTCTTGCATGTAGAGTAACATTAGTTCTTTTGTCAGTCTTTTTTTTTTAAAGGAAAATTCTTCTCTTGGATGAATTCTTGGAAAAGAGATGCATATGAGAGTCATACACCAGGAAAGCGTTTACACATGCTACATCTAGACCCCCGTGAAGTTAGCGACAAAAAGTTTAATAAATCGATATTTTTTCAGAGTTCTGAGTAGCACTCTAAGAGTTCTAGAGTTCTTGATAGGTTAGACCAATAGTTCTGGGTAAATAAAGATTTTATAGCGATTTTAAAATTTTGGTGCTAACTTCACGCAACACCAAAAATTTTAAAATGTCTTAATTTTTTTAGAGTTCTCAGTAGCACTCTAAGAGTTCTAGAGTTCTTGATAGGTTAGACCAATAGTTCTGGGTAAATAAAGATTTTATAGCGATTTTAAAATTTTGGTGCTAACTTCACGGAAAACCAAAAATCTTAAAATCTCTATATTTTTTTAGAGTTCTGAGTAGCACTCAAAGAGTTCTAGAGTTCTTGATAGGTTAGACCAATAGTTCTGGGTAAATAAAGATTTTATAGCGATTTTAAAATTTTGGTGCTAACTTCACGCAACACCAAAAATCTTAAAATCTCTATATTTTTTAGAGTTCTGAGTAGCACTCAAAGAGTTCTAGAGTTCTTGATAGGTTAGACCAATACTTCTGGGTAAATAAAGATTTTATAGCGATTTTAAAATTTTGGTGCTAACTTCACGCAACACCAAAAATCTTAAAATCTCTATATTTTTTTAGAGTTCTGAGTAGCACTCAAAGAGTTCTAGAGTTCTTGATAGGTTAGACCAATAGTTCTGGGTAAATAAAGATTTTATAGCGATTTTAAAATTTTGGTGCTAACTTCACGCAACACCAAAAATCTTAAAATGTCTTAATTTTTTTAGAGTTCTGAGTAGCACTCAAAAAGTTCTAGAGTTCTTGATAGGTTAGACCAATAGTTCTGGGTAAATAAAGATTTTATAGCGATTTTAAAATTTTGGTGCTAACTTCACGCAACACCAAAAATCTTAAAATGTCTTTATTTTTTTAGAGTTCTGAGTAGCACTCAAAGAGTTCTAGAGTTATTGATAGGTTAGACCAATAGTTCTGGGTAAATAAAGATTTTATATCGATTTCAAAGTTTCGGTGCTAACTTCACGCAACACCAAAAATCTTAAAATCTCTATATTTTTTTAGAGTTCTGAGTAGCACTCAAAGAGTTCTAGAGTTCTTGATAGGTTAGACCGATAGTTCTGGGTAAATAAAGATTTTATAGCGGTTTTAAAGTTTCGGTGCTAACTTCACGCAACACCAAAAATCTTAAAATCTCTATATTTTTTTAGAGTTCTGAGTAGCACTCAAAGAGTTCTAGAGTTCTTGATAGGTTAGACCAATAGTTCTGGGTAAATAAAGATTTTATAGCGATTTTAAAGATTCGGTGCTAACTTCACGCAAAACCTAAAATCATAAAATGTTCATATTTCTTTAGAGTTCTGAGCAGCACTCAAAGAGTTGTACAGTTCCTGATAGATTAGACCAACAGTTCTGGGTAAATAAAGATTTTATAGCGATTTCAAAGTTTCGGTGCTAACTTCACGTAAAACAAAAAATCTCAAAATCTCTACATTTTTTAGAGTTCTGAGTAACACTCAAAGAGTTCTAGAGTTCTTGCTAGGTTCGACAAATAGTTCTGGGTAAATAAAGATTTTATAGCGATTTTATAGTTTCGGTGCTAACTTCACGTAAAACCAAAAATCTCAAAATCTCTACATTTTTTAGAGTTCTGAGTAACACTCAAAGAGTTCTAGAGTTCTTGATAGGTTAGACCAATAGTTCTAGGAAAATAAAGATTTTATCGGGAATTTAAAGTTTCGCTGCTAACTTCAATGAAAACCAAAAATTTTAAAATTCTATATTTTTTAGAGTTCTGAGTAGCACTCAAAGAGTTCTAGAGTTCTTGCTAGGTTCGACCAATAGTTCTGGGTAAATAAAGATTTTATAGCGATTTTAAAGTTTCGGTGCTTACTTCACGCAACACCAAAAATCTTTAAAATATCTATATTTTTTTAGAGTTTTGAGTAGCTCTCAAAGAGTTCTAGAGTTCTTGATAGGTTAGACCAATAGTTCTGGGTAAATAAAGATTTTATAGCTATTTTAAAGTTTCGGTGCTCACTTCACGCAACACCAAAGATCTTAAAATCTCTATATTTTTTGAGTTCTGAGTAGCACTCAAAGAGTTCTAGAGTTCTTGATAGGTTAGACCAATAGTTCTGGGTAAATAAAGATTTTATAGTGATTTTAAAGTTTCGGTGCTCACTTCACGCAACACCAAAAATCTTAAAATCTCTATATTTTTTTAGAGTTCTTTGTAGCACTCAAAGAGTTCTAGAGTTCCTGATAGGTTAGACCAATAGTTCTGGGTAAATAAAAATTTTATAGCGATTTTAAAGATTCGGTGCTAACTTCACGCAAAATCTAAAATCATAAAATGTCCATATTTTTTAGAGTTCTGAGCAGCACTCAAAGAGTTGTACAGTTCCTCATAGATTAGACCAACAGTTCTGGGTAAATAAAGATTTTATAGCGATTTTAAAGTTTCGGTGCTAACTTCACGTAAAACCAAAAATCTCAAAATCTCTATATTTTTTAGAGTTCTGAGTAGAACTCAAAGAGTTCTAGAATTCTTTCTAGGTTAGACCAATAGTTCTAGGAAAATAAAGATTTTATCGCGACTTTAAAGTTTCGCTGCTAACTTCAAGTAAAACCAAAAATGTTAAAATCTCTATATTTTTAGAGTTCTGAGTAGCACTCAAAGAGGTGTAGAGTTCTTGCTAGGTTAGACCAATAGTTCTGGGTAAATAAAGATTTTATAATGATTTCAAGTGTCGGTCCTAACTTCACGCAAAACCAACAATCATAATATGTCTATATTTTATAGAGTTCTGATTCGCACTCAAAGAGTTCTAGAGTTCCTGATAGATTAGACCAATGGTTCTGGGTAAATAAAGATTTTATAGCGATATTAAAGTTTCGCTGTTAATTTCATTCAAAATCAAAAATCTTAAAATCTCTATATTTTTCTAGAGTTCTGAGTAGCACTTCAAGAGTTCTAAAGTTTCTCATGAAAAGTAAGAACAATCGTCGTAAAATAAGGGAATAAATGGGAAATAAATGTTTCGTCATAATCTACTGATCACACATGCAATCGTTGGAAATCATTAAGAAGTATATAACACGTGCCTAACAAAATTCAAACAATGTTACCCAAAACATAGAAATCGACAATTGCATGTGCGTGAAGTTGGCAGGACCACTAACAGCTCAAAGTCTGAAACTCGGTGCAGAATTTGAGTAGAATTTGAGCTCTCAGAAAAACCAACTCCCAGAATTTGAGCTTTCAATTTAAAGGGTCTAAGTCGACTTAAAACCTGCAATTTTGAACACATTGTACCAGGACACCAACAGCTCAAATTCTGAAACTCCGTGAAGATATTCAGTAGAATTTGAGCTCTCAGAAAAACAACTTCCAGAATTTGAGCTTTCAATTTAAAGGCTCTAAGTCTATGTGAAAGTTGGTCCTGCCAACTTCACGCTGCAGGACCACCGAAAGCTCAAATTCTCAAAGTCCTTCCAGATATTTTTCAGTAGAATTTTAGGTTTAAAAAAAAACAACTCCCGGAATTTGAGCTTTCAATTTTGAGGGTCTATGTCCACTTCAAAACTGCGCCACTAACAGCTCAAATTCTGAAAATCGGTGCAGAATTTTAGCAGAGTTTTAGCTCTCAGAAAAAACAACTCCTAGAATCTGATCTTTCAATTTAAAGGCTCTAAGTTCATTTGAAAGATGGTCTTGTCAACTTCACGTTGCAGGACAACTGAAAGCTTAAACTCGGTCCAGATATTCACCAGGATTTGAGTTTTCAAAAAAACCAACTCCCGGAATTTGAGCTTTCAATTTAAAACGTCTAAGTGCAGTTAAAAGCTGTAATTTCGAACACATCATACCAGGACACCAACAGCTCAAATTCTGAAACTCCGTGCAGATATTCAGTAGAATTTGAGCTCTCAGAAAAACCAACTCCCAGAATTTGAGTTTTCAATTTCAAGGCTCTAAGTCCATGTGAAAAGTGGACCTGCCAACTTTACGCTGAAGGACCACCGAAAGCTCAAATTCTCAAACTCCGTCCAGATACTCAGCAGAATTTGAGCTTTCAAAAAACCAACTCCAGGAGTTTGAGCTTTCAATTTAAAAGGTCTAAGTCCACTTAAAACTTGCGCCACTAACAGCTCAAATTCTGAAACAGAATGCAGGATTTGAGTAGAAATTGAGCTCTCAGAAAAACCAACTCCCAAAATTTGAGCTTTCAATTTAAAGGCTCTAAGTTTATTTGAAATGTGGTGAGAATTTGAAGTTTCGGTGGTCCTCCAGCATGAAGTTGGCAGGACCACCTTTCACATGGACTTAGAGCCTTTAAATTGAAAGCTCAAATTCTAGGAGTTGGTTTTTCTGAGGGCTTAATTTCTACTCAACATCTGCACCGAGTTTCAGAATTTGAGCTGTTGGTGTCCTGCTACGATGTGTTCAAAATTGCAGCTTTTAAGTGGACTTAGACCCTTTGAATTGAAAGCTCAAATTCTGGGAGTTAGTTTGTTTTGAAAGCTCAAATTCTACTGAATATCTGGACCGAGTTTGAGCTTTCGGTTGTCCTGCAGCGTGAAGTTGGCAGGACCATCTTTCAAATGGACTTAGAGCCTTTAAATTCAAACATCAAATTCTTGGAGTCGGTTTTCTTAGAGCTAAAGCTCTACTCAAATTCTGCACCGAATTTCAGAATTTGAGCTGTTACTGGCGCAGTTTAGAAGTGGACTTAGACTTCCTAAATTGAAAGCTCAAATTTCGTTGGTTGGTTCTTTTTGAAAGCTCAAATTCTACTGGATATCTGGACGGAGTTTGAGAAGTTGAGCTTTCGGTTGTCCTGCAGCGTGAAGTTGGTTGGACCACCTTTCAAATGGACTTAGAATCTTTAAATTGAAAGCTCAAATTTTGTTAGTTGGTTTCTCTGAGAGCACAAATTCTACTCAAATTGTGCACCGAGTTTCAGAATTTGAGATCTTAATGGTGAAAGTTTTAAGTGGACTTAGAACTTTTAAATTGAAA
The DNA here is from genome assembly GCF_964235325.1 of Thermobia domestica. NCBI lineage: Eukaryota > Metazoa > Arthropoda > Insecta > Zygentoma > Lepismatidae > Thermobia > Thermobia domestica. The sequence continues at coordinate 361,566,108 of NC_137455.1, forward strand.
GCTCAAACTCCGGGAGTTGATTTTTTTGAAAGCTCAAATTCTACTGAATATCTGGACGGAGTTTGAGAAGTTGAGTTTTCGGTGGTCCTGCAGCGTGAAGTTGGCAGGACCACCTTTCACATGGACTTAGAGCATTTAAATTGATCTCCTGATCACACATGCAATCGTTGGAAATCATTAATCAAATTCCGGGAGTTGTTTTTTCTGAGAGCTCAAATTCTACTCAATAAGTGCACGGAGTATCAGAATTTGAACTATTGGTGTCTTGGTACTATGTGTTCAAATTGCAGCTTTAAAGTGGACTTAGACCCTTTAAGTCAAAAGCTCAAATTTCTAGAGTTGTTTTTTTTAAAGCTCAAATTCTAGTCAATATCTGGACGTAGTTTAAGAATTTGAGCTTTCGGTGGTCCTGGAGCGTGAAGTTGGCAGGCCCACCTTCCACATGAACTTAGAGCCTTTAAATTGAAAGCCCAAATTCTGGGAGTTGGTTATTCTGAGAGCTCAAATTCTACTCAAATTCTCCACCGAGTTTCAGAATTTGAGCTGTTAGTGGTCCTGACAACTTCACGCACCTGCAATTGTTGATTTCTATGCTTTGGGTAACATTGTTTGAATTTTATTAGGCACATGTTATATATACTTGTTAATGATTTCGAACGATTGCATGTGTGATCAGATTATGACGAGACATTTATTTCCCATTTATCACCTTATTTTGCGACAATTGTTCTAACTTTTCATGAGAAACTTTAGAACTCTTGAAGTGCTACTCAGAACTCTAGAAAAATATAGAAATGTTAAGATTTTTGATTTTAAATGAAGTTAGCAGCGAAACTTTAAAATCGCTATAAAATCCTTATTTATACAGAACTATTGGTCTAACCTATCAAGAACTCTAGAACTTTTTGAGTGCTACTCAGAACTCTAAAAAATATAGATATTTTAAAAATATTTTGTTTTACGTGAAGTTAGCAGCGAAATTTTAAAGTCGCGATAAAATCTTTATTTACCCAGAACTATTGGTCTAACCTATCAAGAATTCTAGAACTTTTTGAGTGCTACTCAGAACTCTAAAAAAATATAGAGATTTTAAGATTTTTGGTGTTGCGTGAAGTTAGTACCAAAATTTTAAAATCGCTATAAAATCTTTATTTACCCAGAACTATTGGTCTAACCTATCAAGAACTCTAGAACTCTTTGAGTGCTACTCAGAACTCTAAAAAAATATAGAGATTTTAAGATTTTTGGTGTTGCGTGAAGTTAGCACCAAAATTTTAAAATCGCTATAAAATCTTTATTTACCCAGAACTATTGGTCTAACCTATCAAGAACTCTAGAACTCTTTGAGTGCTACTCAGAACTCTAAAAAAATATAGAGATTTTAAGATTTTTGGTGTTGCGTGAAGTTAGCACCAAAATTTTAAAATCGCTATAAAATCTTTATTTACCCAGAACTATTGGTCTAACCTATCAAGAACTCTAGAACTCTTTGAGTGCTACTCAGAACTCTAAAAAAATATAGAGATTTTAAGATTTTTGGTGTTGCGTGAAGTTAGCACCAAAATTTTAAAATCGCTATAAAATCTTTATTTACCCAGAACTATTGGTCTAACCTATCAAGAACTCTAGAACTCTTTGAGTGCTACTCAGAACTCTAAAAAAATAAAGACATTTTAAGATTTTTGGTGTTCCGTGAAGTTAGCACCAAAATTTTAAAATCGCTATAAAATCTTTATTTACCCAGAACTATTGGTCTAACCTATCAAGAACTCTAGAACTCTTAGAGTGCTACTGAGAACTCTGAAAAAATTAAGACATTTTAAAATTTTTAGTGTTGCGTGAAGTTAGCACCAAAATTTTAAAATCGCTATAAAATCTTTATTTACCCAGAACTATTGGTCTAACCTATCAAGAACTCTAGAACTCTTTGAGTGCTACTCAGAACTCTAAAAAAATAAAGACATTTTAAGATTTTTGGTGTTGCGTGAAGTTAGCACCAAAATTTTAAAATCGCTATAAAATCTTTATTTACCCAGAACTATTGGTGTAACCTATCAAGAACTCTAGAACTCTTTGAGTGCTACTCAGAACTCTAAAAAAATATCGATTTATTAAACTTTTGGTCGCTAACTTCACGGGGGTTACATCTAGTATGTTGAAAAACAAAATGTATGGTCATCTTTTTGATTTTCGTTTTGTGGTGTAGTTCCTTGTTATCTGGTCTAGACAATCTACTGCTTCTTTCCTGTTATTGTAATATATGATTATTTCCCGTTTTGTTTTAAATCTCTGGAATATATTTTTGTCTCTGTGTGTTGTGCTTACAGAAACTGCGTTTTTGTGTCGTTTGAGGTCATAACTTACAATTGTCATATTTTCACAAAAGCCAAATTCAGACAAATGATCTGGACTTTCCTTCTTTGTTTTCATGGAACTTCACTCTTGTGTTTTAGTCCCAACTGTTGTCAACTTCTCGCAAGGAGTTTGTTTGCTAAAGATACGAAAAATAATTATCAAACTTTTCTTCCTGAGTTCTCGGTGTGTTTTATTAACTCAAGACCTACATTTTTTTGGCCAAATCTTTTGGTACAGGGTTATTTGCCTCTCTCTCGTGTATATAATTCCGACCAATGCATACCTATTTTTCGTATCAAACCAAAATCGTATCAGATAACCATACTAAGCTGATTTACTATGCATGTAGCGGTATTGACTGTATTGGCATCGTCCTCTACAATAAACTATTCGTCAATAGTCATGCATTCACTCAGAACGTATTTTGTTCTACACTTACTCAAGAAAAAGAATCGAAACGATCGAAAAGGAACCTGTCGATCTGTTTTTACCCTTTAGTTCCTGATCCTTTTATTATCAAAACAAACACCCTTCTTATTGTTTCAAATCGACTTACAGATATATAATTATACATGCTCGATAATGCGGATCACTATCAGAAGAATAAGAAACGTCACGGACTGAAGTGTCTCCGTTATTTTCAACTCCCCTTTCATGGGTACATTCATCCAAATAATTTTGTTCTCAACTGCTAACCTTATTTTATATATAACTCAAAATGACAGAAAATAATACATACAAAACATGATAAATTCTTACTGTACTCTCCTCCAGACAGTAACACCACAACTACAGGATGTTCCCCTTCTAAGATACCATTTACTTCTAAAGCAGAAAAAATACCTAAGTATAATTTAAGAAAGGAAAAACACGATGTTTCCTTGAGAAATGCTAGACAAACTAGAGTAAAAGCTTTAGCAGGCCTCTGAGACCCATATTATGTAATAGCGGGGTATAAATGAAAAACAGTCAATAAATTTCTTATTTCTGGCAATTTAAGTAAATTGCTTGCATGACGTTCTGTTCTGGAAATATTTTGAAAGATGTCAGAGACATTCAGTATGCAAATCTGAAAAAAATGACCAAATTAATGCACTTACTTCAAGTGGTCGGGCCTCTGAGACCCATGTTATGCATTTGAGAGTTATATATATATAGGGTGTTCTAAAACTGGTGCCCATTGACAACAGAGTGCTATTCTTCAGGTCAAAATATAGCGAAAATGCTATATAATGGCATACTCTTCGGAGCCTCCTTCAGCCGTTATTAGGTACGGTATCAAAATTTCACTATGTGACAAAATTTGGAACCATTAGCGTTGACCTACGGTTTTATCAATTACATCGACTATTAGGCTAATAGATGGTTCTAGTGTCAACATCTATCGACTTTAACTGCTACTTGGAAATAATCGATGTAACCATTTGATGGATTGGTATATCTTCTCTGTGGTTCTTTATCTGCGCAACATAGTGCAATGCACGTCTCCAGTATGCATGTATGACAGTATACTGTGTCTATTTTCACGCATAATCTCAACATAGTTACATCGATTTTCATAGTTTTATTTTTTTGAAAGAGCTACTTCCTCGGAAGTCCATATAAAATTCATTAGGATGACATGCTAATCTTTGTAGCTAGATATTGTAACATCCAAATGGTTTTAGTGTGAAAACTGAAAAATAACACACTTTAATATCTGTACGTATCAGTGGCGGCGCTATAGGGGCGAGGAGGAGCGACCGTCATCCCAATATTTCTTCCCGCCCCAACTTCGCTCTCGATTTTTTCTATCTACACTCATGTCCAAAATTATTGTCGCATGTCTATAAATATGTTGTTGTAGGAATATAATTTGATAATGAATTCGCCCGTTATTTCTTACAATGTTAGTATGTGTATAATTGACAAAGACATGTATGTGGAAAATTTCATGTCAAAAGAGTAGTAAATAAGAACAATAAAACGGAAACAAAACTTTCTTGTCTATTTAGCAACATTTTGTTTTACTCATTCTAATTTTCGTATTTATAATTCTTTTGCTATGACATTTACCACAAATATACATTTCCCGATTATACACATAGTATCAGTATTAACAATACCCTGCAAAATCATTATCAAATTATATTCTTACAATAAGACAGTTATAGATATGCGGCAATTATTTTGGATATGAGAGTACAAACGGTGAATAATAATAATAATAATAATAATAATAATAATAATAATAATAATAATAATAATAATAATAATAATAATAATAATATGTAAACCGTTAATAATAATATTCAAAGCAAAACAAGTGTTGTCTCGCCTACCCAAAATTTTTCTTGCCTCCTCTCTTGCCCCCCTACTATTTTGAGCCTAGTGTGGCTACTAGTATGTATGTTCAAGCATAATTCCGACATAAATGCACCGATTTTAATAATTACTTTTTTGTTGTTGTTGTTATTGTTTGAAAGAGTATTCTTTCGCCGTGGGTTCATGTAAACTTCATAAGGATTTACAATTTAACAATATTGCTAGTTCATAAAACTCATCAATGGCTGACAGTTCTTACAGGTAGTGTGTGTGCATGATCACGTATAGCTTCGGCATATGTGCACATATTTTTATTATTCTTTTTAGTTTCAAAAAGTACGCTTTTACGGTGGTTCCATATAGAATTAACTTAAATCTTACAATCATTTTTGAAGATAGATCATGAAATTCTTTAAAGGCTGTTATTGTTAACATCGTAATTAACTGACTTAGTTGTATGTATGTTCATGCATAACATCAACATAGATACGCCGATTTTTATTATTATTTTCTTGTTTGAAAGAGCTGACTTTCCTAGCGGTTCTACATAAGGCTCATTAGATTGTAATGATAGCCTTTGGAGCTAGGTCATGAAACATCTCAGTAGAGGTAGTGTGGAAACTGAAAAATAAGCGACTTTAATATGTATGTATTCACACATAACTTCGACATAGATGAACCGATTTCAATTATTCCTTTTTCCATTTGAAAGAGTATTCTTTCCTTTAATTTCATGTAAGCTCCATAAAGTTTTAACCATAGTCCTAGACCATAAAACTCCTTAATGTTTGATGGTGTTTATATCATGATTGTATGCGTAATGACGTATAACTTCGAGATAGGTTGCATGTTTTTATTCTTTTTCGTTTCAGAATATCCTTTTGCAGTGGTTCCATGTAAATTTCATTTACATCTAAAGATAGTCTTCGAAGATAAGCCACGAAATTTTGTTAACGGCCGTGATTGTTAACATGGCAATTAACTGACATTATTATGTGCTTGTTTACCCATAACTTCAACATAGGTATGCCGATTTTGATTATTATTTTTTTTAAATACTACATAGCCGTGATTCAGTTCATGAAAAACAGTGGAAAGATAAGAAAATAAGTTCCAAATATTTAAAAGAAAGAACTTTAGAAAAATGTAATAGTGAATAAATATACGTAATAGGCTACTATTTGAATCTATCCTTACTACAACACATTGAACAAATAGTCCTCACATGGCTAATCTTCCTTCTCCCCCTCCCCTTCTGGGAATACAGTAACTTTCTTAGTTAGTTACACGAGTTACTGCATTTTGTTTATGTAAGGAAGATCGATGGTTACGAAAGAATTCATGGGATGATAATGTGGGAGGAAAAGGGAGAACCTGGAATAAACCCATGAAAATTTGTGCTTATGTTAAACGCATACTAATATTGCCTTGTGTTTGACAATGCCGAAAGGTATATTACTATCCACAACCTGATACCCGTTCGTACACAACACTGCACGCCATTGGTGAATTTGTATAGTGGACAAACATACAGAAGCTAACAATATGGATACTAACTCTAATCCTAAATATTCTAGATAACTTCCCAACAGTTACCAACTAATATGCCAAACTAACGATATAAATGTATATAGCAGACAAAACAAAATTTAACATTGACTGTTTCTAAACTTTAAATTTCAGCTGCAATACCCGCCTAAAAGTTATAAAATCCCATATCTAGAGATAAAATATTAATTTTGTTTTGTAATTTCCCTCATTATTTTAATTATAAACCTATTACTCAAAATGAAAACGTCAATCATCTCGTTTCACCCATAAAGTTTAATTCTGTTACGCTTATCAAATAGTTCTTGAGTATATATATTTCCCTTTACTAGACAAGATAATTGATTTCTTTTTTTTTAAAAAAAAGAATAATATTTTGTTTTCAGAATATGTAATATATAAAAAGAGAATATTATCTTGCATTGGACACAACCATCCGCAAAAGGATTCATTCTTGTAATTTCGCCTCAAACGCTTTGGTTGGAAGTTGCAATTTCTAGTTTGGTCTTAAAATTTTTCCTTTCGTTTTACCACAACACAATATGCATTTTTTTGCACTTGATTTTTTTAAAAAACACACATGATTTAAGTCGCTTTATAAACTTGTTCTGCACTACGTACTTTCTCGATATAAGAGGAATACTTAGTGACAAAGTTTGACAGTACTTATTTCACGCTTAAAAACCTCATTACCTCGTACTTTCCGTCTCTCTCTCTCTCTCTCTCTCTCTCTCTCTCTTTTGCTATAAATAAACTGTATTAAATATAATGAAAAAGATCGTCGCGAGTATAACACTAATGAATATTGTGCAGCAAGAAATCCTGCATATCCTTTAGTATAGGCAACCAACAATGGTTTGCTAATATACAGGTTTCATACTTACTAGTAAAAGAAGTTATGGATTTTAAACGATAGAATACGTTAAATTACCGTTATCAGTGAATATGCTAATGGAGTGACTCCATTAACGAACTCGGTCGAAATAATTGAAATAAGAGAAGCCATTTATCCTTGCATTATAGGCAACCAAAATTTCTTTGCTGCTGTCCAGGTTGCATAAAAGTTAGGGAATGTTAAGGATTGTAAACAAGATATATATATAACCACGGTTACCCGTGAAGATGTTAACGGATTGACTGCATTAACGAACTTGCTGAGATAATTGTAATAAGAAAAGCTACTTATGCCTGCATTATAGGCAACCAACATTGTTTTGCTACTGTCCAGGTTGCATAAAAGTTAGGGAATGTTAAGGATTTTAAACGGGATATATATAACAACCGTTACCCGTGAAGATGTTAACGGATTAAGGAACTCTGCCGAAAAAATAGCTTTAGCTATCTATTGGGTAAACAGAATTGGAAAGTTTTCTTTCGTTCAAGAGTTATCGTGTGGTGTAACGGATGGGAAAGTAAATCGACAGAACAATGTTAGAAGCTCCACTGCATTATTCTTATAACTAAATGGCTGATCCTCAAAAACCCAAAGACACCACCTGTTTTTATTTTTCCTCGTAGCAAACGACAGAAGCGCATGATTGTAACAGTTATCACGCTCTAGCAATCTCGTAAATATTTCTAAAGTAGAAAATTTGATACAGCTTTATGAACTGTCGTACAAAGAACAGCAATTTTATGAATTAAAAATGGGCAGGTGCACATCAAAGAAGGATGTGTAAAATATTAATTTCCACCAGCGCTGTATCTCCATATAAATTTTGCTATATTTTTTGTTTAAAAGGTAAGTGTAAACAATGAAAAATACCACAGGATATTGTGTTACTGTTGATAATTGTCAGTATTTACATTAATGTTTTCAAGAGATAATTTTTTACTGTTATCACGAAAAGTAATTTCTCTATGCCATACACGTTATTACACTATGAAATAAAGTTAAGATACACGCAAATATAACATACAATCACGATCAAAGTGCATGTAAATTGCACGTGACAACCGTTATTTCAACTGTGAATCAGAATATATATACTGTCAAAATCATCGTAGTTATCTCGACACCTCTGAAAAAACACTTCAGGTTTAATAATTAAGAAGATAATAGCATTAATTTTCGGAGAATAATGTTAAAAATTAATTTTTTCGTATTGCACAAAACGAACACCGAAGAAGAAGAGGAATAAACATTAGGGGCCTTATGCAGAATTGTTCTGACGCGTGATTAGTGCCATACTAAGAGTTCGACTAACATGTTTCCTGCAGTAGTCAATCTTTAGTATGACACTAATCTACGTTTAAACGGCTCTGCATAAGGCCCTAGGAGACTAATTTTCAGGAAAATATTGGTTTACGTGCCTGATCGTTTCATTATTGCTCTATACGAACGCATCCTCACGCGAGTTCACTACTTTTTCTCCGTTCTAAACGGGAACAAATACAAATCTTGGTTCTACCTATTCGCCACCTAGCACAAGTTGATGCGTGTTTTCTGCTTGAATATGTTAGTATACAAGTTTGTGGACATGTTATCAATTTGTAGGCAATTATTTGGGCATGCGCCAAGAAAATAATATTCTAGGATCCATTAGGGTATTATTATTTATAGCAAAAGATATGAAGCAAAATGATTTTAGAAAGTGAAAAATAGCTTCCGTAACTGAGGGTAAAATTTTTGTTTACATTGATGGAATATTTCAGAGAAGAATCTAGAAAATAAAATATTTATTTTTGTTGCGAAAATTAACGTAAAAGGCCTACAAAATGTATTAAGTAACAAATCGGATTTTTCGGTTTTCAGAAAAACGAAACTGGTTGTTAAAAACTAAAAAATCAGTTTTAAAAACGGCTTGGTTTTCTGTCAAGCCGGCTTGGATGAAAAACTGCAACAGTTGGCGTATGGTCCCGAACATATAATACAACTTAAACCGTGATTAAAATACAGTTTATAAATAGAAATTAGTGTTCAAAAGCTAAAACTCAAGTTCATTGTCTCTTGATATACACAGTTGCTATTTTGATGCGGTTTTATCATTATCTAATTGTATTTCATCTGCTTCCTTGAAAAGTCACACGCATACCGAAGGTTAACCATCAAAGGCAAAATGTGGGAAACATTTAAAAGAAATGAAGAATAATGCAATGTGGATAAAAGTAGTTGTAAGTTGACAAATTAATTGGAGAGGAAACAGTTAACGCATCGAGGCAACACTCAAAACTCATTTAAGGAGAGCATTCTGTTTTTGTTTTCTTCTTCCCGTGACAAGAGTAGAACTTTGACAGGATAAATTCTTCGAGGTAAGTAAAGGAGGGTTGATTATAAGGTTAAAAGAGAGATGTGGGTAAAATGTATGGGCTTTTGTTGGGGTTCTTTGAAGCAGCAATGACGCTAACTAGTTTTCCTCTTATTCAGCGTATTCCCTTCCTCCAACATGTTAGAGTGATGACGACTTAAAGATTTTGATTAACTTTCATGCCTCTTGAGAGGAGAAGAGTAGCAGAAACATAACATTTTCCTCCTCCCATATCACCTCTACTCCTCCCACATCGCCCCTCCTCCTCCCACATCGGCCCTCCAAGCATGAAAGTAAATTTGTACTCATGTTAAATGAACTTTCTTTTTTTTCTCTCTCTTTCATAGTTGTAGAGAAGAACGTTATCCTTTTCTAGAATAAGACAAAACCTTCAAAAAGGTCACAGAAAGAGTAAATGGAAACGTCTTAAAATGTTACAAACGGTAAAAGAGACCACTATTAAAGCAGTTGTAGTTCTTTCAATTTCTTCCCTTTCATCTCCTTTTTCTTCCTCCTCTTCCTTCTGTTCTTCTATTTCTACATACTAAAACGAGTGTGAAATGTAAAAGAAAGTAAAGACTCTCTAATATCTACTATACAATTTCTTCAGCATGTCATTTGAGAAACAAGAGTACCGCAAAGAAGTATGTTAGAACCACTGTTTTCTGTTAAAGACTAATATTCATGGCATTGTGTAGTTAGCGTATTAGTCTTTAAGACGAGAAACCCGTATTCCATTACTGATGGAAGCTCTTATGATTTGGATACTACGTTAATCTATAGGATCACGAATAATATAGCCATTGCGCTGAATGAGACGCTAAATTCTGAATGAGCCAATTCTACTATCGTTATTATCCTTACCGTGATTAGTTTACCGTAGTAAGTCACTTGCCGCAACATTTAGTTTCCATTCATTTTAACGGACGTCAAAGATAACTTCTCGTCTTAACATAGTGAGAACTATCAACTTTAATATCATCTTTCATTTGTAGTATCGTTCTTCCCTCCCTCATTTTTATTCCATTACACTTCTATCACGCCCTTTAAGATAACACTTCTTTTTACACAATATTCTGACACTGTTATTTATCTTTTTCATTACCTAAAATATTGTTCTTTTATTCTTTACTATTCCTATATAATTTCATTGACCTTCCTTTCTAGGCTTCTAACTTTCTGTATTCTTCTTCACACCCACTTTTTTTGAAAAAATCCTGTTTTTTCAGAAAATTCCTGTTTCAAACAATATCGGTACTTAATTCGGAATTCGTTTTACATAATAAGTTTTCTATATGGTAATCAGTGTTGAAGTCCGAAATAGCAGTTTTATACAAATTTCTGTTTGAATAGAATGTTAAGAAAGGGAATAGAACGTTATTTTGGAACAGTGAATGCTTATTAAAGAATATTTCTGGTTATTTCTTCCCGTTTAGCTTTGATACCTATTAAGAAGTAAACAACGGACAGACGGAGATGTTAGTTCTATAAAAATTATTATATTTATGCATAAGTTGTTTTGTAAGAATTAAATGGCACTTAACATACAGATTCCAGGCCACTTTCTTTCCTTCCCCAGCCCTTTCTTCCTTCTCTTTCCCAAGATAGTGTGCTCGCCAAGGGACGTCGTTCCTCATACGTGACGGGCTAAATGTTCGTAGATGCCGAAAGCCCAGAAATCTAAATCCTAATCCTAATCAGATCCAGGGCCGGCGCGACGGGGGTTCGAGCCGTGCCACCGCCCACGGCGGCAAGTCTGATGGGCTGCAAAATTTGAGAAAGAAAACAATATAGCGGCGGCAAACTTTAAGAAAGAAAATAATAAAGGGGTGACAAGTGAAAGTACAGCCCAGGGCGGCAAAACTTCTAAGCGCCGGCCCTGACCAGATCCCACGTTAAACTGTAGGTGGACGTCTTATACAGAGCTCTCCTCGCTGCTCAATGGAACGCTAAACTCAAATTGAACATTATGTTTTACATTCAAGTAGCATATTTTAATAACAGTATACTGAGAAAAAATGTATGTGGCGTACGTAAAATCGTATGTTGCACTTGTACACTGAGAAAAAAAATGTAGGTGGCGTACTTAAAAAGGTAGGTTACATGAGTATTTCCTCTAGTTCTTGGATTTAACGTACAGCAGACGTATAACTGAAAACGCATGTTTTATAATACTTTCCGTATAAGTGTTCCATCTATACGTACTTTCCGTATGAAACCGTGTAGGCGGTCAGGAACTCACATACAAATGGACTTATATAACACATAACTGAGGAATGCATATGATATACGGAAAACTGTTAGATCCCAGACATCCTGCAACGGCATAATGTAACATCTAAGGGCAGTGTCTATGTAGCATACGGATTACGTATGCTCCGTAATGATTTCTGTAGTAAGCAAAAGGGTACCGTATATTTGTACAATATACCGCTGTCCGGAGAACGGATTTTTATCAGTGTAATTCCTGTAGATTTTGGACTTAACGTATAGTAAACGTATAACTGGAAACACATGTTTTATAATATTTTCTCTATACATGTCCCATCTGTACGTACTTTCCGTATGAAACGGTCAGGATCTCACATACAGATGGACGTATATAACATATACCGTAGCTGACGAAGGTAACATACATATATGTATGTAATATAAGGAAGACTGTTAAATATCTGACATTCTGCAACGGCATGATGTAACATCTAAGGGCAATGTCTATGTAGCATACGAATAACGTATGCTCCGTACTGATTTCTGTAGGAAGTAAGAGGATTCCGTATATTTGTAATATATAATACTGTCCAGAGAACAGATTTTTCTCAGTGTATCATTTCAGAATTTTCCAGGGACGGGAGGGGCCCAGTAGAAGACTGTCCAACTACATAGTAGTTTACGTTTTTTTTATTAGTTTACTAGTATATAATTTATTTTTAAAAAATAAACATGTTATTCTATAATCCAACAGAGTACAATTGTCCCCTTGCGCTCCCCAAATGACGTCCCTGTTTAATACTAGTGAAGCATAAGGAAATGAAGCCGGAACTATCGCTTCAAAAAGCACGTGGTAGCTTTCTTCCCTTTCTTTCAGACCTCACCGCGCCGTGAACGAGACAATTGGGGCTTTGGAAGTTAAAACGATCATAGCTTTTCTTAACCACTAAAGCGTAATCCTAAACCTTGTGTCTACAAAGACGCTGGTCCGTGGTTGACCCACTGCAAGTAAATACTAAGTTAGAATGGATAATATCAGTTTCCTCCAAGACAAACAGTTCTAAAAGGAAAGACATTGGAAATGAAAACGGCTTTCCTCTTGTCGTCTGTACATAAACTGTACCTCGTTTTATCATTGACGTAAAGATCGTGACAATCAGCACTAGTAAAATCATTGTTTTTTGTTGTTATGGGAAATTCCATATTATTAACTTTATTATTACAATAAATTCCACTGTTATTACCGTTTAATAATAATAAAAAAAAACAAATTGTCATAATAAAGAGATTCTTCGACTGAACTCACTCAATTGCACAATATGATATGGGTAAAGCAGTGACGTATTTACGATTTTGTTTCGGGAGGGGCTTTGCAAACTTTCGGGGGGGCTTTCCTGAAAATGTGAAAATTCTGCAAGATATTTCATATATTTGACTATACTAAGTAAGATTTCGGGGGAGGCTTAAGCCTGGAAGCCCCCCTAAATACGCCACTGGGGTAAAGGAAAATCGTGATGAGTAATATTGGAAAAATCGAAAGAAACTAATATCCCAGGAAGAGGTCAGTGATCAAGTATCTCCTTTTCTTGAGGTATGAGTGCCAAGAAGGTTAATCATATCGTCACATGAGGACCAGAGGAACGTAACTCCATTTTCGTAGGTTTAGAGCCGAGAGGACAGCACAAAGTGTGTTTTTAATAAGATGGTAATTGAGCTACATTACAACACATGATGGACAAGGAGAACAGATGGCGTTATGTTCCATTTATACCAAGTGGGGCTTTCAAAATTAAGTCCAAACATGAAGGAAACGTAAACCACATTTTTGGAGTTACGTTGCTCTGGTTCTCATGTGACGATATGATAGTATGGATAGCTCAATCAAAGAGTTAGTTGCTGATATCAGGAGAAGGAGAACGTCAGCCGCCAGCTGAATTCTTCAGTCAAATACACTTCAAGTTTTGGGGTGATACCTACAGTGATGCTAACCCCTGAGAAAAAATCTCATTTCGTGGGATTTTTTGACATTAATTCTTTGAAAAGGGATAAAGCGATTTTTATCCAAATTAACAGTATATCTGAGATGTTTCATGTATATACTTCATTGACACCAACAAAATTATCTATGGATGGGAAGTAGACTAATTAGTCCTCAATAATCTGTAAGTCCCTGGGAAAATGAATACATGATAGTGCAGACGTAACTTGCAAATATTTTAAAAAGGACATAATTAACATAAAAAGCACGTGTACCGGTACCAATACGCGCTTTCCCCTCATACCTATTCTGTCAATCGATGCAAAACTTAGTATACGTACTTCTTATCCCCTATAGTATTTTTCGAAATACATTTGGATTGGATACTTTTAGGCAGTTCCACTCCAGAAAGATCCAAAGTTGATGGGAGGGATTTCTGGAGGGAATTTTCCGACATCTCCCAATTTTCCATCTTCAAGTAAGTTATGGACCCAAATACACAGCACATCTGAAAAGCTTGTTTGAAGCTGAAAAGAATGAATTATAAATCATGACTTTCCAATGAACAATGTTGATGCAATAGCTATTTCACTGCGAATTCTACGATTTTATTTATACTAGCAGGGTTAATGGGAGCCAGAGACTTACTCCATTGTTCATGGCACCTAATTTTTTGTGCACTAACATATCTTTGTTATGTTTATCGAAAGGATTAGGTTTGATTTAGATGTCCGATTGACAGGTTCATGTCCGTTCCTTGTTTGATAACTAGGAAATAAATATTTTACTGCGTACATAGCTATCGAGTAGGGCCTAGAGCTAAATGGTATTCACCAGGTTATGGCGTATGTTGATGATGTAAATATAATAGGGAATGATAGGAGAACAATAGAGGGAAAAGCAGAGATCTTGTTAAACGCTTGCAGGGGCATAAGTTCAGAAATAAATGGAGAGAAAACTAAATACATGGAAGTTCATCAGGATCGTAATACTGGAAATTATAGATGCCTTGAAACATCAAATAATACTTATGATAAGGTTGATACTTTCAAATATCTAGGATCAGTATTAACAAACCAAACTCATAGTCATGAAGACATTGTGTTATTACTCAGTTCAAAATCTTTTGTCGCCTCAAATTTTGTCGAGGAATTTGAAGCTTAAAATACATAAAACAATAATCATATATGACGTCCTATATGGTTTCGAAACAATGTCGCTTACTCTGAGGGAATAACGTAGACTCAAAGTATTTAAGAACACGATCCAAAGACGAATATTCGGACCCAAGAGGAACGGGAATGGGCAATGACAGAAACTTCACAAACGAGGAACTACATCATTTATACCCTTTACCAAACATTGCTAGGGTCATCAAGTCTAGGAGGCTCAGGTGGGTAGGTCGTGTTGCGAGAATGGAAGAAAGTAGAAACGCTTTCAAAGTGTTAACTTGAAATCCAATCGGAAAGCGACCATTAGGGAGATCTAGACGTTGATGGGAGGACAATATTAAGAGGGATCTCGCGGAAATAGGAATACAAAGTAGAATCTGAATCCAGTTGGCACACACACACACACTCTCTCATATGCATATATATATACAGGGTGTTTCAAAACAACACCGACAACTTTTGGGAGGTGATTTCTTATACCAAAATAAGACAAAAAGTATAGACCAACTTGGGTGCACGAATGCTTCCTTTTGTAGTTATAGGCTGCTGAAAACACGAAAAAATGACGTTTGAAGATTCACATCTCCAAAACTATGGAACCTATCGTAGTCAAGTCAAGACTTCACGTAGAAACTAATAAGTGCGCTATTCAAAAATACATGTTTCAGAGTCCTAAGGCACTCACGCAACAATTTTTGTATAGAGGCTGCTTGGCTACTGGCATATAATTTGAAGTACTCACCAACTACCTCTATAAAAATTGTTGCGAAAGTAATGCAGAATTCTGAAAAATGGATATTTGGATATGGCACATACTAGTTCGTAAGTGAAATCTTAACCCGACTACGCTAGGTCCCATAGTATTGGACCTATGGACGTTCATCTTTTCATGTTTTCCGCAGCCGATAACTCCGAAAGGGAACATTTATGCACTCAGGTTGGTCTATACTTTTCGTCTTATCTTAGTGTCAGGAATCACCTCCCAAACGTTGTCTGTGTTGTTTTGAAACACACTCTCTCTCTATATATATATATACACACAGGGCGCAAAAGTTCTGGTCGCCATGTCGACATGGGCGACTAGAAATTTAGAGCTGGCGACCAATGTTCAGTAGGAATGATTTCTGCCTAAACTTACAGGGCTTCGCACGAAAGTAATTCTCACGAAGTGAAAGAAAACACGGAATGTGGGGTCTTTACAACGGACGTGGAAAGTGGACCTTATGCACTACCACACTTATACAGTGAAAAAGTGGACCTTGTGTTAGCAGAGTGGGAAGAATATAAACTTCCGTTTTCTTCATTAACGTTAAATCGGACAATGAAAAAGATTTACAATGAAAACTTCATTATGAGATTCCCAAATTTGCATTACACAATTTGTGCAGTTTTACCTGTGAATACTGCTTCATGTGAGAGAGGCTTGGAGTCTCAACAGAGTTTAAGACTGCCTACAGGAATTCACTGAAGACTGACACATTGGATGATTTAGTGACAATTTCCATCAATGGCCATTCACTTAACCATTTTGCTCCGAAAACTGCAATCCACAACTGGTACTTCAGTGCAGAGAGAGAACATTACACAAACGTGAAATCCTAAGATAAGATATTTTTAAGGTAAGAGTACACTTTGTGCAGAACATTCATAGATGCAATAACCGATGCAATAAATAGCAATATGAGTAAGTACACTCTATTAATTTTAACAAGATGGGTCCAAACTTCCCTAACCTTACGCTAACCCGATCCTATCCTATTTATTCCTATCTTGTGTCATGTCAACAATGTGACAAAATCACTTGTTCTGCACACAGTGCACTCTTGCCTTTTTAACATATATATGAATTGTCCAATTCAAAATTGATTATCGTGAATCTAATTTTCTGGTTTTGAAATTATATGCCGTGATGTAACCTCTATTTCTGTTTTTATCAAACCAAAGGCCATATGCAGGAGGGCTTATTATTTGTACGTGATATATATATATATATATATATATATATATATATATATATATATATATATATATATATATGATTGATAGATAGAGACACTAGTTGTAACTAATATTTGTCCATAAAGTTCAAAGGACAGTTTTATGTCTACAGGACTTACACATGATCAAACATGAAAAATTATCTTTATTCATTTGTTAATAAATAGCCAAATTCCTGGTGCAATAACCGCTAGGGTACCAGCTGGCTTGTGCCTTTAGGGTGATGTGTGGTCAGCATATCGTCTTCTCTTGCCGTTAATGCTGGCTTTCTACACTAGAATCCGCTACTTCTTTATATAAGGTAAACCACCATTTGTCCTCATGACACTAGATGAACAGTACAGGTGGGTACAAGCGGTCATACATCTTTCCACTGACCAGACTCGGCACTACTTGGTTTGAATCATCTTATGAGAAACGGTATTCGTGTGAGGCTAGATTTTGGTGTTCACTTGTTAACATATTTAATCATTTATCGTAATACAATTCTACATTTCCTCATTGTTTGTTTGAATATGCCATAGAGTTAGCATACAGTATAAATTATGAAATGATAACTATTTTTAATCCTGCTGGAGTGATATAATGCAAGGAGATAAATATTCTGCTATCGATTCTACCATGTTGGTCTTTTGAGTTTATCTCATTCTTTGTGCCAACATTGAGAATATTTTCCATGTACGATGTAAGAGTACTGATATTGTTCTTTTCAAGAGATTTATTTTTGCTACGGACAGACACCACTCGGATAATTCCATGTCAGTAAGGATGAAAGCGATGAGGGTGGATATTTTAATCCAAAAGTGATACCGTTCAGTGCTTTTCGCTTGTTGGATTTACAATGATAACTTCTAAATCCTTAAAACATTGTGTGTATGCTCCCAGATCTTCGTTTATAAAATTGCAACATTTAAATAATGTTATGAGATTACCTTCTAGATTTCCTTATTGCAAGTTAAGCCTTCTGTTATTACAATTACCTGTGGTGCATACGGATCCAGTAATTTCGGTAGTAGCAACATTTATATCGTGTCTATGTTGCCATATCAAGAGAAACCTTTGTTCTTTTCTTCTGCTAATGTATGAAATAATAAAATGAAGTAAAATATGTAGTTGTTTGTCCTACGTTTGTGCCCTGTAGAAAAAGTATTATTAACGAGGCTGAAACCATTGTGAAATAATTGCTGAGAACAGTATATGGGAAGAAATATGAGGAACTCGAGAACGATGTCGTTCACCACAAATTTCCATGTCATGGCATTGAACTAGGAAGCCCTCGAGCCAGACTTAAGCATCCTATCTGTTCCCCCTTTTTTTTAAAGTATTCAACTCTTTCTGACAGAGTCCAATCTCCAAGGGATTCGACAGTACCTGAATACAAAAATATCAAGGATACTTAAAAACGCCTGAGTTCTTCAGTAAGTAGCAAAGCAACGATGGATTGCGACCTGCGATCCGAAGCTGAACGTCCAGGACCACTTGGCAGTTGTTATTGGTTACCGCTGAGCTACTGTGGTCCCTAAAATTAACGTAGTTTCGCCCGATAGAATTGTGGTTCCGCGTAACCTAGTCGCTAACGCTCTCACATTTGATGCGAGAGGTCTTGGGTTCGATTCCTGGTGGAGACACTCGGTCGAAAAGATATAACAGGTTTGTTAAGCTAGCCTCCTGAGTGAGGTTTATCACAGGTTTTCCTAATTTACACCAGGCCGATTCCTTCCTTCCCCCTTCCTCAGATACTGTCCTCTCCGAAGTATGTCATCCCTTATACGTTAAGACCATAGATGCCCTTAACGTTCAGAAATATGTATATATAAACAAATAAAGAAACCCAACTGGATTATAAGTTATTTTGGTCTATCGCAATTTATCTTTATAGATGCAAATAGAAAACTGCATCAAATGATATTCAAAACAACTGCATACAATTCTGTATGGTGTACGATTGATCTTTAGTTAGTAATGTAGATTTTAATACAATATATTATGTAAAATGTGATCATACCTAACCACTTCAAAAGATTGCTTCTCGTTGATCAATTTACTTCACATTTTGAATGTAATTGGAGAAGAACCCATCTGTCCTCCAACTAGACTTAATCTTCTGGTAGATATGAAGGGTCTTTTTTCCTGAGTAGTTGTATAACCATGTACAAAAGCTTTGTAGTAGGCAATAGATCAGTTGAACTCGCAGGCCAAGGAAGCAGTGTCTACTCATAGGAATGGTCGTACATTACATTCTTGCGGCGATATTATTTTGTTTTAAAAATGTTCCATTTAGGAACTGCATAAATGAGAGTAGAATGGATTTTAGCATTTTAGTAATGTAATGGTTGCTGGTAAACATAAGATTTTTTAAGTGCTAGCTGGATCGGGATGCCATGACACTTCATACTAGAGTGCTCATGCCTCGCCCAATCAGTCTGTTTTCATAGTTCTGTGAGACATGGGGGAGGGAATCATGGTGCTGCATGTGGAAGCGAGATTCGTCGGAGAAAACAAATTCATGGCATTGCATGTGCTACGTCTCTTTATCATTCTAGTTAGAACCTACTTATGGTTGTGCAGTTAAGGGTAATAGCGCCAATTGACAGTTTGGAGAAACATAACATCGCAACACTTGAGATGTGCAGTGCAGTGCTGTTTGTATGGATGATGGTGATATGGCTATTTCAGTCATAATAACCTATGAAAAGAACATGTGAAAATGGTTGTTCCCTCCGAATGGAGTATGGCCGAGACAGTAGAAAGTTTGACATCATAGGGTGGTAACTTCAAGCAACCGGTTTTATTTGTAAACATCTTGTATAATTTATTATGTAATTTTCTATAACCTTCCCACTTAACAAATTGAAACGAAATATTGATTATCTACCTTAGTTACTTTTTATAGGTTTATAAAAAGCATCGCTGTAACATGATACGTATGTTTTATGTTTCTATCTTCGTTTTCTGGCTTATTTGTCCTTAGAATAATGTTAAGGATACCTCATATGTTAAGTCCTCTGAACTCACTATGAGCTACCCAAATATATCTATTTATTCCTGTTCACAGGGTCTATGTAATGTGGATGTAGGTTATATGAAATACTCCTTGGTTCAAGATTTTAAAATATTCTTCCATTCAAGAGTAGCATCACCGGAGGGGAGGTAAACAAAATACTCCACCAACATAAGAGTTTCATTTTTTATTAGTATATCTAGGTAAAATCGATTATGTTTATGTCTCAAACTCACGGAGGTAAATTCCCTCCCTCCCCCGCCCATCACAAAAAACATTCCTGTCATGGAATGTGCGAATGTTACCTCTTACAAGTTTTGTTATTCCTGCGGTCTAATTGCCTTTCCTATTAAAACAAACTAAAATTAAAACTCTACTGGCTAGGTGGCGCGTAAATATTCAAACTAACTCGTGTTTTTATAAATGCAAAAGTATACTTTGGTACAAAATATGAATATATACTTAAAATTCCCTAAAATATACTCAATTGACAATTTTATTGCCGGTGTACAACAAGTTGCTTTGAAAGCTGACAATCACTAATAGAATTAAGTACTCAAAAATAGAGTGAAGCTGATTCTTGTATTAGTAACGTAAGCAATATAAGTTTTCAAATTTATTCATATTGTACAGATTGTACAGGTAGCAGCACAAGTATCTTCCCCGTAAGTGCTCTTGATTCTCTTACTTGGGTTCCAGGTAATGTACAGTTGTGACAACACCTTAGCAGATACAACAAAATTTACACGCAACTTCTCTCGGCGCTGACAGCAGTTGGTAGCCCTGAGCAATGTGTTTATGCATTGGTGACTAACAAAACAGCTCTCCATTCTAGGATGAATCTCTAGGGTTCGGATCATGTTGTCCAATGAAAACACATATTCTCAATATTATTGTGTATATAATGTATTATTTCGTTATATACTTAGGTATGTTCAGAAAAATAAAAATACTGACCAAGTATGAATCAGAAAATGCTTGAAAGTAGATGAAAATATCAAATCTAGATCAATTGCTGGAAATAAGTTTGTAAATGATTGCCTGCATTAACAGACCTTCTATTCTCCTCATTCCAACGTCTTTTTCTTTCTGGAGAGGAGAATATCTTGCTTATCACCCTAGGTATGCATTGAAATTGATATTGAAACATTTGAAAAAGTTTGAACCTAGTCGGGACTTGAAGTCTGGTCCGCGGAATAGAAGTTCAATGAGCTAACCACTTACGTACCGCGTCACTTTATCTTCCACCTAAACTATTAGCTAGTTAAAATAGTTGCATGTAAGACTATATACAAGATACTAATACTCGTATATGGAGACGTTCCTTATGTGAGTGTCACAATGACTTACTAATGATTTCCTCCTTCAATTCAACATAAATACCTTCGCCAATGAGAAAAATAACACGAAACGTTCTTCAAGTTGAGGCTATCTACGCGTTTATAACGATGGTCCCGATTTACAATACTACTATTCTTCCTCACCTTAACTTCAAATTTCCGAAGAAAAAAAGACGGCAGACATTATTTTCGCATTCTTCGAATTGTATCAACACGTGTAAAAACACCGGTAGAAAGTTCTATTTTTATCTCCCGTAACTACTAGTTTATTTTCCTATTTTTGTATGATATATTGTTAGCAGAGTGATAAAACATAAAACTTGTATGGCAGGGACCCGGGTTCGAATGCCGTCGTGGCAATTATTTCTTCTTTATTCGAAGGTATTGTTTACATAATTGGTATTGTAATTCTGTTATTCTATTATTATTATTATTATTATTATTATTATTATTATTATTATTATTATTATTATTATTATTATTGGAAAGTCGAGACTTGGCTACATGTTTTTTTACGAAGTTTTTGATTGTATTTCAAGTCATTTTGTTGATAAAAACGTATCTGAAATGATGAATTGCTTTAAAAATAAATATTTCTAGTAGTAGTAGTAGTAGAAGTACTAGTAGTAGAAACTTATAAGGAACTGCAGGGAAAAGTTTGTGTTTGATCATTCGTATGTTTGACCCATACTAACGATATGCCTTACGTATTCATCAATTGTTCGCTGAACACGTTACATTCCCAGACAGTACGAATTAGGGTTGATACGGATGACGTCATCTTTCGTAGTTCACTTTTCCATTGCAAGTGCACTGCAGAAAGTTGTCCCAACACTAACTGAATATTTTCCGTGTTATCCCATGTTGGAAGTGTCAATATAGCAAATTATAAAAATTTCCTCCCATTACCCAACGGGAATCGAACCCACGACCACCAGGATATGAAACCAACGCTTATCTCACTAATCTATGGCATTGCTGTTAATTAAAGGGGAACTTGGTGTGAAATATCATCAGCATATTGCACACTTTTGCAGTTCCAATAGTGTAAAACTCTTGTTTAGGTCATAATAAAATAGAAATTATTATGTAGAAGCAATAGTCGAGCATTCTAATCTAAATTGTCTAAGTAAGTTCTTGAAAACGAGTGATACAAGTAGTATTAGTGGAGTTGTTGCAGCATTTGGATATGAGGAAATTTAACGCTCTGCTAGAGCATCGAGGCTAAATTGATATGTGAAACTGCAGTTTAAATTTATCTCTTTGGACATTTCTTTAGAATTAAATTCTTTCACGAGCCATTAATATAATTGCAGATTGTCAAGTTCAACATTTTTTCAAGACTACTCGATATTGGGGAAATCAAAATCTCTAACCGTTAGCCCGCAGAGACGTGATGTGTATCCCGCGCACTCAAATGTACTTTTTAAGCATATTGTCGTTTTATTATTCTATTTTGCACGGAAATTTTCTATGAAAGACTTCTATCTTAGGAAATTGGTAAAGGGCCCCGGCTACACTTCAGGCCTCGGAATCAGATGTTGAGTAACTTCATATAGCTGTATTCAACATACCTAATAATTATGACGTAATGCAGTTCTGCCCTTTGAGATTCATTCCTTCTACCATACGCCATTAAACTTCGCGTACCAAAATGAAGTCCTGTTGTTACTGGTGCATTTCTTTTAGAATAGCGTAGCTAGGCATTCTATGAAACAAATCGTAAGCTCCCATGTTACCCAAGGAAGTCCTATCATATATATCTGTTCACATAGAATTTATCCGACATCAGTGATAGTATGTAATAATAATAATAATAATAATAATAATATTATTATTATTATTATTATTATTATTATTATTATTATTATTATTATTATTATTATTATTATTATTATTATTATTATTATTATTATTATTGACTTAAGGGTCCCAGACGGGAATTCCCGCCTTCTGTCCGGTCCAGTCCGCCCCTGGTAGCTAGAACTTCATTTTGGCCGCTCTCCTTCGATTCATCGCGAAGAATACCGAAAGGACCAACACGACCAATTCCCAGTCATGTGCATGCGGTTATTATTAGATATTATTTTTTTCCAGACGAATTGTTTCTAAAATGAACTGCGGAGGTCAAGAGTAACACCTGCCTCTACATCGTGAAGTGAAAAATTTTGAAATGAGTGCTTATAATTGTATGAATTTGAATGGTGACTGTCGCCGATCATTAGAAAGTGAATATGGGAGAACTGTGAAATATAGTAAATAGATGCTCTAATTTTATTGCCGAACTCGTTTTACCTATCCCAAACGGTTATCGTCGAATATACACAGTTAAAGAGCACTCTGATAGCAAATTAAAGACTCAACGATTTATCCCTGTACTTGGCAAGTTTAGTTCATCGCCTCCGTGACGAACTCGAAAGAATACCAGTCTATTTTTTATAAGGATAATGAACCGCGCCTACTCTCGGGCATTTTCTAGCCTCCCCTAAATGTAAAGAAATCACACATAGGCGATTTTACATATTTTAGGGGAGTAATTTTGTGGTTTCCCCCCGTTAATTAACACCGATTTTATAGAGTAGAGGGATAAGCGTTGGTTTCATATCCTGGTGGTCGAGGGTTCGATCCCGTTGGGTAATGAGAAGATTTCTTATAACTTGTAATATTGATACTTCTAATGTAAGATAACATGGAAAATATTCAATTTCTCTCATTCTTAGTGTTGAGACAACTTTTTTCAGTTCATTCGCAATAGAAAAGTAAACTACGAACGCTCATGGATTTCCCCCCACAGATCTCGTACTTAAATTGACAACTGCAAGCAGATGGTGATCCTGAGATCCTTTGAGATGGTAGCTTCCAGTTACGCAATTGTGTCATTATCAATGGCAGATTACAGTCGGCCTGGAATCGGAGCTGAGGGACAACGTCAGTGCTCCACAATATATTACGATCGACGTTCCTTTTCATAACCCTTTTTCATTTTCTCACAGGTTGCCTTTGATATGTATAGAAACTTTCAAGTATAGAAACTTGATCATAGCTTGAGATTAAATTAGACCCATCTGTACATTTTAGCTCAGTTTAGTACCTTGAGATAGAAAATATCAGGAGTAAAAGATGAAATGTTTCTAATAACCTATAGAGATATGTATTAATACATACGTAAAATTCCAAAATTCTATACTAACTACAAGTAGTTTACGGGAAATCTTTAGTAAACGTCCCTCGAAGACTTAGGGTAAAATATAATTTTAAAAATAGTATTGAAAAAGTTGTAACTTGTTACTAAACCTTACCATTACAGTATCATATGACTTACAGACTAACTAACGAACTCTATGGGCTAAGGAACACGGAGGTTCAATGCCGCGTTCTCAAAAGGTATCCACTGACTTCTATCCTTAGTCAACTGGATCCAGTTTTAACTTTGGATTCCTATTCCTGCAATATCCGTCTTAATAGTGTCCTCCCCTCTGCGCCTAAGATTTCCTAATGATTGTCTTTAGGTTGGTCTTTCAGTTAAGACTTTGAAAGCATCCCTACTTTCTTTCATTCTGATTACATGACCTACCCATCTGAGCCCCCTAGACTTGATGACCCTAACAATGTTTGATAAAAAGTGTAAATTATTTAGTTCCTCGTTTTGAAGTTTCCGCCATTCCCCAATTCTCGTTTCTCTTGGGTCCGAATATTCGCCTCACGATCGTGTTCTCAAATATTTTCAGTTTATGTTCTTCCTTTCGAGTAAGCCAGGGGTGACCACAAAGGGGGGCTATGACGCAACCTGTGTCATTGAAATATTTAGGGGGTTTAAAATCTATATAAATATGTTTGAGGAAGTGTAAAATTAATCGAAAATAAGAGTTTATTTTTATGGAAGAACACCTACAGATAGACAATTGGGGGGGTGCGTCATGGACATAAGGGAGGGTGGGCACCACTGAGTAAGCGACCATGTTTCGCAACCATACAGAACAACAGGCATGATTATCGTTTTACATATTTTAAGTTCCAAATTCTTGGACAAAATACTCGACGACAAGATATTTTGAACTGAATAATAACACAAATTCCCCGCTTTCAGTTGAAATTTAATTCTTTCGTGAATGTGGTTTTCGTCTGTTAATATTGATCCAAGACATTTAAAACTTTAGACTTCATCAAAAGCATTATTTAATATTTTAACGCATCCATAATTTGCCATTACGGTCCCGATGCACTTCCATGTATTTAATTTTCTCTGCATTTACTTCTAAACCAAAGTCACTGCAAGCTTTTCATAGCTCCTCTGCATTTCTTTCTATTGTTCCCCTATCATCTCCTATTAAATTTACATCATCAGCATATGCCATAACCCATTGAACACCGTTCAACTGTAGGCCCAGGTTGCTATCTTTGATTTTTCATATAGCGTATTGCAGAACAAAGTTGAATAATAATGGCGACAATTCATCTCCTTGTTTCAGGTCATTCTCGACGTAAAACCTTGTGGACAAAATTTTTCCTACCCGGACTTTACTTTGAGGTCCATTTAAACATACCTTAATGAACGTAATTAGCTTTTTCAGTACTCCAAATTCTGTAAGAATTTTGTACAATGTTTCTCTCCTAACAGCGTTGTAAGCCTTTCTAAAATCAATAAATAGTTGCTGTACCGGGGTATTGTATTCTCATTTTTTTATAAACTATAATATACACCTAATTTCATAGAAACGTATTATAGTTATAAATACGACACACGTCTAGAAAGTAAGTTTCCCTAAGGCGGTAAATACAAAGAAGAGATAATGACCTTGAAATATTTGTTTTCACAGTTACAGCGCAAGTCAATGCTACCAACTATTGACTACCGGAATTCAGACACTTGTCATACCAGGCTATGGAAACATTATTTTTAAGTTCTTTTGTGGTTATTATTATTATTATTATTATTATTATTATTATTATTATTATTATTATTATTATTATTATTATTATTATTATTATTACTCCAAACTATGGAATACATAAATTTCAGAATCTTACAGATCGGCTATGTCCGTCCATCTGTCTGTGGACAACCATGAAGCGAAAACAAAAAGGGATATAGAGAGACGGCTTTTTGTAATTGATACAGTATCTTACGTTGAGCTTTGTACAGCCGTCAGCATAGGTATCTCCCTCCTCAGTGCTCTAATTCCATTGGGGCCCAGATCATTTGCAATTTGTAAAACGACTGAACAAATGCAATACAACTCACACGTAACTTTTCTTGGTACTGACAGCAGTTCTTAGCACTGATCAAGGTATTTATACGGGTAAAATTGTGAGTAGATCACTCACGAAACAGCACTCCATTCTGAAATGAATCTGTACGGTTCCGATAGTGTTTTCCAAAGAACGCCATATATTAATGTCAATATTGTTGTGTATGTGATATATTATTTCATTATAGATTGCATGTTCAGAGAAGTACGTGTAAGTTGGGTTGCATCTGTCCAGGCGTTCCAGAACTGTAAATGATCTGGACCCCGAGCAATGGAATTAGAGCACTCAGGGGGGGGAGGGGATATTTATGCTGGTGGCTGTACATGGGGCGCTAGATTCAGAAAGGTTGAGAATCACTACTCTAGAAGTATAAAAGTGCATAAAATTAGTGGCTAAATTTGATTCCAACAAACAAACTTAAGAGTATCATAATGAAGGCATTGCAATGAAACGAATCATGTCCTGAAAGTATAAGCCATTACTTCTTATTACTCACTTGTTGATTATATATTTTTCCCTTGTGTTTAATTGTACCGGTTGCTGTTGTTGACAAAACTAATGATTTCTTTGGCGAAGCACATTGTTTGTTTAATTATAATACACCTATATGTCAGCTAACAACAGAACTATGTCGCATGTCAAAAGTCAATAAAGGAATTAGCAACAAAGGAATTGGATATGAAACAATAGACGCAGTACCTAATACGAAACACCAATTAACAGAAACGACTATATATTGCATATCAATGATGATGCTAGCTTTAATTTCTTGGAAAGACAGAAACTTTCTCGGGGGGCAGCTATATTTAGTATACTAAAAGTAATAGTTTTATATTACTTTTTCGGGGGGCAGCTATATTTAGTATACTAAAAGTACGGTAATAGTTTTATATTACTTTCTCGGGGGGCAGCTATATTTCGTATACTAAAAGTAATAGTTTTATATTACTTTCTGGGGGGGTAGCTATATTTCGTATACTAAAAGTAATAGTTTTATATTACTTTTTCGGCGGGCAGCTATATTTAGTATACTAAAAGTAATAGTTTTATATTACTTTTTCGGGGGGCAGCTATATTTAGTATACTAAAAGTACGGTAATAGTTTTATATTACTTTCTCGGGGGGCAGCTATATTTCGTATACTAAAAGTAATAGTTTTATATTACTTTCTGGGGGGGTAGCTATATTTCGTATACTAAAAGTAATAGTTTTATATTACTTTTTCGGCGGGCAGCTATATTTAGTATACTAAAAGTAATAGTTTTATATTACTTTTTCGGCGGGCAGCTATATTTCGTATACTAAAAGTAATAGTTTTATATTACTTTCTCGGGGGGCAGCTATATTTCATATACTAAAAGTAATAGTTTTATATTACTTTCTCGGGGGGCAGCTATATTTCGTATACTAAAAGTAATAGTTTTATATTACTTTCTCGGGGGGCAGCTATATTTCGTATACTAAAAGTAATAGTTTTATATTACTTTCTCGGGGGGCAGCTATATTTCGTATACTAAAAGTAATAGTTTTATATTACTTTCTCGGGGGGCAGCTATATTTCATATACTAAAAGTAATAGTTTTATATTACTTTCTCGGGGGCAGCTATATTTCATATACTAAAAGTAATAGTTTTATATTACTTTTTCGGGGGGCAGCTATATTTCGTATACTAAAAGTAATAGTTTTATATTACTTTCTCGGGGGGCAGCTATATTTCGTATACTAAAAGTAATAGTTTTATATTACTTTCTCGGGGGGCAGCTATATTTCATATACTAAAAGTAATAGTTTTATTTTACTTTCTGGGAGGGCAGCTATATTTCGTATACTAAAAGTAATAGTTTTATATTACTTTCTCGGGGGGCAGCTATATTTCATATACTAAAAGTAATAGTTTTATATTACTTTCTCGGGGGGCAGCTATATTTCGTATACTAAAAGTAATAGTTTTATATTACTTTCTCGGGGGGCAGCTATATTTCGTATACTAAAAGTAATAGTTTTATATTACTTTCTCGGGGGGCAGCTATATTTCGTATACTAAAAGTAATAGTTTTATATTACTTTCTCGGGGGGCAGCTATATTTCATATACTAAAAGTAATAGTTTTATATTACTTTCTGGGAGGGCAGCTATATTTCGTATACTAAAAGTAATAGTTTTATATTACTTTCTCGGGGGGCAGCTATATTTCGTATACTAAAAGTAATAGTTTTATATTACTTTTTCGGGGGGCAGCTATATTTCGTATACTAAAAGTAATAGTTTTATATTACTTTCTCGGGGGGCAGCTATATTTCGTATACTAAAAGTAATAGTTTTATATTACTTTCTCGGGGGGCAGCTATATTTCATATACTAAAAGTAATAGTTTTATATTACTTTCTGGGAGGGCAGCTATATTTCGTATACTATAAGTAATAGTTTTATATTACTTTCTGGGAGGGCAGCTATATTTCGTATACTAAAAGTAATAGTTTTATATTACTTTCTCGGGGGGCAGCTATATTTCATATACTAAAAGTAATAGTTTTATATTACTTTCTGGGAGGGCAGCTATATTTCGTATACTAAAAGTAATAGTTTTATATTACTTTCTGGGAGGGCAGCTATATTTCGTATACTAAAAGTAGTAGTTTTATATTACTTTTTCGGCGGGCAGCTATATTTAGTATACTAAAAGTAATAGTTTTATATTACTTTTTTGGGGGACAGTTATATTTAGTATACTAAAAGTAATAGTTTTGTATTACTTGACCTACAATATATACAAAATGTCTGGGGGGGAGACAATCGGGGACCGTATAATGTCACCTGGAGGGGCGCCTTCTTTCTTCACTTTATTATCGTCACTGTGGTATATTCCACATATTCAAAGAACCCACAACCCACCATGCTTATCTAACGATAAAGGGCACTCAGTGGAAGAGCACATACCTTTGGTGTGTGGGTTCTCTGGTTCGGTCGCCAGCCAAATAAGTTTGTGGTGGACAACATAGTGCCCGTGGGTTTTCTCGAGGTACCCTTATTTCCTCCCACACTCTCATTCCACGAATTATTTCATCATCATTCACTTGCCATAATCATCAGTCTCTCTCAGCCAAAAGGGCATAATCGTGAGGCTAAAACTGAAAAAAATTCCTTTTTTCTTCTAATGACCTTATAGTTTCGAATCCAGGAATCATTACCCATAGAGAGGGTCTAACCGCTTTCCTAATTCTGAAAAAAAAATATGCTAAATAAATTATCCGTAGGAATGAAGGTCAATTTATAATTACTGAGGACCATACTTGGGACAAGTTTTCATTTTGTTTGCTCCCATTCTTGAAGCGATTATGCACTGAAAGTGTGTAAGTCATACATTTTGTGAATTTCCGTTTAATTCTACTTATCTTGTTACATGTGTTTACGTCAGTGATTTCGGACCTTTTTTACCCACCGCCCCTTTCGTGAATTTTACATACTTCACACCCCCATCCTTAACCCCGGTGGTATAAGTATGACACTTTTTGCAATTTCAGATTCAGCTGTGAATTCTCAAATCATCACTAATAATAATAATAATAATTTTTGCCGAATTATATTTATTTCCAGGAAACGTTCTGCATCCACTGTAGTGGATTATTATCTTTTTAATAAATAGTTATATTGTGTTTGTACGGTATTTACTTTATTTTTGTTACAACATTTGTAATATTTGTAATTACGAATGTAATTTCTTTGTGTCAGTAGCTTTCAACGCATTTCCTCGCTCTTCACGTCAGCCCCGTATTTGGGGGGTTGGTCAAGTGGACTGAGCTCCCTTGCTATTATTTTTAGTCCCTTTGAAAATTTAAGTTATTTGTTGCTATGTATGTATCAATGTAAAGTGGAATTCAAGTTAATCTCCTTTAAAAAATCTCGGTCCTCATATGTTACTCTTCTGGCTACGGACTTAGTTCACGCCCTCCAGGTTGGAAACCACTATTCTAGGCCAATCAAGGGCTGAACTACAGCCATTTGAAAGTAAGTTTACGAAATCTGCATTTCTTTCAAATTTCGGTAGAATTTGCTGGGTTACCAAACGTTAAAGGAAATATTTTTACAGTTAAATGTCAAGTATCGGTTCATGAATATGGTGATGATCAGTTGCACTCTTCATGTTATACATGGAATTGAAAAAAAATCACGTAATTTCGTTTTTCCTCATTGGCCATATGAAACACAATCGGGGCCGTCACTTGGATATCACTGCTCCAGACTAGTGTAGGATTTGATTGAGAGCGATAAAATACGAAGTCTCTGTAAACATAACGCTTCAGCGATATGTTAAGTAAATCTCGTACAAAGAGTCTCTGTTCTGGGATAAGTTCTAAAGTTGCGCGTCCATTTCCAGCAATTTTTTTAAAATTTACATGAAAGATATGGATAATTTGATCGTTTGTGTGCTTGATAATATATATGAGAGTCTCGAAAAATCTGTTTATTTGTTAAATATAAACGGCTATAAACATGGGACTATACGGCGAGCGGAGGGAACTACTTGGCGCAAGGTAACCGAACAGTTGAATTGTGGGAAAGAAACTAGCATTTATGTTATCAATATGGCGAATGTACAAGGGCTATGAACTAACAGTTGTAACATTTTTCAAGCAATACGTTGATAACGAGCAAAATCTTTTAAAAGTTTGTAAAGAGCAGGGATTAATGAGCCTAATAACAAATTGCAGAAAATGTGCAAAGGAGATAACAGCGAAGAAACGTGGCGAAAGCGGACGCCCAACTTCGGAATAAATGCCTCTGTTCTGATCTCAGGAGATGCGAATATTTGGTTAACAACATAATGTCGATATATATTTATTTTAAGATTATTATCTTTCCTTCAACTTGCTTTGGTCCACTTTCTATTTCTTAATATTGCACTTGCATACGTTATTCTTCTATCTTAGTTCCCGAAATAATCTTCAGATGACACTGTAGTGTCGTACTGTTAAGATATGTGTATTTAGAAAAATGAGAAAATATTTTATTTTGAAATATGGCACATTTTATTTTAAAAATCATTACAGTGGAAAGGATAATCATTCATTTAATGTTAAATTACTTTTCGACTTTTTTTCTAAGTTCATTTGCCTTTTCTACTAGGAAGTCTTAGTGCTGTCTGTTATTTCCTTCTTACACTTGTAATTTCTCAATTAATAAAAACAACAGATTGCTTCCCCGTGCGCATTCCTACCATCACCTTACCTTGGTTAATCTACGAGCACGCACTTTTTCATCAAGACGGAAAACATAGTTAATGACAGAGGATATGAACCCGTAAGGGACGCTAAACAAAAACGATTTAGAGACTTTTGGAAGGGGCAGTCGATATGGAATTAGAAACGAGTTAAGATGTAGACCGCGAGACTCATTTTCAAGTTTACGACAAAACTAGCCTTGCTCTGTCCTAGAGAGCACCTTTGTTTCAGCTAACGTTACATAGCTGTTAACGACGAAGAGTTGTTTTCTGAAAAGAAGTTTCGACTCTGACTAAACTTGCGGTCTCCGTAAAGTTGGTTTTCCTGTCCGGGTCTCGCTAACTCTTAACCTTCGATTACTTGGACGACCAGCCAGCCAGATAGAGAGATGGACGGACGTCAGCCCACTGGAAGAATCGTCAAGAAGGCAACATCCAAATCTACAAGTAAGTGCAAGTAGGTTAACCTGTCCTAAAAGTTGCTCCCTTCTCACCCCTTTTAACCCCTTCGACATCACAATCTGTTACCCCTTACATACGTTTGATTTTATTTAAATGCAACCCAGGTCTGATCCCGTGCCTCACGTTCTGTTAAGTTCAATGTATGTAAAATCCTGGGCGCAATTTGTCGGTTCTGACATCCCAACTACGTTACTTATAAGCGCACACTATCTGAGCTCTCAGACCGACAAGGGGCGACTGCACAGTACTAACTGAATATAGTTCTATGTTAATCAAACTTTAAGAACGTCTTGCTAAAAATTATACGTGCTCTACACAAATGTGTTAAAACATTAAAAAGTTTAGTTTTCTGTATTAGGATTCTTTTGTGTTTATGTTGAATAAGTAAATAACATAATTTAATGATAACAACCATACGCTGAGTTTAACCAAAATGTTAAACAAAAAAATGTTTTTTTCTTTACATGAAACGTAACGTATTTATGTAACGGCATTTTTTTACAGCATTACTCTTGCCATTCAGCGGACTTTTTGTCAACTCCTGTCAGGATTAGATGAAATTTCACAGCCAGACAGAACCATAAGAAATGTTTTGTGACGAGCCAGAGAATAGCATGGGCAAAATTTCTTCTCGTTATGTATAGAGGGCAAGGCAAGCTGACTAAAGTATATTGCCCAATACAGTGGAATAAAAATTAGCTAATATTATTAATTAATGCAACAGTTTATAGCAATAGAGTAATTAGAAGAAAATATGGTAATTTTGTTGTATAAGTATCCTTAGTAATTCAGATTCTATACCTCTATTAACAAGTCCTACAACGAATAATTGGAGATAACCCTCTGTTTTACAGTTGGTGTTTCTGGAATTGTTGAAAAGTATTGTTATATCTCCAAAGGTATTGTGATCAAATGAATAAACAATTTACTAAACCGATTTTTTACGTTAACCTCAGACGATTAAGCCTCTTGAGAAACACGTAGATATTAAGCATTCGTAATTTTTACGACTGTCGGCTTTTTCTTTTATTTAGCCTTATGTATGTGATATAATTGTTTAAAAATATTATTGTTTATGACTGTGTACATTATTACGTGAAATCATGTGTATTTTTTGTTTTGAAACCTTTCTATTTTTCTACCATGGCGGTCATTTTTCACATGTATGCTAAAAATGCAAAAGTTCAAAAAAGTTCTTTAAAAAGACATTTTAAGAAAATATTTTCAGAAATTAATTACTTTATATTATACAGAAAGGATTGAAAAACATCGTGTTATATGATAAAAGGTAAAGTTTTATGTTTTTCTATTTTAGATGTAAACTTAAATATCGCATATATTCAAAATGAAAAATGGCATATGTAAATGTTTCTGTAAAAGATACATAACTGCCAAACCTAATAATTCTTCTGTAACAATGTAAAATTGGTTTAGTTTATACTATTTACAGTTTAATACATTATCTCAAAGTTTTAGGTTGCTACTTTTCTTTATCACATTGGACACAACATATTGCTTTATTCCCCGTACAAATAGACAGAGGGTAGTAGTGACAGTAAGTGGTTGCCATCCCCCTTTCAGATGTTGGGCAGTAAATGCATGTTTTCCTGGATCAAAGTAGCTATCGTCCTTCAGGGTTGATACAGGCCCTATCCAGGGGTTCTAGGGGGTCCGGCCCCCTAAATTTTTACTGCCCCCCCTAAATTTTCACGATAGGCTTCCAAATGAACTATAATATGGTGATGAACTATAATATTGTTGAATCGGCCCCCTTAACTTCTACCGCCCCCCCCCCTACATTTTTGGGATGGCTACCGGCCTGGGTTGATAGAAACTTTCAGGAAATCAGATATTGACACACGAAGATTCCGCTGCAAATGTGCTTACTCATTCGACAATGCACGTGAGGAGAAGCCAGTTGGTCGCAAAGCTCGAGATTCAATTTTCTTCTGTTCTTCTTTACTATTGTCTTCCAGCAACAACTTGCTGATAGCATCTGGGTTTAGTGGTCTATTATGGGCCATTTTGAGAAAAGGACACAGTAAAGTCGTGGAAAACTGATATAATACTGTGCCGAATGTAGCTGCAAAAATGTATGATGCAATAGAAAAAAAGCAAACGTAAGTACTAAGCATTCGTATTTCTTACGACTAAGAATTTACTATGAGTAATAAGCTTTCGAAAAAATTACGAAACGTCATCTACTACACCCAGAACGAAATGAACTACACAACTGCTAGCACGCGACTGGCTTACTGGTCCGGTGAGAGAACCTGTCATGGGAGGGGAAGGGATATGGTGGTAGGGTTTTCTTTCTATGTCAGTTTTACCAACTCCATTCGTAAAAATTACGAAGGCTTAGTGTTGCAGGGTTAACTTGATAAATATCCTTTAAAATCATGGGAACTGTTACTTATAAATATCCATTTAAAATCACGGGAACTGGAACTTATAAATACTCTTTTAAAATCATGGGAACTGTAACTTATAAATATCCATTTAAAATCACGGGAACTGGAACTTATAAATACTCTTTTAAAATCATGGGAACTGTAACTTATAAATATCCATTTAAAATCACGGGAACTGGAACTTATAAATACTCTTTTACAATCATGGGAACTGTAACTTATAAATATCCATTTAAAATCACGGGAACTGGAACTTATAAATACTCTTTTAAAATCATGGGAACTGTAACTTATAAATATCCATTTAAAATCACGGGAACTGGAACTTATAAATACTCTTTTAAAATCATGGGAACTGTAACTTATAAATATCCATTTAAAATCACGGGAACTGGAACTTATAAATACTCTTTTAAAATCATGGGAACTGTAACTTAAAACGCTGCTGCTCGCCTAATTATTTTGGGTTCATGATTTATATCAGAGATAAGCACGTTCGTTCACTTTGCCCTCAATAAGGGCAAGATCGGAATAACATATTTTGGAGTCCTGCGCTGTACTTCTGAAACCATCCACCCGGAAAATAATATAATATAATTTCAAATATATTTTTATTTATTGAATTTGAAAATGTGTTTTTGCCAAATATGTTTTTTTTTTTAAGAAATTAAGAACTTGTTATATTTTGATCTTGAAAAGAAAATAAACATTATAATCTGTAAGGCAGAAACACCCACGTAGAAAATTTGTAATATTACAATAAATTAATTTATTCTGTAGTATATATATATATATAAGGCGGGAAAGACAAACGGGCAGCCCTAAGTTTCAGCCTACTGAGCTAGGCGTTGATCTATACCTGCATGAAGACCGTCGTCTTTCTCAATTTTGGTACAATATTATCCAAGCGAAAGAGAGAGAGGTTCACTAAATGTGAGGAATTTGATTTAGTATGAGTGAAATTACCAATCATACTTGAGGGCGGGGGCAAGTGAGTGTTAGGGAGTTGATTGAGGGCGAGAAGATGGATAGTATTTGAGAGTGAGGTCGAGTGAATATGTGTGATAGTGGGATATGTATAATACGACGTGTCAGAAATTATCCACAATGTTGACATAACTCTTCTTTCATTGTTGGTACTGACCTATGTATTAATTTATTTTATTTTATTTTTATGCAGTTGTGATCATGGTATGAAAATTTGATTCTAATTCCTCCATTTACCTTCCTTTTGTTGCAAGTAGATCATGACAGTTCCATTAGAAGTTTGCACCAAAGAGGAACAACGAACAGTGATCCGGGTTTTGTGGTCAGAAGATGTATCAGGAACCGTAATCCATCAAAGATTTTCGGCACAATACAGGAGGAGTGTCTTGCCGTAACGGAGTGTCGTAACGGGGTGCATGTAAGTAAAAGCTTTATCATGATAATGTTAAAGTTTCTCTTTCCTTGTTTTCAGTAATTGCATAATGTAGACGGATCCTTAGCACACCTTTTTGTGCACTGAAACATCAGGAATGTTGCCAATTCAGAGTGTTAATTTATGAAAACTACGATTTCCCTAGTTCCCCCTTACACAGGCCTCATCTGATCAGTTATGAGTGGAAATGAAAACTTCTTTCTTCAGCTCCATAGTTTCCAAGCTACTCCAACTAAACAAACTGAAAATTAACGACAGAACATCGATACGTATGAGTTATGAGTCAATTTACATGTTTTGCAAAAAAAAAAAAAAAAAAAAATCATTTACACCTTCAGTTACATCTGGTAACACTGTGTGGCTCCTAGTGTACTTCAATCGTTGCTTCCTAGTTTAAAAATATATGCATGAACAAAGCTTCATTTTAGTATAACCATTATTTGTGTAACGCTTCAGGTTCAAACGTTCTACTATCCCAAACTCCGGGTTGCATTGTGCATTGGACACCCTGTATTTCAGAAACAAATACTTGATCAATAACCCTAACATATTCATATATAGTATAGGTCATTTTTCATGAAAAAGTCCACAAGTGATAGATTACTTTTGGAGTGATTTTTTTCGGACGAAGCTTTGCAAAAACGACATTATTTTTAGGCATTTCAAAAATAATGTTTCAGTAATAACCGGTGAATAATATTATTTAGTCTAATTAGTTGAAGCAAGCAAGTGTAGTGCGGTGGCCCGTACTTTTTATTTGAAACCAAAGAGAATATGAATACAAGGAAAACCGTGATAAACTGTGTTTTATTCCATCTGATACAGCACCCAGAATGGATTAATGTTATATTTGACAAGAAAAGTAGAAGATCTGGTGCAATGATTAATTTATATTTACGCCCTTTGTAAGCGGCCACCCTATATAGGACGAAACTTCAGTTTAGAGTGAGGTTGGAAGAACTGTAGTTCACTCGATGCTCTTCCACCGGGGATCGAACTTGGAAAGGAAGGATAAAAGAATGGAATATCTCGATTTGAGCACGTAAATGAGGTATTAAAAGGAAGATCCTATGAATGAGTTATATGAAGATCCTATGAATACAGGGTATTCGTAAAAGATTGTACTTTTCTCTTTATTTTTTCTAGATGCCTAGTGTGTGGAAAGAGGTGTTAATGACAATGGCTGCTACTAAATTCTCCAAGTTTTGGTTGAAATACCCGCCGTTCTCACGACTACATTTCTTTGAAGATGGTGCCCACACAACAACACAATCATTTTGTGTCTTTGCTACCAGAACGAAGCTTTATAGACCATTCTTCTTCGCAGAAAGAACTGTAACGGGACACGCGTATCTTAACATGCTCCAGATGTGGTTGATACTACAACTTGAAGAATACTCCCGAGGTTTCATTATCCAAAAGGATGGAGCTCCACCCTACTACCACACTGACTTGAGAATGAACATTTCCCACAGCGTTGGACAGGTAGCACTGGTCCTGATGATAAAGCATTATTGACAAATGGCCCCCAAGGTCTCCAGACATGATATCAAGCGACTTCTTTTTATGGGACTTTGTCAAAGACGACGTCTTTGGCCCACTATTGCATCGAGATCTGACGGAGCTGTGAGATTGAATCAAAAAAAGCCTTTGCTGCCCTTACAAGAGACATGTTGATTCAAGCATGGGAGGAAATGGAATATCGACTAGATATCTAACGTGTCACGAAGGTCGCTCATATTGAATCTTTGTAAGGTAGGTAAAAAAAAAATGATACTGTGACACCGTGCTCAGGCACGTAGCCAGGATTTCGTAATGCGGGGGGAATGACATGAAATACTGAAGGCCCAGGAGCTCGATCAATCTAAACTACTGGCAAATCAACAATTGTAAATAGTACATATTCACTATTGTAAAAAAATACAATCCACTATTATAAAAAGTACATACTCAACGTCGTGTAAAATATTTTACAATATCTGCGTTCTTTTCTCTGTTGAACCAAATGTTAACAGAAATTTCTTTCCACATAACTTTTTTGTTTTAATTATTCCATCAACTACTGTCTGCCTAAATAACAAGTTAAAGGAGCAGTACACAACTATTTCTGAAATAACATGTTTGATACTGCAGAGAAGCAATGACAAAAAATTATGATAAAAAATATCCACACAATTACAGAAAGGCACTACTAAGCTTTCGAAAGCTTGAAATTTCCGTGACAAGTAGCAGAAATTCTGAGAATTCCGAAACTTTTCTAGAAATTTCAAATTCCCTGATTTTCCAGGATATCCAGCTTATTCGCCACCATGTATTGCAAGTAATAAAAATCTCCTCATAACAAAAAGTAACAAAAAGCTTACTGTAGCTTTTTTAACGCTGATTCTTCTTTTTCTCGTTTCATTTTGTTTCATCCTTCCTTAATTTTTCTCATTTCTGGTCTCGAAAGGGGGGGGGGAACCGGACCGCTAGGTCCCCCTTTGGCTACGTTTCTGCCGTGCTTTTGGTGCATAAAGGATTCTAATATCACGATAGGGAGCCCGAGAATATTTTTTTAAAGGGTACATTCTTTTTCGGACACCCGGTACCTATGTGCAATAAGAGTCAGAATTATTACTATCATATTGCCATCCAAGCAAAAGGTTAAGAAGACAAACAAGGAAGCCTGAAATTGTAACACAAAAAACTTCTTACAACACATGTATCAGTACCTGGAAGTATGAAATTCTCTGGACATAAATACATTAAGTTACTCAGTGTCTATAACAGGACACTATCTATCTGCAGTTCCTGTACCCACGAAGCACATTTCTGTCAATATTCTTGGAAATTTATTAGATATTATCTTGTTTTTTTTGTCTTTGATCTTGCTATATCTAACGTTATGTACAGTACATATATACTGTATATATACTCCCATGGGCTTCCTTGTGTGCAAAGTAATGTTTAAGAATACACATATCATACACGCGAGTGTGCGTGTGACTTAATATGCTACACGAGTTAAATGGGTTACCGGAAACAATTGATAAAAAAGAAATTCTAAGAATTGATCGTTCGATTTTTTGTGTGCGCGTTTAAATAGCAAGATGACAAGTACTACGAATTGTTCTCTTTTGGGACTTTCTTTTAATAATTTAAGATATAAAGATTACTCGTCGGTGTACAACTAGATAAAATAAATTTTCCTTATATATGCCAGCTCTTCTCCAAGATGCTAAAGTACACACTACTTTTTCCTTTCGGTTATATATATTCCCTTGGGTTATCGCCAGGATAGAGGTCCCTCTTGGCTAAGCGGTTAGCGTACGCGCATTTCGATTGGGAGACCCAGGTTCGGTTCCCGGCTGGAGCTCATGTAGTTGGGATCTCATGTTAAGCTGTAAGTCCATGTCTCATATAGTCTCGCTGCTGAACTGGGCGCTAAACTGAAAATCAAATCAAATCAAATTCTGATACGTTTATACAGTCTACTTGTTGACAGACAGACGGACGGTCATTCTATAAAGACTTCTGTTAGTTATCCATAACATAGTTTGGAAAACCAATGATTAAATGAAAAATTAAAAAGCACATTAACTACTACTACAATTACTACTTCCACTACTACTACTACTACTACTACTACTACTACTAATAATAATAATAATAATAATAATAATAATAATAATAATAATATACAAAATATACAATAATAATATACAAAAAAATAATGTGTCGATATGATAGGCTATCTGAATAATGAGTTGAGACTGGACTTTTAGGCACAAGAAACATGGAAAAGAGCCTGGCAAAAAGACACTTATAATTAAAGGGAGTTTTTTTATACCTAGGTAAATGCACAGAGCTTGAAAATTTAAAATTTTGCATTTCTTAACGGTTCAATAATTTAAGCTCCAGTACTGGCATGTAGTCAACAATTCGGGATTTCTATAACTTTCGGTATTGTCAGAGAGACTAAAATGAAGATGGAGTGTATTCTTGGAAAGGTTAATTGATTGTAGAAAATAGCTCACTCTTCAACCGTTTTTATTTTATAGCCCCCGTCAAGTAAGTTTGTGGTCGTCAACATTGCGCCTGTGGGTTTTTTTTACATTGTTTCTTTTAAGAAACTACGTTCCGGGAGGCACACTTCGCATTCCGGGGTCACTGCTGGTTAGAGATGCAAGGGCTCGAAAAAAAAACGGCGTTTTTGGAAGAAAACTCGGTTTTTCAGCTTCGCTTTTTTGCTTGGAAAATTTTGGGCTTTTTTCAAAATTTTGCTTTAAATTGATAAAGCATACTTTGTTTCGCTTCTCTACAGCACAAGAACTCATTTGATTAGTGGTTGATGTAGATAATAATATAGAACCTCTAAAATAAACCATGAATTTCGAAAAGATTTTTTAAAAATTCTTAATATATTTACGGTACATTACGAATTCCAAAGGATACCAATATATATATATATATATATATATATATATATATATATATATATATATATATATATATATATATATATATATATATATATATATATATATATATATATATATATATATATATATCTTAACTTCTTATACACAAATATAAGTACTTTTTTTTACTTCAAAATATCACACACCCTCTTTTTGAAACAAAAAATAAAACACGAGAGAAATACATTTATATGATAATCTTAAAAGCTGCATATCAAGAGCTTGGTTTCGGGCGGTTCTGTACATTCTTGAAATTTTTAACTTTCATATACATTGTATGAATATTTCGAACAAATTTTCCATTCATTGATCACGTACGTAATAATGTTACCACCTATCAGGTGCTCGGAATCTGCAAAATCGGTAAAAATTCCGAATTCTATAATGCACTGACTATTTCTTAAGCTTGTTCAGAATCGGGAAAGTACCAAATTTTCTGTTAATGGATCAGTAACGTAATAGACTGTTCATTTGATTGTGCGGTTTCCTAGACTTATAACCACCATCACGGTTTACCCAGTCCTGAAGGTTTCTGAATTTTTAACGGCAGGAATTCAACATATCATTACAAAACTTAAACTATGGAATACATTTAAGAAGAGTGGAAAGAATCAATCACTGTTCCAATTTACAAGAAAGGCGACAAAACTGAATGTAATAATTATCGAGGCATTTCTCTTAACATTCTATTAACAAGATTGATTGCATACGCAGATGAAATTATTGGAGATTATCAGTGTGGATTTAGGGAAATCGATCAACTATCGACCAGATATTTACTATTCGATAAATACTCGAAAAGAAATGGGAATATATTACCCAGTACAGCAGCTGTTTATTCGTATTAAAAAGGCTTACGACTCGGATAGAAGAGAAACATTGTACACATTCTTACAGAATTGGAAATATCGAAAAAGCTAGTTCGATTAATGAAAATATGTTTAAATGAATCCCAAAGTAAAGTCCGAGCAGAAAAAGTCTTGTCCATGAGCTTCCACGTCGAGAATGCCCTGAAACAAGGAGATGCGTTATCACCATTATTGTTCAGCTTTGTTCCGGAGTACGCTATAAGGAAAATTAAAGATAGCAACCAGGCCCTAGAGCTGAATTGTGTTCACCAGGTTATGGCATATGCTGATGATGCAAATTTAATAGCGGATGATAGGAGAACAATACAAAGAAATGCAGAGTCCTTATTAAACGCTTGCAGCGACATTGATTTAGAAGTAAATGCAGAGAAAACTATATACATGGAAGTTCACCGGGATCGTAATATGGCAAATTATGGATGCCTTGAAATATCAAATAACACTTTCGACAAAGTGGATACTTTCAAATATCTGGGATCAATATCAAGACCAAAATAATATCCACAAAGAAATTAAATGTCGACTGAAACCAGGAAATTCGTGTTATTATTCAGTTCAAAGTATTTTGTCGTTGCGAATTCTGTCGAGAAATTTAAAGCTTAAAATATATATATAACGATAATCACGCCTGTTGTTTTATGGTTGTGAAACATGGTCGCTTGAGGGAAGAACGCACACTGAAACTATTTGGAAATAAAATCCTGAGACGAATATTCGGACCCAAGA
Source organism: Thermobia domestica (assembly GCF_964235325.1). Lineage (NCBI taxonomy): Eukaryota > Metazoa > Arthropoda > Insecta > Zygentoma > Lepismatidae > Thermobia > Thermobia domestica. Next base: position 361,608,081 of record NC_137455.1, read on the forward strand.
GGAACGGGAATGAGGAAAACTTCATAACAAAGAACTTCATAATTTATACGGTTTACCAAACATCGTTACTGTCATCAAGTCTAGGAGGCTCAGGTGGGCAGGCCATGCAGCCAGAATGGAAGAAGGTAAGAACGCTTTCAAAGTTTAAACTGGAAATCCAATCGGAAAACGTCCATTAGGAAGACTTAGGCGCAGATGGGAGGACAATATTAAAATGGATCTCGCAGAAATAGGACTGGATCCAGTTGGTTACGGATTGAAATCAGTGGAGAGCTTTTGTGAACGCGGCATTGAACCTTCGGCCATAGGCCATAGAGAGAGAGAATATATTTGGTCTAGGAATTAATTCGTGCGGTTGGTACGCACACATTGAAGCTGTAGTACAAACACAAAATACATAAATACCTTAAGAAAAATATTGTCCATCGCTAGCCACCACTTTCGCCCATCTGTCAGGCAATATACGGATTCCGTGGCGAAAGAAGTCCTCATCCTTGGAAGCGATCCAGTCAGAGACCCATGTTTCGATATCTTCTGAAGAAGTAAACCGCTGTCCAATCAAATCGTTGTTCATGCAATCGAACAAGTAGTAGTCCGAAGGAGCAACTCTGGTGAATACGGCGGGTGGGGTAAAACTTCCCATCCGACATTTTCTAAATAGGTTTTGACCGGTTTTGCGACATGTGGGCGAGCGTTATCATGTTGAACAATAAGTTTATCATGTCTGTTCTCCCATTCTGGTCGTGTTCTGGCCAGAGCTTGCTTCAAACGCATTAATTGTCGTCGATAACGTTCTCCATTCATAGTTTCACCCGGTTGCAGCAGCTCATAGTACACCACACCTTTCATATCCCACCATATGCACAGCATAACCTTTGCACAGTGAATATCTCGTTTTGGTTGTTATGGACCTGGTTCACCTGGTTTCACCCATGCCTTTTTTCGTTTAGGGTTCTCGTAATGGATCCACTTCTCATCACCCGTAATAATTCGATGCAGAAACCCCTTTCTGCTCTGTCGTCGAAGCAGCAATTCGCAAATGGTTTTTCGTCTTTCAACGTCTCTGTCTTTGAATTCATGTGGAACCCAATGTGACATCTTTTGAATCATTCCCATGGCTTTCAAGCGTTTGGAGACTGTTGTTTGATCAACGCCTAATGCTGCTGCAAGTTTTTCCTGCGTTTGACACGAATCCTGCTCGAGCAATGCTGTCAATTCTTCGTCTTGACATTTTTTTGGCTGTCCAGCTCGCTCTTGGTCTGCCAAGCCGAAATCACCACTTCTAAACCGTGCAAACCACTTCTGACACGTTCGCTCAGCTAGAGCATGGTCACCATACACTTCCACCAAAATACGATGACTTTCAGTCGCACTTTTCTGCATGTTAAAGTAATGCAGCAGGACACCCCGCAAAAACACTTTATCAGGCACAAATTGCGCCATGTTCACTTAACTACAAACTGGTGTTGTTGACGCTTTAATCCACTGCCCTATACTACGAACGATACGCGATGACAGGGGTTTGCAACACATGTGTGGATACACGGAACTGTGGGACGCTCCGTTCGTTGCGCCATCTCTTGTCCACCCGCACGAATTAATTCCTAGACCAAATATTTAAGTTAAGCACAACTGTACAACAACCATGAGTGAGTGGTTAGCTTTTGCGCTTCTATCGGGAAGTCCGGGATTCAACCCCGCATTCGACCATTTTGACAAAAGTTTTTCTTAATTGTATCTGTGAATGTAGAAATAATGCGTGTACTGTGAGTTTTGGCCGACTTCCTTTCTTATCGTTTTTATATCGTTGTTATTACTAATTACCAGCAGTGACGGATTTCCGAAGGGAATTAGGGTGTGGATGTTTTACGGCTGAAGGTTGTACTCCGAAATTACAGAATTTCTAAAACAAACGAAATATTTGTTATGCCTTTACTCATAAACTTCAAGCTCTTAAATAAAAATTAGATATTTTTTAGAAAAACTAAACATTAATAAGAAAAAAAATCCTCCCAAAATACTTTTCTAAATCTGCCACTGATTATCAGAAAAAAAAATGGTCTTCAAGGTTGTATCCGGAAGGTTATTGCTGAACAAACAAAACGAAATATTAGTTATGCTTGTACTCATAAACTCCCAAATAAAAATTAGGAAATTTTAGAAAAAACAAACATAGCAGAGAAACACCTCTCACAAAAAATACTTTTCTGAATCCGTTACTGATTATTTGTATAAAATGGTATTCAAGTTTCTATCCGGAAGATTATTGCTAAATTATTGCAGAGCTACAGTATAACAAGAATGTGGAAGTACGCTTTGACAGATATACTCACAAACATACGCTCTGACGGGTATTTTGAAAAACAAAAGTTTAACTTATGTGCTAGAAGCTAGAGTAGGCCTACTAATCTCTAGGAAATGAAACACGGATGACTAAAAAGAAATGATGTAGAAAAGAAAAAATGTCGATAATTCAGAAGTTAAATATCTTCTACAGTTGCCCTCAAATACTACGTAATTTATGTTTAATTCATAAAACATGTGTTCCATCCATCATGATGTTGAGTTCCAGAGCGAAATATAGCATTTAGGTCATGAAATCATATTTAACTTTAGAGTATACTATAAGAAAGCTATTTAAATAGAACAATCATAAAAATGAAAAAAGCCAAAATTTCCAAAATTCTCGTTTTTTTTCCATTTTATGTGCAAAAAACTATTGATTCAAAAAAGCTGGCTTTTCTGCATCGCTACTGCTGGTACTATTCTATTTATTATTATATTATAGGTGTATTATTTTGGTGGCCTCCGGGAGGCACTCTCAGAGCACCGGGGGGCAGTGCCCCCCTAAAACATGTCTGAAAGAAACACTGGTTTTCTAGGGGCTACTCCCGCTTCATTCCACCAATTCTTCCATCGTGATTCACTTGCCCTTTTTATCGTCCCACTTAGCTTAAATAACATAATCGTGGGACGTTAAACTGAAATATTTCATTTTCAATTTTACTTTACAGCGATCAACATTAAAACAATGTAATTGATTTCTACCGGTTTTGGTTTGAATACATTGTTAAGAGAAAAATTGGCACCTATTCTTAGAACGCTGAAACGATTAAAGCAAACTCTTTCCGCTTTACTATCACTTTTATCTGGTCTATAGTGATCAACGTTTAAAGGTTGGAAATAGTTGGTTTCTACTAGTGGTGAGAAAAAAAACAACAGATTTTTCGGTCTCCGTTTCTTTTTAAGAAAAACCGAAACCGTTTTTCTTTTGAAAATGTCCAAAAGCGGTTTTTTTTTGCCGAAACCAGTTTTCACCGAAACCGGTTATCGGCTTTCTCCAAAACCGGTTCTGTTTTTCACCGAATCCGGTTTTGGTTTTCTTCTTGTTAACTTTGTAGTGGATAAACACCGTATGCATGGCTTTGTCCCGTTTCCTCCCACTTTCTTCATTCCACCATTTCATTCATTTCTCATCATCACCGTCTCCTTTAGCCTAACCGGTATAATCGTGGGACCTGAAACTTGAAGATTTCATTTCATTTTCGATTCCTGACTTTTGACACTGAACTGCCTCGCCAAAAGTAATAGTAATTCATCAAATAGTTCTTGGCATTTTGTACGAAAAGACAGACGGACAGATAAAGGAAATATAATAAAGGTTTTGTGTTAAACCAAATTGCTTAAAAGTAGTCAATAAAATCTAAGTCGAAATAGTGAAATTAATCATTCTATGGCATATAGTAGTTGAAATTAAGTAGTACGTATTATTGAAATAATCTACAATTATACTAGAGGCCCTTCGCAGACGATATACGAATATTTTGTAACATTTTGAAGACAAGCAATAGTTCTTCTCATGAATATCTACAGCACTTTACGGCTGTAGTGTAAACGTCTTCGAAACTTTACACACAACAGTGCAGAAAGAAAATATTCGTAAGTTTCAAATGAATTGACGTAATATTACGAGGGGTATTTTCTAAGTAGTACCATTTTGAATGTTTTCCTTTTTTTAAAAAAAATAAATAAAACATATTCTTTTCATAACAATTCTATTGTTACAGAAAGCCAGGACCCAGGACCAGATTAACACATCTGGAGGTCCGGGGTAAAAAAAAAAAAAAAAAAAAAAAAACTATGTGGCTTCTGTTGACTTTGCCTAATACTTTTGTTAGGAAAGTGAAGGGAATATGTATCATATTGTTAGTCATATTTTATTTTATGACTCTTATCAGATAGCTAATTGAGATTTAGATCAGAGTGGAGGCCCGGTACTACAGCACCCTTAAGCCCCTTTATAATCTGGCCCTGTAGAAAGCTTGTACCTTAATCTACTTTTCCACACAAGCTTCTACTAATATTAAGGCAGTTCTACGATCATACAACGTTTTGAGTACCTTCCTCATAGAAGTATGCCGCATGATATAATAACCACTGCGACATATTTTTGCCGGTCGTCGTGGCACTGGCCACTCAAATACTTCTTGATATTTGAAGAAACTTAATCAGATAACGACAAATAAAGCATTCGATCTTTCTTATTTTCGTCAACTTTCTGGACCAAGTCTTCAGTGATGGCGGGTCACCCATTTCATTCCTCATAGAGACATTCGAAACGCCATCTTTAAATGCTCTAACCCATTTTCGTACCATTTCATCTTTCGTAATGTACATACACACATTTCACTAATTCTGGCCACTTCCAAACCTTTAGCATTAAGATAACGAATCGCAGCGCGTATTTCACAGTTGGTGGAATTCTCAGGCTTTGGAATCATTTTAGCTACTGACAAGCAAAACGTTGTTGAATGTCTCCGTAATGGTGTATACTTGCCAATAGAAGTAGATGCACAGTGTGTATGAGCGGAATATCACCCGCAGAGCTCTAGCGGCCGAATTTCAAAATGGTACTTACTTAAGAAATCACGCCTCGTTTAATTAATATATTTTTGGCAGTATGTGACCAGAAATAATTGAGTGTGATTGAAAACGATAACAAGAAATCTGTAAGATGGTAATTGGTATATTATGTGTTCAATCGTACAACACACCTTTCAAAACAGAGGACGATCTTTCTACTTATTAAATGCTTATTTTAAACGTAGGTTCCATTAATCTACTGATTGGGTGTGCAACAACAGTGGGAACTGAGTTAGTTGTCGAATATGGAAGGATATTCATGAGGACTTTCTTAAAAATGAAAAAAAATGATAGTTCACGAATTGAAAACTGCCACATATTTGGTATGAGTAGTACATTAATGACATCCAGCTTAAAATAACCACCATGTTCTTTTACTATACTTTTATTCGACATTACATTCTCGAGTTACGACTCTTAACCTAACCGGCATAATCGTGGGACCTGAAACCTGAATCGTTAGATTTCATTTCATTTTTTTCCTTTTGAAAATCGACCAATATTCGGTTGGCCATAGCTAAAAAGTGGCACGTTTGTACAGCCATATTGATTTACATATTTTTTAATGTGTTTTCGTAAGAGGGATTCATTTCCCAAAGACTTTTTGTGTTTTTACGAATATCCTGAATAAATAAGATAGACAAACTTTTCTTGAAGAAAGCCCGATGGTAGACAAACACCATGTGCGTAGATGTCCTGGAGCTTCTTCCGTTTCCTCTCCCTTTTTCCATTCTACCATTTTGTTCACTATTATCTCACAGTCTCCCTTAGCTTGAAATGTAATCATGAAAAGAGAATGTGCATCATACCATGATATGTAGGTTATTACCAAATAGTAGATATTCGCTCAACATGTGAATGTAATTCGGATTTCCAACAGATGATGTTAGACACAATTAACTAATATTGGCAAAGGATTATGGGCGACAGCACACGAGTAGTGATCAGAACGTAAGTTTAAAATGCCTACATAAAACGTGTATAAGTTTATATTATTTCGTACAACCCTTTCATCCAACAAATATTACATATTTTAGTTTTTTTTTTTTTATACATAGTTTCCATTTGGTTGAGGCATCTTTCGCATCGCGAGATGAGTTTGAAAATTCTCTCCTGGTAAAAATTCTGCCCTTGCGTGTTCAGCCACGTTATCACGAAGTGTTTCACCCCCTCGTCTGAAGCGAAGCGACGACCTCCTAGGTGTTCCTTTAAGTGCGGGAACAGGTGAAAGTCGCTTGGAGCGAGGTCCGGGCTGTAACGAAGGTGGTCGATGATGTCCCAGCGAAACTGCTTCAACAACGCGTAGACTTCTGAGATGTAGGCGGGTGCGCGTTGTCGTGAAGGAAGATGACGCCCTCAGTGAAAAAAGTCCTGGACATTTCCTTATTATTGCGTCTCCCTTCTCTACCAGCTGCCGGTGAATTTTAGCCGTGGTTACGTGTCTCACCCACAAAATTGAATAACTGAGCGTACTTCTTCCGCGAGACCAGTTATCCAAATGAGACGCCATTTGTGTTTACCTACAAATAGCACAGTAGGTGGTGGGTCTCTGAAACTCTGCACAGTTGCCAACTCCATGTATTACAATTATATCACATTCCTCATTCCTCTATAACAGACAAAACTCCAGAAGTATTGGCCTTGTAACATTAGTTTTTGATCCACCCTCGAGTTTTTGATTACTTTATGCCCCACCACTAAATTGACTTTACTCTCCGAAAAACGTCTCATTAGTCAATACTTTTGTCTCTTCAACGCTACCAAAATTGTTAACAGATGGGAAACCCTACCGTCATCTGAATTTGACAAACGCTTTTTTGTTTCTTGCTCAAAATTGAAACAACCAGTAGTTTGCACGAAAGAATGAAAATACGAGGGAAAAAAATATTTGTAACAAGCTTTACCGAAAGTTTTACTTATTTCGCATCCTTTATTAAAACTGCTTCAGAGACATGTCAGTCAAAGAGGAAAGGAACTTCTATTATCAAGTTCACGAAAGTTATATAATTTTTCCTTTTTTTTAAAAAATAAAAAATTAGTTCGGTTACTACTACTACTTGTTTTCTTATTCTTAAGCTTCCTTCTGATACTGTATTGAAAAATAAGAGAAAACAACCGGAGTGGAGCATAAAATATGCATTGGTTACAAAAAGAATCCATAATGCCTTTCTCTCCAGTCTTCCAGTTTCTGAGCCAAGAAATTTTCATATATAAGTGAGTTTCATTTCACAATGTAAAACTATGACAAAATTCCAAACTATGTGAACACAATACTGAAATTAGGTAGATTAGATCTTAACATTCAGTTGTAATACATCAATAAGTACAAGGATTGAATTTATTATTGTTACGCTGAAGTTATATCTCGTTATTAAGGATGGCCGATTCCGGAATTTTTATTCTCATAGATCCGGAAAGTAACATCGGAAAAATTCCCGATTCTTTTGGAAGAAAACTGAATTCTCAGAACGAAAGGAATTTTTCCGGAATTTTTTTGAATTTCTGATTTTTCCGAAATCTGAAAGGTGAACTTTCTGATTCAGGAAGATAAAATTTTGGGAATTCGGATTCCGGAAAATTTTGGCCACCACTACTTGTTATGTCTTACAGCTTTTGGCATATGAAGATTACTATTCAATCCGGAAGTGGTAGTAGATTTCTACAACTTCCGGTTGCAGTAGAAAAATAAAGTCGGAGACGTAACATATCCTTGTGGTACTCAATCCATATGAAGAAACCGCTTCTCGCTATTTATTACCATTTTGTTCTATTGCCAACAACCTTAAAACAAGAAATGGTTTATATCTTACATTTCCAGTTGAGGTAGCCACAGGAAGTATAGTAACTCGTCAAGCCTGGGCTCTAAACCAGTCACAGAACTTCTTTGCCTTGTGTATAATGCATGGGAAGAATTCGATACAGTTCACGGAGCTGCCTTCCGAATGCACTCTTGAGGAAATGTGGAACAACAGTATTGCTCCAACAATGTTGCCAAATTTGAAACACATGGCGACATGAACACTAACGATTATTCGGATTACAGGATAACAATAATAATAGCAAAAATACAAAACAACAACAATAATAACAACAAAAGAAACGTAGCGGCAATCCGACAGCACTGTACCCTCAGGTATTAGAGCTATTCATAACAACAAAATACATATTCATAAACATACAGGGGTCCACATGAGCTTTGGGGGGCCGGGCCCCCCAGTATAGGCGCCCTTGCCCTCAGGAGATGTTCTCCGAGAAAACTCTGGCCAAATTTCGTGGGTGCTGGATACACTCTCGCGTTTTATTCCGTGATGAAATTAGTAGGCTACTAAAGTCTTCGGGCGATAAATGGTTTCAATAATAAATATTGATTATAATAATAAAGCTTCTCGCTATTTGGTATGCAGATTTTTGTTAACTATCTCGTATCTATCTTTCTAGGCGTTACAATTATGAACGTGATAATTGTAGAAGCAAGTATAATACTACTAATAACAGCAATACTATATAATAAACTTACCTAATAACCTTCAGTTTCGAACTCTAATTCGGCTAATCTTCAGTTTCGAACTCTAAATCGGCTAATCTTCAGTGTCGAACTTTAAATCGGCCAATCTTCACTTTCGAACTCTAAACCGCCTAATCTGCAGTTTCGAACTCTAAATCGGCTAATCTTCAGTTTCGAACTCTAAATCGGCTAATCTTCAGTTTCGAACTCTAAATCGGCTAATCTTCAGTTTTGAACTCTAAATCGGCTAATCTTCAGTTTCGAACTCTAAATCGGCATCACTGTCTTCACCATTTTTTAAAGTGTCCTTATGAACACTACTCCGAACAACGACATTTTCACCCTGCCTCCTTCGTAAGCATAATTTTACTTAAAGAATGGATACAGAGTTGCAATTTGCCAATTCTCAAATCGTTATTGATTTATTATAGCGGGAATGACCGAATGACTGCTAAAAATCTTATCGCGTGTGTTTGAGCTGAGCGAAGCGAAGCTCTTATACTCGGGTTAGCGGTTTGGTTGTCCGCGAACTCCTCCTAGACCGTTTGGCCGATCTCAACCAAACTTAGCACGCTGATAGAGTATGTCGTGCTGAGAGACAATATAGGTCGAAATCAAAAATCCGATGTACCATCGAGGAATAATCACCGAAAAACGCTTCCTCCTAGACCGTTTGGCCGATCTCAACCAAACTTAGCACGCTGATAGAGTATGTCGTGCTGAGTGAGAACATAGGTCGAAATCAAAAACCCAATGTACCATCGAGGAATAATCACCGAAAAACGCTTCCATAGACTTAACATGGGGAAAAAGTCATGATTACGTAGTTTAAGCTCGCTCAGCTCATTTCATTGCAATCGGGTATATCCATTGCATTCCTAGTTTATAATTCTTTAATGCACATCTACAATTTATTTACACATTCAAAAAACTGAAAAAAAATATGTGCGTTTTGAAACGAGCATACACGTATAATGTTATCTCATATAACATTAAGGCTTAAATTATCATATAAGTTATCAGATAAATTATTGTATGGTTGCCCAACTAATAATGCTCAACAGTTTATATAAATTTTCAGGAAAACTTCTGCGCACCATTCTAGTACAATGTTATTTTTCAAAAAGCTTTGTTCTGAATGCAACTACAGTTCTTATTCAATAGTCTGTACGGTATTAACGCATTTCTGTTACAACATTCGTAGTATTTGTAATTACAAATGTACTCACACTCGCAACTGGCACTCCCTTGCTTCCTCCTCAAGCCCCTTAAGGTTCAAAGTCACTGTTGTAGGAAAATATTAAATAACGTTGACGAGACTCGACAGTCGACATATCTGTCCAACTCTCCTTCCAATTGCTCTCTCCTCTGTCATTTTGTCCCTACTCTAACATTACTTGTTGGTCTGAATAAAGTTTATTTTGAGCCTTCGAACCTTAGACATATACAGGGTGTCTATCGGTCACAAAAGTCGTGAAAAAGTCACGAAATCAGAAAACGGTCATAAAAATCAAGGAAAAGTCAAGAAAAATTTTGCTTTAAGGTCACGATTTTTTTTTATCAGTACGAACATAAGTACAGACTGGAAAATTTTATCGTATAAAACGTTAAATTTCACAGCCAAAAAATGTCTATTGTCGGCTTTAGACGCTACCAAATCGTAAGGAAAGCACGCTTCTATCGCATGTATCAAAATTCGGCCTAATTCATTCAAATTCGCTCTTGAGACATCATTGAGCAGTGGCGATACAAATTGCATCGCATCGTCGATACTACCTAAGCACCTAAGCAGTTTATTGAACTGTGAGAAGATACCAACCTTTTATCACTCCCAGGAACAGCCTTTGAAAGTAGAGATAAGATAAATATAAGTGCTGAAGAATATAGGTACTGTTATTAGTTTTTGAATGTTACGAAATTGTATGGTTTGGTAAAGAAAAGATCACGAAAAAGTCACGAAATTTAATTTTGGAATTTCAGTACACACCCTGATCTAGAAATTATTATTAAGTATGCAAATATAAAATAAAACTCTGCTTTACGTTATACGAGATGTCAATTCTTCAAATCTTTGTTGCCTTCATTTTGAGTTCTCCGTAAGCTATGATATGATCATCCAGACATTTGAAGGAGAATAGAATGAAATATGCGCTCAAAAATATTCCATCCTTGGTGAACATATTAAAACATTTGTAATTGAACAGAAAAAAGTAGAGTAACGCTTAGCCCCATGGGCGCCCATCATGGGGCAAGATGGGGCACTTGCCCCCTAGAGGAAGTTGTACTTCAGAATATCGAAAATCCAATAGAATTTTTACATTAGTTACACACTTATACTTGTCACCCCTTGGAAACCACAACATGGGCGACCTTGCTTAGCCCCCTGACTGCAAAGCACGACTATTTTAACTGTAACCTTCCAACCCCCTCACCTGGTGTTAAAACAACAAGCTACAAGGTAATACACTTTAAAGGAGTTCAAAGAATCGGTCAGTGCAATGATTTATATCACGAAGAAATAATTCGATTTATCTCAAATCAGAATATACATAATTAAGAAACAATGTCCGAAATAATTCGGGTTAATCTACTTTTCCATTTTATCACTAAACGTAATAATTCGGTTAATCTTGGAAATGGTTAATATATATATATATATTTTTTTAAATGTAAGCTCCATTTACATTAGTCAGCCCGAAAATGTAGGGGGCCCGGTGGAAGTTAGGGGGGGGCGATCCAAAAATATTATTTCATCCCATATTATAGTTCATTTCCAAGCCTACCGTGAAAAGTTTAGAGGGGGCCAGTAAAAATTTAGGGGGCCCGTCCCCTCTAGACCCCCCTGGATAGGGCCTGATTTACATTAAAGCCAGTAAACTTCAAACTGTTTACTTGCGAGAATATAGAATTTTAGTTAATTATATATTTTTATGCTATGCAGAAGTATGATCAGTGTTCTTGAAGGGATCTTGTTACTTCGTCCATCGATACCTCTTAGATCTAAAACAGAAAGAGAAAGCAGTTCGAAGAATAAATTCTATGATTGAAATCCAAAAATGTGCATTTTACCCCTTCTCGTTTTAATATTGAATCCTCTTAAAGAGCATATGACAAGAACGTTTTTTTTTTTTTTTTAAGTGAAGATCCTAACATTATATTGGGATCTCCGTAGATTTTTTATTTTCACACTTGAGAACAAGACTTGCTTTGTTTGAAAGAAATATCATTTAAAAAATTGCCATGGGTAAAAAGGTTACGCCTTCTTTCCATTGAGGTATGTTTAGATATCAGGAGATTTTATGGGAACCAGTGAATGGTAATTTTTATCTTACTCACAGTAAAAAATTGACTATTATATTTGCAAAACTAATTGCGGTTTTCTTTTATTTTTGCTGATATTTATATAATTTTTAATACTAGAATATTTTATTTCCAAGTAAAATACATTTTCTAAACATTAAAAGATGGTGTATGACAAGGGATATTATATATTCATTTAAAAAGCAAACAAGTAATATTTAATTTCACAAATGCGATTTATTTTAGTCGGTAAATCATTTGTCGGTGCAGAAAGAAAATATAATTTGTATATACTAAACTTTTGCAATGTTTGTTAAGGTTTTATCTTTCACGCTCACAGTTATATATGGTGTATGTGCTGATAAGTAGAACACGTATCAACTAATTTATTATTTGCCATGTTGACACACTTCGACTTTGATAGTGATGGGATGTTTCAAAGTTAGTATAACGAGATATTTTTTACAATATCAAACTGGAGAGAAGTTGTTACATTTAGTCTTTAAAAAAGGAATGTACTTTAACCTAAATTTTAGAGTTTCAATAGTTTTAATGCAATATGAATGCAGGGGCGTCATTTCAGACTTCGCTTGGGGGGGGGGCAAGAGCATCACCGACATAAGGCTTTCACGTTTTGTACTAGTATATTAGTAGGCAATCGATTAAAGTATATGTATTCCTCATACTCTTGGGGAGCAATTGCCCCCTCCTGCCCTCCCTAAATGTCGCCCCTGTATGAATGCATAAGAAAGTTTTAGAATAGATACCCTTCCACTGTAGAATGTCGTTTTACATTAAACCACCTCGTGGAAATAGTGCTTTTCACAAACTATGTCATTCTCTGGAGCAGCGACTGGATTTGCTGTTAACCTTTACACATTGCCAAGATGTTGATCCGAGCCACTTTGAATACTTCATAGAGGAAACGCCATTGGATCAAGTTTCCCATTTTGTTTTGAGATTAGTTTCTGTTTCATCGCATGAACTTCAGGAAATAGTTCTTAGAAATAAAACCATACTGTTTCGACGTCGTCTTGATTCCTCACGGAGTACGACCTGTTGAGACTTCTTCGGATCCTCCAAAGACATGTACTGGAAGCTTCAAGAAGAAACGTGAATGACAAATTTAAGATTTTATACCAAATTCTACTAAACGTCTGTAGTTGGTTGTGTGACGGAAGAACCTGGTTTCATATATTTAGTCTTAACCGCAAGGAAAATTGCGAAGAAGCATGCGTAAAAGTTCCATTCTTTATTTGTTCGCCTCTTGTATCGAGGCGGGAGATTGAATTAAGAAATGGTGTCGCAGTTATTCCTTGTGGTGATCGAAGAGTCTGCTTGAACAAATGTCGAGTCTTCATTTAAGACTAGAGATGCAAAGTGACCTTTTGAAATCGTGTTACACAGAAGCTTTGTATGGCCCACGAATTAGAGAACTTGCTTCCAAGTTGAAGTTTAAAATTCGTAAAACTCTTGGTAGCAGTAGTGTAATGAAGTTTAATGCAGAAGTGAAAAACAGTACTGTTGACGAAAACATATCTTTTTTTCTATTGTGTATATCTCACCTGTTGAAAACTCTTCGACTAACACATCGATTTAGTCATAACTCTCGATTTCATTTGACTCTTTTCCGGAAGGACATTGGAAGGCCGTTAAAAGAAGCTATTTCTTTCCGGAAATACGAATACAATCTACCAGAAAAGGGATGTACCAGCTGTGCGACTATAGTGTTAGATATCTATATGGATTAAAAGGAAGAAAACGCAACTACAGAACCCCATCTTGTTGTTCCATTCGGAGTTAACTTCTGACCTCTACATCGGAAGGTGGGTTCCCTTTCTTCCATTTTGACAAAAGAAACTTGATTGCTGCCATGTCGGAAGAAGGAGTGAAAGAAACTGCAATTGTGGACCGTTTGCTAAAGCTAAGAAGAGATGGTTCTGCTCCTAAAACATGTCAATTGTACTGGTCTATACGTTATGCTGATTTGTTTACGTATACAGAGAAGCGTGTTGGTCAACATAATCAAATTTCATTTACGGAAATTAAACAGATTAAAGGTTATGGTGAGGAAAGTGCAACGGGTAACAGTTTGTATACGTGTAATGTTTCGGAGAATGATTTAAACTTTGATTATTCTAGGTATACTTTAAGAATCTTGTAGATTTCTTTATTTTATTAAAGTCTAATAATCTTCAACTAGTCCAGAAGTAGTGAAGCTCCTTTGCTATTAGATTATTGCGAAGAAGAAATGGAAGGTACCGTACTTTAAATAATATTAAAACGACTTTCAGATTCTTCAAAATGAAATTTTTTTCTGCAATTTTATTACGTATTTTTTAAAAATAATAACAATAAAGTAGTGAATGCAATTAAATATTCGTTTGCTTGTCATAAAAAGATCACACTTTTCTCTTTCGTTCTGATTAATTGTTTCAATGCATATTTTCGAAATTGGATTTCAATTCCAGGAAATGTTAAAATAAGAAATATATTTTAGGTTAGTTTTCTTAAGAAAAATGAGAAATGTAAAGTGTTTAGGGATGAATGATTATTTGTTACCGATGGTTTCGTTGTTCATCCATTTCAACGACAATATGTGCTTCAACAAATTCAACTTACAGCTCAGGCAACTCTTCATGTTGTATTTAATGCTACATATTCAGGTCCATATGCTTACTTTCATGCTATCGCCGTTCAAAATAGCTCTTAAAAATCTCATTCACTCTATACCGATCATTATGGTTTTAGTTTTCTTGTTTCTTAACATACAATCTATTCAATCTCATAAACTGCTGTTCGAACAACTATTACTAGAGGAACATGTCAACGCATTTCTTCTGAGTTAAGCTCATCTGAACCCATTCCAAAACGGCAAATTTTCCTGCTTTACACTGCTTAGGGCTGACAGTACTATACCCATGTGCCATGCAAACGGTGGAGTCGCCGTTGGGTTTTCTCCCACAATCGGTTATCGATTTACATTCCCTGCCAACACGAAATCTACCGGAATATGTAATCACAACTCTATACTATAAAGAATTATATGTAAATTTGGCTACCAATTATATTCGCCATGGACGCTCCATTCCTCTCACTTTCTTTCAATATATTTCAGACAGACAGAGTGAGTATACAAGGGCGTCCATATTGTGATTTCGAAGGGGGGGGGCAAGTATAAGCGACGTTTCGAAAATAGTTTCAAATTTTGCTGTAACTAATGTAAAAATTCTATTGGATTTTCGATATTCTGAAGTACAATTTCTTTTAGGGGGGCGAGCGCCCCACCTTGACAACCTGATGGGCGCCCTTGTGAGTATATACAAGGTGTGATTAAAAAATACGGTGAATGTAGTTCCACCTTGCCATCTATCGATGTTTTATCAATTTTAACTAGTAAGACCGGTAGCCTAAACCTGATTTGTTCTAAGCTGCAAACAAAAAAAAAAAAAAAAAAAAGTGCTAAGGAAGCTCACGAAATGTCAAAACTCAGTGTTTGGCGATGAAGCGGTGGAATTTTCAGACTGTTTACAAATGGTATGAGCGATACAAATGCGACAAGAAGTCAGTTGAAAACGAGCAACGGTCAAGACTTCCTTCGACGTGAAACACAGATGAAAACGTGTACAAATGATTTGTTCAAACATTCGAACGACTACTCGAGAGCTTTCTGAAGAACTAAACGTCCCATATGAGTCCGTAAAAAAACATTCTAAGAGCCCATTAAATGGATAAATAGTTTCCTTCTTCACCACGAAAACGCGCAGTGCCATATCTTGCTTTTCATCCTTGAATTTTGGGCCGAAAAAATTTATTCTTGTCTGTCCACATTCGCTATGCTCTCCAGATATAGCACCATGCGACTTCTGGCTTTTCCCAAAAATTGAAATCGTGCTTAAAGGAAAACGTATTGACACCATTTCTTACATTGAGAGCGAATCGACAAAGCAGCTGGACTCTCTTCCAAAACAAGTCTTCCAAAAATGCTTACAGTTGTGGATTCAATGTTGGGATAAGTGCATTGCTAGCCAAGGACAGTATTTTCAAGGAAATTAAATCAAATTCCATGTAAGGTTATTACTTTCTTTCTAATAAAATTATTTACCATATTTTTTTGATCAAACCTCGTAAAGGAGCTACGGTAAACCAACCTCCATAAAATCAATTAAGTGAGTATGTTTGTTGACAATTCTTGCGGAAGTTTATTAATATAACATTCATAACAAATATGCCTTTTTCTTAAAACACAGAATAACAAAAGAGTCATTAGTATTTTTCTATTAGGTTTTTATTTTCATTATTATATCCAAACGGATCTGGCAAATATGAAACTATGTTCCTTTCTTCTTTGCAAGCAGCTTTCAATTTCTATCTGCCCCTGCAGTTGATTTTGACAAGCGCCGACAAAAAGCCAATGCTCCAATTATGAACTTTTTTTTACCTCTTTTTCTTTTCGTGTTCGACATAATTGCTTTAACAATGTCAAACTTCATCATCTTGTGCAGCTAGGATGACTCAAAAATAATAATGATAATATAGAACACAGAGATAACTGCCTACAGTTCTCTCTTTTGTCTTGTCATTTCAGCTTCCGGTTTCTCTAATAAAAAAAGAAAGGGAAAAACTCAATTCATTTTGCAATCTTCCTCATCTTTGATATATCAAAAATTAATATATTCTTTATTATTATTTCTATTGTCTTGAATATTTTGATTCGTTAGTCCAAAGTTCAATAGTTTGAAATTTGTTGACGTTTTAGACTATATGGTTACTAGGGTTTTCAACAGTAACATTGTATTCAATGAGAGAAGTAGAGCTGTTGAGCGCTCATCTATGGTACGTGGGATATCTGCTTCGATTTTAGCTCTTAGCAAGGAGTCTTTGTGGTGGACAAACACCATGGAGGCAGGTTTTCTCAGGTTTCTCTCTGAGCTCCCACTTTCTTCATTCAATATTAACATCATCTTAGCCTCTGTGCATAAGCGTGGAACGTGAAGAGCGATCATAATTCATTATAAATCAACGACAAATAAAAATAATCTGGGTTTTATATTCTCACGCTCTCATATCCAAAGTATTTAATGTTTTAATCTTTACATTATTTTCTGAAGCTTTTCTTGTGATTGTTGAATTAACATTGAACCACTCTTAAAACTGTTATATATGCCTTGGGCTCCGAGATACTCGCTTCCCAATAATCTCTTAATCTCAAAAACACTTTTAACCTGAAAAAATATTTTCCAGTTTAACCTAAAAAAAAATGTGTAGTTTCGGCACATATTTCCATGTATGGGATATGGAATATGAATAAGCGCCGTTAATTCACAATTAACCGTTTCCATGTACGAGATATGAATAACTACCGTTAATTCACCATTAACTGTTTCCATGTATGAGATATGGATAACCACCGTTAATTCACCATTAACCGTTTCCGTGTACGGGGTATATATATAACCACCGTTAATTCACCATTAATTGTTTCCATGTTTGAGATATGGATAACCACCGTTAATTCACCATTAACCGTTTCAATGCATGGAATATGTATAAACGCTATTACGTCACCATTAACTGTCGAGATTTTAACGGATTGACTGCATTACAGAACTTAGCCGAGGTAATCACTCTGACTATTGCAGAAAAATCATTTTCGTTTTCATTGAAGACTTCTCATGCGGAATTACGAATGGACGTACTGAAAGTATAACCATACGAATCCCACTTCCAATACATGAAAAAAGAATATCGTGTTAAGTTCTCTTTTGGATTTTTATTTAAAATCAAAGTACTAAATTACCTCCTATACAATAAAAGGATGTTCATATTATAACGAATAACGGCGATCCAGCATACTACTTTAGCTTTGTACTCCAATCTTTCCCCTTTAATACGTACTTTTTTCCGTGTTCTGCGGCATATCGCACACTGTAAAACAAATACGCATGCAGAAAAATGTTTACCTCTTCTTTGTTCGGTCACCAAATCGCATTTGGGTGTATGTTTGTAAACATGCATAATCAATCCAATGTTGAAACAGTGGGCGCACAAATCCCTTCAATAAATTGGATAATCAAGGAGTAAACGGGATTACATAACAGACAAATGGCTCTATAACAGACACCAAATAAAAACACACGACAAGGAGAAAGGGATTAAGAATTCCAACCTACGTTCTCTGTATGTAATACTTAATACGAGGGTCATTTCCAGAGTTTCTGGGAGTGCGGTGAATCATGATAGAGCACTTATCTCATATGCTAGGGGATCCCTGATTCAATCTGAAACCGTGGATAGCATTGTGTCCTCAGATTTCTCTTGAGTTCCCTCCTTCATTATCATTCACTTTCACAAATTATTTGTTTTATTTATTCTTAAAAGCATAAGATTTCTTTTCATTTCTACACTTTCAAACTATGCTATGCTTAACAGGTTGACTGCCATGAGCATCATGTGTGGTGCTCACTTTATTTTTCTGTGGAGCCATAAACACCATATATGATGCTCATGCTTGATATCACAAATGACTAACTTATCCAGGTTCTTGAGCATCATATATGATGTTCATTGTCACAAATTACTGAGACCCTGAGTATTACATATGGTGCTCGGCTCCCATTGGTACATTTTCGGGAGAAACAAAATATCGCGACAAAAATGTGATATAACTATCCATAATCGAGCCAAAGGTAAGAAGAAATTGTATTGGCCTCGTGGGACCAGTACCCTCAAATCATCTTGCCAATCAACCTGTTAAGTATCGGAAGTCTTGTAGAACGGCTTCGTCTGTCTCTCCGGCCGGCGACAGATACCAGAGAAAAACGGTACGGGATATCAAGATGTGTTTTCCTGATTCAGAGTCCCAAGTATAGATTCCTTCTGCTCTCTATTCAAACCGGAAGTGGTTCAAATTAGCCATTTCCAGTTTGAACGTTTGTCGTTATAGAACAAAAACGGTAACAAATAATAAGAAGAGTTTGTCTGCAAACGGTTCAGTATCTCAAAACATCATGACAATCCATAATAGCCTACAGAAACCGGAAGTGATTCAAATTTATTATTACTTCCGGTTCCAATATCGGTTTCAACGTTTATCACTATAGAACGAAAATGACAACATATAGCGAGCAACGGTTTTTTTTTTTTTTTTTTTTTTTTGTAAACGATTTAACGTCTCAAGGCAACATATTATGCCTATCTATGATACTCTACCAAAAGCAGAAGTGGTTCAAATTTATTATTACTTCTGGTTTCAATACTAATCTCGACAGGGGAAGAACGGTAAGAGATATCGAGATAAAGTTTTCTGCAATAGATTGATTGTCCCAAAAAACACGTTTCATCTTCCTTATTAACCTTCTATTCAAATCCTAAGCGGTTCAATTTAACAATTTGAAGTTTCAATACTAATTTCCTATAGCAAAAACGTTAAGTGGTATCGAGATAGTCACAAAAATATGTTCAATCTCTTCCGTTAACTCCAGTTTTAACGTTTATCGCCATGAAGCAAAAAACGGCAGCAGATAGCGAGAAGCAGTTGTTTTTGCAAGCGATTCGGTTTCTTAAGAAACCGTACCATGACTATTCCGAACACTACTAAAACCAAATGTGCTTCAAATTTAATATTACTTCTAGTTTCAATACTGATTTAAGAATGGTAAGAGATATCGAGGTATAGTTTTCTGCAGTTGATTCAGCTTCTCAAGAATAGGTTCTATCTCCTACCTTAACACTCTATTGAATCCAGAAGTGGTTAAAATTTATCATTTCTTGTTTTAATATCTTTGACTTTTACGTCCCACGGTTATACCGGTTAGGCTAAAGGAGACGGTGATTATGAGAGATGAGTGAAATGGTGGAATGAAGAAAGTGGGAGGAAACGGGAGAACCCCGACAAAACCCACGAACACGGTGTTTGTCCACCACAAAGTTCACTTGGCGGGGGCTGGGATCGAACCCGGGACCCCAAGCACCAGAGGTGAACGCTCTACTACTGAGCCACCGCGCCCCCTGTTTTAATATCTATCGCCATAGAACAAAAGCAGCAAGGCATAACGAGTAATGGCTTCTCTACATGGATTCAGAGTCCGAGTAATAGATTCCATTTTTGATCTTATTAATCTATTCCAACTAATAGTTATAGATGTACTACTTCGAGTATTCAATTTCCATAGTTTGGAAGTCATCGTAGTTTCACACTGTGAAAAGATAGAAGGTGGTTCGTAAATTCAATATTAGTAATCTTCAAAATAATTCATACGTTTTATCACTTTCTTAGCTGATTTTTAATATTCAACCATGAGAAACGTACATAATCAACTTTATGCATATTTAACAAGATGTCTACATACACACACTTATTTACTACGTTTCCATAGCAACAACCCTTTTTCTAGTTAACGATTACAAAATAATCTCTCGATATCTCTGTGTGTCTTTCTTTTCTTTATACATAATACTGCTCAAATAATTCGCCTCTGATCCCCTTTTTATAAGCTGGCGCAGATTGCAAATACTATATACAACGTTATCGTTGTAGATGTCGTCCGAACGGGACTTCCGTAATAGTTTTCCTATGAAGGAAAGAACCCTGGGTTGAAAATTATAAAACACCTACCTTTTGAATAGCCCTTGTATATACTTAGTATCACTTTTAATACAAATATTTTACTCTTCCATTATATATATAACATATTATAGCATTACACATTTCTATATTTATCAATATATATCAATACTAAGAACGTCGATTTACAATTATCGTCGATGAGGCTATTCAAAAATTAAATCTAACTGATAGTTTCCTTCATGTTCAAACAACATTAATTACAAATAAAGATCTTTATAATATTAAATATTAGTAGGATCAGAAGGCAACAAAATTAGAACATATAAACACATTGAGAATTATCATTTAATACATTAATAAACTTTGAAAAATTAAGAGATTCGATATTCATTATTCATATTCTTTCCATATAATAAGTTGCATCTATTCTATACATCTGTCATTACCTTCATACGTTTACATTGAAATTATGATATTTTATTTTTAAATATTTATAATATCCGCATGAAATTCACATAGAATAAAAACACGAAAACAAGAGTAGCGTCTTACAATAAAGCTTTTAGATAATTTCTTAGCATGAAACACAAATTAACATTTCCTCAGTTAATACTATAAAAGGAAATTGCAACAAAACTATAAGGAACAAATTCAATAATATTTTCAGTTAACTACCATAACTTAATTTCATCACTTTTTCGAACCTGATCATTAATTTGTTCAGACTGGTACCTAATTTGCTCAGATTGGTTCCTAATTTGCTGAGCTAAGTCTCTTAAAATGTCAGTCAAATTTTCATTAGGATTCATTTCTGGATACACACTCTGATCACCAGTTATGTCACTATCTGTTGCACTCATTGCCATATTTCAGTGTATCACCTTACCGCTTCTCAATATGGTAACACTAATGTCACGTTGAAAGCTTGCCGTTTTTACTATTCTTCAAAACGACACTTTTATACTTCTCGGTGTTGAGGCACCAATTTAGAAGGTGGTTCGTAAATTCAATTTTAGTAATCTTCAAAATAATTTATACGTTTTATCACTTTCTTAGCTGATTTTTAATATTCAACCATGAGAAGCGTACATAATCAACTTTATGCATATTTAACAAGATGTCTACATACACACACTTATTTACTACGTTTCCATAGCAACAACCCTTTTTCTAGTTAACGATTACAAAATAATCTCTCGATATCTCTGTGTGTCTTTCTTTTCTTTATACATAATACTGCTAAAATAATTCGCCTCTGATCCCCTTTTTATAAGCTGGCACAAATTGCAAATACTATATACAACGTTATCGTTGTAAAGAAACTCACTTGTTTGACAGTTAAATCATAGAGAGGAGACGTAGAAAAACACTTGCTTGCTGACATGTTTTATAGTTGCAGTCAATAGGATGAAGATTTTAAATGACATTGAATTTCGGGAATGAGTATTTTGAACTATTGATATAATGTGTGTATAATGTTAACTCTGTTAACTCCGTCTGCAAAAAGGATCAAGCCAAGCTAAAGGTTAGCGTTTTTTTACAGTAAAAAACTACACAACCTTTCATCACAGGTAACTAACCGTCACCATCCCTTCTTAGCTCAGACTATAGCACAAACTAATGTACAAACACAATACGACGAATCAATTCGAATTAAATTTTGTATTGTTGCAAGATATCGCTACAAGTCTCCCGAATAAGCCTCCCATAAGGTAAGAGGATACTGTATCCTGAGTGTTGCCTCAAAATTCAAAGGTTGCATTAACGAGCATATGACATCTGCTATTATATTCAGAACATCTGTACAAGCAAGACTTTACGACGTTGTTCCACTTTAATATAACAAACCCATTTGTATGTTTCTCTTTAGCAGCCAAAAACGTTCATTGAAAATAGAGTCACAGTGGCGTATTTAAGGAGGGGGGCTTCCGGGCTTAAGCCCCCCGAAATCTCACTTACTATAGTAAAGTATATGAAATATCTTGCTGAATTTTTACATTTTCAGGCAAAGCCCCCCCCCCCGAAACAAAGTCGTAAATACGCCACTGGGTATAAGGGAACATACGGAAGCAGGGTGGCTCAGTGGTAGAGAGCATATCTCTGCTGCGTGGTTCGATCTGCCCTTGTTCGATCCGCCAAGTAAGTTTTCGGTGGACAACAACCTGTTCGTGGGTTTTCCTGGGGTACTCCTGTTTCTTAATACATAATCATTCTACTAATTATTCCATTATCATTCACTTGCCTTAATCATCCGTTTCCGTTAGTCTGATAGGCATAATCCTGGGACGTTAAACTCATTTTTTTTTATAAGAGCAACATCCAATATCAAAGTGCAAAGAGCTAAAATTCAGCTTCATATAATCAGAAATGCACGCATCCAATTCTCATGCACAATGAAAAAAAATTACACATGTTTCGTCCTGTTAAACTATACTTTACTGGAAATGATGAACATCTTAACCCTTTTAGGATTTCCACTTTTTGAGGTAAATTTTAGGCTTTCACTCAAACAGGTACTACTTCATTGTTCTTTATCCTAGGATCATGTTTCATACCTAGTTTTTTTTTCTGGATTATACATCAGAAACCAGAAAATCTAGGAAAACCAGGGAGATTTTTCGAAAAAATCTTGAAATTTTTGCGCTCCTCTGGCCGGGGCCTGGGTTCACGTGGGGATCTGCTACAAGTGTGCAAACTTTCAATCTTGTATCTTGAAAACTAAGGTCGAAAGAAATTTATAAAGTCTGAAGGTGACCAATTTTTTCATATATATATATATATATATATATATATATATATATATATATATATAGAGAGAGAGAGAGAGAGAGAATATAAATACTTAAAAATGTACTGCGTCATTACTACTTGACCTAGAGTCATGGATGAAACGCCATTTTCTTCAGTATAATGAACCCTTTTCAAAGATATCACTCGCTTGTCCGTATCATACACCTGAACCGAAAAATGAGGGAAAAACCCGGATTTAAAAAACGAAAGCGAAAACACGTTGTCCTTCGGGTCTGGGCCTTCGTTCACATAGGGATAAGAATTTAAAAAAAAAAAAAACGTTGTCATGGGCATAATACGTGCGTAAAATTTCAATCTTGTATCTTGAAAACAAAGGACGGAAAAATTGTTGAAATTCGGAATTTAGGCCCTATGTATATGTATACACACATACTGTATATATACATATTATAAAAATTTACTGCGTCAATACTTTTTGGCCTAGAGCCATGGTTTAAACGTCATTTTCTTTAGCATAACGCGTCCTTCAAAACAGTAACACTCAGAAGTCCGTATAATTCATTCGAACTGAAAAATCGGGAAAAACTGAAATTTTTCTGAAACAATCACCCTTCCGAACACTTGGCCTTTCGGGCACGGCCCCGATTTCACGTAGGAGTCTCAAAAAATTTAAGAAATACCCAAAGGTGCATATAATCCATATAAAATGTTTCAATCTGATATTTTGAAAATAAAAGCGTAAATATTTTTTTGAAATTTGCCTTAAGAAAAAAAACAAAAGTCATGCCTCATCGCCTCCACTTGGCGTCGCCAAGTTGAACCATCTGGTTCCAAAACGCATCTGGAGTATTTATTGGTCCATCCTTGACTTGGCCAATAAAAAACAGCTTAAATACCTATTATGAAACCTAAATAAGCGGTCAAAGACGATACTACGCCATGGTATAAAAATATACCATAAATCTTAAAAGGGTTCAGGAAAGTTGATTGTTTTCATTACTTTCAGCTGGAGGCTTTATTATAGAAATATATTTATGCATTCAGATCAGAGTGAAAAGGGGAAAATCTTATAGTAAAGAGAAAGATAGATAAAGAGATAGAGAGGAGGTGACTTATGATAGCTGTCTTTTACGTAGAGTTCATTGCTATTGTTTCGTTCATAGCTTACACACTAGTAGCTTATGTGCAGATCAGTGGCATATTTACGATTTTGTTTCGGGGGGAACTTTGCTAACTTTCAGGGGGGGCTTTGCCAGAAAATGTGAAAATTCTGCAAGATATTTCATATACCTTACTATAGTAAGTAAGATTTCGGGGGGATTAAGCCTGGAAGTTCCCCCTAAATACGCCACTGGTGCAGATATATGTTGATAAACTGTTACTAACGAAAATGATTATTATTGGTATTTTATATTTACACTTGGAACAAATAAAATGGCTTTAAAACTGTATTTAAAACTTTTAAGTTATTAGCGCTATACAATTTTAAAACTGTTACACAACATCCATACATTATTTAGAAAGTGTCTTTCTTTTTTCGCTATTGCAAAATCTGTCGAAATTTTGTAAGTTAAGCCTTTTACTATTATGCCATGAAACAGCAATTAAGTTATATTAAATACGTTCGGAGATATTTTATAGACATTACATAATTAACAATTTCTTTCGGATCCACTAGGAAACATTAAGTTCATTAATCTTTATCTGCTCAGTTTTGTAGAATATCTTATCTATAATAAAGTAATCTTTTCTATGCAAATCAAAAATAAAGATTTTTTTTCTTTTTACAGAGTGACAAAGTCCTTTCAATACAGTACAATCCTATTCTGCAACTAGTAGCAGGATGGTGAGTTACGCAACCAACAACGCTTTGCTGATGTACTGGTTGCATAGAAGCTAGTTAATATCGCATTTTAAATAATACAGTACGTTAGAGTGATCGTTACTCGTGAAAATATTAATAGGTTGACTCCGAATGAACTCATCTGAGAAATAAATAAATAAATAATAAGATTTAAAATGCACTTTCGTTCAAAAAAAAAAAAACATGCACCTCGACTACATGGGTGCCCCGGGCTCCGGCACCCACACAAACAGTGTTTCTACCAGGCATGTTTTTTTTTTTTTTTTTTTTTTTGGTGGGATGCACTGTCCCCCGGGAGCTCTGAGAGTGTCTCCCGGAGGAGTCTAAAAATACGCCTATAATATAATAATTAAGGCCCGTCTTTTTATGTAAAAACACTTTTTTGTGAAACACGTACATGCCCAAAACATGTTATCCCGATTAAGAGTCTGCAAGTGTAAATTACAAATTTTATTTCACATAAAAATAACTATTTTCTGAAAAAAAGTTATGTAAATAAATATTTTGGACATTTTTGTTATAGATACATATTTTTAACAATTTTCCGTCATTTTATTCTAAATTTCACAACGATTTTTTTTCTTTTGCTCGAAAGAAATTAACATCAGGAAAAGAATAGGCTAATCCATTGTATTTACAAATAATTTCCCTACCTGTAGAAACAGCATTGTCATAAATTCTGCTTGTCAGCTGGGGTAACTTGTGCCAAACAAAGAGATTCTAAAGGAGAACTTTGTAATTTGAAGCCAAACCTGAGGGGAGGACGAGTGACCGTAGGTGAAAGGGAAGTAATCGTAGGCACAGCACTACTAACCTTTAAAGAACTTTCAGTTACGAATCATGTGACAATTGCCAGGCTGGTCGATGAATCTTTGCATATTTTGTGGTCGAATCTTTGCACATTTGTGTGTAAAATACAACAATGTTTTACTTTTTCTGATTGATGGTGCTCCTTATATGAGGAAAGCTGGTAAAACTCTTTCCATATGCTACTCTAACATGATTCACGTGACATGTGTCGTACACGTCCTACATCGATTGCGTGAAAAAATCCGAACTCTTTATCCTAAAGTGGACAAGTTAGTGTCAAATAGGAAAACATTTTCGTAAAACCGTAAACTAGAATTGAGCTTTTCAAAGAAATAAACCCCAATCTTTCACTTCCTGTAACACTCTAATCACGGGCTTATCTCGCTCAATGTAGCACTATGTTATGCGGATCGTTTTGAAGCTTTTGTATGTGTAGTAACTAAACTAAGCCCAGGCGATGGTTCATCCTTTTAGTAAGTGACAGTAGCTTGAAATGTGACTTGGCTTTCATATCTCCCAATTTCAGTTTCTTCACTTACTCTATAAAGAAGCTATAAACTACGGGAGATTTATTAAATACTTCGGGTAAAGAAGTAAAGAGCGTTGAGAGAAAGCTGAATGTTATTTCTGCTTCGAAAGCTGAACTCGTAAGAAAAAGAATTTAAGGATTTGTTTGAGAAAAACATAGGATAAACCCCTATGTATAATATCTGAAGTATGGGAAGGCCAAAACACAAGTGAAGTGGGTGTGAATTGATATACCCCTTTTCAAATACACTAGGTTAACATCGTGTGATGTAAAACGTTATTTTTCTCAATATAAGGCATTATTTCGTGACAATATGCATGGCTTTACTATGGACAATTTGTTAGTTAATTATTCACTGCAACGCCTATGGAATCTCGACATTTGATGATTAGAAGCTATTGATGAGTAGCAGTATTTATTTTCCTTATCTTGAGTGTCTTCCAATATTTTTCCTTGTTATATTTTGTTAAATACTTTTTTAATTTTTAGCCCATAAAAAATAAATATTTTATAGTTTTTAGCACTTAAAAATCCAGGCCCTAATAATAATAAATATAATAGTACCAGCAGTGTCCCCCCGGAATCCTAAGTGTGCTCCCCAGGAACAATTTTCTGAAAGAAACACTGCACAGAAATGATCTTGTGGGTGCGACACAGCCTCAAGACTTTTAGTTTCGATTCGGGTTTGAACCCGTTTCTCTTGCGTTTAAGTCAGCTGTGCTACCGATTGAGCTAGAGCAGCCTCAACTTATCCCTATAGTACCGGTATATTTCACTTTATGCAGTACAGCCTTTTATGACACTGTTCATAAAAGATTTTAACAAAAAAAAAAAAAAAAAAAAATGAATCAAATATCGAAAACTTCCTGAAAACATGTAGGTTAACACGCCCCCACCATTGAT
The DNA here is from genome assembly GCF_964235325.1 of Thermobia domestica. NCBI lineage: Eukaryota > Metazoa > Arthropoda > Insecta > Zygentoma > Lepismatidae > Thermobia > Thermobia domestica. The sequence goes on from NC_137455.1 coordinate 361,635,235, forward strand.
ATGCACCCACATAAATTTTGGGAAGTCGGCGCTGTTGTGTTGAAAAAATGGACGGCCAGATGTATTAACTTTAGAATCTTATAAGGGTGATTAGAGAATAAGCTGTGCGGAGCGGAAAACGAATGAGAGGGTGTTAGAAATGGTGGGGGAGTAAGAACAATTTTAGATATTATTAAAAAGAGGAAGATAAACTGGTTGCTGTATCATGAGAGACGTGCTAGAGGGTATGGTGGCGAGAAAGAGAGGGAGGGTACGAAGGAGACTACAATTAATGGATTGTAATGAAACACTCTTAATCCCCCTTCTTCGAGATGACCATCCCGGGAGGAGAAATTAGTACTTGAAAGGAAAAGAAATACAAGTCTTAAATTTCAACTACGGACCTGACCTCCGGGGAAATATTTCAGAAAAATGAGGGAGAGATTTCGCGGTACTCTATTAAAAGACCGCTAAGAGAATCCAGATAATGATGTTTCTCGCTCTCTCTTAATTTACTTAAGTTCATTCAAAAAATATTTTAGCTGTTCTTGGAAGATTCCTAGCATTGGCAGCTCTAATAATTTTAATAACAAGAACAAGATATTTATTATAAACAAAAAGAGGAAAAAAAACAACAGTACCAAAAATAACAGTAGAATACGTAATAAATGCAAAATCTACAGTTCCAAAAAGGGACAACCTGGAAAACATGTTTTAACGTGCCATTCCAACATGACTTACGGTAAAATTCTAATTTCTTCTTTTAAAATTTTCCAAGTTATATTTTTGTAAAAGAATTTACACTTGCTCTTTACTCAAAATCTGAATACTTGAATATTATTTAATTACATTGTTTGAATATACTCACGGTTATCCACGAGACAAATTTACACCATTTTTGCACATAACAAAACTTAATTAAACTTAACGAAAGTAGTGTATATAGACTACATATCACAGTTCCAATTCAACTGACGACCTACGTCAATTGATCCCTGCATTCCATTTCAGGTTCAAAACCAACCGATCACAATCGAATGTATAACTCACGAGGCCCTAGTCATGTTATATAAGCAGCTGGTGACCAGATTATTCAATATAATTTCCCAATGGATATCATATCTATGTTTAAGATCGAAGAGGTAAAGACGAAAGGACAAAGTGAAAATATAGACTACTCGTAACTCCAGACAGAAGTAGAAGATGGCGCATCTACCTTCAGCTAATTCCATAATAATATTATTACCTATATGTATATATATATATATATATATATATATATATATATATATATATATATATATATATATATATATTATAACAAAATACTTTGGCTTGTGTAATATTTACCTGTACCTTGGGCAGAAAGTACTCAGCCATATGCACTATACTTAGTAGAACGTTAATTTCATATTAACGTAAGAAGAATGTTTTTAATATATGTATGAGATTATTATGGGATAGTTGTTGATATGGACATGTTTTATGGTTACCTAGTCAGTGAATTTGTGTACTTAACAGTTTTAAGAAAAGGATATTTAAGTTATATCAAATAATAAACCAGTTTAACACTGTTTATAGACATTGTCATTTTTATTAAAAAGGTGAGATTAATGGTATTAAAATATCGAAGCTAATATTTTTATGCCAAAGAATTACTACCACTTCGGATTTTTATCTCAGCAAACGAACCAGGTTTACGACTATCTTATTGATAAGTCGTTATAAAAATTTGGTTTACCTCACCCGGGACTTTGTAAATTCAGTTCCCGAAGAAGAAGAGTAAGGTTGAATTTACTTTTACTACAGTTAATGAATACGAACTTAACCATATTGCGAAGTGGTAAAGTAATCATAAGAAAAATGGACAACGAAACAATGCAGCAGGAATCAAATACTAGTGACCAAGGTGAAACTAGTGTAACGCCCGGTTTGTCATCAGAGGATCGACTCTTGTTAGCTGTACAGCGACAATTAAGGCAGATGTCTACCGAGATAATGAAGCAAAATGAAGAATTAAAGCAGACCATGGAACAGAAATTCAACGAATCTAACAAGACCATGGAACAGAAATTCAACGAATCTAACAAGACCATGGAACAGAAGATAGAACTGAAGTTTGACGAAATGGAACAGAAGTTCGACCAAGCTAATAAGCAATATGAAGAATTAAGTAGACGGATAGAACAGAAATCAGATGAAACAAAACAGACAATTGTCCAGGTGGTGAACGACATATCCTCACAGTTCGAGGAAAAGTTAAAAGGGATATCCGATGATTGTCAAGAAAAGCACAATCACCAAAATCAAGAAATCTGTGCTGTAAAAAAAGATTTAGAAGTAATAGAATCTTCCATTAAACAGCAAAAGATCCAGGTCAGCAACAACTCTAATAACATACGTGTAAATACACAGTTGTTAGCTACTATTCAAGAAGAGATTAGAACGTTACAGGCGAAAGACAACATTTACCGTAATAACTTGGGTAGTGATCGCTTTGAATTTCCCCACTCACCAGAGATGAACTCGCCTTCGCCGGGGTCTGATGAAGATATTATACTAGAAGAAAGTTGTCCGAAGAGTACTGATGAGCGAAACATAGATGGTGTGACGACACAGCATGCCACGGATAGGAACTATCACTCAACAAGAACAAGGAATGAGAAAAAGAAGATCAAATTAAGTGTCAAAATGAGTGAAATTCGAGCTATGAGCAAATTCAGTGGTAAGTGTAATGAGAATGCTACTTCTTTCTTAGAGAAATTCCAAGACGAATGCAATATAATGTCTATCGATCGATCACAATATATGAAATTAATACCCCATGTATTACTCCCACCTTGTTCCTTATGGTTTAAGGCAATACGTGATCACATTAGTACATATGAGGAATTCAAAGCGGCCTTAATCGCAAATTATGAAAATGACTTTTTGCTGGCAAATAGAGATGCCACCCTTAGAAATCAACACTTCAATCCTCGATTGCACAAATCTGTTGTAGAATTTGTTGTAAATGTCTACAACGAATTAAAGGTCGTTAATCCTTTGCAATCGGAATCGAGAATAATAGCATCGATTCGAAATTTGCTTCCATTTAAATTGCAACAGATCTTATTTTCCACACAGTGTATGAGTTTCAGCCATTTATTGATGCTTGTCCAATGCTACGAAACTCAATACCATGCCATGAATCCACAATCAGGAATAGGTAAAAATAAGAATAATTCAGATCATTTGGTCCCTGTTCGGAATTTAAATATTCGGAGTGTGAATAATACAGAACCTAACCTAAGCCGAGTATACTCTAACAATCAAAATGCGCAAAATAGACAAGGTTATGTAGAGAATCCGCCTAACCTAATTAATCGTAGCAATTCATATGTTAGACCATATAGTCAAAATAGATTTAAAAATCGACGTAATGTATGGCGAAATTCCAGAAATACAGCGAACTACGCGGATAGACGTAATGGAAGGACAAGAGATGGCACTTCACATCAAGATCCAGGCATTGAAGTAATTTCTGTACAGAACAATAATACGGGACATAATCACGATTGTGCTGTACAGTGTACCTTATTGGAACCATACACGAGTATGAATTTAAACTAATCGCGGCTGATGTGGTAGGGGTTAAATCCATGTCAGCTGTAGATTCTCATGAACATTTATCTAAAAATGTAAACGATAATTCTTATGAACATTTAGCTTCCAATTTACATGTTCATGCTAATTATGAAAATGATTTTTCACATGACGTCACTGTAAATAATTATTCTGAAATAGCAATTAATAGGTGTCAGTACCAATTTATACCGGTTGTAAATCGTTGTTGGTTTGAAGATGATACTGTCAATGATGGTTTTAATATTGAAGAAAATTTTGTATTTTTAAAGTCATATAGTACAGCTAAAATACCTATTAAAGTCAATGGGTTAAGTACCGAAGCTCTACTTGATACAGGAGCAAATGCCTCTCTATTATCGTATTCATTGTGGAAAGCAATTACTAGTAATTATTCGAATCCTAAGTTACAAAAGGCTGAGAATCTTATTATAGTTGATTTTACCGGTAAACATAAAAAGAGAGTAGCAGGAATTACTCGTGTGACAATATCTATTCAAGATTTTGAAATATCAATCCCTATTCTGGTAATAAAGGATCTTAACGAGAAATTAATTATGGGCTTAGATTTATTATCCCAATTACGTGTCATGCTTGATTTTAAAAACCAAACGTTGACGATACCGGGTATACCGCAGGAAATCGTTCAGAAACTGCTTCCTAAATTAGATAATCTTGCTTGCCAATATAATGATATGTCTTCTGTAGTGAATAATGTTTCTATTAGTGCAAAAAGTGATAAATTAAATGATCAACGATTGGAAAAGACACAAAATGTGATGAATGTAAAGGATGACGTATTATTTTCTGAACATGTTAAATCACTCGAAAGCAGCCTTGATTTTGCTGATAATACAGTAATAGCCGACTTTAAAAACATCTTATATAAACATAGAAATGTCTTTTCAGAACGTCCTGGACGTTGCAAGGATTTTGTTTATTCTTTTAAAGTTAAAACAGACAAACCCATAGTAACCAAGCCCTATATAATTTCATATAGGTACAGGGAGAATGTACGGCAGCAAATTGCAAATATGTTAAGAGATGGGATCATTAGGCCTTCAAGAAGCGTCCACCTTAATCCATTACATGTTGTTCCCAAGAAAAATGGTTCTCTACGTGTGGTATTAGATTTGAGACGCACTAACAGTCACATTGATCTGGAACAAGTGAGGTATCCTCCAGTAGAAGAAATACTAGCTTCTTTACAAGGGAACACTGTATTTGGAAATCTAGATCTAGTGATGGCGTATAATCAGGTCGAGTTACATGAAGATTCAAAACCATACACAGCATTTAGTTTTGAAGGTCACTTGTACGAATACAATCGTGTAGTCTTTGGGCTTATCAATGGTAGTGCAGCATTAGCATCCTGCTTGAACAAAGTTCTAGGTCAAGACTTACGTAGCAACGTGATAACGTATGCTGATGACATCTTAATCATGGGGAAAAATCCACATGAATACCTGAAGTACTTAGATATAGTTTTAGACAGATTGGAAAGTTCAGGCCTTACTATCAATCTACAGAAATCCAAATTTCTGCAGAATTCTATAGAATTTCTTGGGTATCAAATTGATGCCTCTGGTTTACAATTCAGTCAATCTAAAGTTCAAGCCATAGAAGATCTACCTGCGCCAGTAAATGTGAAACAGACACGACAAATATTAGGACTCTTTAATTGGTTTCGCAAAGCCATCCCGCGATTCGCTGAGATAGCCCAGCCTTTATTTATGATCATAAAGAAAGGAGTACCATGGCAATGGGGTCCGATTCAGGAACACAGTTTTAATAAGTTGAAGGAGTGCGTAAAACGAAACATCCATTTGAATCACCCCAGATATGACGTTCCTTTCTATGTACAGTGTGACGGTTCTCAACTTGGAATCTCTGCAGTACTCTGGCAACCTAACCCAACTATTCAGGAACCAGCTGTTATACATTGCGTTAGTCGTACTCTAAAGAAAGCTGAAAAGGGATACACCACGACAGAAATTGAACTTTTGGCTATACGTTTTGCAATACAAAAATTCGCTCCATATCTTAGCGGATGTCATTTTATAGTACTTACCGACCATAATTCATTGCGATATCTTAATAGCGTACAAGGATATAACAACAGATTACTTCGCTGGTCGTTAGATCTTCAAGCTTATGATTTCGAAGTACAACACATTAAAGGGGTAGATAATGGGCCCGTAGATACCTTATCACGTCTGTTCCCTGGAGAAGAGCAACATATTTTGTCCATTAACGAATTTAAGATCTTACAGGATGAAATAGCTACCATTTCAATAGAAGATTTGAGAGAACATCAAATGAAGTATCATGAATATAAACAAATCATGGAACATTTATCTTCACGTGACGAGGGATGTAGTTGTCCCAAACACTGGAATTCCAGATTTAAATTAAACAACGGGATTTTACTTATTAAAGATTTCAAATTCAAATCTAGGAATAAAATTTGCATTCCACCTACATTAACAGCACGCATACTAAAGGCCTATCATGATGATTTCGGACATTTTGGGTATGTGAAGGTATGTGCCTTAGTTAATAAATCTTTTTACTGGAAGGGAATGAGAGCTCAGGTCAAAAATTATATCAATGACTGCATTGAGTGTATGCAAATTAAGCATAATTATCAGGCTATACAAAAACCAATGCTCTCAATAACACCTGAGAGACCACATTCATTTCTATCGATTGATTTATATGGGCCGTTACCCAGAGCAGCTACTGGAGAAGTTTATTTGTTAACAACTATGGATATCTTTTCACGATATGTGGTAGCCTATCCCTTGCGTAAAGCAACCTCTGCTGCTATCGTGAATAAAATTCTGAATGTATACATTCCACATTGTGGCCCTATCGAGCATATATTATGCAATAACGGTTCACAATTCAAAAGTGATGTGTTTCTCAAAGCCATGAACAAGGCCAACATTAAAATTCATTTTGTGACTCCGTACCATCCAAGTAGCTCCGTGGTAGAAAATGTACATCGCAATTTTGGTATGTTGTTTCGGCACTTTTGTAAGGATAAACATACTGAATGGACTAAGCATGTCAACCAAATTACGTACCTTTTGAACCATTCTATATCAGACACTTTAGGTGTGTCTCCTGCTAATGTTCATAATGGCTCTGATGTGATTTTCCCTGTGGAACAACATTTTAATGTCAAATTGGAAGATTCGACAATTATAGATTCATCCAATCTAGTGAATATGGTAAAGATCCGAAGACATAACAAGTTTTTGAAACGTAATTCGCAAGTAGAGTCTTTGCAGGAAGGAAAATATCGGATCAAGGTCAATGACTTAGTTTTTGTTAAACAACATCCGCAAAGTAATATGTTGCTAAAGAAGATTTACAAATTTTGTGACATTTTCTCAGGTCCTTATTTATGTTTTAAGGAAATAAATCCTAAAGTTTTCGAATTGTTGAACGCTAAAACGGGGATGTCAATTGAACTTCGCAATATAGATGAGTTAAAGGTTTGGAAACCTACTCCGTATACAAAAGAAAAATGGAAGCATCTAGTGAAAGAATTAGTAGCACCTGACATTCTTGCTCAAATAAATAGGAATGAAAAATAATAATAATAATAATAAAAATGTATTTATATAATAACAAAAGGGTGTCTTTTGTTTCTGTAAAAAAAATAGATTTATTTACTTACATGTGCTTATTCAAACATAGATTGTGTTTGATTTTTGATCTTTGTTCAATTATGTTTTCTTCGATTTTTATTCATCAACGATAAGTTTACTATGACTTGAATTCTTTCTTATTAACGTGAAGGATTATAATTTAATTCATGATTAATCAAGCACAAAAATTGTTTTCATTATATTAATTTGTGTTAACACTTTATTGTTAAAAATAGGTATTGATGAAGTGTAAGATTTGTTTAATGTATATGTGAAATGTAATGAATAGATATACAAGGTGCGATTAAAATATGTTGGACACAAGCTATGTAAGAACATTAATGTAAACGGACCAGTGGTTCTTGAAGATAAAAGCCAAGCCTACTCATGACTTTTATATTCAGTCCCTTTGTCGAGCGACATTTTTATATAACAAAATACTTTGGCTTGTGTAATATTTACCTGTACCTTGGGCAGAAAGTACTCAGACATATGCACTATACTTAGTAGAACGTTAATTTCATATTAACGTAAGAAGAATGTTTTTAATATATGTATGAGATTATTATGGGATAGTTGTTGATATGGACATGTTTTATGGTTACCTAGTCAGTGAATTTGTGTACTTAACAGTTTTAAGAAAAGGATATTTAAGTTATATCAAATAATAAACCAGTTTAACACTGTTTATAGACATTGTCATTTTTATTAAAAAGGTGAGATTAATGGTATTAAAATATCGAAGCTAATATTTTTATGCCAAAGAATTACTACCACTTCGGATTTTTATCTCAGCAAACGAACCAGGTTTACGACTATCTTATTGATAAGTCGTTATAATATATAGATAGATAGATAGATAGATAGATACAGTCCTTTACCATATCCGTGACTATCTATGTCGTCTCACATCCCCCTTCAATGATGGAAAATTTTACTCAAGAAGAATTTTTCATTATTGACTAATTTCAATTAAATAAACAAATTAACTCATTATTACAAGAAACTAATATCGCCGTACATGTTTCAAATGAAGATGAAATGAAATGATGATGGAAATTGCTAGTAGATGATTGATTGATTATGAAGGCGAACATAAACAAACAATAAAGAAAATAAATATGCACAAACGGTACACCAAATTCTCATGTTTCCAATTATCATTCATATTATTAACGTTTCTCTGTTCTCTATATATTTTAGCCAAATTCAAAATGTTATGAATAAGGCTACCTCTTCGAAATAAAGTAGAATCCTTATGAGAGAGGTTATTGCTTTGAAATAAGTAAAACATGTTGTGAGTAAGGCTATTTCTTTGAAAGAAAGTGGGAAAGTCATGATAAATGTTACTTCTGTGAAATTCGAAACGTTACAAGCAATGCTATTTCTTTGAAGGAAATTGAAATGTTATAAGAAATATTACTTCTTTGAAAGAAGATCGAAATGTTATGAACGAGGCTATTTCTTTGAAAAAAAAAAGTGAAAATGTTATGAGCGAGGCTACCTCTTTGAAAAAAAGTGGAAACCTTATTAGCAAGATTATTTCTTTGAAAGAAAGCCAAAAATGTTATGAGTAAGGCTATTTCGTTGAGAGAAAGTAAAAGTGCTACGAAGAATAATTTCTTTAAAAAGAAAGTCGAAACGTTATGAGTGATGTTATTTCGTGAATGAAAGTAGAAAAGTTATGAGTACAGTTACTTTTTGAAAGAAAGTTAAAACTTTATGAGCGAAAATGTTTCTTTGAGAGAAAGTGGAAATGTTATGAGCAAGGCTACCTTGAAAGAAAGTTAAAACTTTTTGAGCGAAAATATTTCTTTGAGAGAAAGTGGAAATGTTATGAGCGAGGCTACTTCTTGAAAAAGTGTCGAACCGTTATGAGCAAGGCTACTTCTTTGAAATAAATTGGACGTGGTATGAACGAAGCTACTTCTTTGAAAGATACTCAAAGTGTTATGCGTAGGGCTATTTCTTTGATAGAAAGTTAAAGTGTTATGAACGAACTATATCATTGAAAGCAAGTCGGAACGTTATGAGAAAAGCTATTTTGCGAATGAAAGTGGAAGTTTTACTTATTTGAATAAAAGTTGAAACGTTATAAGCAAGGCTACTTCTTTGAAAGTAGGTGAAAATGTTATGAACGAGCTATTTCTTTGAAAGAAAGCCGAAAGCGAGATATTTTTAGAGAGAAAGCAGAAATGTTATGGGTGAGACTTATACCAAGAAAGTCAAAATGTTATGAGCGAGGCCACTTCTTTGAAAGAAGGTCGAAACATTATGAGGAAGGATACTTCTTTGAAAGAAAGTCGAAGCGCTGTGAAGAACATGGTTTCTTTAAAAGAAAGTGAAATGTTATGAGCGGGGCTACTTTCATGAAAGAATATCATTACGTTATGAGCGAAGTTATTTCTTTGGAAGAAAGGGAAAAAATGTTATGAGTGATGCTACTACTTTGAGAGAAAGTAGAAACGTTATAAGTGAGGTTATTATTTTGAAAGAAAATGGAGATATTTTGAGCTAGGTTATCTTTAACGAAAGTTGAAACGTTGTCAACGAAGCTGAGTTTTCAGTATTTGTGTTTTGATTCCTTATCCAATATCTAAATTTGTAGAACGAGACTTACTATTGTTCTGGGCTTGGAATCACCAACGGGATGGAAACCACCCCTGTTGGGGGGTAGGAAGGGGTAGCTATTTCTTTGAAAACAGTGGAAATGATGTAGACAAAGCTACGTTCTTTGAAAGGAAGTGAAAATAGCTATTATGACTGGAAGTATTTTTTTTGGGGGGGGGAGAAGATACGAGGAAAGTAGAAAAGTTATAAGAAAGACTATTTTAATACGGTATAATTCTCATGAAAAATAAAGAAATAAACACAAACATCTAAGCTTAGGAATTTACAACAGCTCCATGTTCGTTATTTTGTTTCTTTAACAGGTGTGTTTATACCTTACGCATCGTTAGAGGTTACTCATCCTTCTGTTATGAAAATTTATGAATACACATGTGGCTAACAAAAATTAAAATCTGCCTTTTACATGAGAAGATTCCCCACACACATTAACTCGTCTCGTCAAGAGAATCTCAAGAGATGTTGTGCGTGATCCCTCACTTTAATATACAATATGTGTGAACATTTCACCTTCTCTGCTATTTATAAAAGAGATAATTTGAAGTGGGAAAGAAATTAATGTAAGCTAACTTGGTTCTGAGGAAAATAGCTTACAATTACATCTACTAACAAGTAGTTATCAGTGAAGATTGTTCCAAGAGGCTTTTAAGTTCTTATAAGTCCAGCTCATTCCGTCATGGTATTCTTCTCTAATTTTCACCAAGAAAGAAAAAGTTTAAGGTTAGCCCACTGTTGGGAAACATACATTACAATTTTCCGTTAAGAAGTTTTAATTTTGATTTTTTTCCCCCTTGAAATGTAATATTTTGTCATTAGCTTCAATCTAAAAAGAGGAAAGTTTTCTTGACAAATTAAAACCTAAGTTCTTGAGATAAAACGACAGAACTTTTTTAAATGTTTCTGCTTCTCAGATTTAAAACAAAGAAACTCGTTTTAAAAATATGTGCTCAGAATGGAAGCTGCCGGTCATTCCGAACTAAGAATTGGATACACTATTGTAGATGTTCCTACATCTAGTTTTGCAAACGTTTCTTCAGTACTGTTTATTATAATAAAAGTTTTAAAATTTGAACGTATTACAATGATTCGTATTCCAAGTGAAATTATAGGTTCACGTCCCATGTAGTTTCGGTGACGAAAAGAGTCGCTAAACTGAAGCAAAGCAACTATGCAATATGGTAGTACGTTCTTGAAATTTGGTATATCATCGGTCTAACTGTTTGCACTTCTTTTCAAATAAATACTGTCCTAGTTAGAGATTTTTTTTTACTGTGCCAAAGGCGTGATGCTGTAATCTGTAAAACTACCTATCAACAGGGCAGTCAAAGATCGATTTAAAGTCGCAGAGAGACTTAGCATCCCTTTCTAACCTGATATAAATGCTATTCTGCAGTTTATCCATCCACTAGCAGGGGCACCCTCAACGGGGTGAACCATCGGCTGGTTCTCCCCCCAAAAATTCCTAACTCAAACTACAGTCATATCCAAAATGATTGTCGCATATATATATATAACTGTCTTCGTGTAAGACTATAATTTGATAATGATTTTGCAGGATACTTTTAATACTGATACTATGTGTATAATAGGAAAATGTATATTTGTGGTAAATTTCATAGGAAAATTATTATAAATACGAAAATTAGAATGAGTAAAACAAAATGTTGCAAAATGGACAATAAAGATTTATTTTCGTTTTATTGTTCTTGTTTACTGCTCCTTTGACATGAAATTTGCCATACACATGTCTTTGTCGATTATACACATACCAACATTATTAGAAATACCAGGCGAGTTCGTTATCAAATTATATTCCTACAACAACATATTTATAGGCATGCGACAATAATTTTGGACATAAGTGTACATTTGTACATTTCCTCAATAAAGTTATATTTGCTTAACAGGGATGTGATTGGTGTAGCATGAAAATTTTTTGTTACACTTGATCTATAGACCTACTCTTTCTTTTATAAAAATAATCTAGTTCCATCATTTTTTTCTGAAAATACAGATGGAAATATTTTACGGTAACGTATTGCCTTTCCGGGTGTAGAATAATACTCGTTCAATACTACATAGACGTAGTGACCTGTAATATTGTATACCCTCAAAGCTTGCCCTATTCTCAACAAACGTTTCTGGGTGCATGTCTGGCACAGGAGCGTCATTTCAGATTTTGCTTGGGGGGGGGGCAAGACCCCTTCATATAAACAAAATTTCGCATTTTTCACAAACTTTCTGCTGTTATGTTGATAAAATCTATATAGATCTCAAACTCAGGGGGGCAATTGCCCCTCCCTATCCCCCTTAAATGACGCCCCTGGTCTGGCAACTAATAAATGGCTATCTAGTGTCTCAATAACAATAAAATAACAAAAGAGGATAAATTAACTTTAATTACATAAATGTGAAGGGAAACCAGAGTTGTCATAAATATATCTACTTTATTCTCACTAATAGAGATCGCATTCTTTCAACCCGCCCTGAATATTCCCAAGAAGATTAACACCCTCGTCTCAGATAACATTATGTGTCTTTATGTTATGTGAACAGCACTTCATTGCTACCATCACCCCTTCTCTCATCGCGTTCTTATGTATTAAATTCAATAAATAAATCAATAAATAATTCCAGATACCCTCTACTGACTGGCCCAAGAGAAGGCATTACCTTCTTTGATCCGCCCATCTATTAATGGGAATAAAACTGCACCTTAAAGAATAAATAAATGTATTACAAAAAGTGAATATGAATAATAAACATGTTTAAATTACTATATTTGAGAACCAAATAGTAATCTAGTGTAGTACTTTGTATAAGTAATGAACGTAAAGGGCTGATTTGAATGCCTTACTGCTATACGCGTATGTATATATGTCAACGACAATGTTCTTTATGTATTGTAAATAAACAATTAAAAACATTCAATACATGATCTAAGTATAGCCAAATTGGAATAACAAAATATAGTAACCAGGCGAAAATTGTTTCGGGTGAAAATAGCAATTCTTTCAGTTGTCAAATTGGTGGAAAGCACATTGATGTATCATCACACCCAAACATATATAAAGTGTCCTTAAAAGATGGTATAGTAAAGTGTAGAAAGGAACGATTATTTCTCTTACTTTGTCATAAGTTTGAGGGCATGTAGTAGTGTTAGAGACCTACTAGCCGGCCACTACACAAACAATTGAAGGATAATTAGAAAATTATATTAAATAGAAGAAATCATAGCGATAATAACAGTGAATGACATAGTTGACATAGAGAAGGGCATAGTTGATCCCTGAGGTTGTGAAATGCATACATTTTAGCGCATTCTGTACTGATGTACTAATTTATTTTAGAAAAACCTGAAACTCTTGTGTCGGTGAAGAATCTTACCATCCTCATAAGCAAAATCTGAAAATATACTGGTGGATTTTGAGATGTTATGGAGGAATAACTGGAAGCTAATGGATATTATATGTTCTTACGTAACCTTTGATAACATAAGTTAGAATTTAATCAGGTTCAGGTTCAATTTTTGGTTTAAATCGCTAAATAACATTAGTATTAGTAAAACCAAAACCATTAAAGCCTTACTAGTAGTGAAATTCTATTTGTACAGAGACTGACAAAAATGTAATACTTGTTTCCTAAATTCATATCAGAGAGTAGATGTTACCATAGTGAAAGTAAGCCATAATCCGGTCCACAGAAATTGTCTGATTTTACAGGCAGCAACTTACGTAGCTGCGAAATTCGGAGTATACAGATTGGATCGGGAATTGCAGCCGGGTATGCATCTTATTATGTTGGTGAGCTAATCACTATGTAGCCAATTCGATCTGCGACCAGCAACACGTTTTCACTCATAAGGTGTCGTGTTCAACAACTCACATCAATTGAACTATGCCATACGTTCTTTTGTTATGAAAATATAATGTCTATAACAGAGGATATGGTATAAGGGCATGCTCATTTCTCATATTACATCTAGTCTAATTAATCTAATATCATATTACATCTAATCTAAGTAACAAACTAATAACCTCTATGGCCTCTTGAACCTGGAGGTTCAATGCCGCGTTCACAAAAGCTCTCCTCTGACTTCTATCCTTAGCCAACTTGATCCAGTATTTACTTTGTATTCCTATTTCTGCGAGATCAATCTTAATATTGTCCTCCCATCTGCGCCTGTGTCTTTTCCCGATTGTATTTCCAGATAAAATTTTGAAAGCATTCCTAATTTCTTCCATCCTGGCTACATGACTTGCCCACCTTAGCCTCCTAGATTTGATGACCCTAACAATGTTTAGTACACCGTATAAATTATGTAGTTTCTCGTTATGAAGTTTCGCCATTGTCCATTCCCGTTCCTCTTGTGTTCAAATATTCGTCTCAAGATCTTGTTCCCAAATGCTTTCAGTCTACGTTCTTCCCTCAGAGTAAGCGACCATGTTTCCCAACCATACAGAACTAAAGACATGAATATTGTTTTATATATTTTAAGCTCCAAATTCCTCGACAGAATTTGCGACGACAAGAGATTTTGAACTGAATAGCAACACGAATTCCCTGCTTTTAGTCGACATTTAATTTCTTCGTGAATAAGGTTTTCATCTGTTAATATTGATCCTAGATATTTGAAGTTATTCACATTATCAAAAGCGTTGTTTGATATTTTAACGCATCCATAATTTGATGTATTACGATCTCAACGAACTTCCATGTATTTAATTTTCTCTGCATTTACTTCTAAACCCATGTCCCTGCAAGCGTTTGATAAGACCTTTGCATTTCTTTCTTTTTTGTTCTAGCATCCTCTATTAAATTTACATCATCAGCATAGGCCATAACCTGGTGAATACAATTCAACTCTAGGCCCTGGTTGCTATCTTTGATTTTCTTTAAGGGGCGCGGTGGCTCAGTAGTAGAGCGTTCACTTCGTTGCTTTGGGTCCCTGGTTCGATGTGCACTTTGTGGTGGATAAACACCGTGCTCGAGGGTTTTCTCGGGGTTCTCCCGTTTCCTCTCAATTTCTTCATTCCACCATTTCTATCATCTTTCATCTTTACCGTCTCCTTTAGCCTAACCAGCATACTGTGGGACGTAAAGCTTAAAGACTTCATTTTTCATTTTTTGACTTTCTTTATAGCGTACTCCAGGACAAAGTTGAATAATAATGGCAACACGTCACCTTATTTCAGGCCATTCCTGACGTGAAAGCTACTGGACAAAAATTCTCCTACACGGACTTTACTTTGAGATTTATTTAAACATAACTTAATTAAATCTAATTAGCTTTTTCGGTATTCCAAATTCTGTAAGAACGTTGTACAATGTTTCTCTCCTAAGTGAGTCGTAAGCCGTTCTAAAATCAATAATGGTTGATATACCAAGTTATTATCTTCTATCTTCTTTTCGAGTATATGTCGAATGATAAATGTTTGGTCGATAGTTGATCGATTTCGTCTAAGTAAAGACTGTTCATAAATATATTGTGTACATTGTATTGTTCAAACTACGCATCTGTGCAGTTCATGTGGTCTGGGTGTTAGAGCGCTAACTTGAAGAATAAATCTACGTTGCTGGTTAGCGTACACGTTGGGTAGTGTAATAATTTATGTGGTGGCACGATGGCTCAATAGCAGAGCATTTACCTCTTGGGGATAAGGTTTCTGGTTAGATCCTCACTTTATTTTAAACTCTTTGCACTTAATTGAACTATTGCCAATTTAGGATATCGTGCAGGAGCGGATCCAGGACCGACTTCTGGGGGGGGGGAGGGCGGTGGGTTGTCATACTGTTACTTAGAGCTACTTTTAACAGCTTCAAACTCTGGAATGGTTTTTTTTATATGTATAATATAAGAAAGTTTCCTCTTCTGGGAGGGAGGGGGGGGGCAATGGCCCCGATCGCCTCCTGGATCCGCCACTGATATCATGTATTGAATTTAGACTATATCCTTTATGGACATTACGAAAAAGTGAAGAAATACGACTGGAAGCCTTCGAAATGTGGATGTGGAGAAGAATGGATAGAATTAGCTGGGTCGAGCGGCAAACGAATGAGAGGGTGTTAGAAATAGTGGAGGAAAAAAGAATAATTTTAGGTATTATTAAGAAGAGAAAGAGAAGCTGGTTAGAACATTGGCTAAGAAGGAACTGTATCATAAGGGACGTTTTAGAGGGTATGGTGGCAGGAAAGAGAGGAAAAGGTCGAAGGAATCTACAATTAATGGACAATATTAAAACGGAGAAATCGTACGTGAAGATGAAAAGGTTAACGAATGACCGTGAGTATGGAAGCCTCTCATTTACGGTAAGTGACCTGCCAGTAATGGCAGAATATCTATTATGATGACGATCCTTCAATTTGTGTAGGCCTACTTACAGTTACGTAGCTGTATTTTGATATGCAATTAAATTAATCAGCTAAACAAATTAAAATGTTCTAGTAAATAATACCTTTATCAACTCTTAATATTGCTAAATAGAGTTCTTCAAGTAATAACTACGCAATACGAATTGTTATTCTACAAGTTGCAAATCGCAAACATCCATTACTTTTTTTCTCTTTTTTGTTAGACTTAAGTAATAACTTTTAATAATTTAAGTTTTTTTATTACACACAGTATAATGAAGTTAGCAGCCATCTGATTTGATCCAATATTAAATAGTTTTAAATATTCAACGTAAAATATGTACATACACGACAGCTGTGACATAAATTTAATTAGATTCAACTTATCATCTTTATTTCCTTTAAAAAAAAAACCTAAGCACATGCAAGAAATTCGACGTAAAAGCAGTAGTTGCAACACTGTTGCTGTAGCGACATGTTTTCCTCTACACTCTCAGCGAATAAAGTAAAGGAAGGGAGAAACAACATTTGGTTTGTGTGGGCTATAAAAAAGGTGAAGACCGTAAACAAAGAGCACTTGGAGTGTAAAATTACCTCAGGGAACAAAGAACACGGAAGACTAGTTTCATGTTAGACGAAACTTTGTCAACTTGATGTCATGAGTTACAATCTAACGTTAACAAGTATTTTTGAAACCAGATTTTGTATAAATTAACTTAAGATGGATCTCCACCCGGAAGTCAGTACATATTTTAGCTCATAGCATTAACTACTGCGTAATGAAACGTTATATATTATAAATATTGTACTATAAAGTAAAGTTATGTTTCAGCTACAACATAGATTCATTTGGTTGTGTCTTCTGATATCGAAAAAGGTAACAAATAAAATAAAATATTTGATACGTTTTACAATAAGCACACAAGATGGGACCTGCTGTTAGATCTTACTAGAAGTGTTCAATTTTATGAAATGTTTATTTGAATTGTAAAGTACTTTAAATAAAGTGACGATCTTATTAGAAAATAGATAAATTATTTCACCGTTTTTCGTGTTATGTTTCACTTTTTATTTAAATATTAATTTACATTTAAGGAAATAGATTTTGAGAAGAAACTTGCGCAGAACGCCATAATGCGTTCTTGTCAAATTTGTATCTTTAGTTCCTGGATTCTGCCGGTGCAGTTCGAGAAGCGGAACTTAGCTGTAAATTGCAGTAAGGGTCGAAAATTAATTTCTCCAGTAGGTATCCAATCAGAATTCCATGATTATTTCCTTTATTATCTGACACCAGTAAACACTCGACACTACCTGGCAACGCCGCACTATTCAAGCAGCATTTAGCATAGCACTGAGAACAGCTAGTGATCTACCTTAAAAAGGTTCTTCTGTACATTCCATAAGATTTTTGTTGAATTCTAGTGACTTAGCAACCTAAGAAAAGTAAAGAAGGAACATCAAAAATATAGATAATCTTTCATCTTTCAGTTAAATGCCCCACGATTATGCACTTTACGGTAAGGGAGACGGATGATAAGGGCAAGTAAATGATGATGGAAAAATCGGTAGAATGAGAATGTGGGAGGAAACGGGAGTATCACGTGAAAAATCGATGGATACGATGTGGTCTGCCACAAACTTACTTGAGCGGGGATCGAACTAAGGACCCTACGCAACGAGATATTTACAAACTCCTAATAACAAAAGGCAAACGTAAGCTCCCTCGAGGTTAAGTAATTAATCTACGCGCCTTTGGCTTGGGAAACCCGGGTTCGATTCCCAGCGGGAGCTCATGTGGTTCGTATTCCACGTTAACCGGTAGGCCCACATCTCATATACCCTCGTTGCTGAAAGAGACGCTCAACTAAAAACCAATCAATCAAAAGGAAAATGTTTCAGTCTGTACCTTACGCTCATTCGTGATAGTATACTGTTATGCTGATAGGTGTCACCACCTGCCCTGCTTAAGTCAAATAGATGTCGCTAATGTGCAGGCAATTTGCGTAATTTGAAACTATTCTGACTGGCAACACTGCTACTATCAGAAATGAGTTACCAGCTCTACAGCGGATGCTGGGAGTGTCCCCTGTTTTGATTCAAACACTGGTTCACACGTTTCGTCAGGTTGGCAGCAACTTTATGAAGATTAGAAGTGTTGTTCTCAATGGCACTGCGAATGTTCGTTTCCAGGTCTTGAATAGTTCGAGAATTTTTATTGTATACCTCTTGCTTTAAATAGCCCCATAGAAATTAATAACAGTATTGCCGGGTGCATGTAAGTAAAAATTTTATCATGATAATTTCAAAGTTTGTTTTTCATTGTTTTCAGGAATTGCATAATGTAGACAGATCCTTAACATACCTTTTGATGCACTGAAACATCAGCAGGGTTGCCAATTCAGAGTGTTAATTTATGAAAAATACGATTTCCCTAGTTCCCCTTTACAGAGGCTTCATCCGATTAGTTATCTGTGGAAATGAAAAATACTTTTTTCTGCTCCATAGTTTCCAAGCTACTTCAACTAAACAAACTGAAAATTAACGACATAATATTCATACGTATGAGTTATGAGTCAATTTACATGTTTTGCAAAAAAAATTGATTTACACCTTCGGTTACATCTGACAACACTGTGTGGTTCCTAGTGTACTTCAATCGTTTCTTCCTAGTTTAAAAATATATGCATGAACAAGGCTTCATTTTGGTATAACCATTATTTGTGTATCACTTAAGGTTCAAAGGTTCTACTATCCCAAGCTCCGAGTTACATTGTATATTGGACACCCTGTATTTTGTTCGAACGCAGTTTACTTACAAGAGAAAGTGTTACAGAGAGTGGTGATCTCGGGAGATTTCTTCCTGAAGAGCTATCACTACAGATGTGTGTGTGGGAGGGGGGCGCACTGTGGCTCAGTGGTAGAGAGCTTTACCTCTGGTGCGTGGCGTCCTTGGTTCGATTCCCGGCCAAGTAGTTTATGGGGAACAACATCGTGTCTGTGGGTTTCCTCTGGCACTTCCGTTTACTTCCACATTCTCATTTCACCAATTCTTTCATCATCATTCACTTGCCTTAATCATTGTCTCCTTTAGGATACAATGGTCTCCTTTAGGATACAATGGTCTCTTTTAGGATACAATGGTCTCTTTTAGGATACAATGGTCTCCTTTAGGATACAATGGTCTCCTTTAGGATACAATGGTCTCCTTTAGGATACAATGGTCTCTTTTAGGATACAATGGTCTCCTTTAGGATACAATGGTCTCTTTTAGGATACAATGGTTTCCTTTAGGATACAATGGTCTCCTTTAGGATACAATGGTCTCTTTTAGGATACAATGCTCTCCTTTAGGATACAATGGTCTCTTTTAGGATACAATGATCTCCTTTAGGATACAATGGTCTCCTTTAGGATACAATGGTCTCCTTTAGGATACAATGGTCTCCTTTAGGATACAATGGTCTCTTTTAGGATACAATGATCTCCTTTAGCATAATCATGGGATGTTAAATTGAAACATTTCATTACAGGTGGGAGTAAAAATAGTACTGTAATAACACTGATAACTTCCGTTAAGCACGATCGGGGATTTCCCCGGAGAAAATTTTGTAGTTGTTGAACTTTGCCTGGGCAACCACCGGGATTCATCTCTGGTTGCAGAACATAGCAATATCCTACTTCTTTCCCCCTCTTCCTAACAACTAAAACACGGCATGTTTAGTAGGAGAATATTCTATCTTTCAGACTCCTCTTCCTCTTCCTACTACTACTAGCTTCCTTGGATCACAACTGCTATGGCTAGCAAGACGTCCTATACTTATGTGATGTGTAGCCAGCAGATTAGCTCCCGTGCATTCTTTTTTCTTTTAGATTTCTAGACCGAAACTTGCTATATCTTATCTTAAATAGCTCCCCGATTACTTCACTACGTTGTATCAACAATACTATGCTTCTACTAAAACCAAAACCAGAAACATTCTTACTAAAACCACGCAAAATAATTATAGAACTTCATGCAGATACCATTACTAAAAGAGTAGAATCCCTTTGTTTCTTTTAAGTTAAAATGTATAAGAATTAACTAATTAAATTGATACTTACCTCCCCAACAGGAATGGCCGTAACTTAAACATGATCCTGTAAGAAAGAAGAAAAATATATTAATTTCACGCATGAGCCACCGCTAATAAATTATATAAAAAATACCCATACATTTTACCTCCTGCAACTAGTAATATTAGAACATTTTATCATAATATTGCTGCCATATTAAATTCAAAATATGTTCCACAACCCAGTAGATAGTTCACTTCTTTGTAAAAAAAAAATAAATAAAAAAAAAGTCGTTAGCTCTTGTCAGAATGACCCTATAAAGAAAGTTTTTTGTGAATCACTCTTGCTTCGGTATCTTGTCGCTAGAATATGCATTTTCCGACTTAAAATGCTGAAGTAGCTCCTTGCAAATATTATAATTTTGTATTCTTCAGTATAAGTGACATATTCTTGATGTGGGAGCTATTTCATCTTGTGGGGGAGTTCTTGACGTTTGTGTTTTATGTGTGGATGGTCACGCGCTTGGTTTGAAACTCAACTAATAATTTAGATTAGTGAAACGTCAAACTTCTTCAAATGTTGGCTCTAAACCTAATGAGATAAAACAAGATGGGTTAACATTATAAAGTACCCAAAATCATTTCATAAATTCATTTTGGAAACTGGGTAAGAAGTAAGTCGCAAATTACTTAGTTGTTTAAGAAAATAAAACAGGAAACTGAGATATCACACCACAGGAATACCGGTATGGAGTATTCCTGCAAGAAAATAAATCGTAAGATATTTCATAACAAACTCTTAGATAAGTGCTAGGCTGCAACTAGATGGATCTAGGTAGTTCATAGATTCCGCAAATGAAGTATCTTCGAGAAGACCAAACGTTAGCTCAAGGAATGTGAAGTTAGTGTTATGGGATATGAAGTAAGGACAAGCTAGGACATCTTTATTTCATGTGGAAATTCAACCAGCCATCAATGGAAGCCAAGCAGCCTTCAAGAGTTCACTGCCTGATGTTATTAACATCAATATTCTGTTGTACGACGCTATCTGACTTTACATTGAAAGATTAATTAACTATTGCTTTGCTGTTATTGAGGAAGTCTTTGTACTTGTAATTTGTAATAAACAGTGATAGCGATCTTCAGAACTTTCACCCTTTAACAGTCTCACACGCGACGCTTTTAATTTGCTTTGTTAGATCAATTGCTTCTCTCTATTGGTTCGACCTCATTGGCCCCTCATAGCCAGGCTACTGCAAGACATTGTCCGTTTCGTTCGTTTACCCACGACACGATGTTACAACAAGGAAGTAATGTCAGCAATCTCAGGACCAAGTTTGAGAACTTGGTGTTTAGTCGACGACATGTAGAAACATGGACTTGGTCAATGTCAGTTTTGGGTAATCGACCACGCTCAGGAAACTCCGTGGTGTCACCATCATCTCATTCTGACGTCAAAGGGACAGTCAGGTCAAAAGCAATTGAGAAAGCACGATCTTGGTCTTTTGGATCTGAACCACGACGCGAGACATATCGGAGTCTCCCTGCCTTTGGGACCGGCATTCAATGCCATGGTTGTTTGTCGGACAAGTTTTCAGTATGGAGATCATCAAGACATCCCGACCTGCAAGTCACTGGAACTTCGAGGACAGCGCCTAAAGATCACCTACGAGTAAAATGAGAAGAATGGAACGACTTCAAATTAGGATGAGACTGTTCTAAATTAGTTGCTATTCCTTTGCTCTACCATCTATTCCTTAACGCCCTTATTGCTGCCAATTTTCAATGAAAATGCATTGGTTATTTTCAAATTATTTTAACACTAAATTCATATTCATTATCTTGTCTAATTTTCCTCATGGTTCTAGTCGCCTAAGACTAGTGGTGGAGACGCCCCCATTTAGCATAGTATTGTTATCCCGCACCTCTTAGGTGCCTCTCATTTCAATCCCGACAGTTAAGTGGTGTTGGAACATTAGGAAAGAATCTGTGAGGTTGGTAGGACCAAGAGCGCCGATTTCTCTGTAAATTTGGGGGTGGGTGCATTCAGATGCAGAAGGTATATATATGAGGATTTCAAGACAAATTCCATTCAAATTATGCCAAATATTGTATATTCATAAATAGAATAGGGGGTCCTCATGAGCTTTGGGTAGGCAGGTCCCCCTGGCCCCCCAGGATCAGCACCCTTGGGTAGAACTAGAGATTCAAGGCAGCAGATACAATTAGTGAGTATATTACATTAATCTACAATGTTTACAGACCATATTGGATCAATGATACAGCACTCCCTAGGTTTTAGCTCGGGTAAAGTGGTCTTTGTGGAATACAATCGCAGTGTGAATGTGTTTTCCCAGGGTTTTCCCGTATCCTCCTCATCTTCATTCCACAATTTCATGCATTATGATCAGTATCATCATAATCCCTCTTTTATGTCCACCACTGTATATACACGTAATGCTGAAATAGTGTGTTCAGATGTGAGATTTGTCCTAATTTTAGGTTTTAATTTGAGGTGTTTTGCGAGATGTACAACAACGAAAATCTCATAAATTAAACTGAAAGAGGTTTTAATAGAAGTGTCTACTTGCGAATTGTCTTATGCACTGGGAAAAGCCTTGCACGAAGAGATTTTTCTGAAACATATCTGGTAAATCTTGATGATTATGAATATTCCAATTCCGTGTTTTTGATTGTCGTTCAGCTCAAGTCCCGATAAAATGTTGTTTGGTGGCGGATTATTATCTCAGAGACGAAGTACCTATGATACCTAGTAATCATTTACTAGTCTTGTAGCAATTATACCGAACACTCTCCGTTTAGGTGGTGTCAAACTTAAAACGAATCCTGTTTCACATATAGGTAATCCAGTCTCTTTCTGGTATAATTTAAATTGAAGTCTGGTAAACGAAGAGTATATAACTTATGTTCATGATGACAATGGACATACATTTATTTTTTGAGTACAACTGGATTCTATTTTTAAAATTATCTAGGATTTTATATGTCAGGGTCTTTGCTGAGGTTGGTAATTTAAAAGCTCGTCGACGTGACGTAAATCCACGTACAGAAATAAAACTTTTCCGAGTGCGGATTCCAGACGTTTCAGGATAAATTTTGGAATTTAGGAAGTAAGAAATATGTCTGTGGTAACTTTCCGTAATGAGTTTTAATTGTATAATTAAAGTGCCACCAACGAAGGAAACTTAGTTTCGCATTTTCTAATATTTCCTAAACTTATACCACAAACTAACGTATATTTGACTTGAAATAAAACCTAAGATTAGGACTACCACACTTATTACATTGTGGCCTGGAAGTAGAAAAATTCCATTCCTGAGTACTACGGACTTTTCGGGGGAGAGGTAAGGCGTCTCTTCATTCTTTATTTTCTATTTCTGTTTTAGTTTCCTGGAAAGGACAATTGGCAAAGTTTGAAATGTGTCTAAATAGTAGTTGAGTAAGCAAAGGAAAGATGGTTTTCCTTTGTTTGGTGATATCAAGACTGTGTTGTGTTAAGATTTTATTGAACGATATACGTATTTTCAAATATAGTAAAAAGGGGCACGGTGGCTTAGTGGTAAAGTACTTACCTCTAGAGCGTGGTTCTATCACCGGCCAAGTAAGTTTGTGGAGGATAACATCCCGTCCATGAATTTTCTCGGGGAAGTCCCGTTTTCTCCCACTTTCTCAATCCACCAATTCTTCCATCATCATTCACTCGCCTCGATCATCGTCTCCCTTAGCCTAAATGAATCGTAGGATGTTAAACTTAGATTTCCTTCCCTTTTTTAAAACATAGTAAAGGAGCAGTAGAAGTTTGAGTAGGAAGTAGGTAATTGTACGGCTAGTTAGATTTGAATATAGTGTCTCTTTGAGCACCGAGACTATATGAGGCATGGACCTACAACTTAACGTGAAATCCCAACCACAAGAGATTGCAACGAGAATCGAACCCAGCCATCCGGTATAAAAGGCGCGTGCGCTAACCATACAGCGAATAAAGCTCGGAAGTAATTAGTGAAAATGAAATTAAATCTTTAAGTTTTACGTCCCACGTTTATGCCGGCTAGGCTAAAGGAGACGGTGGGGATGAAATGATGGACTGAAGAAAGTAGGAGGAAACAGGAGATACCCGATAGAACTCATGCACACGGTGTTTGTCCACCACAAAGCTTCCTTGGCGCGAGTTGAGATCGAAACAAGCACCCCATGCACCGTAGGTGAAAGCTCTACCACTGAGCCACTGATGCTCTGTGAGTAATTATTATCTCAATGCAAGTGACTATATGAAGTTGAGAGAATAAGGCCTTCAAGATACTCAGACAAAGCATTTACCTTAGTCTTGTCTTAGTGTAGAATAGAACAGATTGTTCAAGCGTTGGTTTATATCAGTGTCGTTGCCATAGTAATCCTGCTGCTAATACATTTAAATGACAACCTGGAAGAGTTGAATATTTCGGGGAAGAAGTAAAATTACTTTTAAAGTATAAGCTATGGCTGAGTTGCACTATGATATTCTAATTGAACATTTAATGTATATTTAAGCAAAAATCAAAGCTAGTGCGTTGGCAACGGAAGCACAACTATGATCGAGAATTAAAAAAAAAAAAAAAAACATACTGGTTATTGGAAACCAAAGGTTTGTCACGGCAATTAAAACTAGGGATGGCCACAGAGTTCCGGTTCCGGCGGAACTGGTTCTCTGAGATCCGGTTTTCAGAACCGATTCTGGAACCGGTTCCGGACCTGGATCCGAAATCCCGGTTCAAGTACCGAATCTTAGGAACCGGTTCCAGACCTGGATCTGAAAACCCGGTTCCAGACCTTGATCCAAAAGCCCCCAAAGACCCGTAAAGACCCGCTTGTGCCCCAAGAAAAAGAAATTTTCTCCACCAGTGGGTGTTTAGCCAAATGAGTTGGCCAGTTTGCCTGTTTAGCCAATGAGTTTGCCAGTTACCTAGTTCATTTAGCGAAATAAGACAAGCGGCCGCCGCCTAGGCGCCTGTCTGTCGATTCCACCATTTCATCTAGCACACTGTTCACAGCCTGCCAGCAGCTCGGGTTTAGCGTAGGGATGGTCACAAATTTTCGGTTCCAGCGGAACCGGTCCCGCGAGGAACCGGTCCTTGAAGATCCGGTTTTCAGAACCGTTTGCGGAACCGGTTCCAGATCTGGATCTGAAAAACCGGTTCCGGGATCGGATCTTCTAGAACCGGATTCGTTCAGATTCGAAAACCGGTTCCACCAGGAACCGGTTCTGGCCATCCCTAATTAAAACTTCATGTCATGAAAATAAATGTAGCACAACCTTGGAATCAGGCTTAATTATTGAAATAAGTTTTGGCTCTGGGTGTTCATTCCTTTGCTGGCTTCTCAAATGTTCGTAATATGCTTGGCCCACTTGAAGTATGCAAAGACGTAATGAAGGATTGATCTAATGTTTTTTCGTCGTCATGGAAATTTCCTTTGACATAAATTTTTGATTTCAAGACTACAGAATATTTATTCAGAAGGTATACAGTGCAAGGTTAGTAGGCTGTACTGAGATTATTGTGTAGAAATCCTTTACACATTTTCTTGGAATAATTTATTTCATTATAATGTTTGTAGTTCTACAGATATTAGGTTGGGACATAAATAACTTCCGGTTTTTACCATATACAGTGGAACCTGGATAATTCGTACTTCTGTAATTCGAAAACTTCTTTATTTCGAATTTTTCTCTTGGTCCCTAGAATTTTATATACAAACAATGCTTTAAAAAATCATGGCTAATTCGAATTATAATCTGGATAATTCGAAGCTTTTGCCGTGTAAATTTAAAAGGAGGTCAAGTCATCGGGTCGGATTTTCCAAGAAATTGATGAAGATACATACTGTAGCAGGCTTTCCGCCCCGCCCGCAGACTACTCAGCTTGAAGGTCATCAATGTTCATGCATAATACAGTGCTAGTGTATGTACGTACGTATTAGAGTACAATATTTTACTTCATATTGTATTAACCTATGTTTTTTTCTAGTTTTACAATGAGTGTATGGTACTTAAAACACTTATTATTAGCTCCAATAATGGTCTTTATGTTAAAACCTGAAGTTTGATTGTTTATTTCAACCATTTACAAAAACTTTTCTAATTCGAATTTTTGTATAATTCGAATTTTTCTACTGGTCCCTTGAGATTTGAATTATCCAGGTTCCACTGTACTTATTTTGTTTTCATTAAATAACAAAATCATATTAATTTATTCTGTATTTGCTACTGTTATGCGTAATCGTCTCCCATCGTCCTGGCAGTTTATCAATTTCTTCCTTGTAAAATGTAGTTGGTTTGGAGTGGAAGATATTGTCGACAATCTTTCTGACTTGCTCCTTAGAATTGAAAATTTTTCCATTCAAAAATTTTATAATGAACAGAAAAGGTGGTGGTCTGTCGAAACAAGGTCCAGGGAGTAAGGTGGATGTGGTAAAGCAAACCATTCAAGCTTAATACTTTTTTCATGAGTGTGGTGAGAGCGGTTTACGTTTATAGTTGCAGGAGAGCTGCAACTACATTGAGTAACATAGAACATACCTCAGGAAGCTTCTCTTTCTTAACATTTACACCTACAGCATTTCTATCTTCTAGTATTATGGTGGCTGTTAAGTGGTTGCAGTCACTTAACAACCGCCACCTACTACCATAATAATTACGATTTCTCTATATAGTGACGCTTGATTCAACAAATAAATAACTCTTGTGAGCAAGTGATGAAAGAGCTGGAAGAAGGAGTAGAATGACTGGCTGACAAAACGCAAACATGAATCTCAAAGTCTCAATGAAACAAATGAATATGGATGTGGTGATGATGCATACAGTTGAATCGGAGTCATTTGAACAGCAACAAGGGGGTGTAGAGTTGTTTAAAGTGTTTAGAATCTGTTTTAAATCCTTCTATAAAAAAGTACAATGCATTTTTATTTTATTGGAAATGCACTTGGGTAATTAGTAGTTCTTTCGTTTTTATGAATTCTGTAAATAAAAGGAAACACAGACAGTTATTAAGATTTACCTCAGATCTTACAGTACATTTCGTTAAAGTGCTGTTTAATAATATTGATGTAGAAGTTTTGTATAAAATGACTTTTAAGCTTCCATTGCGCAGTAATGTTTTAGTTTAACGTTCCACACTTACCAATGGCGGATCCAGGACGGACTTCTGGGGGGAACGGTAGGTCGTAATACTGCTACTTAGAGCTACTTTGAAGAGCTCTCGGATGGGTTTTATTTATATATAAAATAAGAAAGTTTCGTCTTCTGCGGGGAAGGCAATTGCCCCGATCGACCCCCTGGATCCGCCCCTGACACTTACGCACCAACGCTAAGAGACACGGTGATGGTGAGATCGATGATAATGCTGAGAGACAAAATGAGATAAAACTGGAGAATCCCGAGAAGAACACACGCACACTGTGTCTGTCGAACACAAAGTCCACTTGGCAGGAGCTGGAGTTGAACCAAGTACGTCACGTACCAGAGTTGGGTACTTTACCAGCGAGTCATCGCACGACAATGTTTGTTTATTATGCTTGAAAGTGAATTGTGACTGAACGAACGTAAACTTGAAAACATCATGAAAACACAAGAACAAAAAACATATCAATAAGCATGAAAAAACAGGAAACATTTTTCTGTCTGTATTTTCTAAATATTGAAATAACAGTCGGGAATATGGAGAGCGCTCGCGTAGGCGCATAGGCTTTTGATGTTACCTCTGCCTTTACAGATTATCAATGAGAGACTGTTTTTCTATACATTCCATATGAACAACACACACCATAACATTTCTTTATATTGATATAACAGCAATACATTCAGGAGATCGACAAATATAGAACAAACTGTTTCAAAAGCAAACTTAAGCCACGAATGTATCTATTTTCTGCAAAATAGTTGATATTCCATCTTGGAACGTTTGGTTAGGATAAAGGATGGATCATATGAATAGATAACATTATAAGCATATACAAAACATGCAGCTCCCAACGCAATCCTCAAATACTTTTTTTAAAGGTTTAGTACTACCCTCATTCGCACTTCTTTCTCAGATTTTGCGGAAAGAGGGACAAAAATATCCCAGATAGCCTCGCAGTTAGGTAATTTAGTATCAATAAAGCAGCAGCTAGTGACAACATTGTCATTCAAAAGGGATGGTAGCCGACGAGAATTAAACACCAAGTTTCATTATTTGACCAGTTCTCCAGACTTTTAAATGAAATTATTCTAGACTAGCTGAAATACCTGTTGTTTCTCACGCAAAAGTTTGAGTAAAGTATTAGAACCATTTCTTCCTTACGAAACACATGAGGGATGACTTTGGAGTTAAACGGCATAGAGAACATTACTATTCATCTCTGTGACCACGAAAACTATAGATTATGCAGTAATATCGTTATATTGTTTCCGATTTTTTTAACCTTACAACTACTACCACTTTCACCCTTTCAAACGTGGTGGCGCGATGGCTCAGTGGTAGAGCGTTCACCTCCGGTGCCTGGTGTCCCTGGTTCCATTCCAGCTCGCGCCGTGTAGACTTTGTGGTGGACAAACACCGTGCTCGTGGGTTTCCTCGGGGTTCTCCCGTTTCCTCCCACTTTCTTCATTCCACTATTTCTCTCATCGTCACCGTCTTCTTTAGCCTAATCGGCATAACCGTGGGATCGGCATAATTGGCATAACTTAAAGATTCATTTCATTCTTTCAAACGTGGATGAATCTGGACTAAAACAACATCGGATGAGTCACTATTCATATCAGTGACTCAGAATACTAGAGACTGGACACTAATGTCTGTCGTTTTCGATTATTTTTACATGTCACCTCCTCTAACCCCTTCTTACCTCTTGCCGAAAAGGTGGAAAAACTCTAATTTAGACCAGAGTATACCAATGGATAAGAGGGCATCAAAATCGGATATACGAGGACTCAGCGACTAAACACTGTTATATTCATTTTCATTTAAACAAGCTGAAATGCCCGCTCATTGTGCAAAGAAACTGAGTTTTACGAGAGAAGATCAAAAACTAAGGTTATAAGGCCGTTGTGTCTGGAGTTTCGTCTGTTATAGAAGAATGAGGAGTGTGCGATAATTTTAATACCTGGAGTTGTCAACTCTGCAAAGTTTCCGCTACCCGCCACTTACGGCCCTTGTTGCACGTAAATACAAATGGCGACTCGTTTGGAAAACTGGTCTCGCGAAGAAGTCTGCTCAGTTATTGGATTATTGTCGGCAAAACCGTTGTTGAAATTCAGCGGTAGTTGGTAAAGATTTACGGAGAGACTATGATGTCTCGTCAGAATGTCGCAGGAGAGACTATGATGTCTCGTCAGAATGTCGCAGGAGAGACTATGACGTCTCGTCAGAATGTCGCAGCAGAGACTATGATGTCTCGTCAGAATGTATCAGGAGAGTCTATGATGCCTCGTCAGAATGTCGCAGGAGAGACTATGATGTCTCGTCAGAATGTCGCAGGAGAGTCTATGATGCCTCGTCAGAATGTCGCAGGAGAGACAATGATGTCTCATCAGAATGTCTCAGGAGAGACTATGATGTCTCGTCAGAATGTCGCAGCAGAGACTATGATGTCTCGTCAGAATGTATCAGGAGAGACTATGATGTCTCATCAAAATGTCGCAGGAGAGACTATGATGTCTCGTCAGAATGTCGCAGGAGAGACTATGATGTCTCGTCAGAATATCGCAGGAGAGACTATGATGTCTCGTCAGAATGTTTCAGGAGAGACTATGATGTCTCGTCAGAATGTCGCAGGAGAGACTCTGATGTCTCATCAGAATGTCGCCGGAGAGACTATGATGTCTCATCAGAATGTCGCAGGAGAGACTATGATGTCTCGTCAGAATATCGCAGGAGAGACTATGATGTCTCGTCAGAATGTCTCAGGAGAGACTATGATGTCTCGTTAGAATGTCGCAGGAGAGACTCTGATGTCTCATCAGAATGTCGCAGGAGAGACTCTGATGTCTCATCAGAATGTCGCAGGAGAGACTATGATGTCTCATCAGAATGTCGCAGGAGAGACTATGATGTCTCATCAGAATGTCGCAGGAGAGACTATGATGCCTCGTCAGAATATCGCAGGAGAGACTATGATGTCTCATCAGAATGTCTCAGGAGAGACTATGAGGCGCATCAGAATGTCGCAGGAGAGACTATGATGTCTCGTCAGAATGTCGCAGGAGAGTCTATGATGTCTCGTCAGAATGTCGCAGGAGAGACTATGATGTCTCGTCAGAATGTCGCAGGAGAGACTATGATGTCTCGTCAGAATGTCGCTGGAGAGACTATGATGTCTCGTCAGAATGTCGCAGGAGAGACTATGATGTCTCGTCAGAATGTCGCAGGAGAGACTATGATGTCTCGTCAGAATGTCGCAGGAGAGACTATGATGTCTCGTCAGAATGTCGCAGGAGAGTCTATGATGTCTCGTCAGAATGTCGCAGGAGAGACTATGATGTCTCGTCAGAATGTCGCAGGAGAGACTATGATGTCTCGTCAGAATGTCGCAGGAGAGACTATGATGTCTCGTCAGAATGTCGCAGGAGAGTCTATGATGCCTCGTCAGAATGTCGCAGGAGAGACTATGATGTCTCGTCAGAATGTCGCAGGAGAGTCTATGATGCCTCGTCAGAATGTCGCAGGAGAGACTATGATGTCTCGTTAGAATGTCGCAGGAGAGTCTATGATGCCTCGTCAGAATGTCGCAGGAGAGACTATGATGTCTCGTCAGAATGTCGCAGGAGAGTCTATGATGTCTCGTCAGAATGTCGCAGGAGAGACTATGATGTCTCGTCAGAATGTCGCAGGAGAGACTATGATGTCTCGTCAGAATGTCGCTGGAGAGACTATGATGTCTCGTCAGAATGTCGCAGGAGAGACTATGATGTCTCGTCAGAATGTCGCAGGAGAGACTATGATGTCTGGTCAGAATGTCGCAGGAGAGACTATGATGTCTCGTCAGAATAACGCAGGAGAGTCTATGATGCCTCGTCAGAATGTCGCAGGAGAGACTATGATGTCTCGTCAGAATGTCGCAGGAGAGTCTATGATGCCTCGTCAGAATGTCGCAGGAGAGACTATGATGTCTCGTCAGAATGTCGCAGGAGAGTCTATGATGCCTCGTCAGAATGTCGCAGGAGAGACTATGATGTCTCATCAGATTGTCGCAGGAGAGACTATGATGTCTCGTCAGAATGTCGCAGGAGAGTCTATGATGCCTCGTCAGAATGTCGCAGGAGAGTCTATGATGCCTCGTCAGAATGTCGCAGGAGAGACTATGATGTCTCGTCAGAATGTCGCAGGAGAGTCTATGATGCCTCGTCAGAATGTCGCAGGAGAGACTATGATGTCTCGTCAGAATGTCGCAGGAGAGACTATGATGTCTCGTCAGAATGTCGCAGGAGAGACTATGATGTCTCGTCAGAATGTCGCAGGAGAGTCTATGATGCCTCGTCAGAATGTCGCAGGAGAGTCTATGATGTCTCGTCAGAATGTCGCAGGAGAGACTATGATGCCTCGTCAGAATGTCGCAGGAGAGACTATGATGTCTCGTCAGAATGTCGCAGGAGAGTCTATGATGCCTCGTCAGAATGTCGCAGGAGAGACTATGATGTCTCATCAGAATGTCGCAGGAGAGACTATGATGTCTCGTCAGAATGTCGCAGGAGAGTCTATGATGCCTCGTCAGAATGTCGCAGGAGAGACTATGATGTCTCGTCAGAATGTCGCAGGAGAGTCTATGATGCCTCGTCAGAATGTCGCAGGAGAGACTATGATGTCTCGTCAGAATGTAGCAGGAGAGTCTATGATGTCTCGTCAGAATGTCGCAGGAGAGTCTATGATGCCTCGTCAGAATGTCGCAGGAGAGACCATGATGCCTCGTCAGAATGTCGCAGGAGAGACTATGATGTCTCGTCAGAATGTCGCAGGAGAGTCTATGATGTCTCGTCAGAATGTCGCAGGAGAGTCTATGATGCCTTGTCAGAATGTCGCAGGAGAGACTATGATGTCTCGTCAGAATGTCGCAGGAGAGTCTATGATGCCTCGTCACAATGTCGCAGGAGAGACTATGATGTCTCATCAGAATGTCGCAGGAGAGTCTATGATGCCTCGTCAGAATGTCGCAGGAGAGACTATGATGTCTCGTCAGAATGTCGCAGGAGAGTCTATGATGCCTCGTCAGAATGTCGCAGGAGAGACTATGATGCCTCGTCAGAATGTCGCAGGAGAGACTATGATGCCTCGTCAGAATGTCGCAGGAGAGACTATGATGTCTCATCAGAATGTCGCAGGAGAGTCTATGATGCCTCGTCAGAATGTCGCAGGAGAGACTATGATGTCTCGTCAGAATGTCGCAGGAGAGTCTATGATGCCTCGTCAGAATGTCGCAGGAGAGACTATGATGCCTCGTCAGAATGTCGCAGGAGAGACTATGATGTCTCGTCAGAATGTCGCAGGAGAGACTATGATGTCTCCTCAGAATGTCGCAGGAGAGTCTATGATGCCTCGTCAGAATGTCGCAGGAGAGACTATGATGTCTCGTCAGAATGTCGCAGGAGAGACTATGATGTCTCGTCAGAATGTCGCAGAATGTCGAAAGTTTGCGGGTGGCAGAGAAAACACCACCGGCAAGAAGCGCAGTGGCCGACGGTATCAACAGATTTGAACACAGCTCGCGTGGAGAAGTGGATTCAGGACAATCGGAGGAGAACGTTACCTTACTCCAAGCAACTTTCACCTTTCCCCAACTTATAGGAGCACCTAGGAGGCCTTCATTTCACTACAGACGAAGAAATGAAATACTTCGTGACAACGTGGCTGAACATGCAAAGTCAGGATTTTTACTTATCCCACGATGGGACAGGTACCTCAACAGATATAGAGACTGTTTTAAAATAACCTAATGTATGTACTACCTGTTGGCCGTATTGGTTGTTGAAATAATATGCACACGTTTCCGTGCGGGCTTTGTAACCTTACTTTCTGATTACTCCTAGTATAACGAATATTTGAGTTGAGTTGAGTTTGAGTTTAACGTCCCTTTCAGCAGCAATAAAATTTGAAACACCCTAACCCCTAAAATACACCTTTTAGTGAAACTGTCATGATAAAGACTCAACTTGAGCTACATAATAACTATGTTTCAAAAGTAATTTCGAAAGGGTCAGTCGATTTCTAAACCCCAAAAGCTACGAATTCGACTCGTCATATTGAATGTTTTATTTATACCACTTTTCACTCACATATCGATAGGAGAAGAACCTGAACTAAAAATGTCACAGGGATTGCTACTATTCCCTCCGAAAGCTATGGATTCGACACTGATCTCGGCCATTTTCGAATATTTTTACATATTGTGCCTTCCAACCAGGCCAGTATCCATCCCCAAAATGTAGGGGGGGAGGGGGCTGGTAGAAGTTAGGGGGGCCCGATCCAACCATATTATACTTCATCACCAAATTATAGTTCATTTGCAAGCCTATGGTGAAAATTTTAGGGGGAGGCAGGAAACATTTAATGGGAGAGGTCCCCTAGACCCCCGTGGATACGGACCTACATCCAATCCTCACTCCCAGTGGTGTCCTACTCCCACGAGAACCGAATTTAGACTTAAACAGCACGGATTAGTGTCATTATTCATCTCAGTGATGTCGAAAACTATGAATTAGACACTAATATCGCGAGTTTTAAGTGATTTTTATATCACCCTGTTCCCATCCCAGTCTTTAGGAGTGCTAAGGGAGTCTTACCCTTTCTACTAAACGTAGGATTAAATGTTATCAGCACTTTAACCAATCAGCATAGTAATCCAGAAAGCTATAGGTTTGGCACTAATATTTCTCTTTATCACTTTATTTTAGATCTCACTTCATCCCTCCTCCTTAGGGTGCTAATGGGAGTCACAATTACACTTCAACGACACTTGATGTGTCACTCACTCTAGCAACCAAAACACTTACAGATATGACACTCATATCGGTCGATTTCGATTATTTTTGTATGTTACTCTTTTCCATCTTCTAACAGTACTAAAAGTATTTACCTCAATAGTATTTTCTTCCAGATGGTACTTTTTCCGGGAAGTTTGATTGAAATTCCTGCAGGTATTTGAAAGTTTTGCTGGAACATACTAAATACATATTTACAGTCATTTATCAATTTATAGTCGTGACCAAAATGTAGAAAATGATGAAAATAATTGTGTATAATATAACTTCAAAATTTACTGAATGTTTATTACGGCTAATATTCTTTAATATTCACACAGGCTTTAAATACAATACACATAAACACAATAAACTTACTAAGGATAACAGTTCAGTATTTTGAAGTATACCCATTGTTCCTCAACTTTTGTCATATATGCTTCGGCATTGAGTCAGGGGCGTAATCACAGGGAGGTTCACCGGGTCCTGGACTTCCAAAACTTCCTAACTCAACATACATTTGTACAATTTTATAATAGAACTATACTTATTTAACAGGGAAGTGACTGATGAAAGCATGAAAATTTGACATTACACTTCATCTGTACTCTTTCTCTTATAATAACAATCTAGTTCTATTAGTTTCTTCTGAAAATATAGATGGAAGTGTTTTACAATTACTTATAGCCTTTTCGGATGCGGAATAATACTAGTTCAACAGTACATAGACGTAGTAGCTTGTAGCATTGGACAATTCCCTACAAATATTTCTGAGTGGGCGCCTACCTTAAGTGCCCCAAAAGTTGACATAGTAATCTTGCCCACCGACGCTTGTTTGACTATCCCGACAATACTGTTATAAAATATTGAAGATTTTTCTGAGGTTTGTATTCGTTGCGTTGTTGTTATTACATAACACAGCGAATCGGGTAAAAAGAATTATAAGAGCCACATCCGGTGAAACTGAGATTTTAGGTTAGCATCGAACCACAGAACAATACGAGTATATAGACAGGGCCTATGTTTAACAGAAGGGGTCCAGCTATTTTCTCTAAAAAATGTTACAATTTTGGTAATTTCTGTTCATATTTGGTTAGTTTAGGATAGGGTTGGTTAGTTTAAGTTAGGTTAGGCTAGTTTAGGTTACGTTAGGTTAATTTATTATAGTTTACGTTATATTAGTGTAGGAGTACCGCATAATTTTCTTAAAAAATGATAGAAAATTTCGCTTATTTCTACTAATATTACGTTAGTTTAGGTTAGTTCAGGTTAGCTTACGTTAGTTTATGTTAGGTTAGGTTAGATTTGGTTACGTTATGTTACGTCTAAGTACTTGCATCACTCATTTCTCCTGTAAATGTTGTGTTTTTACGTGCTTCTGGACCCCTTGTACTAAACATACCCCATAGACAGTTTCGTTTCCAAAATGTACTTTCAAGTGGGAGAGAAAACTTGTTTGTTATATGCAATTGTATTATATTCATTTGAGATGTTGAATCTTCTTTTCTAGTTTACGCGAAGCTGCATTGTTTCCACGGACCGTTCAATTACTGAGTGTTATTTCAAATTAGAATCAGGGGCTCACCTACGAGGTGGTTCCTTACGCCATCCCCAAAATTTCCTTACTCAACATGCATTTGTATAGTTTGTTAACAAAATTATAATCATTTCGCAGAGAAATAATTGATATTGCCGAGAAGATTTGATCTGTCACCACATCTATACTGTTTCTTTTCTAATTTTTCATAAGCTACATTTAACAATTGACAATACTTAACAATTGCTTATAGTCTCTTCGAGTGCAGATTTACACCAGTTGAATACTACATAGAGGTATTATGTAGTATTATTGGATTCCTCCCCAAATTTTGAAATCCTCCCAACAAAAATTTCTGAGTGCCCGCCTGATTAAAAATGAATTGAACTGAATAATTTTAGTGGGTTTTGGAACACTGACATTTGGAAGACAGACTTCACGATAGTGCTCGTGTATGTATGCAGGCCCGTATCCAAGGACGGTCTAGGGGGCCGGATACGCTCTAAAATTTTCACTGTAGTCTTGTAAATGAACTATAATATGGTGATGAAGTACAATATACAATATGGTTGGATCGGCCACTCCTTACTTCTATCTCCCCCCCCCTACATTTTTAGGCTGGCTACCGCCTGTATGTATGTGTGCACAATTTGTTGTTTTGTCATTAAATCGAAAGTGGCACAACGTAGTGTACAGTCAAGAATATTTACAAAAGTAACAGACGGATGAAGCTGAACTCGGAGACAAAAGAACTGACGAGGATATTGTGTGAGGATTTTTTCTGAAATTTGTTTGCTGCCAAATTCAAGACAGTTTCAAGTAAACTAACTCTCTAACTCTATAACCTATGAAATCTGGAGATTCAATGCCGCGTTCACAAAAGCTCTCCATTGACTTCTGTCCTTAGTCAACTGGATTCAGATTCTATTTAGTATTCTTATTTCTACGAGATCCATCTTAATATTGTCCTCCCATCTGCACTTAAATCTTCTTAATGGTCGTTTTCCGATTGGATGTCCAGTCAAAACTTTGAAAGCGTTTCTACTTCCCTCTATTCTGGCTAGATGATCTGCCCACCTGAGTCTTCTAGATATGATGACCCTAACAATGTTTCGTGAACGTTACAAATTATGTAGTTCCTAGTAATGAAGTTTCACCATTCCCGTTCCTCTTGGGTTCGAATATTCGTCTCAGGATCTTGATCTCAATTACTTTAAATCTATTTTCTTCCCTCAGAGCAAGCGACCGTGTTTTGTAACCATACAGAAGAACAGGCGCCTCAAATTCCCGTCTTGAACTGAATAATAACACGAATTCCCTGCTTTCAGTCGACATTTAATTTCTTCGTGAGTATCGTTTTGGTCTGTCAATATTGATCCAGGATATTTGAAACTATCCACTTTATCGAAAGTATTGCTTGATGTTTTAACGCATCCACAATTTGCAGTATTACGAATACGACTAACTTCCATGTATTTAGTTTCTCTGCATTTACTTCTAAACCTAAGTCCCTGAAAGCGTTTAATAAGACCTCTGCATTTCTTTCTATTGTTCTCCTATCATCTCCTATTAAATTTACATCATCAGCATACGC
Source organism: Thermobia domestica (assembly GCF_964235325.1). Lineage (NCBI taxonomy): Eukaryota > Metazoa > Arthropoda > Insecta > Zygentoma > Lepismatidae > Thermobia > Thermobia domestica. The sequence goes on from NC_137455.1 coordinate 361,672,643, forward strand.
CATAACCTGGTGAACACCATTAAACTGTAGGCCCTGGTTGCTATCTTTGATTTTCTTTATAGCGTATTCCAGGACAAAGTATTATTATAATGGCAACAACGCATTTCCTTCTTTCAGGTCATTCTCGACCTGAAAGCTCGTGGACAAGAATTTTCCTACCCAAACTTTACTTAAGTACTGTAACAAAAACATTCATCAGAAGAGAGGAGACATCTTTGTACTAGTCATGGGAGCAAAAAGGACTACGTGCTATATAGTCCTGGATCCACACTATATACCCGTAAAAAAATCTGGGTGCATAGAGTTATATTGTGGCATCGTTTTGTATCGACCTATCGCTGTTTACTTTTTCTTTGGTGAGACATCTCGCTTATCGCCACAGACGCCATTTTCCAATATGGCCGCCAAATAAGCAACCAACATGCATAACTAAGGAGCTAAGTGACCTAGGAAAGTCATCTTGGTGTCGAATCTTAGGTTTTCAGGGCCAGAGAATTCAAATATTACCATTGCTATATATTGAAGTATTTCATATAGACAAAAAAATACACTGTAATATACAGAGTGGGCCATTGTAATTCATGCACGGAAATATCTCGAAAATGTCTTCAATGTCGAAGTTGTCAAGAGCTCTTATTGTGAAGTGTCTTAAGTTAAAATGACTTGGTATCAATGTGTAAGCAATTTAGCAGCCTTTCACAGCGTATGCAAAGAGCAAATTTCTGCTTCTTATTAAATCTGAGTAGCTAATGGAAACACCTAATGGAAATGAGTAGCTAATGGAAATTCATTATAATATTAAGAGTACCAGGTAACCAAAAATAGTTCGCGGCGTTTTGCAAAACGTCGCTGCTTTCCCCCCTCGAGAAATCGGAAATGATGTAGTTGGTAGCTGTGTGTACTCTTGTCTGAAAGCTTATTCAGTGGTACGTTTGCTATCTTAGAGAACACGTTGCATTTACTCGTGAGACTTGAGATATTCAGTGTGAACTATGGCTATGTCAAACGCAGTGAAAAGAGCTTGTTTACTCTACGAGTTCAAATTGGGCACAAAAGATACTGGAGAAGCAAGAAAAAATTGCTCGACATTCGGAGAGGCTATAGTTAGTGAACAAACTGTACGTAAGTGGTTTAAGACCTTTTTGACTGGTAATAAGAGCCTTGAAGATAAACCTCGATCTGGGAGGACAAAATCACTGAATGTTGCGTTGACTAGCTGAACACAGATATTGAAGAGGATTCGAGCCGGACATGTCAGAAACCCGCTCAATGCTTTGGAGTAAGTGATGAAATCATTCGTTTACGTTTACATGAGCTTGGATGATCGCGCGAAATGAGCAAGTGGATCTCGCATGAGCTAACTGCTGCGAACAGACTCTAGTAACTGAACATTTACTCATCTTTGCTGAGTAGGAACAAAATTTGTCCAATTTTGGACCGTATATATGACGTGTGATGAAAAGTGGGTGACGTATGATAAAAAACGCTCGTACTATTGATTGTTATCCAAAAACCCAACGCATCTACCAGCTAAACCCAATATTCATCAGCAAACGGAAATGTGGTGTGTATGATGCACTATTGCTGGGGTAGTGCATTTTGAGTTTTTGGAAAATGATAAGACCATTACATAATATGATTACTCAGCACAACTGCAAACGGTATCTATCAAACTTGCCCAGAAACAGCCAGCACTCGTGAACATAAAAGAGGTTCTGTACCACCAAGACAATGCGAAACCTTACACAGCAAGGATGGCCCTGGAAGTGATCTCGTCACTTGGGAGGGAACATTTGCCTTACCCTCCTTACTCTCCAGACGTTAATCCATCACATTAAAATTTATTTTTGGCCATGGACAATTAGATGCGCAATCGGAAGTTCAAAACTCGGGAAGAAGTTTGAAACGCAGTGGCACAGTATTTTGAGTCATAGGATACAAATTTCTACAAAAATGACATCTATGGACTTGTTTGGAGATGGAAGAAGGCTGTAGAAACGGATGCAGGCTATTTTTCTGACTAAATATTGTGGAAACCCTTGTATGTGTTTTTTTTCTTTTCTATGCTCAAACGGCACGAAATTTTTGGTCACCTGGTAGAATACATAATATGGGTAACGGTAATGAATTATAATAAACTAATATTATCATTAACTGTGTTAACTTAAATTTTAAATATCTTTCAATTCACGTTTTCAGAATTATACGTACTTCTTGTAAACATTACCGGTCTATTAGAAAATATATAAATAGCGTTTCTTATAGATTTGTTCATATGGACATATGGACAAAACGATGTGTGAATATGTGCATAATTTCCAATTTCCAACACCATATATGTTGATTAAATTTGTACAGCAATTGATGTCTGGGTGTATCAAATATAATTGAATGCTGAAGCCATTGTGGCTTAACGATTTAATTGCGTGGCTGTGTGATAACATGAATTCAATTACTGAAACTTGTCAATAACATTAAGCGATGATTGTTGCCTAGGTGTTAATGAAAAGCCTCGCGGATTACAATTGGATAATTTCTGAATTATACGAGTAATTACTAGCTGTTTTTACTTCAGAACTTTCGCATTAACATAAAACAAGAATATTGACCTATTTCGTTTATCCCGTAACCAAATATAAATTAGAATTTCGTTTACAGTTTTTTAATAGTATTTCTTATATTTTTTTCTGGAATGTTCAGTCTATTGGAATGAAGAGGTCGGTGTCATATATAGAAGTAGGACGGGAGAAAATACAATAGAACAGGTGACTAGTTTCCCATATATAGGTAGTATTATTAGTAATGATATGAAATGTGAACTTGAAATAAAGCCAAGGTTAGGAATGATGGAAAAAGCCTTTAGAAGGAAGAAAAGATTATTTTATGGAACGTTGAATAAAGACCTAAGAAAAATCTTATAAAATGCTTCTTGTGGAGTATTGTAGTGTATGGGTCAGAAACATGGACACTATGGAAAAAAGATAAAAAGTGACTAGATGTTTTCGAAATGTGGGTGTGGAGAAGAATGAGGAGAATTAGCTGGGACGAGCAGATAAGGAATGAGACGGTGTTAGAAATGTTGGACGAAAAGAACAATTTTAAATATTGTTAAGAAGAGGAAGAGAAACTGGTTTGGATATGTCTAAGAAGGAACTGTATCCTGAGGGACGTGCTACAGGTTATGGTGGCAGGAAAGAGACGGAGAGAGAGAAAGAGAGAGCGAAGGAGACTACATACCTGAAAAGTTAGTCATAGAGAAATAGAATAAATAAAGTAATGCCTATCTGGAAGATCAAATGTTCTGTCTGTTTCTGACTTCACAAAAAGAAAGGAAATAATACGAATTTAGTTATACCTGAATGATATTAAGGTCTATGAGGTTTTGCTCAACCCAATTATTAACCCATTTCTTACCACAAGTCAGCACAGAACCGGATCATTTTCCCGAAAATACAACAAAGAAACACATGCGGTTTATTGTGTACCTTTCTGGATCATATTCAAATTATACTCTTAAGCTAATACGATAACACCTCCAACTTATATTTAATATGTATTGTTTAACCCTCTTCACCAATATTTACTGTCATTTCTTAGAAATATCCACATTTCGTTTTAACTGGTTTGTCCACTTCCACATATATCAATAATTTTTCTGTCCCAAGTTTAACCTGAATATTATCACCTAAAAGTTTCACCACACGCTGTGGTCACTTGTTTAGATTGGAGTTTGGTGTCCCTTTCAGCACAGAGGCTGTATGAGACATGGGTCTACAGTTTAACGTGGAATCTAAAGAAACGTACTGCATTAAAATTTCAAGGCACTCTCACTGGGAATCAAACTCGGGAGCTGTACACGAAAGACTTGCGAACTAACAACGAAACTAGCAGAACAGGTTCTCCAGTTTTAGCTATCGTTTATTATGCACATATGGTACGAGGGTGAGTCAAAAATTATTCGCAATTTTGACATATAACTTCTTTATACATTGTTCATACTGACTCCTGCCCTAGTTTATTTTATTCTTATGCTGTTATGGTCATGCTATCAAAGTTTGATCCTAATTCCTTCGTTTGTCTTTCTTTTGTTACAGATAGATTATGGACGCTCATTAGAAGTTTGCACCAAAGAGAAATAACAAGCAGTAGTCAGAAGGTGTATCAGGGGCCGCAATCTATCAAAGACTTTTGGCACTACACAGAAATAGTGCCTTGCCGCACGGGGGTATCTATGAATGGATTGAAAAATTCAAAACTGGTCGCATAAGACTTAGGCTATTTGAGAAAGCGTTACCCCTTGTAGCGAACGCAGCCAAGGTGGCTATTCAGTAATTTTACTTCCACTAGAGTTGTAAATCATACTGTGAGCCAGCCAGGGTTTCCGGGTCTTTTTGGCAGGTCCAAGTGTATAATAGCAGAGTTCTAATACTCTACACAAACCATCTTCCAAGAAGCTGTTTCTTGCTACAATCCCTTTGCCTGGCAACACGTCTTTCCTTTTTTTCCTTCCTTTTGAAATCTTTTAAAAAGCAGGCGGTCTATTGTTCCGAAATGCACCAAATACGCTCGAGCTGACGTTTTCTCCGCGTTTTTATTGGTTTCGCGTTTGTGATTAGCCATCTACATTTAAATACATGATCAGCGTATTCCAAGCGTAGACATGAGCAATAAATACGCTTTGCGATCGCCTCAAATAGCCGGGTACTAAGTGTTACTCATAAGGAAGGAGCCAGACGACCACCTACGGCCACAAATGACAACGTTGAGCGTGCACGTTACATGGTTCTGTTAGACACACGAGTGACTGGGGTTGGTGAGGTGACACATCGGCTGGACATTAGCCATGGGCCAAGAAGTGAATGACGCAGTGCATACGAAGCTCGCTGCACAGCCAAAAACCTTATTTTTCGAGGGCACCAGGAAGCTTGTGCAACGATGGATCAAATGTGTTGAAAAGCAAGGTAGCCCAGTAAATTTAGGTCAAAAATAGGATGGATGTGAAACAAATTCATTAGGGATGCGCACGAGACAAGATTTGAGACTGTCTCGTCTCGAAAATGTGCTGTGAAAGTGATGTCTCGACTCGATAAATATATATTTTTCTATTGGAGGAGCTGTATCTCGACTCGAATTTTGTCAGGAAAATTCTGTCTCGACTCGACTCGAACGCATCCCTAAAATTCATAATTAGCTGAAATTTGCAGGATAAGCTCCTAGAGATGTGTAGAACGAATCATGAAAGGTCCCCTAATTTTCAATGTCCGCTTCCATCCAAAATGGCGGATCAAAGATGGCAGACAAGCTCTACTCATTCTAAGTGATGTTGTCCTCCATATACCAGCCAATAAACATCATTTTTTGATTGTGTAAGAATTTGTGTGCTGTGCAAGGACGACTTTTGTGATTTAAACCAAGATATACCCAAGAAAAGAATTGTAAACGAGCTGTTTGCATAGTATAGATTGATATTTAACGTGAAAATGCGAATTTTTTTTCTGATTTACAATTTAATGTTTATCTATTTAGCTTCATAACTTTGAAACAATTGACAAATCGTAAGAAGTGATTCGAAAGTTCTTTGCATTTTTCTTTTCGGAGGAATGTTTTAAAAAAATGAAGCTCTGCTGAAAAATGGCTGACATATTTGATTCTTATTTGAAATGACCATTGTGATCTCAAAGTTGAATTTTTTGTGTGCAGTTGGGTACTTCATAGATAACTTTGAATGTTTCTACGTTACTTTTCCATATGACAGTTCTGATTAAAGTTGCTTTCTAAACAACATAAATTAAATAAATTCTAAAAAATATTGCAACCTCCCTTCCACCCATATTGCAGTTCCGTCACTGTTTACATCTTGCTATCTATTCTAGTAAAACAGGGTCCATTTTGTAGTTGTTCAAGAAGCACTCCGCGATGTGTGGAATTTTAGGTGGTTTCTAAGCTTTGTGTGGTGTCTGAACAAGGGCGCCTATTTCTCTGTTAATTTGGGGGGGGGGCGGCACTCAGACATAGAATGTATATATATATATATATATATGAGGAGGTAAGACAAATTGCATTCAAATTATGCCAAATATTGTATATTCATAAATACACTAAGGCTGCCCACATGAGCTTTGGGGAGCCCGGGGCCCCCCGGCCTCCCCAGGATCGGCGCCCTTGTGTCTGCATGTGTTAATATCATCTATGAATGTTTCATGTATATTCTAGTGAAAACTGCATTGTTTGAATAAACTGTGACCACTACGAGCAAAAATGTATTTTCTTTAATTCTCCTCAAGAATAGCATTGACTGTAAACAGTCAGCATTATTAGTTTATATTGCAATAAATTTAAGCTTGGGTGACAAACTGTAGTGTATTTTAATAATTATAGTGCACGTAATTTCATATTTTTAAACGTTTTGCATCCTCTGACAACATATTGAATTTCAGCCATCCAGACTGTCACGAGATGATTCTAATCTGGCAAAGCTAGCTAATTGGCTACTGCTCCACAATCCTTTCAACAACAACTGCTCTAAGCACTTATTGATAAATATAGCTACCGGGTTTGTTGTTGATGACAATACGAATTGTGACAGTGCAAAAGAAGCTGGTGAAAACTACTATTCTCTATTCAGGATGCTCCTTTGGGAAGGTTAAACTTCAAAGGAAATATAGAGTTACGCCAATATCTACCACGAGCAATACATTGTTGATCAGGAACGAAAGTGTAGTAGTCAATCCTTTTTATCAGTTTATCAGGATTGCTGCTGTGTTCAAGCCAAATGAAAATTTACCAGTTCATAAATATGAACTAACTGCTCAACAACCTTCGCCATTTGTTGACGTTTTCTTGAGAAAGAATGCAAAACGGCTTTAGCAGCTATCATTGAATCAGTTCAGCCATGTGTTAAGGCACCATCAATCTACTCCTCCATTCAGCGGCGCAAATCTGTCTTCAACATTGAGGGGGACGGGTAAGACAGTTCCCATAATCTACTTTTTTAAGCGATGTCCAAAATATTTAAGAAGTTGAAACACGATGTTGTGGAGGATCAAGGGAGCAGAGTTATCTTCAACATTGGGAGACGCGCAGATTTGAGGCTTATTCTGGAGGGGGTGGGTCAATTTCATGTCACTTTCCTTTGTGATAGTTGGACAGAAATAATTACATTTCTCCCCAAAAACACATTTTAAATCAAATTATTGGGGAGACAGTCCCCCAGTTCCAAGATTGGAGAGGACATGTCCCCCTCATCCCCCCGGGATTTGCGCCAGTGCCTTCATTGTAGATGGAGGATTTCTTCTGCATACATTGGCTTGGAGTAAATCTGACACCTACATAGAAATGTGCTAGCTCTGTGTAGAGACACTACTCTCCATGTGAGGCAGTGGTTTCTCATGGATATACCTGCACTTTGTCAACTAAAAGTGTCGAGAAGCAAAAATTTGGTGGCAATGACTAAACAATATATATATAGCGAAATTCCGAGATCAAGACAAATTCAAATGATGATGGACTATTTCCAATCTGAAGGAAAAACTGTTATGCAAGCGGATGGAGACGCAGATACACTAATCTGCTCAACTGCAATAAATGCAAGTCAGACCAGTGCCAGATCAATTGCAGTAATAAGGTACTGATACAGATCTGCTTACAATTCTGATCGCACGAGGTATCCCAGAAACATTACTGTACATTTTACGACTCCAATCAACTAACTACAATGAAAAATGCTACCACGTAAGCACAACGCAAGAAGCTCTGTGGCCGATGAACGACGTCCTTCTCTTTCTGCACGCAGTCACTGGACGTGACACTATGTCCGCAATATACAGAAAGGGGAAGTCTGCAACTTTCAAGTTCATAAAGCAAATGACGAAAATGACTAACTGTGTTCTTTGATTTCACAGTTCAACATTTTTCAACTTGATCACCAAAAGGTAACTGAAATTGGAGAAACATTTCTGAAGCATGTTTTTTTGGAGGAAGACAAATTAATTCTCTGGATAACCTGTGATATGTAATGAAATGAAATCTTTGAGTTTTACATCCCACGGTTATGCCGGTTAGGCTAAAGGAGACGGTGATGATGAGATATGAATGAATATGGTGGAATGAAGAAAGTGGGAGGAAACAGGAGAACCCCGAGAAAACCCACGCACGCGGTGTTTGACCACCACAAAGTTCATTTGGCGGGAGCAGGGTTTGAACCCGGGACCCCATGCACCAGAGGTAAACGCTCTATCACAGAGCCACCGCGGCCCAACCTGTGATATATCCGACATAATAAGAAAGTAACCAAAACTCTTTCTTCCAAATTCAACTTGACAACTCTTCCACCAAGTGCAACAGCTTCATAGTATTTACTTGGGGTTTATCTTGAAGTTCAGCATTGGCTAAGGAACAACCTCAACACTACTAAATGGAGATGGTTAATGAAGGAAGGTTGAACCCAGTGTCTTCAACGCTTCCCGCAGCTTCCGAAGAACTTCTAGAACTAATATCTTGTAACTACGAAATTCCAGCAAGAAGTAACTGTGACGAAACATTCCAATGAGAGAAAAAAAAGGAAGACATGCAGTGTTCCAAGTTTTGTATGTCTTGCTTAGAAGAGATCTATAAAAATTCAGCTCCTCCATCTTACAGTTTCGATGATGATGATGAGATGATGATGGATGACCAATATTTTTCGTGTATGAAGTGTAAGAAAAGTCCTACAAGAAACATTTAACCCTTAACACACCAAGTGGGGTCCTCTAGGGACCCCAGAGGGTGATATTTGGTGATACTGCTGCAACTATAAGAACCAATTTATTCCCGATTTTTATATGTGTGCTGCATCCTTTTGGGATATCTACTACATAATTAAATCAATGGTATGTTCATTAAAAAAGTGCAAGAAAATATTGAGAAATTAAAATAATATAGAAGTACTTGGGGTCCTTAGAAGACTCCAGCTTGGAAAACAACGTTGACTATTTAGGCTTGGTGCGTTAAGGGTTAAATTCAATTTTTTATCGATTTATAAATGTAACCAACTTATAAATTCGGCATGAATACAATTAATATATACAAACACGGAATTGTTTTATTGGTAATTTTATAGTATACATGTAAGTGGTAGTTATTGTAGATATATACGTTTTTTCATAAATGAAATATGTTTATTTTTAACTTAGATATGTAGAAAAATATCAAACAAGGAAAAAGTGCTTGGCGACCACCTTGGATCCTCCATTTTGGATGGAAGCAGACATGGAAAATTAGGGGATTTTTTCAGGATTCGTTCTGTCTGTGAAGAGAAAGTAATGCTGAAATTTTCAGCTAATTATGAATTATTTTCACATAAAATCTAGATTTACTGGGCTAAGGGGACTATATTGAAAAATGTTGTTAAGGTAAGTTTCCTATTTGTATTGTAAAAAAGTTATAGTTGCATAGCGAATATTTTTTTACTTATTCACGTATATACATTTCTACCTCTTCTTCATGACCTACTTTGTTTAAAATTGACATCAAAAAGTTATACCTTTTGTACCAGACTGTGTTAGTTTGGAATGCCGTTCTCGTGGAATTAATATACCCATAATTACTCTGACTTATCTAGCGCTAATACCTTTTCTTTCTTTAAAAAAAAAAGAAAAAATACATGTATGGAACATTTAACTTTACTTAAATTTTGTTAGTTCATATGATTTGGAACTGAGCCACGCTAGTAATTCGATAACGTGTGAGGTAATTAGAGACCTTGTTTACATCAACGAAGCAGCTGTAGTGGAAACAGGGAATGTAGAAATATCTTTTGCAGCTATTAAGACCAACTTCCTTGACTTAATAGGAACTCATTACGAAGTTTAATGTATTTCTGTCTAACCAGAAAGTTCTTCTTTCAGTAGTCGACAGCGTTGTGAGAAAAAATATCTCCCTCGTGTACCATACTAATATAAGCTTTTTTTCCTATTACAATTTGATTATGGGAACATAAAGATAATTATTAAATATTAGTAATTAGTAGATTTTAATTTACTCAAAATAAATACTGAGTTTTTTTATATTGTCCTTACTGCTATGTCTTTAAATAAAGAAAAAAGCATAAAAATATTACAACAAGGTCAGAGGATAAGATAGATGTAGGGAATTTGTTCTGTAAAGCAGATCTTCCCAAAGTGGTAACTCTGGTGTATTTTTATCCCTTTTAAATTCCGGGTTTTTAAAGGTAAATTATACTTTCAGTCAAGCGACTACACCATCATCCCTATTTATCGTAGGATCATGGTTCTACCTCATTTGTTTCACAATAGAGAAATCTTTTAAACAGTAACATTCACATTTTCCTATCATGTTCCTAAAGCGGGAAATTTTGAGAAATCGGGATTTTTCCTCTGATTTGTTTATTTTATCGAATTTAAGAGTCCCTCTGGACCTCCTTGTTTTAACGCAGGATCTGAAAATCAACTGAAATATAGTAAGGGGGTACTAAATGTGTGCACAAAATTTCAAGCTTCTACCTTGAATAATTAGAGTAGGAAAGATATTTACGAATGATCCTCACAATGCCCCAGATTACCGCAAAAGAACCTGATCTTAGGTAAAAAGAAAAAAAAACTGAGACATCCCTATTTATCCTAGGGTTATGTTTTGTACCTCATTCTCTTTAGAATAGAACAACCGTTAAACGGTACCATTCACATGTCTATCATGTATCCGAGGAAGGAAAATCGCAAAGAAAGGGATTTCTTGATTAAAACATCCCTTTTCTTTACTTTTTTGCTCCTTTGGATCCCCTTGTTAACGCAGAGATCTTAAAAATCTGATAAATACTACTTGGTGTACTGACTGTTTGTGCAAAGTTTCATCTTCCAGGTGCAAAAGTAAGCCCGCCAAAAATAATAAAAATAGGCCTAAGAAAAATATTTGTTATAGTCATCACCTCCTAGGTCTCGAAGCAGAAAAGCCTGAAACCATACGTAACGTGCTCTACAATGCCTCTAGTCTTGCAGAAAGAAAAACGAAGTAAAAAGCTTTATTGGTTCTTTTTTAATCGAATAATACTTACTTTAGCGTTTAAAAATAGGTACTGGAACTTTAAAAAGTCGATATTTAGTTTCCTTTTTCAGTACCGTTCCAGGATTAATACTCTTGTAAACGGAAATCAAGCTACGATCTCCGTACACGAAAGGCATCAGCGCAAGCCACATTTTATGACTTGACTCAAACAGGACACTTGTTTTTATGCTCTTCTTATTAGTCATATTTAATATTCTTCGTAATTCAACACGACAGGGATACGACCAAAGGAAATTCGAGAGCAGTAAAAGCGCCCACATATTTCAGTGGAGTTCGAATCCATGGTTTATTGCATCTAGAGTTAATAGCTAAGTTTAAGCTCTGTTCTTTTGAAAATTGTGGGAACGTGATCTCTCGTCTTGGAAAATTGATCTGTTTTTATCGGTCGATCTCTATCTCATTCCAAAAACTCCATGGTAGATTCACGGCTCATCTACGGTTATGATTCAGGTGAGAAAGGAGTCTGAAGTTTCCAGAGAAAGTTTAAAATTATCCATTGAAATGTTTGCGTGATCATCATATCTCACACTTTTGTGAATTTACTAATTCTTTATTGAGTTTCTGCTTCAACATACTTTTCTGATGAAAGGTAATTTTTAATGTTATAATCGTGTCGTTGTATGAACCGTGCTCCAGGCACGTAGCACTAAAATTTAAAGCAGAAGATAGCGCGCTTGCCATTCGATGCTGACGATTTCCATGTCCTTGAAAGCATTCGGGTGTTGCCATGTTACTCCAATAGCCCAAAGTCGTTCATCTGAGGAAGTTCAAAGGTGTGCTCTAGATTGCAACAAAGCATTAACTGCACGTGTTTCCACTTCAGCGAGGGTAACAAGTGTGTTGGGGCAAACCAGCAGTAATAGCAGCGGAAGTACAGCTCTCTCTTTCTTCTGAATTCAGCTCACTACTTCTTCACTGTGGAATATGTTAAGGAGCGGCACCATCGTGTAATTTAGTAAAAATGTCGACATTGATATCCATCCTGTAGTGTTTAGATCTTCTGATGAATATAGTTAGTACTCATAACAGCTCTTGGTTTCAGTTTTTCTATTTAAAAAAGTTTCACTTTATTGCCTTTATTTACAAGAGCCAACACATATAAAGTAGATGTTAACACCTATTTTTTAATGACTCCATGAGTATTGTACTGTGTGGGACAGAAACATGGACATTACGCATAAATGATGAAGAAGAACTCGAAGCTTTCGAAATGTGGATGTGGGGAAGAATAAAGAGAATTAATTTGATTGTGCGAAAAACGAATGAGAGTGTGTTAGAAAAGGCGGGGAAGAAAAGAAAATGTTTAGATATTGTTGGAAAGAGGAAAAGAAACTTATTGGGACATTGACTAAATAGGATTTATATCATGAGGGATATGCTAGAGGGTATGGTGGCAGGAGAAAGAGGGAAAGGGGGAAGAAGACGATATGACGATATGAACACAGATTATTGTACTTGAAGACGAAGAGGTTAGTGGGTTGCCGTGGAGTAAGAAAGTTCTCTCAGATGAGGCAAACGAACTGCCAACAGTGGCTCTTTCAGACATAATGTTCCGGGGGACACTGCTGGTACAATTCTATTTATTATTATACTATAAACGTATTATTTAGATCTTCTCCGGGAGCACTCTCAGAGCTCGGGTGGCAGTTTCCCCCTAAAATCGTGTCTGTAAAAAACACTGGTTGCCAATAATGAGAGAATACTTCTAATGATGATGATGATGAAAGTTCAAAAAACATTTTTGAAAAGTTTTACATGTTAGTTATATTAATTCTTAGTTAGCCTTAAAACATTGATAAGAACCTTCGTATAATTAGAATTATAGCTGCAACGTAACAATAATTTCTTTTAGACTACATATGAAGGAAATTGTTGATCAATATAAAAAAATTAACAAAATGCAATAAGAAAAGAATAAAGCTACACAGGAAACTAAGCAAAAAAAAAAAAATGAAGAATATGCTAAATTAGGAATTAGGTGAATCGAGTGAAAGAAATTAGGTGGCTCTGTGATCTCTCAGAGAGAAAGAGAGAGAGAGAGAATCAAAATTACACAAACACAAGACAATCGACAAAACATGTGTCTTTTGTTAAACTGTGAACAAAAGACTTTAGCGGAGACATCTATTGGTAATATCGTCATTTGTACATTGCTTGGAAAAAGGACGGAACAAATCTTTTGTGCTGATTTACAATAGGTATTCTTTTAGATGTCATGTTTTTTTTTCTCCCTCTCTCTCTCTCGTAGATTATAGATACACAGCCCAAACATGGCTACTTTTTATGAATGGAAGCCATTTTCTTTTTATTTTATTGATTTGTTTCGAAAGTGAAAAAAGTCACGTGACTAGTTTGTTCATTTTTCTTTAAACATAATGAATATTTTTTCTCATTTAAAAAAAATTAAATGCGGAAGTTGATAGTTGTTGACATTTTTTCCGTTAAAAATTGTGTCAGGAGCAGTGTTGCCAAACTTCTTTCACAATCAAAATACTCGTATCGTAATTTTGAAATCGTCACATTCTGTGTAATATTATTATACTTCAAAGCATAAGCACAAACTCAGAATTTAAATTCCTAAAAACAATATACACGCCATATTGCATCAGACTCGAATCAGTTTGGTTAACGTAATCAGTTTGGTTAACGTAATCAGTTTGGTTAATGTAACGTAGGAAACTTCTCCAAAGTTTAGGGTGAACTTACCTTCTTTTACCCGCTAATCCTTGACCAGTTTTAACTGCTACCAATCCAGATAAGAATGATTTAGCCAAAATATACTCTGTTTCTAAAAAAATCGAATAACTTTTTGTAGATCACAGACAGTGCCGGAGTTACGTATAAGCTAAACAAGCTATAGCTTAGGGCCCAACTTGCTTGGGGGCCCAAAAAATTTAAAGAAAAAACTGATTGTAAGGTAATTTCCAAATAACAAGAAAAAGTAAATAACATAAAATGGACGTACAACCAGGGTTAAAAGTGGATCTGAAAAGGTAGGGGGATGCATGACGCCACGCCCTCCCCCATGCCCATCTTTGGCCATTGTAAGTGGGGGACACCACATATATTTTCTGGAACTGGAAGGACGACGTCACCCCGCGTTCCCCCTCACTTTTACCGCTACATACAACAATGGTGTTTTGTATTGTTATGTACTAGGCTTCTATGAAGCAAATAATGTTCTCTATTTCTCAGCCCCACTTGTAGTGAGCCCCCTGTTACCCAGCCCCGCTTATAATTGAGTCCCCGTTTCCCAGTCCTGCTCTTAACGGGCCCTAGTTTCTATCCATTAGGTCCATAAATTAGCATATAGTATATATTTAAACCTAAAAACGCGACATCTTGTGCTTAGTGTCCCTAAAATAGCTTAGTGTCCCATCAAACCTAAATCCGGCACTGGTCATAGAATATAACTTTGCATGCATATGTGATAACTTGCAACATGGGGTGGTTTATACCCCTTGTACCTCCTCATTCTTAACTGATTGCAATGCAACCACATACAATAGGACTATTTTTCAGGTTCCTGGAAGACATACCAAGTTTCACTAAAACCATTTAAGATATGAGAGACTTATTTAGAAACACACATAAATGCCGATCGAGTCAAATAATAGAAATTTTGCTACCTTCACTTCAAATATAACTATCTCATATTGCATCTATTAACTTATAATCATGTTATGCCTTTGTTTGGACTTTGTTGTGCACTAAAAGCATTCCAACTGTATAGTTGATTGGTTTAATGTTTAATGACCCTCTTCAAAACTGAAACTATATAAAATATGGACCTATAGTTGAATGTAGGATCCGAAATGCATGTGATCCTACTGGAAATTGAGCCCAATTCCCCACTCGAATCGTGAAAGCTAACCATAAAGAGGCTCTTGCCATGCTGGAGTTAACAGTCTGCTTGATAATTGCTCAGAAGCAATCAAATATTGATTCATAAATTGTGGGAATTATGATCTGGGTGAATCAAGTGATCAATATATAAGTAGAATATATTGGTCTGGTTTAATTGTCAAACGATATCTGGATTCTTTTCCACGCAAAGGAACAGATCGTGATAAACCAGAAGATGCCGTAAAGCAATATAGAGTATTCAAAGCACAACGTAATCATGTTCAGTTACTGAAGTTGTGAGAAAAAGATATAAACTTTGTACGGTATGTTTAAGTACACTGAAAAGTTAACACATAAACTTTGTACGGTATGTTTAATTACACTGAAAAGTTAACACATAAACTTTGTATGGTATGTTTAAGTACATGGAAAAGTTAACTCAAACTTTGTACAGAATGATTAAATATAGGAAAAAGTTAACACGTACAGTTTGCATTGTATGTTCAAGTACAGAGAAAAGTTAACATATAAAAATTGTATTGTATGTTTGAGTACATGGAAAATTTAACACATAAAGTTTGTACGGTGTGTTTAAGTACATGGAAAAGTTAATGCTTCTTTGCATTGTAAGAGTTATTTACAATATCTTGGCAGGAATGTTTTCAAATCTGAAAGGGGCTTCAGATAGAGATCTTAGAGGTGAAATATCTACAAAATGATCAATAGTGGACTTAATTCCTTCTGTACTGAATTCTCCATATAGAGAGAGGACATACAATGAAATTTACCAAAAACAGATAGAGATCATAGTAAGGCGTATGGTTACCTCGAACAGCACATAATCCTAAAGACCTGTTTGGTGTGTTGTCAAAGAGAATCTTCAGTACAGCCTGGGGTATGTTGTTCTATTCATTCCTAAAGGTCGTGGGCCGCGGTGGCTCAGTGGTAGAGCGTTCACCTCTGGAGCTCGGGGTCTCGGGTTCAAACCCTGCTACCGCCAAGTAAACTTTGTGGTGGACAAATACCGTGTGCGTGGGTTTTCTCGGGGTTCTCCCGTTTCCTCCCACATTCTTCATTCCACCATTTCATTCATCTCTCATCATCACCGTCTCCTTTAGCCTAACCGGCATAACCGTGGGACGTAAAACTCAAAAATTTCATTTCATTTTCCTAAGGGTTGTTTTGAGAACCAGAATGGGGCGAAATGTTGGATTCATCATTCGTCTATGCAAATTCTCTTCCATGATGTAGGATACCTGCTGATAACCCATGCTGTTGATGTGATCACTTTTTTCAGTGTTTCTGTAACTTGAGCAGTGATGTGTGGTTACGCTTTGCCATACAAGTAGAAAATATCACGACCAACTGTATTGCGGAAAACATGATGATTTTGAGTTTAGCGTCCCTTTCAAGAGTGAAGCTATATGAGACATGGACCTACAGCTTAATGTGGGACTCTAACCACATGAGGTCCCGCTGGAAATCTATTCCGGGTCTCTCATGCGAAAGGTGCGTACGCTAGCCCCTTAGCCACGAGGAAGCTCCTGTACCACGGAAAAGACAAACATATTATTTCAGGATCTAGGCAGGATACTCCAGTAGCAGATCCGCTGTCGAAGATATACACTATGTGATCAAAAGTATCCGAGCATCTACAAAAACATACGTTTTTCATATTAGGTGCATTGTGCTGCCACCTACTGCCAGATACTCATTATCAGTGACCTCAGTAGTTATTAGACATCGTAAGAAAGCAGAATAGGTCGCTCCGCGGAACTCACGGACTAAGAACGTGGTCATGTGATTGAGTGTCACTTGTGCCAGAAGTGTGTACGCGAGATTTCCACACTACTAAACATCCCTAGGTCTACTGTGTCTGATGTGATACTGAAATGGAAACGTGAAGGGACACGTACAGCACAAAAGCGTACAGGCCGACCTCGTCTGTTGACTAACAGAGACCGCCGACCGTTGAAGAGGGTCGTAAAGTGTAATAGGCAGACATCTATCCAGGCAATCACACAGAAATTCCAAACTGCATCAGGATCTACTCCAAGTACTATGACAGGCGTGAGATGAAAAAACTTGGATTTCATGGTCGAGCGGCTGCTCATAAGCCACACATTACGCAGATAAATGTCAAACGTCGCCTAGCTTTGTGTAAGGAGCGTAAACATTGGGCGAGTGAACAGTAAAAAAACGTTGTGTGGAGTGACGAATCACGGTACACAATATGGCTATCCGATGGCAGGGTGTGGGTATGGCGAATGCCTGGTGAACGTAATCTGTCAGCGTGTGTAGTGCCAACAGTAAAATTCGAAGGTGGTGATGTTGTGGTGTATGTCGTGTTTTTCTTGGAGGGGGGATTGCACCCCTTGTTGTTTTGCGTGGCACTCTGAGAGCGCAGGCCTACATTGATGTTTAAACACCTTCTTGTTTCCCACTGTTGAAGGACAATTTGGGAATGGCGATTGCAACTTTCAACACGACCAAGCATCTGTTCATACTGAACGGCCTGTGGCGGAGTGGTTACACGACCATAACTTCCCCGTAATGGGCTGTCCTGCACGGAGTCCTGACATGAAACCCATAGAACACCTTTGGGATGTTTTGGAACGCCGACTTCGTGCCAGGCTTCACCGACCTATATCGATACTTCTCCTCAGTTCAGCATTCCGTGAAGAATGGACTTCCATTTCTCAAGAAACCTTCCAGCACCTGATTGAAAATATGCATGCGGAAATTGTCATCAAGGCTAAGGGTGGGCCAACACCATATTGAATTCCAGCAGTACCAATGGAAGGCGCCACGAAGTTGTAAGTCATTCTCAGCCAGGTGACCGGATAGTTTTGATCACATAGTGTACAATGGTGTTCTTCTATATTCTATTAGTCATGCCCATTTCATTACTCCAGAGCCC
Source organism: Thermobia domestica (assembly GCF_964235325.1). Classification (NCBI taxonomy): domain Eukaryota; kingdom Metazoa; phylum Arthropoda; class Insecta; order Zygentoma; family Lepismatidae; genus Thermobia; species Thermobia domestica. Next base: position 361,690,467 of record NC_137455.1, read on the forward strand.
CCTTAGCTATTGCCCTTCTCGTTGGTCTTGTGGTTAGCGCGAGCGCCTTAGGTGTAGTAGTCCCGACTTCCATTTCTATTGGGAAAGCATGGAAGCATACAATACAAGCATGGAATGTATTGTAATTCTTTAATTTTCTCCTTAAACTGTGGTCCACACCTCATATAGCCTGGGTTTTGGAAAGGGACGCTAAACTTCATACACACAGAAAAATCCGTTCTCCGGACAGCGGTATATTGTACAAATATACGGTATCCTCTTGCTTATTATAGTAATCAGTACCGACCATACGTTATCCGTATGCTACATAGGCACTGCCCTTACATTATGCCGTTGCAGGATGTCTGACATCTAACAGTTTTCCGTATATCACATTCATATACTTATACTACCTTCGTTACCTATATGTTATATACGTACATTTGTATGTGAGATCCTGACCGCATACATTTTTTCTTACAGAAAGTACGTATAGATGGAACACTTATACAGAAAGTATTATAAAACATGTTATACGTCTACTGTACGTTAAGTTCAAAAGCTACAGGAATTACGCATGTAACCTATCTTTTTAAGTACGCCATCTACATTTTTTTCTCAGTGTACAATAAACAAAATTATTTCCTTACTTGTGATATTCACGCGTGTGGTATGAATGATAACGTACACCTTTTCTTTGCGCACCATGTGCCTCTAAACCAACGTTCACTCTTGAATTTCATTTCCTCTCACTCACCGCTATGACCGATTACAGTACTGGAGAGAACATTGTGACTAGGCCCAAGAAAGATGGTTCAATATTATGTTCTCAGATAAATTGACAAGTGATTCTGGATACCATATGGTGCGCGGACAAAAGGAGCACGTTATCATTCATACCACACGCGTGAATGCGACAAGATAACCCAGCCATTTTGCAACATACTATTCACTTCGCACGAGTGTTGTACAGTGACAACGGGCATATTTGACCGTATATGACTTAATCTTGTCGGTACCACTTTCCGTCTCAGTGGTACCACACAATTCTATTCTGATAATGATGCTCACGAAGGTCTATGGATTGGCGCAACCAAGGACGCCGATCCTGGGAGCCAGGAGGTTCGGGCTCTCCAAAACTCATGTGGGCTCACCCGCATTGTATTTATGAATGTACAATATTTAGCATAATTTGAATTCAATTTGTCTTAAAATCCTCACATCTGAATAGACCGACCCAAAGTCACAGAGAAATCTTGGACGCAGAAGATCACCAGCGCTTACTATTGGTATATTTACTACAATGAGCAACACATCCAAAAATTATAATTCATGTTATTATTTCTGAGTAGCTTTCTTAACATATTTTCTGCAAGTGCAAGCGAGATTTTAGTTCATAAGAGAATGTGTATACATATTAACGTAAATACATACAGAAACACACTGCATTTAATACGCCAATCCTATTGAAAACTTGTACAGACTGGTTTTCAGATTCCTAATTTAATTACTATTGTGTAGTGATTCAGTCACAAATATTTTCATTCATTTGGTTCACTATGAAAATATTTCTGAGAAAAAACTAATTTTAATCAGATTTCTTAATTGGATTAGTAATTGAAACCTATTGTTTGAAAGGTATTTGCGGAAAGGTCTACGTTTCTCAAAATTTCTCAATTATCTGCAGCAGTGTACAATTTACCATCTATGGAGAACTTAAGCGTATTTCTATGTACTTTTTCTCCTATTACACAAAGAATATGAAAACCATTAATAGAAAACAAGTTGCCTGCAACATCATGTATAGCGAATGACAATGAGATATAAGCTTAGTTATTTTATTTCAAGTTTTTAAAAATATTTTGTTCTAAGCCATCAAAATAGGTAGATAAGGTAGATGATATTTTACGAAGATTCACAACACGTAAGCTTCAGTCCTTTATTAACAGCGGCGTAATTTTAGATGCTGCTTGGCAGGACAAGACCCTTCTTTCGCTGTAAGAAGTTTTATGTTTTTCATTGATATATTATTATCTTATTGATTAAGATATACTGTATATAAATCTCAAACACAAGGAGAGGATTACCTCCTGGAGACCAATTGAAGCCCCTGTTATTAAAACAAAATCTCTTGCGTACGTAAAATGGCATAATTGACAATAATTGTAAAACACCTCTCGTTTTAAATTGTGGATGTATACGAGTGTGTATGTATATGTGTATGTTCCATCATAATTCTAAAACGCCTAGAGCAATTTTAACTAAACTTGGTACCAGGTCCGTACCCAGGGGGGTCTAAGGGGCCGGCCTCCCTAAATTATACTGCCACCCCTAAAATTTTCACGGTAGGTTTGCAAATGAACTATAATATGGTGATGAACTATAATATGATAGGAACGGGCCCTTCTAACTGCTACCGGACCCCCTACATTTTTGGGCTGGCTACCGGCCTGCTTAATACACATATTACCTACAGTCTGGAAAAGAATACTGTTGGGGTAAGACATCTCTAGCACACATACTGAAGAGTTAGAGGGATATATAGAGTGACACTTCCAATGACGTTTAAATCCAATTTTAAACGTCATTAAAACCCTAGACGTGAAACGGTGACACACGAAAATAACTAAAAATGATCTGTATTAGTGCACGATGCTGTTCACCACAAACTTACTTGACCACGGACCCCACGCACCAGAGATAAGTACTCTAATATTGAGATACTGTGCTCTGTCTTGTGACCATATTCAACTCCATCTGATGAGGGTGGGGTGAAGAAGTGAAAAATAAAATGTCAAAAAATGAGTGGGATTTGTGTTGAATTTATAGTTTAAGGATCGGGAAAACGTCTGACCCGTTTGAAATGACTTTTAGAAGATAGTACCCACTTCAAGCTGAGTTTTTAAAATCATATCAATTTTATTAAAGATGTGTTCAATAGGGGTAGATTGTTTTAATATTTATATCAAAAGTAGATTATGTTTTGTATTTTTGTCATTACACTTTAATCCAAATAAATATTCTAAGGTGGAAAGTGATTCAAATATTTCCCATAAACTCATTCTCCCCGTGCGAAGAACGGACACTTAATCTATATATATAAAATAATTAGCGAATAGAAACGTTAAACATCCGCGCAGAACTGAAAAGGGAACGACATAATACACAGATATGAGTCCACTATCAATGATATAAAAAAATATTATTTTTTATAATTTGATTTTCCTCAATTTTGTTGTTCTTTTCTTGTCATATAGCTGCTTCAAGAATAACGAATTGTATTCTGAGATTACAAAAGAGATTATATTAGATCGGATAAGATACGAAATGGAGAAATGAACATGATTTGGCGTTGGGAAAGAGAGAGATTTACTACTGATCCTATCTTAAGAATATTGATAATTGAAGAAAGAGTAAAGTATTGTGTGGTGAATAGGATTATCAGATGCCTTAATCACTACAAAGTGCGCGTCTGTCCTACACATAAATGTAATGTTAAAAATCGCATGGGTTCAATGGTTAGGTACGAGGGTGATTCAGAAACTAATGTCTCCAAGGTGATACCTTTCAGTAGCGTCATTTCAGATTTGGCTTGGGGGGGGGCTAGACCACGTAAAATTTTGCCATTTTTACTGACATACTACTATTCTATTGATAAAATTATTTAAATCTCAAACTCAGGGGGGCAAATGCCCCTTCCTGCGCCCCTAAATGATGCCCCTGATGCCTTTATTTATGTTTCACAGATAGCACCGATATAGGTATCAGTGGAAAGCTTGCAATGTGAGCTGCAAATGATGGCATTATATTTCAACATAGTGCCCACTATAAACAACACACTTTTGCAAGTGTGAATTTTTTTTTATGCCGTCGGTGAAGAATTATGGTGGCTGCTGGCAACACTATTGCCGAACTGCTGCTTACACCTCCACGTCACAACTGTAGCGTTGGTCCTTAAGCTGATCCTTAAGTTTGCGGAAGAGCCAAAAGTCGCACGGCGAAAGATGCGGACTATAGGCAAGATGAGGTACAATGTCAACAATACTTTACCAGCAAATGGGACAACTTTGAAATTTTTGACGGAGGAGAGGACATGTGGTGGTACTCCATGGACTGACGCTTCGTTTCCGGGTCGTAATGGTGTATCCACGACTCGTCGCAGATGATGAATATTCCTGGGCGTACAAGAGAAGAGATAGGAAGGTGAAACAAGTGACATTCTATGGCATAAATATCAATGCATTAATGATAACAGTTTAGAATGTTTGGTACTATTGGTCAATTATTGGGCTTGAAGGAACTACTTTCTGAATCCCCCTCGTAGTAGGGTATATATGAACAATCAGTAGTTTATTTGTCAAAATTAAATTTCTTAAATTAACTTTCCTGTAAATAGAGTCTTTCCGTCTTATGCAGAGTCGTTTTAACGTATGATTAGCTTTGTACTAAAGGCCTGGCTACTGCAGGAAACTTATGTTAGTTGAACGCTTTAGTACGGCACTAATCACGTGTCAAAACGACTCTGCATAATGTCCATTGTGTTCCAAAAGCAATTCATATAATTAATAAAGTTATTCTCTTACGAAATTGAACTCTCATGTGGTTCTATGGTTAGCGTAAGCACTCTTAACGCGGGAGATCCGTGTTCGATTCCCAGTGAGAGATTATGAGATTTGGATCCAACATTGTGTTGTAGATCCATGCCTCATATAGTCTTGGTATGAACGAGACGTTAAAATTCAAATTAAGGAAACAGTGGATTGCAGAAGAGGGACGTTGTGATTCATCGTTATGTGACAATTCTCTGTTTTATTACGTAACAAGGCAATGAGTCATCTTCTGTTAAAGCATCAAACACCAGAAGACGAGTTTGGAGCACTGGGAACTGTAAGTGATCACCAGCAACTATGAACTTACAAAGTCTTGAAGAACTCAGTAATTAAAATCAAACAAAACGCTTGTCTTGCAAAGAGGGGACCGTTGGAGGGAGAGAGAGGTGCGAGTCAGAGGACAGACAAACAAAATTCAGCAACTTATTATGAAAGTATGGGCGGAAACAAACTGGAAGTTTCGGAACGAGAGCTTAGGAGGCGCGTATACTCGCCAAATATTAGTTCATTCTTTAACCTTATAATATATTACCTGTGACCAAGTATTAAATTTCGCTTCATGGTGTTTGCCTATTCATTACATTAAAGACGCAACACAATTTTTATTAAATCATTTCTATACACATTGAAGTAAACTTTAAAGTTTGTAGATGAATACCCTCTCTTTTCGAATACATAATTAGCCCCATTATGAATCGTCACTTAATCGTTATATTCTGAATCCAAAATTCTATATTTTCACCATGTACCTGCCTATCTTGTTCGCAATTTACCTGCATCTTTATATGTAAGCCGTTTGCAGAATGTGTCTGAATTAATTTCAACCCCTGATTAAATCCAGCATGATTCGTGCAATGCAAAATGAAGTGACCAATTTTCTGGAGGTTCCCAAGCACATAATTTTCTTGAGTGTTGATTTGATTTGAGTACCCTATAGCGTTCCTTTCAGCATTGAGGCTATATGAGACGCGGACTTTCAGCGTAACGTGGGATCTGAGCTACGTGAGCTCCAGCCAGGAATAGAATCCGGGTCTCCCATGCTAAAGGTACATTATGCCACTCACATAGCCAGGAAGGAGCTCGCGTATTCTTTTTACATATTTTTTTCTTACGTAGTAATAAATATTAAGTTATTCTCTTGATCTATTGTGTGAAGTTGTACAAAATTAACGTAGCAATTCGGATGCTTTTACTTTGATACATTGAGTAGTCATAAAACATACTACCTGTAGGTTATTAGAAAGCCTATAGTTAGGACTTTGCAGGTATGCATGTCATAGGAAAAACCTCGGTGCTTTTGTGTATTTTCAGGCAGAAGATGATAGGAAGCCGAAACACGTTTTGCGCAAAATCTACTTCAACATATTTAAATTCCGTCGCAGAGGAGCTCAAACAATTAGAATCATAAATGAAATTGAGGGGTTAATTAAAGCAATGAAAGTAAAACATATAAGAGAACGTTCGTTTGGAAATATTGTCCTGATGACTTATGCTTGGAGGATGATAATGGTTATGAACGTCATTCGATTGTTGAAGGCTACGGATTGAAGCTGATCACTAAAACAGATCCGCAGAAAAGAGCACTAGAAGTTGCAGAGAAACTCAAGAGTTGATCATTCGACAGTAACATGTCATTTGGAGAAAGAAAAGGGGAAAGATACTCTTATTGACACAGAAAAATGAAAAATCGATGCTTTGAATTCTACTGTAAGCTGCTGCTTCTCCATTTATCGAATACAAGAGAGACTCAATCTTGTAATGCAATCAACACATTCTAACAATATCTGGAGCCTCTTTCCGCTCCTAAAACGTTTTCAGCGGTAACTGTGAAGTGTTTCGTGATTACATTATTCCTTTATTGGTTACCGTACTCAATCCAGGCGAATTCATCACGGCCAAGAGTTCAGAAAATTGACAAATTCACCAAACACTTTAATGTTTGTGTCAGGCCTTGGCCAATGGAAAGTTTAACCATGTTTTACAACAATGTGAATAAGAAACATTGCAAAAGTTAAAATTGCTATGCGCAACACTGCCCTATCAAACTCTCCAGTCAGATCTCGCTCACTGATTTCCACTTTTTCCAACATATGGACATGTCATTGTGGAGATTCATCTTCAATAACCAAGACAGTCGTCAGGTTACGTTGAAAAATTTTATCAGCTACAGAAACACAACTTCTTTTTATATATCTGGGATTGCTAGATAGACCTGTGTTGATAATGGCTTTCATTCTGCTTAATTCCGTTCAGCTTCAAGCAAGTCATTGCAATTTAAGTTTATAGTTCAAAATCCTACATTAATTTCACTCAATCCAATTTCAGGATTTGTCAACTACGTATTATTTTTAGTCTGGGATCCTTATCAACCTTCAAGAAAGCAAGAAGAATAACGAAAATTCCATCGACACTCGAGGCACTAACCAAACAATTATATACTGAAGGAATCAATCTGACACATTGGTTTCCTTCTTTCCGTAAACTGGAAAGGTTATGTTTAGTGTCAATTAATTATAAAGGTTAATAAGAAAGTTCTACCGCTTTTTCACCCACCAACTTCGAACATCGATATGCCACCTAAGACGTACATGGAAGATCAAAAATTGTTCCCATCAGCATCGGAGAATATTTATGGCAATGTTCTGGAAGGCCATTGACTCCATCGCGATAGAACTTGATGGGCCTTGAAGCGAAGAAGGTATCAAGTGTATTTTGCACCTCTACAAGGGATTTGAACTTGCGTTCTCTAAGATATTTGTTCAAGTAATAGAGCAGGTGATTGAAATGTGCAATGTCCGGGGAGTATGGCGGATGCAATAGTATTTCCCATTCAAGGAGTAGAATGGTGTCCCGGGTCATCCTAGCCACATGAGGCTTAGCGTTGTCCTATAACAGGAGGATTCCTTTGCGATTCGGAAGTGCTGCCTTCAGAGTTTTGAATTTTCTTGAACACGGCTCAACTGCTGACAGTACACAGTTACATTGATGCTCTGACCAGCTGGTAGTAGCTCCTGATGCACTATGCCGCGAGCAGTCCACCAAACACATAGGAGAATCTTCTTCTGTTGCAGTGCTGGTTTCGGCAGTTTTGGTACAGGTTGATGGGATGCTAACCAATGAGGAGCTTTGTACAGGACCCACTTCTCATCACATGTCAACGCCCTGTCCAGAAATGGCTCCTTCCTCAGACGAGACAGCAAAGAAACAAACACGCATTGCGTTCTGTCCCAGAGTCAAATCATATGGGACCAATCGACCCAATTTGTAGTGTTTCCCAAGTTGATTGAGGCGTTGCCGAATGGTTTCTCTACTCACACTGAATTGTAGTCCCAATTCTTCACATGTCTGGCCACTGTTCGCCTCAATTGCTGACTGACGATCTTCATATTATACATGTGTTTGTCTTCCGGCACATGGTACGTGTTCGAGTGTTTCATTACCGTTGTTAAACTTGTTAAACCACCGCTGCATTGTCTGCGTAGTCACGACATCCTCACCAAAGGCCTGTCATATATTCCGCCCCGCTGCAGAGGCGTTTGACCACAGTTTGAACTCGTACAGCATACACACTCTTATGACACCCTGTGGAGGTTCCATATTCGCTCTGTCGTTACGCAAGTTCACGGTGTAACTGAACTGCCACAACCAGGTAGTATGTTGGATATACCCACACCAACAACTGACCATCGCCTTATCTCCATTCGCATTCAATACGGTGTGAGGGCCAATTGAACAGAGACCTCCACAAAAAGCGACAGAACTTTCTTAGTTACCCTAACATTATACGCTGCCTATGTACGGTCTAAGATGGAATATGCAGCGATAATATGGGGTTCTAATAGTAAGAAATCTATAAACAAAATCGAAAAGATTCAAAATAATTTTGTGCGGTTTTTGGCATATAAAGAAACAGGGATGTATCCAAATTGAGAATTACGAAGGTCTTCGAAACAAATATTCATTACAATCTCTTGAAAGGAGGAGAACTCATTTCATTTTATCTTTTTTACATAAAATAATTCATAGTGTAATAAATTCAGAATATTTGCTATCTGCTATCAGAAATCAGAATTCCCATCTAACATAGAGCAACAAGACCCCATAATGGCTTATTCCATCTCTCAGCGCAAAGGACTAATGTATTGGATGTATCGCCTGTCAGAAAAATATGCTTATTGTATTATAAGATGCCACAATCACACCCAGATATAGATAATTTTAGTTATAAACAAAATTTTCATCTATATAAATTTGCCGGACCCTCTATATGGTGTTATGTGTATTTTAACGTATATTTTGTTTTCATATTATCCTTTTATTATACAGTGGAGTCTCGTTAATTCGAGCTTGGATAATTCGAAATATTGGATAATTCGAACAGAAGTCCATTCCCCTTGAAAACTGTATTGAAAACAATAGTAAAAAATCGTGGATAAATCGAACTATCGAACTTTTGAACCTATGTTTTGGATAATTCGAAGTAAATACAGTTGAAAATTTTTAATGTTGGACAGATGTTAACAGAGAAATACAGTTTTAACGTGTTTACAGTTATCCAGATGCAGCCATAGGGAAGAGTAATACAGAAGATAAATAGAAAACCTATGTAATGATAAAGATGAAGGTGAGTTGGGGAAGAAGTAAACATAGAGAACGTGTGCCAATTTCATCTTGTTTCAGAATTGGTTGAAAATTTAAGATGAATTATTGATAAAGTCAACCAAATGTTATCAATATCGTATTCCACGCAATACGTGAAATTCAAGATTTATTGACCGTACAAAAACAATCAAATTTAAGCAAATGAGGTTTACGACTTCTTAAAAGTGAGAACAGAATATTCAAATTGTTACCGGTATTTAATTGTTTGGGCTATTCAATGTATGTTGTAGTGTTGTACGAAAATATATTTTCCATTGTACACGTATTTGAATTATGTGGAGTCAATGTCGTTTGTTAGTTTGCGGTATTCGATCACGCAAATAATAAGCTGCTTTAAAGGTAAAGTCTACACCATATGAATATGTTTTTGATGCACAGTACTTAGGGTTTGTTTGTTGTTATATATGTGAAAATGAATGTTGTTGGATAATTCGAATTTTGGATAATTCGAAGTTTTTTCGTGTCCCCTTGGACTTCGAATTAAAAAGAGTCCACTGTATATGTATTCTAAAGTGTGTTACGATACAATTGAGGTTATTATTATCTTATTATTTATGTATTATAAAGTATATTACAATGACGGAAAAGTGTAATTAGGGATTTGCCTGTTGTTTTTCCGAAATAAAAAATAAAAAATAAAATAGCTCATAGTTCTAAAAACAGCATGTTAACCCAGTGATAGAGCGTTCACCTTGTACGAGGCTTTCTGTTTGGATCCCGAGCCACGCGAGTTTGTGGTGGACAGTATGATCTACGGTTTTTGCGAGGTTCTCCTTTCACATTCTCATCCCATGAGTTATTTTATAATCATTCACCTTTCATGAATCTAACGTTTTCTTTACCGTAAAAGGCCTAATCATGTGACGTAAGACTAGTTTTCTAATTTAATTTCTTATCTTTAAAGATATGTAAAGTCTCGTTTTCACATAAATTCAAAGGTATGATCTTGTTGCTCCCAAGCATAGAGTAAAGAGTAACATGAGCTACTTCATGCTTCATCTGAAATGTCAGAATATTCGTCCCATACTCCCTTAAAAATTATTAAACCATACGAAATAGTTCAATTTTATATAAAGATAAAGAAACCGACGGTTAAACAGTGTATCGCCAACCACAGATTGAGAATCTTTGCTATACAGATCTATATTAATTTGTCGCTTTAGTACAAGTATTACATGTTCCCTTTATTCAGCGCTAAGGAATCGGATCAAGTCATTCACTAAGGCTTTTTGAATTTCTATTAACAATGATTATTTTATATATTTTCTGATAATACCCTTCGTGGAAGAAAAGATAAATAAAACAATCAACTATTTCGTAAGATGAGGAATAAACTTCAGGAAGGCTTTCGTGTGATACAAACATAAATGATCATTGAAATTTTGTATTATTTGTCATGATTTTCTTTTTTTCTTTCTTTTTTTTTTTACATTTTTGAATCAAAAGATCCAATATATTTCAAGGAAAAAAATTTCTTTTACAACTTATGTCTGGAGAACAACATACAGTGTGGCCAAACCCAAAATATCACTTAACTCATTATGATCTGCTTACTCCGCAAAAAAAGATACAGAAACTCGATTTAGGGGCCTTTCAAAAATTTTGTAGCCCTTGGTTCAAAAATGCATCAAAAATATATGTCAATCAAAAATATTCTTGTAGGCTTTATATCTGTAGAACTACATATAGTGTAGCCAGACCCAAGCTATCACTTAACTCAGTGTGATGTGCTTATTCCGTAAAAGATACGAAAACTGGATTTAGTGCTCGTTCAAAAATTTTGTGGCCCCTAATCCAAAATCTAATTATTGGCCAAGATTTCAAACTTTTGATGCATTTTTTTGGATCATTTCTAAAATTATTGGACAAAGTTGCAATCTTCTGATCCAAATTTTTTTTGATCATACTTAAAATTCTTGTTTGATGAATACTTGCAACTTGCTTTGTTTTTGTACGCGCCTTACGAATGAAATTATAAAAAAGATCTTTTAAAATTCAAACCATTCGCTTTTGTACCTTTAATCATTGATTGTTTTGTTTCTTTTAGATTTAGCAAACATGTTACAGTGACTGCATCTACAATAGCTTGCGTGTAAATATTGCGAAAACTGAATGCTTCATTGATATTAAATATGTTGTAACCTGTAAATTACATAATCGGGCTCTGAATACTTTTTATCCTTCGTTATTAGTACTTTACTCCAGTTGATGCTATAAAAACATGAGTCAATGTCATAGTTGTCATTGTCTTCCATCTTAATATATGATGAAATAGTAGGTGGCGCGGTAGCTCAGTGGTAGAGCGTTCACCTCCGGTGCTTGGGGTCCCTGGTTCGATCCCGTGTGGACATTGTGGTGGACAAACACCGTGCTCGTGGGTTTTCTCGGGGTTCTCCCGTTTCCTCCCACTTTCTTCATTCCACCATTTCATACATTTCTCATCAGCACCGTCTCCTTTAGCCTAACCGGCATAATTGTGGGACGTAAAACTAAAGATTTCATTTCATTTCATTTCATGATGAAATAGCATTAGGAATCGCATTTTTCAATAAATACAAGAGTAACTAGCCTTGAGTTTTATATTTATTCTGGGAGTATGTTTAGTACAAGGGGTCCAGAAGCACGTAAAAATACAAAATTTACAGGAGAAATGAGTGATGCAAGTACTTAGACGTAACATAACGTAACTAAATCTAACCTAACCTAACATAAACTAACATGAGCTAGCCTGAACTAACCTAAACTAACGTATTATTAGTAGAAATAAGCGAAATTCTATCATTTTTTTGGAAAATCATGCGGGACTCCTACAGTAATATAATATAAACTAAACTAACCTACCGCAACCTAAACTAGCCTAACCTTACTTAAACTAACCAACCCTACCCTAAACTAACCGAATGAGAACAGAAATTACCAAAATTGTAACTTTTTTTTTTTTTTTTTTTTTTTTTAAGAGAAAAGAGCTGGACCCCTTCTGCTAAACATAGGCCTTATTTTGAGTTATTCCTATAATCCCTCCACTAGCAAATAATCAATTGTGAAATTCCTAAATATCATATCGCAACAAACAGAATTAAATTTACCATCTTTACTGACAGCATACAAATTGGCTATATGGGTGTCGAGATTGCAATCTGCACCCGATGCAAATGATAAATACTCTTTTGCCAGAATCTTTAATTATTCCTTGTAAGTGTTATGCTGACTGCAGAACAATGTAACGCAGTTGCGAAAAAGCTTATGTAAATTGTATATTTCTATGTAAGATGTATTCATAACATCCGTAAAACCTTACCTCACGTAAGTTTTAAAATTGATGATTTTTACAAAAATATCACTATCTTCTCGAGTTGCTAATAATTAAAGATTTGACTATTTATAATGTTTTTTGTTGGTTTGAATTCGGTGCCTTATAGAGAGAACCATTTTATAGTAAAAATAGCATTTTCTTTACCGCAACAACAATTGAACCAATAGTCTATATAATAGGCTTAAAAAATTAAGTAGCGATTTTCTCCGGCAAACCGGAATTTCATTTTTTTAAAGGCCTTTCTTAATTTAATTAATTAATCAGAATGAATCTTACAGCTTCTTGGAACGGAATTGAAGCTTACTGCCTGCTTTATGCACCTAAAATCCTGTCTTGCATTTAGATTATGTTCGTAGGTAACAGTGGCACCAAACACGGTCCTTGATGTAGACCCGAAATAAAGGAGCCACAGAAGTTAATGCCTGGAGATCATGGAGGCCAGGGATGTAGATCATTGTCTCAGGGTCCAGTACGCCGTTGTGGTAGTGTGTCATTGAGAAATTTGTGTACATGTATGTGCCAATGGAAAGGAGCTCTGTTCTGCTGAAAAATGAAATCAGCAGAAATCTCCTTAAGTTGAGTAAAATGGCAGTTTTGCAGCATGATAAGGCACGTCACTCTTACGAATACGCTGTCCACGAAAAAAGAATAGATCGTAAATCTCTGAACAAGACATTGCACTAAAAGGTTAATTTTAGTGAATCTCGCTGATGCTCTGTGATTTCCAAAAGGATTCTCCTGTCCCTATATGCGCAGTTATGACTGTTAACCAAACCGTTGCCTGGAATGTCGTTTTATCACTGAAAATCATCCGCGACAAAAAGAAATCGTCTTCAATGTCCTCTCACATAGCGCTGCAGAACTACACACGTTTCTCTGTATCATCACCACGAAGAATCTGCGCCATATATAAGCAGTATGGTTTGTAGACTAAACGCTGCCTTAACATAGACCACATAGTCGTATAAGGAGTTGCAAGTTCTCTGCTGGCACGGTACGTAAATGTTGTCGAAATACGCTGACACATTTGTCGAATTTGTTGCAAATATTGAGCTGAAGTGGCCGGACGACTTAGACGCTCGCTTTTGCACTTGCACCAAAGGCAAACGATCTAGTCACTAGATCAGCGCTCATGACTTATCTATGCTATATATAAGCATATAAAGTCTCATAGAACAAATCTATCTTTCTGCCTGTCTTTCCGACATCTAATAGAGCAAAACCATAAGAGATGACGAGAAATACTTTTTTGGTATGAATTTACCCTCCATGAAAGAGCTTATTCCCCCAGCCTTATACCTGTAATAAAATTTGACATATGATAAAGGTACCATTTTTGGTTTCAATGTTTTATCCTCATAGAACAAAACTTTTTGTATAGAAATAAAAAACATTTGAAATTTTCTATTTAAGAATTCAATAACGTTATTTGTGTTATTGAATCTTGTTATTCGTGATGTTTGTTTGTTTGTTTCCTGAATCTGAAAAGGTATCGTACATGGCCCTGATAATCTTTATTCTTTCCTCTCAGAAGTTTTTTGATACGATGTACTTTAAACTTGGTTTGGACTACTTCTTTCTATCTATTTACAGATTCATTAAAGAATAAAGGCAAGGCATTCGTCAATCAGGTTAGATTTGGCCTTAATATTGCCTATGTTAACACATCCATCCAACAACGAAACATAAAGCTTTCGTTTATCGGCTTCGTTTTTTTTTTCTTTCTTTTTACAGATTTTTTTTTTACATTCGCTCAGTCGCGTTACTCTTAGTCGGTTACCTAGAGCATTCGAAAACCGACGAGTTATCATCATTGCGAATGATTTCTATAGTAGTTTTGTTTTTTTTCTTTATTTCTATAAGTGAAAAAAGAAAAAATAGGAAATTTGGGAGGGAAAGGATAGGGAAGGAAAAGAGACCAAAAAAAGGGAAAATTTACAAAAACGAAAAACAAACAAAAAACAAACAAAAAAAAAACTAAGAATTTAACAAATAAGTTTGAATCCAGATTGCTTGTTTTTTGTGTATTTCTGTGTGTGTGTTTGGTATCTGTGTTCTCTGCGTATTTATGTTTTTACCTATTGGCTGCTTCTTGTTTTTACCTTAGGCTTCCTCTTGTTTCTTGCAGGTTTTCCCTGTATGATTAGGTTTTTTCACCCATATGTTTTATATATATATATATATATATATATATATATATATATATATATATATATATATATATATATTTCTTTGGTATTCACCTATTTCTTTCACTGCACTAATGGTTTTCACCTGTGTTTCCACACTAACACTTGTGCACCAAAACTAATATTCTTAACACTACACTACACTGTATGCTTTTGCTGTCACTAACACTAATAATCACTGACACTTATTTTTCACCTATATGACTTTCTATTTATATATACTCGTATATATATATATATTTAACTTCACCTTGCACCACACGAATTTCTGGCTTAACTTAAGCTTTTAGTTTTTCAGCCTGTATGTTTTTCCATTTATTGTCTACTTTCTCTCTTCCACATACTAAAAATTTATCTTTTCATTTAACTCTAATACTGTATTCATTATTTATTTATTTCTTTTAACCGCTCATTTTGCGTTCCTTGGTATCTTGGCTGGTTCTTATAGACTGGGTCCGGGGTCCACTCGGAGCACTTAGTGTGGACCCCGGTCCGTTGTATCCCAGTGCTATCCTCACCAACTTCACCTGGCGCCCGAAACGGTAAATGCGGTGTTTTCCATTTTGTCCTTTCTTGCCATTACCCTATTCCCTCCCGTGAACCCACCACCACTCTCCACTTCACGCACTCTTCTTCACACACTCTTGCACCGGAATTCCTCTTCCAGTCCCTTGGCTGGAGGTGCATACATTCATTCAATTTGTTCCCGGTGGGAGACACGGATTTCCTGTGTTTCCTCTCCTGGAGTCTTTTCTCCGGTCCAGGAACAAGTCTCACATTCGTTCATTTTCTTTCACTCATCACTTTAATTCTCTCCATTGTTTAAATTTCTTCTGTACATATTTCTTCTTATATCTGAGTATTCATTAGTTATTTTTTTCAATTTCTCACAATCTTCCTTACTAGTTAATATTTCTTGTAAAGTCTTGTTTCGAATATCCCTTCTTAGTATCACGTCATCTTCCATTGTTGGGCACCACATAATGTGGTGTTCTGGTGTGCCAATCTCTCCACATTCACAGCTTGGTGTTCGTTTGGATTTTATTTTATACAAGTAATCTTCATACGGTCCATGTCCTGTTAGGAAATGAATTATTCCGTAAGTGGGATTTAAATGTTTTATTTGTAGTCTATATTTTATGTTTGGAAATATCTGATGTACTCTGTGAGCTCCTTCATACCGTTGCCAATCTTCATTCCAAATTGCTATCATATGATCTTCAATTTCTTTTTCGGTATTTAGTTCTTTATCAAATGTATTCCTGATTTTGTCTAGATTTCCTTTTCTTAACCAATAGTTCGCTGCCCTCTGCAGAGCTACAATATTCATGGGTTTTACTCCTAATATTATACTTAATGAGCTATGTGATGTTGATGAAAAAGCTCCACTTAATCTTATGAGTATGTTTCTTTGTGGTCTATTTAATCTATTCTTATATGTTTTATTTTCTAATGTTCTCCCAATCCAAACACTTGATGCATATGTTATTGCAGCTGCTAAAATGGTTTCTTGGTACAAATTTATTATTTTCAATGGTAGTTTGTATTTGTTTCTAGCTATCGTAATTAATTTATTTGCTATGCTGTTCCCTCTAGTTGTTATATATTTAAAATGTGCATCAAAATTTAGTTTTTCATCTAATATTATTCCCAGATATCTTATCTTTTGTTCTCTTTTTATGTCTATATTATTTAGCTTTATTATTGGGTTTCGTTGTAACTTTGTTCCAAAAATTAGGTATTTAGTTTTGCTCGTTGATAGCTTTAGTTTACTATCTTTGCTCCACTTGTCTAATTGTTCTATTATTTTTGCAGTTTTAATTTCTAATTCTCTTCTGCTATTTCCACTTGCTGTTATTGCAATATCGTCGGCAAATGCAACAACTATGTCCACTTCCTGCATCTTGTTTAATACTTCCAAGCATGGTTGTAGCTCAATGTCCCATAAAGTTGGTCCCAGGATAGAACCTTGTGGGCAACCTTTCTCGGTCTCAATTTCTATGTCTCCTTCTTCGTTCGGTATTATGATTTTCCTGTTTAATAAGTAATTTCTTATTAAGTTTATTATGTATTTAGGCAAATTTAATTTTCTGATATTTTCTAGAAGAGAGGGAAACCAAAGATTGTCAAAGCTCCTTCAATATCTATAAAGAGTGCTAAGACATATTTTTACAGATTCATTGACTAATGATACACAGTTCTTTCGTCTGTCTGTTTCTTTTTGCTTTTGTTTCAGGTGCTTACTTCGCATACGAAACTCATGGCTCGCGGGCGGCATGGAATTTTTTATGTACTTTGCTGTTGCCCTCGGTTTACCCGAAAAAAAAATAACAAGAATATATTTTTAAAAATACAAAAGGTAGTAGTTATTTTATAAACATGAATGATTAGGTAAAGTCATCCGAACACGAGCATCTGCTCTGGAAGAAGAAGCTTTAAAGAATCTAAAACAAGGGCTTAAAAGGTAATAAATAAAACTAATTTTTCGTTGTTATATGATAGCGAAAGTAAAAAGAATGCACTTTACCGGTAAAGAAAGCACTGTACTAATTTTTCTGACTTCAGGCACTTTCTTCGGGTAGGCACTTGGAACTTTTCTCTCTTTCTTTTTCTTTTTTTTTTTTTTTTTTTTGTTGTTGTACTGAAAGCACATCTGCACCTCACACGAATGCACCTGCACCTGCACCTCACATCTGCTGACACGAATATATTGCTTCCCGCTTGGGGCTCACTGGGCAGAAGGCCACGATTTCCTCTTCTCGAACTCCTCACTCGTGCGGGATGGAGGAAAGCTCACTTTCAATTTACAGTAAGCTCTTGATTGAAAAATTCAGCCTTTGTGGCAGATGTCCGATGAACAAACTACTTCCCATGTAAGAAGACCTTTTGCCAACATTTTCTTGAAATCAAGTCTTGTCATCACTGAGGACTTAGCTTAGGCTTGATGCAAAATATACGCATTGTCACCATACGCAACATCCATCATACACAGCATAAAGATTGTCAATTGCCATCTTGTTCGACGACCTGACGTGTAATTTGTATATTTTTAGTCTAGAGTGTCCACTCCGCCTTTAGTCATGTTATAAGATGTGTCTATTTCAGATTTTCCCGTCTCTGGATCATTATTTGATGCGTGGTGCCAGACTAGCCACACGTTAAAACACAACCTGCTAATAGTTGGCACATAACGAGAGACTGCTAAACCGTAAAATACTCAAGTAACTACTATAGTACGCGTGACCCCTCCAGCGCCGAGCACAGGGGATCAACTGTAACACAAACTTCACAATATGAACTATTTGCTAGACAGGAAGGTAGACGAGAACATCAACTTGTAGTGGTAGGGGTGTAGAAAATATAATGATACAAAAAATTGCAGCTGTCTGTGAGACGGTCCATAGTACTTACGGGTTAACACGCTTCTCAACTTGTGATACGTACTGTATATAACAAGTTTAACAGAGCCTATATTGTACGAAAAATGTGTCAAGAAGGTTTAGCGTTTGAAAACCGCATTCGAAGATAGGTTCCGCTATGTCGCGCTCTTGTTGTTTTTATGCCCCTTTAGAGTAAAGATGAGGGCAATTGCTCCTTATCGATTATTTACTCTGTTTTGATAGAAAACTGTACTTCGAGCCTCTGCTCATCATCCAGGAAACGATCCGCACTCTAGAAACGACCCTCCTGGAGGCACTACTGACCCTTTATAAATCGAAATTGAGAAAGTGCTAACCAATTTAAAGATTGCATTGATAGAAACACACGATGACTCAGCTCTAAAGCAAAAATTCAGGGAAATCGGTACCACTAAAGTTTACAATAAGTGCCTGCATGGTTTCCAGAAACCTTCAAATTTCTGTCGTATGTCGTTTCAGTGTTTGTTAGTACGTACACTGAGAAGAAAAGGACTAGGATTTCCGTGTGGATACATCGTATTTACGCGGGTACACTCCTTAAGTAATGTAATTTCATGTATAAATGTACAGCAGGTGGGAACACCATGCCAAGTCTGGAGTTCGGCGTCAAACTAGACTCACTGTGATTGGATAATTTCATTCATATGATTGATTTCGTGTTAACAGCTATTACTCTCGTAAGGTAGGGAGTCACAGATTTAGAAAGAACTCAGAGGGGACACTCGTAGGAAGGTAGTAACAACATTATATACCTAAGTTACCACCGTCGGAATGGGTATGGTGTTAATTCTAGATTTGAAATGGTGGTCCCACAATACAAAATTTTTGTTGGACGGTGGTGTAGATCGTACTACTGATGAAACAACATTACTTAATGTGGTAACGCGCGTAACCTGGTAAAAACAGCATTTACATGCCGACTGAATTTTGCGTTTTTCTCCGTGTACCAGTGTTAACAAATCCTGAGTTCTTACTTATGCAAAGGAAGAAATCTCCAGTAAGGAGGTTCTCACACGTGTCAGCTGTCTTCCTAATTCGAGCAGCATGTTCCCAGGCATCGAAGGCTGGTAGAGCGCTCACCGTGGCTCAATGGTAGAGCGCGTACCTCTCGTGCGTCGAGTCCCAGGTTCGATCTCCGCCCTAGTAAGTTTGGGGTGGACAACATGGTGTTAGTGGGTTTTCTCGTGGTACTCCCATTTTCTTCCACATTATCATTCTACCAATACTTTCATCATTATTCATTTGCCGTACTCATCCGTCTTCTTTAGCTTAAAGGGCACAATCATGAGACATTAAACTTAAAGGTAACATTTCATTTCAAAGGCTAGCTGCAGGAAAAAGTATTTCATTTCAAAGGCTGGCTGCAGGAAAAAGATGTTCGGTGTTACGAAAAAGACAATAGGTATCCATCTACTACCTGAATTTTATTTTATCTTTAAAGAACTACACGTAGGTAGGACTTTATGTTTTTACTCGCTTTGTAAAGTGTGTCATTAAAGCTTTTTTTTTTTTTTCTTGCGTACCATAATTATTTATTTTACTTGAGATACTAAGTTTGATATACCTGTTTAACATATTCATTTAAGAATTAAACACAATCCATTCGTTTGTCGATTTGGTTTGTTTTCTCCCAACTGCTTACAGATTTATTGATCAATGAAACTCAGTGAATTTACGTAGTTGCTTTGGTTCTTCTTTTCAACTATTTTCTGAGCCCATAATCATACAAATAAACTCAATAAATTCGTATGTCAATTTAGTTTTCTTCTTTACAGTTTATTACTGATTCATCCAATGATTAAATCCATGCATCCTTCTGTCGATTAAATTCGACAAAAGAAGTTCCACTGTGAACAACTCATGAGATTTTTTTTTTTTAAATGACACATTTCAGTTTTAAGTCTCACAGTTATGTCGGCCAGATTAAATGGGGCGGTAAGGATGAGAAATGAATGCAATGACAGAATGAATAAAGTAGGAGGAAACGAGAGAACCTCTAGAAAACCTACGCACACGGTGTTTGTCCACCACAAAGTCACTTGGCGCGAGCGGGATCGAACCCCACCACCAAAGGTGAACTCTCTACCACTGAGCCACCGTGGCCTCTTGAGTTTTTTTTAGTGCAGCATTTTCTACGTCAGAACGGGAAGGAATTGATTAATGACGGAAACATTCAAAATTAAATTAGACGACTTGTAAGGCTCCTTCGTAGTTGTGACTAGAGTGCAAATTTTCAGCACGTGTGTTAGGAGGTTCAAGCTGTGCTGTTAGTATAGAATCTTGGAAGAATATCCTACTAGTGCTTCGGATCCCAGTAAGAGAAAGTAAGTAAGCAAAGAAAAGTTATAATTAAGTAAAAGAAAAATCATGTAGAGAGCCGCTGGTAACGTGAAAGAAAAATATTACAAAATCATCATTATTTATTTTATTCACAAAATTAGTTGTGAAACACTTTATCCTTTAAAATACAATTTATTTATTTATTCATAGATTTTGAGAAAAAAAATTGTAAAATTTTACGAAAGCTTCAATCATAGTCTCTGATTATATGGCTGTTTATATGAAAAGTAGTTCATGTGGAGAGGCATCCTTTAATAAACAAACTTCCGCAACATGATTAACTACCATATCCACCTACCACAAACTAATAACAGAAAAAAAGGGAAAATGTTTTTGAAACTGAGTGAAGTGACGTGCTTCTCATCTGGGGTATTATGAGAATATATAGACCGTAACTGGTAAACAAAGGCAAACATCGAAACTTTGTCAGCGTTAAAATTATGTATACAAAGTTACTCCCACCTTAAGATATAAGATACGAGTAGGTAAATACATTATACACTTCAGTATGTTTTTTTTTTTTTTTTGTCTTAAGGTTCTAAACTCTGCTTTACACAACAATTGCAATTATTGTTGAATGACAATGTCTGTGTGTTCGTCCGATGGCAGATATCGGAGCCAAGCCTTTAACATTTTTCTATGTGGACTAAGTGTCTCAAAAATTAAATTTTCTTTCCTATTCTAGCTCACTATTCAAACCCGAAGAGGAAGACATTTTTCATCTCCGGTTGAGGTCTGTGAGGCAAAATAACTGTTCCTTGTTATGAATTGAGTCCTGAAATTAGGCCACATCTCTCTCCTCGTCAGTGAGGCCACGATTGCTCAGTGATAGAGCGTTCACCTCTGGTGCGTGGAGTATCTTAGTTTGATCCAAGCTCGCACCAAGTGGACTTTGTGGTAGACAAACACCGTGTGTATGAGTTTTATAACGACTCACCAAGGGTAGTCGTCAACCTGGTTCGTCTAAGTAAGATGTACAAATATTGAGTGGTAGTATTTGTTTGCATGTAAAATTTATCTTTAATAATTATATAGCATTATTCTCACCTTTTCTATTGGAATGATAACGTCGATGAACGTTGCTAAAATGGTTTATTAGCTGATATACTTTATAATATATTTTCCTTCAAACTGTCAAGCACACAAACTTGCTGACTAGGTATCCATAAACATTTACATAGCAACAACTATCCCATAATATATATTTTACATATATTAATAACATTTTTCTTTTCTTATTATTAAATTAACATTCTATTAAGTATAGTGCACATGTATGAGCACTTTCTGCCCACGGTACAGGTAATTATTAATCTATCCAAAGTATTTCGTTATAGTTTCCTCGTGGTTCTTCCATTTACTCCCACTTTCTTCATTCCACCATTCCATTCATTTCTCATCATCATCGTATCCTTTAGCCTAACTGGTATAACCGTGGGACGTAAAACTTAAAGATTTCATTTCATTTAATTTCTCTCCTTGTCTCCGTACTGAAACCTTAAGCGGTACAAACCAATTACCACTTATAATTTTAACGTTGAATCTCCGTCTAGCATAAACGTTAATAGACAGCAAGAATGTATTTTTTAGCATGTATTAGGCGTTACAGGAATAGATTTTGTCTACAGTCTTATATCTATAATCAAACCAAACCTGAAATAAACCTACCATTTTCGGTTTAAACACTGATCACCATCGGAAAAATGTAATAGGTAGTGGAGAATTATTATTTCTAAAAATATCAGTTTAGTGTTGCCAGAATATGCACAATATTTAGCCTCCATTTCTTTTCTAAAATTGGATAACGCTAAAAATCTAATGTTGCGTCTAAATTTCAAAATTGATTCTTATAGCATATTGAAACGGTAATAGATAGCAACAAATGTTTATTAACATGAATTCAGAGCCCTAGATACAAATTCCTGTTTGCCTTACGACAAATCTCGTACGTTAAGTTGAGCTCTATCTTTACTTCCAATATATTAGAAGAAGAGGTGGAAAAGCTTTGTCTAATACTAAATGGTATTGCCAGTAGCGTACGCAGAAATTTATTTCAGGAGGTGTCCAAACTCAATATGAGGGTATTTTCTATTAAAATTCCTAAAATTAGGTTAAATTTACGCAAAAGTCGAAATTTCGGAGGGGGGGGGTCCGGACCCCCAAGACCCACCCCCTGCATACGTCCCTGGGTATTGCCGTCTCTACTTCATTTTAAAATCAGTTGCATCAGATTTACACTATGTAACAGGAAATAATATTTTTGTTGTGTTGTTTTTACAAAAATGACGATAAAATGGTCACTGAAGTCTCAAGAAACTGTGCGATTTCTATAGTAAATTTCGGCGCCCGAAACAGACGACCAGTTTTAGTTTCTCGATTGTGACGTCATTATGCAGAGAGCGGAATAATAGAGTTTCTGCGCATGGGTTACAATCTCCATCTGCCTTGACATACTGAGCGATGATAGCACGTGTGTTACAGTTGTCTATTTATGGAAAGCAAAGAGGCGTAGTTCGTTTTTGTAGGGAAACGAATAAAAACAAGTGAAAGTCACAGAGTAACGGTGTGTGGAGACAAAAGTACGGACCTTAACATTCCGAGGTACTGCGTATTCTTTGATTCTTGTGGATTTGCCACGTGCCGAGCCGTTCATTAACAGATCAAGCTAATAGAATGTCACGACAATTGAAGAGGTAATTCCTAATGACCGGTGAATTTGTCTTTCAACATTGCCACATATGCTGAAAATTTCATGCGGCAAATGGTGTGCATGGTAAACTGAAATTTAATAAAGTAGGTGATCGGTGAGCGCCAACGAATCTTACAGACGCCCACAAGGAAAAGCGAATGATGATATGCCTGAACCATCTGAAATAGTACGATGAAGAAGAACGTGATTTTCTGCAAGATATCGTAACAGGTGACGAGTCATGGACGTACCATTACGTTCCTAAAACGAGACGGGCTTCCATGGAATGGAAATATACCGATTACTCAAAAATTAAATTCAAGATTTCTCATTCTGCGACAGTGATATGCAAGGTGTACTGCAGATGGATTTTCTAACATGCGAGTCAACTGTGAATGTTGCATGGTATGGCTATACCATGAAGTTATGTCTTACGCTTCATAACAAATACCATAGTATTAATACTAGAAAATTGTCAAACAATTCCACGACACTGTAAAACCCTATATTGCTGCTTCTGTTCGTAATGAACTAGAGAAGTTTGAGTGGAAGGTGCCGAACACACGCCGTACAGTCCTGATTTAGCACCATTGGACAATTATTTTTTTCGTCCGATGAAGCAATTCTTGGCCGATCAAAGTTTCAATTCTGATAGTGAGGTCAAATCAGTTGTGAGCAGATTTGTATACTACCAAACGACGGAATTTTATGAAAAGCGTGTTTCGGAACTCGTGCCACTATAGAACAACTGAGTTGAAAGACTTGCAAGTTGGAAAACAACTTTTATATGAGCCCTTACTTGGTATATAATCTGACTGTGTTACCTACTACACTTTCGGCTACATAAAGTATTGTGCGTTATTTCTTGATTTACCCTCGTATTAATTTAGTTTGAACTGATTTTGATTGGTTTGAACAGCAAACAATACCACACACTTCGTGACAAATTTTACGATAGTTTGCACTGTTTAATATACCTTAAAGAGAGGAATATCAAACATAAATGAAATCTGAAAATTCTAGTGGAATCGAATAACTTTTGAATGGAGTCTTATAAGATGAAGTTGAAAGTACTTCTGAGTAGGAGTACTTCTTGATTGACTCTTTGAACATTTCATCTCATTTCTCTAATTCTCTTTACCTTTGCTTTGGTAATTCGCCTTCCAAGGTATTTAATACCTATTGTGGACGGTCTTTCTAACCAAGGACTGGTGCAGCTTCTTCTTGTAGCGGTTGATCAACTGATCACTAATGACATCTTGTGACCTCATTAACCAGAGTATTTTCGAGGTAAAATTTCACGCTGTTTACTCTGAATTTTCTTGTTGATCTCTTTCGTACAATAATCTCAGACATATGGAAGTTTTAGGAGATTGATAAGTAAGGTGAGGCAAATCGAGAAAAGGAAACTTATTTCAATTATATTCTTTTAAAACAAAAGAAACAGTACGTATTTTGAATTATTTTGTCACATAGGCTGACAAACATATTATATCGAATACGTGTAATCGGCGTCTACTTCGGAAGTCATTATTTTCCAATGTGGAACAATACCTGGTGCCTTATCCCAAATTTAGACGCTAGATACCAAATTTATTGACACCTTCGCCATATCATGTTAATTCGTAGTTACGCACACTAAGGGACGAACGTTTAGCGCCTAATACCGACTCGTATTACAGACTACCATTAGTTACTGCTCATTACTGTTCATTAGTGTCATTTCAGATTTTACCGTGGTGGGAAGAAAGGGAAAAATCTTCCACGAACTTAAGAGTTTCACATTTTTTTACTACTATATTAGTCTTCAATTTCTTAAAAAGTACGGACTTCTCCAATTCATTGCAGAAATTGCTCCCTTACCCTCTCAAAATGACAACCCTGCTACCAATTCAATTCAAAGTATAATACCTTAATGAATGCAAAGTTATGTATGTCGAAGCTTAAATATGAACTTATTTTCTAAACTTATTTATAATTGGAAACTTCTCAATAAACTGTGTTTAAAAGAGGCATGTTATTTAGGGAGTCTGAAAGAAAGTACCCCTACCTAAAATGACGCTACTGGTTTAAAACTATTTTAATATTGTTAATCTTTACGTTTCAACTGACTCAGTTATTCAAATAGGTGTAACAAATAAAAAATTGGAACAGTAAAATCAAATATTAAATCTGATAAACAAGGTAGGCCTATGTTATTGCAGTAACTTACACTAGCGTAACTTGGCTCAAAAATATCTTGTTGAGGCTTAACAAGTAGTTATTATATGTATGTAAAGATGACAGGAATGTGTTAGGTCTGTGGCACCACTCCAGGAAGGAAAGATCTACATCGTAGTTAATATTGACACGGATATTATTTATTAGATTCTTCAATATTTATAATAATCAAGGTAATCGCCAACAATTTTTTTATACTCTTTCATAAGTTTTTCTAAAATATCAGTTAGAGCATGCAACATTGAAATACCTAGGCTGTACACAGTTGCGAAAGAAAAAGGCACATTTTTTTTAACATGAAGATAAATTGAAACAACTTTTGACATTGTTTCAAAAATTTACTAAGTAATTTAATGAAGTAAACAACGCAGAGACTTTAAAAATATGTAATACTTTCTACATTTTACATATTCATTTTATAAGACTTCTCACACTATACGTTCATTCTATAAAAATTCTCACACTGTATATATAAATTCTATAACACTTTTCACACTTATCGTCCTTCATCGATTTTTTCTGATAAATCAAGGATACTATATGTATACGGTACGAATTAGACTGAACTCCATCAATCTGGATAAAACTTAGCATGACGGTAGATTTTGACAAGTTTTATACTGTATATGGAATATTACAGTGCGTAAAAGTTTGGTTCTCAAGTTACGGGCTATCAAATTTAGAGTTTAACATTTTCGAAAAAGATAAAGCATCAGGCGATCTCGCCCGATCTAAAAAAAAAAAAAAAAAAACAATAAAATCTTTAAGTTTTACCTCCCACGATTATGCCGGTTAGGCTAAAGGAGACAGTGATGATGAGAAATGAATGTAATGGTGGAATGAAGAAAGTGGGGGGAAACGGGAGAACCCCGAGAAAACCCACAATCACGGTGTTTGTCCACCACAAAGTCCACACCGCGCGAGCTGGGATCGAACCAGGGACCCAAAGCACCGGAGGTGAACGCTGCACCACTGAGCCACCGCGCCCCCTCGCCTGATCTGAGTTTAATATTCGGTATGGTGATAGACTTTGATTTGCTATATAGCTGTGTGTAATATAATGTTGTGCATACTTTTGGGTCTCAATTTATGCGCAGCTAATTCGATCTGAATCAATTTTTTTATGGATTTAGGTCTTGATAAGCTGTAGAAAACTATTGTGTGTGCAGGCTTTTCGTTCCCGAGTTACGGGCAATGAAATGTGAGATATACGTAGTAAAAGTTCTACAAATATAAATAAATAAAATAAAAATAAAATGTAAAAAATATTTGCTTCAATAATAACTTTCCAGCAATTGGAAAACGTAAAAGGGGGCACTGTGGCTCAGTGGTAAAGCGCTTAAATCTGGTGAGTCGGGTCTCTGACCCGTTCAAGTAAGTTTGTGGTGGACAACATCGTGCCCATAAGTTTTCTCAGGGTACTTAAGTTTCCTGCCACTTTCTCATTCCACCAATATTTCTATCCGTAGTCGCTAACGCTCTCGCCTTCGGTGCGAGCGGTCCCGGGTTTGATTCCCGGTGGGGTCACTCGATCGAAAAAGTGTAACACGAATGAGATTTTCCTGGATTTTCCTCATTCACACCAGGCAAATGCCGGGGTGGTACCTAACTTTATAGGTCCCAGGTCGCTTCCTTCCTTCCCCAATCCTTTCTTCCTTCCCTGTCCTCGGATAATGTGCTCGCCGAGGGACGTCATCCCTCAAAATGTGACGGGCTAAATGGTCTAAGATGCTGAAAGCCCAGAAACCTAAATCCTAGATCCTAATATTTCTATCATCATTCACTTGCTTTAACCAATGTCTTCTTTAACCTAAAAGGCATAATCGTGGAACATTGAATTGAAAGATTTCATTTTGATTTTCGAAAATTTACACTAATTCATAGAATAGTTTAGTTTGTAAGTTTCAGAGATATCGTTGATTTATAATTTCAGCCATAACACTGTTCCCAATGTAGAGGGAAAGACAGTTCAACGCATTGTATTATTTAGTGTCTTAGAAATACCAACCGACTTTTTGTTATCAAGCTACAGAGTGATCATCCTTTCCGCTGGACTGCTCACTGAAAAAGATTAAGTGGTTTAAGCCATGAAGAAAATTAGACTTTGAATCCCAGGAGAGGAGAAAAAAAACTCAAGTTAAAAGCTTTTTTAATCTCAAGCAGAGAAATGCAAAAGAAAATAACAGAAAATGAATGCGACAGAAGAAAGGCCAAAAATTAACTCCTTTTCATATTCACTAAAAATTTCATTAACAAACCATAGCAACTTGAATTGGTTAAAATATTTCTTTTTTGATCTTAAAAAAAATCTGGAATATTTTCTTTTAAATATATGGGTCAAGTCTGAAAGAACTCAAAATGACTTAAAAATCGGCATAGATTTACCTTGTGGATATTTGAAAATTGTCTTTAAATCTTGCAGTCAGCCCGAACCTAGAAGACGTATATTTGTATAAACGCATTGTATTACTGTTTATTTAGTAAATACATAGCAAAAAGATGGATTTGCTAATTTAACACAATGTCTCTGTTATTCTAATTCTGACAGTGTCTGGTGCTACTTCAACTTCATCGGATCTTGGAGTGAATTGTTAAAATGGCAGTGGGTAAAGCAATGGTGTAATGTAACATCTAAGGGCAGTGCCTATGCCACATACGGATAACGGCACCATACCGTAGCTTCGTCCTGATTTCTGTAGTAAGGAGGAGGATTCCGTATATTTGTACAATACAGTACAATCCCTCAAATCCGAACCCCGGAAATCCGAAAGCCCGGCAAATCCGAACACGTTCTCAGGAGAAAAAAATAACTACAGCTGGAAAATGAAAAAAAAAATAGATTTAATCACACAAATTTAGTTTTTTTAAGGTTTTAACATTTTTAGACTTAATGCTTATGCTAAATCATTATCTAATAATATTTTTACAAGAAGACAGTTATAGATATGCGACAATCATTTTGGACATGAGTGTACACCCGCCAGTCAAGGTCACTGCGCTTTCGACCACTGGACCACCCTGTCTAACCTCAATCGTTGTTTTACCGCCAATTCAGTGACGAAATAAGTACGTAATATTATTTCCCGGGTAATCCGAACCCCCCGAAATCCGAACAGTCTTCAGCCCCAATTAATTCGGATTTGTGGGTTGTACTGTATACCGCTGTCTGGAGAACATTTTTTTCTTAGTATAGTTACACAACTAAAGAAACAAATTCCTTACATATATAAGAAGATAAACTCGTTCCTATATCTCCTAGACAATTCTGCGTTGTTTACTTCATATATGCTTTCTGAATTTGAATCCCACCTTTGATCCTTCAAAACTTATTGTCCAGCTATGGCAAGATTGCAAGAGAGCGTGGATACTACACCTAACACTACACAGGGGATTTAATGTTTTTACAATGAAAGAAGGAAATGAAGTGACATCTTTAGATAACCTGTAAGCTAGAAGAAGGTAGACGATAGTGAATCATGTCGAAAAAAGTTTTTACTACTATATAAAAGTGTGTGTGTGTGTGTGTGTGTGTGTGATAAGATTTTCGCATATAAAGGACCCACCTACAGCTGCGAGCGTTCGTGCACAGATAGACCTTGTGCAGATCTATTCGCGTAAAAAGCCGTTTTTCTATTTTCATCTCGAGGGAGAATTAGAGTTTTGAAATGTACGTAAGAATAAATAAAATAATAAAGAAATGTATAAGTAAAATACATCGTCGCATGGGAACAAGAGGAACGTAACTCCAAAAATGCTGTTTTTGTGTTCTTCATGTTTGGACATAACTTTAGAGCCACTTGGTGTAAATGGAACGTAACGCATCTGTTCTCCTTGTCGATCATCTGTTGTAATGTAGCTCAATCTAATCCTTGTCGATCGCATCTTTCTAAGAAAATAACATTATTGTCCTCTCGCCTGTAAACCGACGAAAATGGAGTTAGGTTCTTCTGGTTCTCATGCGACGATATATACCTACAGTGAACCACAGTGCCAGTTGGGTAGGCAACCCAACTGTTTATTATGTCGTGCAGGTTGCATACCGTTCAGATATTTGCATTCTTTTTCGTTAATCTTATTCTTCTTGTGCGAGAAGCGACAGTGGCAATGCTAAACGCACTGTAGATTCATGCACAAGAAGAATAAGATTAATTCAAAGATCTAAGTAGTATGCAACCCGTATTACAGAGAAACCGGTTGGTTTGCCTACCTAACTGGAACTATATGAAATATTTTACGAATTTCTTTACTTGTACTTTCAAAGATCTTTCATAAACATTACATTGAGTTGAATTAGAGTTTAACGTCCCTTTCAGCAGCGAGGCTATATGAGAGAGACCAACTGATTAATGTGGAATCCGAACCATATGAGCTCCAACCGTGAATCATAAACATTACTCTTCCCATAAGAAGCGTCAGGCATTTCTGCTAGTATAGTAATATTAGTAGCGAAATTATATCACAATTAAAATATAGATCAAGTTTAGAAAATTATGCTTCGAACTTTATTCTTATGTTACTTCCTCATCCAAACACTTTTATTGTGCTTAAAGGCACTCATAGTGCTAGACACAGAGCCTATATATACATGCATATGCCGTATGAGTGTAATTGTTATTTGTTAAATACATTAATTTTTGATGTTCCTGCCATGAACTACATCAAAAGGGGAAGTCCAGCTCAAGCCTTCAAGCTAGATCCTTTACAAACCAACCAACTGTTTCTCAAAACATAACGGTTGCAGATGAGAACAATGTATAAAATATTCATTCTCATAATTGGAAGACATAAGCAAAGGTGAGTATATGTTTGACTTTTTATTTTCACCATCTCCTCTCCGTTTCACCAAAAATAATAATTATCCACGACATGTTTTGTCCATAACATAAAAAGAAAAAGGTAACGTGTTTCATTGTGTTCAAAAGACTAAAGCTTGCTGTTCACTTTATTCAACGTTTAGTCCACGTATAGGTTGCTTTCAGGCATGTCTTTCATTTATATTCTTTCGTATTACATAATGTTGAAAATAACATAGATTCTCTTTCCTGTTTCCAACATTTATATAGAAATAACTATATTTCATCTATTTAGTGCTCTATGTTCAATTTCTCCATATGCTTATGACCCACTAGGGAAGAATTCTGAATCAAATAAACAGACAGGAAAGAAATAGTGATATTCTAAACTTTAGTGCAGCCTTATTCACAATATTACCTCTTTACTTTTTTAAAAATCCATCCTATTCACTAGGTTATTCCTCGTCCTTAAAATTGCTCTATTTGTACTTACTTGTCGGGCAATAAAATGAACATTCTCTGTTGGTGGCACGTGCATGACCTTGTTCAGAATGTTTCTACTTGTTCGCAAAAGGGTGTCTTCCTATTCGCTGGGTTACTTGTCTTCCTTAAAAATGGCATGTCTCTTCTTGAAATTTGCCTCGTAATAAGTTGACTGTTAACTGTTGGTGATACGTTCATATCCTCGTTTACAACACTAATACTTATCTTGAAGAAATGCCTTACAATTTACTAGGATATTATTCTTAATTATACTGGGATAATATTCTTAAAAGTATATTGTTTCTTCTTGATAATTCTTAGGTAATAAAATGATATTCAGCATCTCTGAGTTTCTATAAGCGCCTCAAAGTTCTCGAAGACACAGTTTACATCTAGTTTACTCTCTTGCTTTCGATATTCCTATTGCTGAAATATATCATCGTACGCACTTTGCAACCATTTTGCAGCACCTCTATTGTACCATCTACGCCAACGGTAAATCACGACATAAATCCATCTGGCACACACAATTGTACATGAGCTCCTCGATCAAGTTCAAACTTTACCAAGCTATTCCTATCCACCACTGGATCATTTTCTAGCTATAAATGAATGCACTAATAACTTATACCAATATAATCCAGAGTGACGTATCTACCACTGCATTCATATATATAGGCTACTGCACAAGCGGTTAGCGTACGTGTCTTCTTTCCTGGGAGACCCGAGTTCTATTCTTGGCGGGAGTTCGTGTGGTTCGAATCCCATGTTAAGCTGTTGGTCCACGTCTCAGGTAGCTTCACTGCTAAAAGATATACTAAACTCAAAATCAAACCAAATCCTTATGACAGACTTCATGGCTCTAAGGTAGCACTTTCTCACCTTTGTCAACTCTACCAGATTTTCATTATATTGTTCTCCAGTTCCTCTTTACCTTACATGCTTTCCAACTTCATCTCATAGTTTCACACAGTCCGCAACCATTCTCCAAATTTGAAGCTCTATATACTTGGAATTATCTTTTGGCACAGAGAAGGTATTGCCTTCTACGACCAGGGACACTCTTGTTTTACAACAGTGATGTTCTTTTAGTGCAATGTGCATGCTCACGTTCAGAACATTCTTTCAAAGGAAGTCATCTCTATTCATTAGGTTATCTCTTGTCCTTAAAAATGCGCTTTCTTTATCTTCTTGATACTAATGAGGTAATAGAGGAACGTTTACTCTTAGTGACATGTGAATGGCGTTATTCAAAACTTTCCTACATTTTCTCAAAGGAATGCCTCCCTATTCACTAGGGCAATGCTATTCAAACAGGGGTACGCGAAGATGTTTCTGGGGGTAGGTAGTCCTAAAATAAGCACGTTTCCAATATTTATTGAATTATCATAGTTGAAGAAAATTTTGAAATTTATCATGATAATTTTTTCGGATGTGCAGTTTATTCTCCCGTAAATAGTCTTTTGATTGGCACACTGATTGGGTCTATGTTTGTCCCCTTTCTAATTAACAGGACATGCCTATTAAGGTTAATAAGTACATTTCGATTTAATTTCTTTTAAACAGCTTCAAGGGTACACAATTGGATGGCGAATTGTGTCTAGGGGTATGCGAGAAAAAAAGATTGAATAGCACTTACAGAATTGTCTTTCTTTAAAACTGTGTTGTTTATTCTTGATGTTTTGTACTGCATCTATTTATTGAAGTTCCATCACGTGAGTTCTAATATAAGTTCTATAGTGTTGCAGTAATTACTTGTGTTTTATTTTAGTTCATATATTAGAAAGCTGGCGTTTATGCCATTAAAATATGATCATCTCATGAGAATATTGCACGCATGAATATAGAACAGTTAATATTTCGGGGGCAGCACGTGGCTCAATGATAGAGCGCTTACCTCTGGTGCGTGGAGTCTCTGGTTCGAACCTTGGCCATGTAAGTTTGTGGTGGACAATATCGTGTCCATGGGTTTTCTCGGAGTACTCCCGTTTTCTCCAACCTTCACATTCCAAAAAATCGTCCATCATCATTCACTTGCTTTAATCATTGTCTCCCTTTTCCTAAAGGGCATAATCGTCGGAAGCTATATTGAAATGTTTCATTTCATTTTTACTTTTACTTAATATTCTATATAAAATCATATAATTTTTAAATTTATTTCACTACTGAAATTTTATTTCCTTCATAAAGTTTTAATAATCAGGTTCATTATATATAATACATATTTCTCATAAAGGTAGGTATGAGGAACCGATCATTAATTTAAAAAGATAGAATTCTTTTTATAATCTTCTCTGTTATTACAAATCGTATGGTTTAGATTACCTGTTGCCATGACGACAGATTTGAGAACCCCGAATATTTACGGAATTCTACGGAAAAGGGTTTCTGGAATCTAGATTAAATATACTGAGCGGAGATTTTTGAAAAGAAAGTACCGTAAGCTTTGTTGTGGAAGTGAAATATTTGAACAACCTAAATTAGTTGAAATATATAAGTTATTTTCTGAAATTATCCCACAAGAGAAGTTTGAACTGAAATATTAGGCAAGCTTCGGGATATTCGGATAAGCTTTAAGATGCATACGTGACTGTATATTGACTATTCGTTACCTGTAGTGGCAAAGAAGATTGAATCTCAATCAAAGTAGCAAATGTATAGCTCTTCGAAGCATTGAGAATCAAAATGAAGAAAATCAAAGTAGCAAAAGTATAGCTCTTCGAAGCATTGAGAATCAAAATGAAGAAAATCAAAGTAGCAAAAGTATAGCTCTTCGAAGCATTGAGAATCAAAATGAAGAAAATCAAAGTAGCAAAAGTATAGCTCTTCGAAGCATTGAGAATCAAAATGAAGAAAATCAAAGTAACAAAAGTATAGCTCTTCGAAGCATTGAGAATCAAAATGAAGAAAATCAAAGTAGCAAAAGTATAGCTCTTCGAAGCATTGAGAATCAAAATGAAGAAAATCAAAGTAGCAAAAGTATAGCTCTTCGAAGCATTGAGAATCAAAATGAAGAAAATCAAAGTAGCAAAAGTATAGCTCTTCGAAGCATTGAGAATCAAAATGAAGAAAATCAAAGTAGCAAAAGTATAGCTCTTCGAAGCATTGAGAATCAAAATGAAGAAAATCAAAGTAGCAAAAGTATAGCTCTTCGAAGCATTGAGAATCAAAATGAAGAAAATCAAAGTAGCAAAAGTATAGCTCTTCGAAGCATTGAGAATCAAAATGAAGAAAATCAAAGTAGCAAAAGTATAGCTCTTCGAAGCATTGAGAATCAAAATGAAGAAAATCAAAGTAGCAAAAGTATAGCTCTTCGAAGCATTGAGAATCAAAATGAAGAAAATCAAAGTAGCAAAAGTATAGCTCTTCGAAGCATTGAGAATCAAAATGAAGAAAATCAAAGTAGCAAATGTATAGCTCTTCGAAGCATTGAGAATCAAAATGAAGAAAATCAAAGTAGCAAATGTATAGCTCTTCGAAGCATTGAGAATCAAAATGAAGAATATCAAAGTAGCAAAAGTATAGCTCTTCGAAGCATTGAGAATCAAAATGAAGAAAATCAAAGTAGCAAAAGTATAGCTCTTCGAAGCATTGAGAATCAAAATGAAGAAAATCAAAGTAGCAAATGTATAGCTCTTCGAAGCATTGAGAATCAAAATGAAGAAAATCAAAGTAGCAAATGTATAGCTCTTCGAAGCATTGAGAATCAAAATGAAGAATATCAAAGTAGCAAAAGTATAGCTCTTCGAAGCATTGAGAATCAAAATGAAGAAAATCAAAGTAGCAAATGTATAGCTCTTCGAAGCATTGAGAATCAAAATGAAGAAAATCAAAGTAGCAAAAGTATAGCTCTTCGAAGCATTGAGAATCAAAATGAAGAAAATCAAAGTAGCAAAAGTATAGCTCTTCGAAGCATTGAGAATCAAAATGAAGAAAATCAAAGTAGCAAATGTATAGCTCTTCGAAGCATTGAGAATCAAAATGAAGAAAATCAAAGTAGCAAAAGTATAGCTCTTCGAAGCATTGAGAATCAAAATGAAGAAAATCAAAGTAGCAAATGTATAGCTCTTCGAAGCATTGAAAATCAAAATGAAGAAAATCAAAGTAGCAAATGTATAGCTCTTCGAAGCATTGAGAATCAAAATGAAGAAAATCAAAGTAGCAAAAGTATAGCTCTTCGAAGCATTGAGAATCAAAATGAAGAATATCAAAGTAGCAAATGTATAGCTCTTCGAAGCATTGAGAATGAAAATGAAGAAAATCAAAGTAGCAAAAGTATAGC
Source organism: Thermobia domestica (assembly GCF_964235325.1). Taxonomy (NCBI): domain Eukaryota; kingdom Metazoa; phylum Arthropoda; class Insecta; order Zygentoma; family Lepismatidae; genus Thermobia; species Thermobia domestica. Next base: position 361,725,446 of record NC_137455.1, read on the forward strand.
TCTTCGAAGCATTGAGAATCAAAATGAAGAAAATCAAAGTAGCAAAAGTATAGCTCTTCGAAGCATTGAGAATCGAAATGAAGAAAGGAGTAATTATTTGCTGGAGCTGACTTCATTTTCAATATATATATATATTTCAATATATATAGCTATAAGTAAATTTTAACAGTTTGAGTAACTGCAGTTTTTAAATATATTCTGTGAATGTTTATTCAGTTCCTACAGTGACTGTATACGTTATCATGCAGAGAGTTGAACTTTCAATAGCTGGCCTCCTTCGACATTATGGCTACTATTTAAAGATCACTAAACAATACTTAAAGTATGTCGCTTTGCTTAATCTAATTGATAATATTTGACATTATGGATATTTAAGTTATTTTGGCCAAAAGAAGCAGATTTCGGGAATGAAGAATAACGTGTTTCGATGGCAAAGTATACTTAAAATTTATGTTCAGGTCGCTTTACACGGTATTTAATATATACTTTTTCAGTCACATTATTATTCAGATTATTCATACTAGGAACGAAAAATGTGATTGGATTCCAATGGCGCTTTGCAGTTGCAATCTGTTGTTTTATTTAACCCCAATGAAAGGACACATTTTAAAATTAGAGCAAGCAGAATATTTGTAGAGAGGAAAACTATCCATTTTTAATTAAGTTATAAATAGTAGCGCATGATATTGGCCATATTTGTAAGTTGACTGAGGATTCCTGGTAAATTTTTATATCATAAAATGAACAGATAAATAGTAGATTGAATGGCAGAATTGATTATAAAAATATCTTCAGTCTAAGGTTAATAATATTATTATAGCAGACATTATTAACTAATTAAGTAGGTAATAATTGTGTCTGTTACAACTTGTCACGTAACAAATTGAATGCTAACTCATTCAGAATGTTTTCTCTTGCTCTGAAAGGAATGCCTTCCGATTCGCTAGGTTATTTCCTGTCCTTAATTTGTCCTGTTTCTTCTTATGTTTCTCAGGTAATAAATAGAACATTATCTGTTGATGACACGTATAGTCCTTATTCAGAACGTTCCTATTTAATCTCAAAGGAATGGCATCCTATGCACTAGGTATTTTCGCATCCTTAAAAATGTCAAGTTTTTTTATGATGTTTGTCAGACAATAATCTATTTCCTTTAAACTTCACAGAAGCGAAATGAAATCTTTCAGTTTAATGTCCCACGATTATACCCTTTACGCTAAGGGAGACGATGATTAAAGCAAGTGAATGATGATAGAATGAAAAAGTAGGAGGAAACGGAAGTACCCAGGGAAAACCCACGGACATAATGCTGTCCATTACAAACTTACTTGGCCGGGGATCGAACAAGATATTCCACGCGGCAGAGGTAAGCGCTCTACCAGTGAGCTGCCATGCCTCTCTGCTTGAGAGAAACGAGTGTTTATGACATTAAAAAAATATGGCGTTCATTGTAAATTTCAAAAGACCTGATTGTCAAGGGCGCCGATTTCTCTGTAACTTTGGGAGGGCCCATTCATAAAAATTACATATAATAATACATATAACAAGAAAAATGTAAATAAAAATACGTATCTATTCGTCAAAATCCAGCTCGCATGAGCTTTGGGGGGGCAGGATCAGCACCATTGCTGATTGTATCAAATGTTATTTCATTTCTTCTAGCAGTGGCACACAAACTCCTAGTATACTCCTAATAGTAATTAAAAAAACGACCTGGTCTATCATGGCCAGCGACCCATGACGGAGCTTAAACAGAGGACGATACAATATGAATTCAGAGGTCGAAGAACAAATTCCATTTTTGTCCATATCTCTCTATTGTAACCAGAAGTTCTAGATCTATTACGTTCAGTTTTAGTATTGAATAAATATGGTTTCCAGATTTCTCGACGTTTCTCAACGTAAAACGAAATACATTTTTTAAAAAATCAATTGCTTAATAAAAATAGCAATTATTATTAGATAAGTATTTCTGGAAAGGAAACAATACACGTGCTTCTATCAACCGCATTCTAACAGAATTTAAAAAAAACACGTGAATCATACAATATTAGCGACAAATGAGCAACCTTTTGTTCTTCAATTTATGCAATCATTAAAATAAGAAACAGAATTCTTTTTTATTTTTACATCTTAAATGAAGGTCTTTGACGTCATTTTCCCACTTCTGATTCAGATATTGTCCTTTTGCACACTTCCGAGATATTTCCACCCCTTTCTCATTACGTGTTCAGTTAATTATGCCTTAATTAAGCTCTTTCTGTAACTTTAGCATTGCCTTCATCGGAATTTTATTCTCACGCTTGCTTCCAAACTATATTTTGTGTAGGTAGTATATAATTGTAAAATATTGCAGTAGTAATTTTATATTTTCTTAAATCATTTCTCTTGACAATAAGAACATGCATAACTACACTGAGAAAAATCCGTTATCCGGACAGCCGTATATAGTACAAATATACGGAATCCATACGTTTACTACGGAAATCTGTACGATGCATACGTTACCTATATACTACATATTTACTGCCCATTTCCCGCTTAGGTGTTACATCATGCCGCTGTAGGATATGAGACATGTACCAGTCTTCCGTATGCTACATACGTATACGTATGTTACATACGCCAATTATATGTTATATACGTTCATCTGTGTGTGAGATCTTCACCGCCTAGGTATGGTTCTTTATTTCGTACGGGAAGTACGTTCGTTCGGAACACTTATACGACAAGTACGTATGATACATTCGCTTTCAGTTACACTTTCTGCAGGCGGTAACATCAGATTGTACGTTAAGTCCAAAAACTATGGGATTTACGCATGTAACCTACGCTTTTACGTGGACCACAGTGTTCTTTTCTCAGTATACTTTTGTGTAAGTTACGTCAACAGAGAAATGATAATTTGTTTCCAAATTACGGAAAACATTCGTGCTTTGTCGGAAGGTACATTCAATTGGGGTTAAAGTCTTCAATTTTCTAAGTAAATATTTGCTTGAAGTATATAACTTCCGCTTTATAACCTATGAGTTTTATGATGATGCACCTAAGCTAGGAAAACATCACAAAGTATTTTTAAAGCTAAGGGATTTTTTAAAAATATACCTAGGTATAAATATAATTTCTGTTTGCTTTACTTCAGTTGTAGCTTCATTTACTCATGATGAGGATGAATCTAGCGCTTTTGGATCAAAGATAGAGAGCAAAGTATACAAGGTTCTTACACAACTGCGATTTTTAAGAACGTTTATGGAAAACGTGCCAAGAAATTAAACATTTTGATAAAGTACAAAATTTTAACTAAAAATCGCAGAGAAGAAAATGGACAAAACTCATTCTGGGTAATGCGCTGTCGTCTTGTCGGTGAGGTTCCTGGTTTGGTCCCCAACAAGTAATTTTGTGGTGGTCAACATCATGTCCGTAGGCTTTCTAAAGGGTAGTCTCATTCCCTCCTACTTTATCATTCCACCAATTCCTTCCTCATCATTTACTTGTCTTACTCATCCGTCTCCTAAAGAGCATAATCGTCGTACCTTAGACTTTTTATATTTCATTTTCACTTAATATTTTATTTGCATTAAATATAAAATAATCCACACTGCGCGTACATACAATTTTAAAATACACAAAACATACACACAAAACGTAGCTTTAATTTAATATAAATAATATAAAGAGTTTGTTTGTGTGTGTATGTCTGTCTGTCTGACTATCTATCCGTTCGATTTCGCATTGTTTTCAAAAATTGAACATGGGGGTCTCAGGGGGGCGTTTACCGGGATATGTAAAAATAATCCAAAATCACCTATATTAGTTTCAAATCCATAGTTTTCGCAGTAGCCAAGATCAATAGTGACACTTCCATTAGCGATAACTTTCAAATTCAACCACCATTGTGTGCGGGCCGGGGGCATCTGCGGGGAGCAGGAGTTACCGAGACATGTAAAAATAACTGATATTACTAATGACTGATATTAGTATGAAATCCATAGTTTTTGAGGTCGCTGAGCTCAATGGTGAAACTGAAGCTCTCGTTTACTTTCAAATTTAGCCCCAATCACCTAAGGAACGGGGCCTATAATAAAGGGTTTTACCGAGGCATGTAAAAATAATCTAAAATGACCGATATTAGTGTGAAATCCATAGTTTTGGCGGTCGCTGAGATAAATGGTGAAACTTCTATTAGCGGTGACTTTCCAATTCAGCCGCCATTATATGCCAAATTCAGCCGGGGGTCACCTACGGGAAGGATACGGAGACATGTAAAAATAATCGAAGATGACCGATATTAGTGTGAAATCCATAGTTTTGTCTACATTCATGCTGGTTTCTTTTGTTTAGTAGTAGATGTTTTTCTTGTGGTTAAAAACAGGTTAGTTAATTGTTGTATTAAGTATAAACCGTGCTCACTATTAAAGTCATCCTAATGAAAACACATCTACGTTGTCGGATATGCATTCACACAAAATAGATCCAATTTCAGAAATGTTTCTTAATTGCTCTTTCGTTGTTCAGTTTAGATATTTTATCTGACTCTTGCGAAGCACGGGCATAACAGCTAAAGCCTGTGACAAACATCTTGGCATTTCAGCTGAACGAATAAAACGCAAGCTATGGCGCGACATTGCCAAGTGGTAAAGGGGTGTGGCTATGGCTAAGCTGACAAACTACAGCGTGATCAGGTGACAGGGGATAGACGTGGATGTGTACAATATAAACGTGGCAATACCGCTGGCCTCCCAATTGCTAGCAGCTTTTAAAGGGAACTTGGAGCGCCGCATTCAAATGCCAAGATGTTTGTCACGCCGTTTAGTTCTTAAATAAACAATTTATATCTGCCTTACTGTTTATTTGTAAATGCTTACCACACATATGTGTGATAAAGCAGATCTAAAAGAGTCAAACCTTATAGCTTTTAGTATTTAAAAGATCTATGATAGATAACTGCTTTTCGTTGGTAAAGCCATGTTTTTATGAAGGCATGACAAATCGAGTATCGTTCGCAAAGTTATATTTTCTTATTTTATTAGTTAGTTTTGCTTCCTTTTCTTTCCCTTTTTGGTTTGTGGTGGACAACAGCGTGTCCGTGGGTTTTCTCGAGGTTCTCCCATTTCCTACCACATTCTCAATTCACGGATTCTTCCATCATAATTCATTTGTCTCAATCGTCCATCTCCTTTAGCTTAAAAGGCATAATCGTGCAACATTAAACTAAAAGATTTCATTTCGTTTCCCTTTCTTAACGTTTTTCTAAACTAAGTAAGATAGTTGCGAGTCGAATAGTCGAGAGTCTTCTCATATTTGACTTTAGAATACAATAAATAATATTATAGTACGTTGTAACTGTACAGTAAAACTATCACATATGTTATTTGTTCTATTATTAATTATGTTAGAAATAAGTTTATCTACAATGTTAGAAAACGTTTGGCTATTTTAGCTTCGTTCTGTGGGCTAATTTGTTATTTTTTTAAAGTTGCCTATTGGTAACTAACTAACTATGTGGCCTATGGAACCCGGAAGTTCAATGGAGCGCTCACAAAAGCTTTCCACTGACTTTTGTCTTCAGCCAACTGGACCCGTTTCTCCTTTGTACTCCTATTTCTGGGAGATCCATCTTACTGTAATATTGTCCACCCATCCGCGCCTAGATCTTCCTAATGGTTGTTTTCCGATTGGACTTCCAGTTAGAACATTAAAATCATTCCTACTTTCTTCCATTCTGGCTACATGACTTATCCACCTACGCCTCCTAGATTTGATGAGCCTAATAATGTTTTGTGAACGGTATAAATTATTTAGTTCCTCGTTATGAAGTTTCCGTCATTCTCCATTCCTGTTCCTCTTGGGTCCGAATATTAGTCTCTGGATCTAGCTCTCAAATATTTTCAACTTACAATTTTCTCTCAGAGTAAGTAACTATGTTTCTGAAACACACAGAACAACAGGTGTGAATATAGTTTTATGTCTTTTAAGTTTCAAATTTCTCGAAAAAATTAGTGGCGACAAAATATTTTGAACTGCTTATTAAATCGAATTCCTTGCTTTTAAACGACTTTTAATTTTTTCGTGAATATGGTTTTCCTCTGTTAATATTGATACTAGATACCTGAAAGTATTCATTTTATCAAAAGTATTATTTGATATTTTAACGCCTGCATAATTTGTATATTACGATCCCGACGAACTTCCATGTCCATGCCTAGTGGCAACACTGAATGTTTATTTTAATAACTGCCTTAACAGCTACCGTACAGTCATCTCTATCGCTAAATCTAAAACCAGCAAATGCAGACAAAGGATACAGTCAGTGGTGCTATTCAGCCGGTTCATACTGGTTCGCTAGAACCGGTTGTTAAAATATTTCGAGTTCGCAGGACCATTTGTTATATCCAGAGGTAAACACACATACGCATGACCTAACCAAAAGTGAAAGAAAGAAGCTAAACAAATTAGGGAAAACACCTCTGTACTTTACCCCTTGCTTGTATTGTGAAAAGAAACAACTTTCAATTGTTTCAATTCAATGAGCAGACAGAAATTTGAATGGGTTTATAGAAATTGGAATATGAATTCCAGGATTTTTTCTGAGATACTGGGACCTGAGTGTAATGAATGTGATACGTATCTAACAAGGGAACCTTCCGAAAATGATAGTTGCAGTGAAACATGTGACTTATGCCAATTGAAAGAACTGTAACAGAGATGTTCATTCCCAAAAAAATTAGCTGCCCATAGCGATAGGTTCAATAAATATAAGGGGTGGAAGTTCGGGAAACAGCAAGATTGGACAAGGGGAAAAAGTGCAAATTCCGCAAAGAAGTGGGGGCACGGCAAATTACAATAGTGACAAGTGATGTATAGAAAGAGACTTGCCACAATAGGGAACAAATGAAGGCCACCAGTGGGGTTAACAGTGTTGTCAACTGCAATGAAATGTACATGTTTTGCAAAGAGCACTATATGAAGTGAGTGCAATATTCAGTGTCAACCTGTCATGTAGAGCATAAGATATAACGTGTATAATCAGTGGTAAAATCTAACAAAAGAAAATAGAAAAAACAGAAGTATGAAAAATACGTAAAAGACGAAGTTGGCCATAATGCGCCACATTTGATCACGGGCTGTGCATATTAGAATGAACAAAACAAGAAAGCACCAACTATGCAGGAAACCGACGTACCTAGAGTCGAAAAGAAAAACGAGTTCCAAAGTTGGCAGCACTGGCCATGAAAATCCAAACAATTCTAATATAGTTAGGCTACTCGCTTCACAAAAAGAAAATTCTGGCAACAGGCATTAGCCTTCGCATCATTTGTACATGCTCGTCCACATTGTACGTGCAATTGTTCGATGAGACAATGGTCCAAAGAGAAGATACATTTGCAGTGAGCACAGCGGAATACTGCCAATCCCTCACACATGTACAATGATCGTCTGTGAATGTCTCGAAACACTACTCTAGAGGTGTCGGAACCTTTGGTGGTCTTTCTATCACATATCCACACCTGTAGAAAGCAAACATAATCAAAGCTTGATCTGCTCTGTGTTCTATCTGCAGTACTATCACCGCCTATATGATACATCCAGAATATCCCACCTAACTCTGCGACTGAAATAGTTTCAAAGCGAAAAAAAGTGACACATCCAGTTGTTCAGGAATGTACCCATGTCAGCGGGCGACAAACTTCTGTGAGACGCAAGTGCCCCCAAGTACCCCATCATAGGGTCCCAAGAGTCAACTTCAAAATTTCAAATAGCACCATCGGTCGAGTTATATTTCTTTTGATAAATCATGGAATATGCAACAACACATATTAGAAATATTTACTATATGGGATTTCAAAATGGCCGTCAAAAATATCTGCTCGGTGACAAGAACAACGTCCATTTTTGGCGGCCATTTTGAAACCCGTGCTTCATATAGCAAATGTTTCTTATAGGCGGTGTTGTATCTATCCAGAGAAATATCATCCGCCCCCTGTTCCCATTTGAAATGTTGCGGTTGACCCCTCGAGCCTTATGATGGGAACCCTGGGGGACTTGCTTCTTACAAAGTGTTCTTGGCCTTCGACATGAGTACATTCTTGTGCAATTGGATTTGCAACATCTCTTTTCGCTTCGCAGCAATTTGAGATCACAATGCTCGATGCCATGTTCAGACACAACATATATTTGTGGCGGCCATTTTGAAAAACATGCTTCATATAGCAAATGTTTCCTATAGATGTCGTTTCACATTCCATGATCTATCGAGAGAGGTACCACTCGGTCCCTGTTGCCATTTAAAAATTTGAAGTTGGCTCCTGGGGCCCTATGATGGGGATCCTGGGGACACTTGCTTCTCACAGACTTTTATCACCCCCTGACATTGGTACATTCCTGCACAACTGGATCCGTCACATTTTTGTTCGTTTCGCAAATCTTTCAGGTCACAAATTTTGGTGGGACACCCTGTATATTCCCACATACGACCCAACCATGACATAATGTTCACTACTTCTATTATCGGTTGTTGGCTCAACCCAACCATTTCATGTTCCCCGACTTGACATTGCCTCAATCACTCTAGCATTGATGCATTCCGAGTGAATTTTCTTTTTGTGACGCGAGTGGCCTAACTATATTAGACTTGTCTGGATGCTCATGGCCAGTGTTGCCAATCGTTTTTCTTTTCGACTCTAGGTACGTCGGTTTCCTGCATATTCGGTGCTACTTGTTTTGTTCATTCTAATATGCACATCTCGTGATCAAATGTGACGCATTATGGCCAACTCCGTCTTTTACGTATTTTTCATACTTCTGTTTTTCTATTTTCTTTTGTTAGATTGTACCACTGATTTTATACGCCATATCTTATGTTCTACATGACAGGTTGACACTGAATATTGCACTCACTTCATATAGTGCTCTTTGCAAAACATGTACTTTTCATTGCAGTTGGCAACACTGTTAACCCCACTGGTGGCCTTCATTTGTTCCCTATTGTGGCAAGTCTCTTTCTATACATCACTTGTCACCATTGTATTTTGCCGTGCCCCCACTTTTTTGCGGAATTTGCACTTTTCTCCCTTGTCCAATGTTGCTGTTTCCCGAACTTCCACCCCTTATATTTCCTGAACCTATTGCTATGGGCAGCTAATTTTTTGGGAATGAACATCTCTGTTACAGCTCTTTCAATTGGCATAGGCCACATGTTTCACTGTAACTATCATTTTCGGAAGGTTCCCTTGTAAGGGGTCGTCCACAAAACGTCTTCGTTACGTAACATGTTTTTTCAGTATTCCTTATTTTTATTCTCAGGTTTATATGCAATCTTTTAAACGAATAATTTTCTTCAGTTCTCTTCATTTTTTAAAATAAATATTTATATTGTTTTGGAAAATTGAGAACGTACAGCCTATATAAATTAAATCATGCAGAAGGGATTTGAAGACGCTACTAGACACCAACATGACTGGTGACGAACTCTGTGTGTATTACAATACAATAAAGCTCTGTTTTATGGCTTTTCGCCTCAATGCATTTACGGTACACTCTTTTCTAGAGTTAGTTGTCAGCGATCGTAACTACCGCTTGAAAATGCCCTCGCGTTCCCACTCATATCACTATTTCTGAGAATAGATTTAATAGTTTTGAGTTGATTCGTTACCCCACTCTATTTTTCCAAAGGGTTTCGCATGTGAAACAGAAGAAACTTCCTTTTTCCTGAAATAATATTTTCCGCGACAGAACGATCGAAGCAAAATAAGATATTAAAAACCGAATTCGTCCGACATTCATCTCATACTGAATTTTTTATCTTCAGATTTGAATTTCCCAAGAGAAATAGAGTTTATTCGCATTCTGGCACTGATTTAGGACAAGAAGAATTTGAAAGGGTATAATCTGAAGTTCAAAGAAAATGGCAGAAAGCCTGTTCACAAACGAGATTGTTTAGGAAACTTAAAATACTAACTCTTGTGTGATTGGATATACCTAGGTATACGAAATAGTTAGTTTTTATCAAAACTATAAACGAGGATTTTCCAACAACACACAGATATAGCACTAGGAACATTTATAAGAAGTCCTATTTCAGTAGATTAAGCTTAGTCCAGCACGGACCCAGACATATGGGCAAACACTATCTACAATAAATTACCAAATAAAATGAAACTTGAAAACAATTACAAGCTGTTTAAGAAAAAGGTAAAAAATAACTTGATACAAAACTACGTATTCCATAAATGAGTTTCTGCAAGATTAAAAATGTCAGAAACTGACAAATTAGTTTTTTTTTCATAAATCTTGGTGAGTTATGTACATTTTAAATCTCCTATTAGTTTTTCTTTTGTTTTTCATTCACTTAATACTATTTTTGTTAATGTAAACCAGGGGCGGATCCAGGGGGCGATCGGGGCAATTGCCCCCCCCCCCAGAAGAGGGAACTTACTTATTTTATATATATCAATAAAACCCATCCCAAAGTTTGGAGCCCTTAAAAGTAGCAGTATGACAACCCACCGCCCCCCGCAGAAGTCGGTCCTGGATCCGCCCCTGATGTAAACTTTTAAATTTTTTTGTAATGTAAAAGTTTTGATGATTTTCTTCGTATTATGTATTATGTATGTATTAGGTATTCCTTTTTATATATATCATCTTGTGTACTGAGGTCGAAACGAGGAAGCTCAAAATACTTTCACCGTTAAAGTGAACAAAAGGACGAAACGATCAAATAAAAAAGGGGAGATAATCCTCAAATACAAAAGTTAGAAAGAAGTCTATCTTGTGGAACTCAAGTTGGCAAGAACCAAGGTCCGTTGAGGAGCTTCAAAAGAGGAAAGGAGTAACTAAAGAGTCGACTGACCTTGGAGAAAAACTATTAGGGTTCTTGGGCAGCATTTTGCGTGATTCGGTGACGTTTCAAGTGGAGTCGAAAATTTTACGAAACAATGGATAATGTAAAAAGTGGGTTTTGAAGGTTATTGCTTCGTTCCCTTGTATCGTGATTTGTTGTAATTAAAAGCGGGTATTCTCAGCTACAAATTGCTGCGCCAGAACCTTCAGCTTGCTTTAGCAGTATAGGTTATAATTATACTTAACTAAAACTTCGAATTCATTACGACTAACAAATTTATTTATTTATTGCATTTCCTCCCAGAATTAACATAGGATTAACAAAAGCTAATATTCAAATGTAAGTCTGGTTACAATTGTAACAATATATAGCAAAACATGTTTATGTTCAGCCAGTGGCGTATTTAGGGGGGTGGCTTTCGAGCTTAAGCCCCCCGAAATCTTACTTAGTATAGTAAAGTAAATGAATTATCTTGCAGAATTTTCACATTTCCAGGCAAAGCCCCCCCCCCCGAAAGTTAGCAAAGCCCCTCCCGAAACAAAATCGTAAATACGCCACTGTGTTCAGCACTATCTTGGAAATAATCAATTTGAAAAAAATATATTATAGTTTTAAAGTTGGAAACAATTTGACACAGTAGTTTTGAAAGCTACAAATTGTCTTTACGCTAACGACAATTATTATGGTTAGGCAGATAATACACATTTGGTGTAGGAGATCCGGGTTTGGTTTCCGACGGGAGCATTCCGCGTTAAGCTGTAGGTCCACGTCTTACATAGCCTCGCTGTTGAAAGGAACCCTAAACCAATTTAAAATCAAATCAAATTGCAAAATATATAACCAGGCAAGTAGGCACATTTATTCGTGTGACTTTGTACTACTAGCATAACGTATTGAGTCCTTTTTACGTTTATAAATAGGATACTATGATCGTTTCATTTGCTAACGCAAGTATACGGCACGACAAAAGAAACAAATTTCAGAATACAAATTATGAACTTCTTTCTCTTCCTTTTGCAGCATGTTTACGTCATGTGACACCTTTTAGCACTATTTATTTTAAAGGTGTGGTGTACCCTCTGGGCAATGAATGTACTGCAATCCATATTCAAACTACGTTTTACACAAAAAGCATATTAAATTGGTGGAATATATGAATGTTATTAATTAAAGTATATATGAATAAACTGTGTTAAAGGCAGTAAAGAGAATCCGCCTTATGCAGAATCATTTTGACGTATGATTAGCGTCGTACTAAAGGCCTGACTACTGCAGGAAACATGTTAGTCGAACTTTTTAGTATAGTACTAATCACGCGTCATAACGACTCTGCATAAGGCCCGATAACCCTAAGTTTCAGTTTAATTAGGTAGATCTTAAAACCTCTGCAGAATGTTTGTTTTCGTCTAACGGGGCGATGTATAACTAATACCACTATAAAGGGTATCCTTTGAAGAACGCAACTTTTGAAATGCCCGCCATTTCTGTTCAAGTAAGTTTACACTACTTAAACGTTACACGATGTTCATGTATTTTCTTTGTGGTTACTAGTAACGAACGTTTTCTGTTTTCTGCACGAGTAGGAATGGAGAGCTTCACAGCGTGTTGTCGTAGTGAAAAGTTATTACAAATGTCGTGAGTGCTGTGGATTCCTGTCCGTACAGAAAACAGATGACGATTATTTGCTATTCGGCTTAGGACTAGCTCTGGAGAGTAATGCTCCAGGAAGTACGAACCCGAAATACAGTTTTGATTGGTTGGCATTATCCTTTTCTTGCATTTTAGCCTTCAAATAGCAGATATCAAAGGCTTGCTGCTGTCGGCCCTCGTGTCTGGGCTTGCTAGCGCTATATGTGCTAGTAATGAATTGCCGTTGGTTCAAACCCGGACAAAGGAAAGTTTTTTTTTGTTTTTTAAAATTTTCATAACACTTTTTTATTAAGATAACAGGAAAATATTGCTCAAAAAAGTGATTTACTTACTTTTGTGCAGACAAGTAGTAATAGTAGTAGTGGTAGTAGTAGTAGGAGTACGAGTAGTAGTAGGAGGAGGAGTTGTAGAAGTAGGAGTAGTAGTAGCAGTAGGAACGGGTAAGAAGCCCTGCAGGGCTCGTTTTGTTCAATCTTGACCCCTATGAAATAATTTTGTGACAACTGTAAACAGCTGGCTAGGATAGCGGGTAAAACAACTGGCTAGAGTAGCGCGGGAAAAAAAACGTACTTCCGGGAGCATTCCTCTCCCGAGCGTGTCGTTTCGGCTCTCCATGACTACTAATCACGAAGACAACAGATGGAAATAATGTAACGTTCAGTGTTGCCAGCTTACTACAACAAAAGTGGCGGCATTTTAAAAGTAGCTTTCTTTATGGACTTTCTTTACACCTTTATTTCAATACTGGTAACACGTGCTATACATAACCACCGTTAAAATCATTGTTACCATGAAGATGATGAAGATAAGACCCCCTTGCGTGTTGCTAAGAAGCAATAATATAAATTTCAGGCAAATAAGATAACATGTATTTCTTGTATTTTTGTTGGCTGCTTTAAATAGTAAGCTGTATGTGTCGCCCTATGTTATCGGCGACAAAGCACAAAAATATAAATGAATCAATCCGAAAATCTCACATTCGTTGAGATTTTCGTTAAGAGCGAATTCTGTGCTTTATCTAGATTCGGATCTAACTCGGGGCCGGGGGGCCTAGCCCCCCAGTTTTTTGAGTGACAAAAATAATTTAAGCTATTATCTATATATTGTTGAAAGCTTACAATAAACTCATGATATACCTATCATAGTCCGGGTTCTGGCTTACCCCCTAGGTTCTACCTTCTAGATCCGCCACTGGCTTTTTCTTTTTCTTTCTCTTTAACCAAGTTGAAAGAAATTGTTTATTTTCATTTCGGGTTACCCATCTCTTCCTTATTCATTTTCTGCGACACAAGAATAACAACTACATTTTTAATTTAAAGGCTTTCAATCGTCTTATCTTCCTTGGTGCTGCTGTTCGTGCAAAAGATTACTTTCTTGATTTTTTGAGGCTTATCGATACGCATCTAAAGAACTAGGACTAAAAATCAGACTCGAAATCAGTATATGGCTAGGGCGTGTTCACTCTCACTTGCAACCTGCATTCTTTATGGAACTTTCGTCTGTTTGTTTAGGTATGTTTAGCAAATAAACAGTCAAACTTCTAGAATGAACACTAGTTAGCCTCCTAAAAATGATATCGCCCTCCTATACCTGTCTTAGTGTTCCGACTACTGGCCTGGTTCAAATGATATACCTACAGAAGGACTACATGTTTTGCTTACCCATTTGCAAGCTTGTGTCACACAGACAGAACCTACCGAAATATCCTGTACAGTGAAACCTCTACTAACGGGCACCTCTATAAAGCGGACACCTTCCGTAATGGACATATTTTGTAATCCTCAAACACTGTAATAGGAAAAAAAAACATATTGGCAAACCTCTCTAAAGCGGACACTCTCTAATACGGACACAGACAGTCTTTTCAGTCTTTTCTAGATATTATTTACCTCCTTATTACGGACACTTTCTCTAGAAGCAATGTAAAAGTACAGTAAAAATACATTTTTAGTAATTCATACATGTGTCACCAAGGAAGCACATGAAGGTGTGACCACTGGCGCAAATCCCAGGGGGGACGAGGGGGACATGTCCCCCCCAATCTTGGACCTGGGGGGGACTGTCCCCTCCAATAATCTGACGTGAAGAGTGCTTTTTGGGATAAGTGTGATGATTTGTGTCCGACTGCCACAAAGGAATGTAAGATGAAATTGATTTATCTTGGCTTTTCCATTTTCTTAAAAGAAAAAATCGTATTCTGTAGTATTTCAAACTGAACTTCGTGCTATAGTGCGTTTAGTAGTCTCATCAATATGTATTAATTCCACTTCCGCTACTGAGGCACAAATTGAACAAATGCAAGAGGAGGATATGCCCCTCTTCTCATGCTGGAAAGTTGTCTCAGCTGTAGGTACGGGCACAAATTTCGGGGAAATGGAGGGGACATATCCCCCCAACATTGGAACTGGAGGTTCTCTTAATAATTCGATTTGAAAAGTGCTTTTTGCAGATAAGTGTGATGATTTGTGTCCCACTTCCACAAAAGAAAGTGAGATGTAGTTGGTTTCTCTTGACTTCCATTTTTAATGAAAATGAAGGTGTGCGACTGTGTATGACGTAATCTGATGTGAAATCTTATCTCCTCCTCTCCCCTAGACCCTAGCACACGAAGAGTATATAGACTATCCAATGTCAGTAGAACCCATCTTTTCAGTAAATGCCCATTTTATCTATTTGTAGTATCAGCCTAGGCATCTACTCATGCTTCGTAAGCTAACTAATGGCCTATGGAACCCGGAGGTTCAATGCCGCGTTCACAAATGCTCTGCACTCACTTCTATCCTTAGCCAACTGGATCCAGTTTCTACTTTGTATTCCTATTATTGCGTGATCCATCTTAATATTGTCCTCTCATCTGCGCCTAGGTCTTCCTAATGGTCGTTTTCCGATTGGTCTTTCAGTCAAGACTTTGAAAGCGTTTCTACTTTCTTCCATCCTAGCTACATAACCTACCTACCTAAACCTAACCTAACCTACTTGATTTCCCTAACATGTTTGGTAATATGTATAAATTATGTAGTTCCTCGTTGTGAAATTTCCGCCATTCCACATTCCCGTTCCTGTTGGGTCCGAATATTTGTCTCAGGACCTTGTTCTCAAATACTTTCAGTCTATGTTCTTCCCTCAGAGTAAGCGACAATGTTTCGGAACCATACAGAACAACAGGCATGATTATCATTTTATATATTTTACATAATTTGCGACGACAAGAGATTTTGAAGTGAATAATAACACGAATTCCCTCCTTTTAGTCGACATTTAATTTCTTCGTGAATATGATTTTCGTCTGTTAATATTGATCCTAGATATTTGAAACTATCCACTTTATCAAAAGTATTATTTAATATTTTAACGCATTCATAATTTGCCGTATTACGGTCCCGACGCACTTCCATGTATATAGTTTTCTCTGCATTTACTTCTAAACCCATGTCCCTGCAAGCGTTTAATAAGACCTCTGCATTTCCTTCTATTGTTCTCTTATCATCCCCTATTAAATTTACATCATCAGCATATGCCATAACCTGGAGAATACCGTTCAACTGTAGGCCCTGGTTGCTATCTTTGATTTTCCTTATAGCGTATTCCAGGACAAAGTTGAATAATAATGGCGACAACGCATCTCCATGTTTCAGGCCATTCTCGACGTGAAAGCTCGTGGACAAAAATTTTCCTACCCGGACTCCACTTTGGGATTCATTTAAACATGCTTTAATTCTAATTAGCTTTTTCGGTATTCCAAATTCTGTAAGAATGTTGTACAATGTTTCTCTCCTAACCGAGTCGTAAGTGTTTCTAAAATCAATAAATAGTTGATGTACCGGGGTATTGTATTCCCACTTCTTTTCGAGTATTTGGTGAATGGTAAATATTTGGTCGGTAGTTGATCGATTTCGTCTAAATCCGCACTGATAATCCCCAATAATTTCATCTTCGTATGGGGTAAATCTTGCTAATAGAATGTTTGAAAGGATTTTATAGGATGTTGACAGAAGAGAGATGCCTCGATAATTATTACAGTCAGTTTTTTTCGCGTTATAATATGAGAACGGTCTTACGCGTCCCCCCCAATGTTGAAGACAGATTTGCGCCGATGGGTGTGACAACACTTTGCCTTCTCAACTGTCTGCTCAGTAATCTAGACGAAGAGCCTCTGTTTAACAACACTCTCATGTCCTTTGCTTGCATTCCACTCCCACCCAACCTGTTTTAGACACAAAAGTGATTAGCAGTTGCCCACCGTTTTGAATGACACGTTATACTACTGTTCCGCTGGAATCTCTAACCAAGCAGAAGACAAGTTTGGTATTTTTTAGCCCGCGGGCACGTATATTGTCTCAAAAAAAGACACTTCTGAACTGCAATGAACTCACAAACTAAAGCGACATACTGAAAACGTAGTAAGTAGTCATAAGTGTAAAGTACAGAAAACTATAACATCTTATTTCCATGTTGTGCCACGAACCAGGCCCGTATTCAGGGGGGTCTAGGGGGGCCGGGCCCCCCTAAATTTTGGCTAGCCCCTAAAATTTTCACGGTATGCTTTCAAATTAACTATAATATGGTCATATGGTTTGATCGCCCCCCCTAACTTCAGCCGGGCCCCCCTAAATTTTGGGGCTGGCTACGGGCCTGCTACGAACATAGAGTATTGGATGTCGGAGGATAATGCAGATACAGAAATATTTTTTTTGCAATAATCGCAAATAAATGATTTATGCAAAATTATTTTTTCCTAATTGCATACTCCTTTGTTTACTAATTTAGGTAAGAAAATATTTAAGCATCTTTAAGACGGACACCTCTCTATAGTGGACAATTCCCTACGGCTGTCCGCTTTAGAGAGGTTTCAGTGTATTTGTGTTTCGTAAAGAATTAATTAATTAAGAAAAAAAGGTGCCTTCGGAAGAGCAACTACCCTTTCTATCCGCAGTGCACCCAGTACTGCTTTCAATTCAACAACCTTATAATCTTCGTGAATCTCTTCATCTGGTGTTATTTAAAGAACTGGTAGGAATCTAACCTGGAATTCCTATTAGACTGTAGCGTTCTTTGAACTCTGAACACGAAACATTTTTTCATTTAAAACCTTCTACACTTCTTAGTCATTGTCATCTCTTTGTGAATAAGAGATTGTGGTCTTAATTGCATTTTGATTTGTGTACGTACGATTCTCTGTGATGGTCTTGTGGTTCTGTTACTCAATGAAAATTCGTCTATTTTTTTTTTTTTTTTGTGCAATCACCTAGAAACGTTAAGTGTACTTGTGTAATCTTTCTTGTTGTTTCTCCATTGCTCTTCACTGCGATTAAAAAAAAACTTCTTCCTTGCTCTTTGGGAGCAGATATCTCCCCTACTGGAAAATATCTTCAGCAGTCCTCGACATACTCATTAAATAATTTGTTCGAAAATTGTATCTTTAACTTTATCAAAAGAGTCAAATGTTCATCTTATAGTGCATTAGAAAGTAATCTTTTGATAACGAATTCCTTTATTCTTTGGGATATCAAAAAGAACATTTTTAACTTGTTTTATAGTTTTGCATAAAATAAGTAGGCAGTTCAAAATCACTTAAACTAGTATCGGCCTTTTTAGCTCCATGTATTTTATATTTTCTTTGTATCTTTGCCTTTCGAAATTTATTCTTCTCCAGCTTTCTCTCGTCTTTTCGTAATTCTCATTTTGCTTAACATGCAATTCGATTTTACGTTTTTGTCAAAAAAAAAAAAAAAAGTTTTCCAATTTTCTTCAATGTATTCTCCAGTTTTCTGCAATTTCTAGCACTCTTTAAAAGCTTTTCTCTTTTCATCTCTATTATATAAAAAAAATAATTTATGTGTACTATAGATATCTGTAATGGCTGTAAGGAGATACTGTAACATTTACTAAGAATATACATACTTAGTATATTCTAATAACAAGACAGTCAAACTAAAGTGGAACAAGATGTTTATTGGCAAACGAAATAAATTGATTATGTTTTACTATTTGGATTTAAATAGTCAATAAGTGTGGATACATATTCGTTTTTTTGTATTACTAGCAAAAGGAATTTTTAATGTAAAATAGAAAAGGAAAAGAAAGAAAGAAATGACAAAAGGAAAGACAATAAATACAGAAAAGTAAAATAAAGAGAAAGGAAAATTAGTAAATTTCTCTACAGCAGAAAACGTTCATCCATCATAAGTTTTTAGCATACCTTGACTATAAATATACACTGTACTTATTTCCCGTTGCAGTCCTCTTAAGTCCAAGTCGATGAGCAATTACTCGTGACGTAAAGGTCAGCCCTTGACCGAATTTAAAATATTGGTAGACATTAACAATTTTAATATGCGTGTTATGTATGGTAGTATTCAGGTCTAGTGCTATTGAGTTATTAAGCTTGGAGTTTGGATTCAAGTCAGTACAAGTTCCAAATTCGATGGCAAATAACTTGAGGATCAAAGGTCTTCACAACATTTCTTATGGGTAGTAAACTCATGAAGATCTATCAAATTACCAAATTTCGTCAAGTCGTCGCACAAATCGTTTTCAGTAAAATTTCTTGATTACACTGAATTCAAATCTAACTTCGATGGTCAATTAATTGGAAACAAAAGATACCATACCATACTATTTCTTGGAAAATGTATAAGGTCGTCAACTTCTATCAGCATACCATGTTTAGTCAAGATTGAATATGTTTTATGGATTGTAATTTTGTGAAATTCTTTAGTTTATCATTAAGTGCGGACCCAAATTTGGTGATCAATAACTCAACAACGAATGGTTTGTATACCATCATATTTCATGAAGGTTCTAAAACTACACGAGGTCTACTAGCTCACTAACAACCTCTATGGCCTATGGAACCCGGAGGTCCAATGCTTCTTTCACAAAAGCTCTCCATTGACTTTTATCTTTAGCTAACTGGATCTAGTTCCTACTTTGTACTCCTATTTATGAGATATCCATTTTAATATTGTCCTCTCATCTGCGCCTAGGTCTTCCTAATTGTCATTTTTAGATTGGATTTCCACTTAAAACTTTGAGAGCGTTCCAACTTTGTACTATTCTGGCTACATGGCCTGCTCAGTTGAGCCTTTTTGACGTAATGACCTTAACAATGTTTGGTAAATACAGGGTGCGGCACGTAAAACCGGCCCGTAAAGGGAACACATAAAATGAAATGTAATGTATTGAATATGATTAACTACAACACATAAATGAAATGTAATGTATTGAATATGACTACTCACCTTCACAGCAGCCTTCACAGCAGGTGCTGAAAGTGTCCTCCGCCCACTTCAACACACATGTGAGCACGATTGAGGAGAATCATATATACCCTTGTCAGTCCTTGTGTTGTAATGCTATTGGTGACATCCTGGATCCTGGTCTTGAGTTCTTCAATTGTGTGTGGATTTGTTTCGTATACTCTTCCCTTTAACAGTCCCCATAAGTAAAAGTCACACGTGGACAAGTCTGGTGACCGAGGAGGCCACAAGCCTTTGCTGATTGTCCTCTCTGGTGTAAACTTCTCATGCACAAGGGACAATGATGCAGCTGATGTGTGGCATGTTGTACCGTCCTGCTGAAAGTAACATAACTGACGCTCCTCTTCGGTCAAGTGTGTATAAAACTCCTCCAGGATTCCCATATATACGTCACTGTTCACTGTCGTCTCAAAGAATATGGGTCCAATAACGCGTGTGGCGGAAATGGCACACCAAACACCAATCTTCTCATCATGAAAGGGTACCTGGTGGATTGCGTGTGGATTTTCTGTCGATCAATACCAGTTGTTTTGGGAATTTACGTACCCAGACAGGTGGAACCACGCCTCGTCATTCATGATGAGCATTAGTGGATCCAAGAAACCACTGGCAACATTGCTCAACAGCCATGAACAGAAATGCACCCTCTTCTGCAGGTCAGGCTCCTTCAGTTCTTGCACAACACTTATCCGGTACGGTTTTAACTTTAGTCCCCTTAAAACACGTCTGCAACTTCTCTCACTCGCATGAACCTGTTGACTCAATTTCCTGGTTGACTTTCGAGGACTTCTTGTCACTATTTCCTTCACCTGCATCTTTAATTCAGGTGTGTAGACAGATGGTCGTCTGTTCCTGGGAGCATTTTGAACCGATCCTGTACGCCGCCATTTTTCAATCAATTCCTGAATGGTGCTTTTTGCTGGCACAGAACGTCCTGGAAATTTCTCCCGAAACAAATTCTTTGTTTTCACAAAAGATCCAGTGCGAATGAACCCTTCAACAATGGCAACACGCTCGGGTATCGAATACGGCATTATTACACACTGACACTCACCCGGCTTAACACAACGAGGCCTTTTTCTCAACAGGTTTCGACAAGTTTCACTGGCTGCGGCTGCACGTGACTGCTGCAGGTCACGTAAGTCGACCCGACCTCGACACGCCATCTCTTGGTAGGAAGGTAGATTATTTAAGTGTTGCCAAAAACACAATATACCAGAATATTACGACGGGCCGGTTTTACGTGCCGCACCCTGTAGTATAAATTATACAGTTCCTCGTTATGAAGTTTACCGCATTAACGTTCTCGTTTCTCTAGGGTCCAAATATTCTTCTCGGTATTTTATTCTCCAATACTTTCAATCAGCATTCTTCTCTTAGAGTGAGCGACCATGTTTCGCAACCATAAAGAACAACAGGCATGATTATCGTTTTAACACGAGGTTTTCCACTATACAAAATTTGATACAGATTGGATTAGTATCATCGATAGCATACCACACATAATAATGAAGTTTCTGAAAGATGAACAACGAATTTGATGGCCAAAATTCTTTGGAACGAAGAGCCTGCACACCAAAATATTTCGTATGTTTACTAACCTCGTGAAGTTCTATCGCCGTCAGAATTTTGGTGCAGAAGGAATTACTTTCATCAATCGCATACGATATATGTATTGTCTAAATATTATAGCCAATAACAGAGACAGTAACTTAACGTCTAAATATTATAAGCATCAACAGAGACAGTAACTTATTTGCGAGTAATTATAAATTTCGTTTAAAACTTTGAGCAATAAAATCTGGTGAATGGGTTCAATTGGTTGTGTAAGCTCTGACGTTTTTGTGCAGAAATGTAGGAGAAGATTTCTACAATAAAGAGATTTTCAATGTGTTGAAATATTTTAAGTAGCAAATACTTCGTTGTAATACAGGGTGTTTCGAGACAACATCGACAACGTGAAGGAGGTAATTCCTGACACCAAGATAAGACAAAAAGTATAGACCAACATGGGTGCACAAATGCTTCCTTTCGGTGTTATAAGCTGCCAAAATATGAAAAAATGAACTTTAAATGTCCATAGCTCCAAAAGTATGAGACCTACCGAAGTCGCGTCAAGACTTCAATTAGAAACTAATATGTGCCCTATCCAAATATCATACTTTCAGAATTCTCCGCAACAATTTTTATAGAGGTAATTGATGAGTACTTCAAATTATATGCCCGTAGCTAGACTCCTTATTAAAAATTGTTGCGTGATTCTGAAACATATATTTTTGGATAGGGCACGTATTAGTCCCGAAACGAAGTCTTGATCCTACTACGGTAGGTACCATAGTTTTGGAGCAATGGATCTTTAATGTTAATTTTTTCATGTTTCCGGCAGCCTATAACTCCAAAAGGAAGCATTTGTGCACCCACGTTGGTCTATACTTTTTGTCTTATCTTAGTGTCAGGAATCACTTTCCTTACTTTGTCGGTGATGTTTTGAAACACCCTGTATAAAGCGCAATATGAAGGATTTGTTTCTTTGTCAGATATTACGAATGTTAAGTGCTACTCCAGGTTGCCATATATAATAATCTACCTTCATTAAAATTAACTTTTAATTTGTGATTGCACTAATTAGCTGGAATGGCCTTGCGGAATGTGTCTATAGCCACTAAATGAACTTAGCAACGCATTAATGACAAGTGTGTTAGTGACAGCAGAATATTCCCGAAGTACTATTACGTACAGGAAACAAGTATGTTTTCCGAGACAACTAGCATAAATTATTGCTAATTTGGGTATTCATCGTTGGAAGGAAGCTGTTTATTTGTTCTAAACAAGTGAGTTTCGTTCCACAGTGATAGACTCTCAAACATCAGAATTCAATACGCATACTTGAAGTAGTACATCCATAACTACTAGTTGCAATAGAGTAATAGGATCAACGATAAAACGTGTTCATTGGACGCTGAATTCATATCAAAAAATCTATTAAACCCAATCAGTATCCTTTACTGTTTTTGTTCAATGGCGAGAAATATTGAAACCGGAAATCGTTGATTTGAACCAATTTTGGTTTAGGTAGAACATTGAGGGAGAACATAGAACCTATTCTTGGGACGCTGAATCGATTGCAAAAATCTCTTCTCTTAGCGTCTTTGTACTAAGAAAATGAGATTTGAAAGCAGGAATCTAGTAAATTTCAACCACTTTGAGTCTCAGCAGAATGTTGCAGATTTCGATGACTATATACTTTTGAGTCACTGTGTTGGTTACTGAAAACCGTTTGTCGCTATCTATGACCGTTTTCATTCCATGGTGATAAGTGTTGAAACCGGATATGCTTCACATAATTCGAACCACTTCC
The DNA here is from genome assembly GCF_964235325.1 of Thermobia domestica. NCBI lineage: Eukaryota > Metazoa > Arthropoda > Insecta > Zygentoma > Lepismatidae > Thermobia > Thermobia domestica. The sequence goes on from NC_137455.1 coordinate 361,748,553, forward strand.
GTTTAGCTTGGAAAGTTGAATCGATTGCATCTCGATATCTCTTACCGTTCTTCCTCTGAGGAAATCAGTATTGGAGCCGAAAATAATAATAAATTCAATCACTTCCGGCCTCAATAGAGTGTAATGGATTATGATAATATATTCTTTTAGAAAAATCAATCGATTGCAGACAACCGTTTATCACTATCTATTACCATTATTTTTCTATGGCGGTAAATGTTGAAACTGGAAATAGCTAATTAGAACTACTTTCACTTTGAATAGAGAGTTAACAGAGGAGATAGAAACTATTTTTCGAACGTTGAATCAATTCCAAAAAAGGACAAAAATCTATATCGAAATCAGTATTGAAGCCGGAAGTTGTAGAAAATTTCAACCACTTCCGGTTTCGGTAGAGTCTTTCAGATAGTTATGATATATTATCTTGAGACGCTAAATGGATTACTAAAAACCGTTTGTTGCTATCATACTGGCCTTAAGTTGGGCGAAAATTTTGAACTGAAACATATTTACATATTTGGTTGAGCAAGTTGAAGTCGCATATGTTTGAGAAACAAACATGTTCTAATTTTCGGGATTTTCAGTTCATACGTTGTTTGGTTGAGCATCGCACAGAAAATACGTTTTGGCCAGCATTAAGTACCTCATGTAATAGAGAAGGAAAAGACCATTTTATCGAACTACATACTCAATCTTTTGTTGAATTATAAAAGAAAATATTCCGGCTTTCTTATATCTAGATTTACGTGAGTGCCATTATGTATTTTATAGGAAGCAAAATGACAGATTTTCTTTCCGTTGTGTGAAAGATACTAGAATTTCCCTTTGAACAAAATCTGTGATGAAAGAATAGTTCTTTTATTTGCTAGAAACGACGAAACTACTCTTATTTTTATGGTGCACGTTTATTTTGCAACGAGGTATGGTGTATGTACACTCATGTCCAAAATTATTGTTGCATGTCTATAAATATGTTGTTGTAGGAATATAATTTGATAACGAATTCGCCCGGTATTTCTTATAATGTTAGTATGTGTATAATCGGCAAAGACATATACGTGGCAAATTTCATGTCAAAAGAGCAGTAAATTAGAATAATAAAACGAAAATAAAACTTTTTTGTCCATTTAACAACATTTTGTTTTACTCATTCTAATTTGCGTATTTATAATTTTATTATTATGAAATTTACCACAAATATACATTTCCAGATTATACACATGGTATCAATATTAAAAATACCCTGAAAAATCAAATTATATTCTTACAAGAATACAGTTATAGATGTGCGACAATCATTTTGGACATGAGTGTATAATATTACAAATAACTGTTGTTGCTTGTGTTCGTGGAAGACCAAGTATGTCCATTTCTGGCTTTTACGAAATCATCTGAATGATCACACTAACCTCTGAGTCCAATGTCTTGAATTCTAACGCTCACTCAGACTACACTTAAACAATTTCTTGTTCATTTCTAGAATCGCCATCAGCACTACAACTCACAAGAAATATATTTCTCAAGCCTAAGACATTTGTAATTGTAATTATACAAAAAAAAGTATTCGGTGATAGTTTTAAAGAAATACGAACGCGAAAGGTAACAGGCGTGACAGTCACCCCAACGCTCTCATAACTTACTAAAGACAGGTTTTGTAAACAAAAAACACATACGCGAAGAAAACACTTTTGTTTCCGAAGTTTACATGAAGGTACATATCATAAAACCGGGAATATTATTTCCATTGTTATATAACAAAATAGACTGAAAAATCCGTCATCCAGACAACGGAATATACGGAATCCTTACCGGTATGTATACTACAAAAGTCAGTACGGAGCATCGTTATCCATGTGCTACATACGCACTACTTTTATTCCCGCTTAGATGATACATCATGACATTGCAGAAGTCTGACATTTAACAATTCTTTGTGTACTACATACGTTTACGTATGTTACATATGTCAGCTATATGTTACATTACGTCGTTCTGTATGTGAGATCCTGACTGCTTATATAGAATTCTTTCGTTCGCACGGAAAGTACAAAATATACTTTTTCAGTTATACATTTTCTGTACGTTAAGTTCAAAAACTACAACATTTACACATGTAACCTACGTTTTAAAGGCACGCTATGTTTTTTCCTCTCAGTGTAATCCGAGGTAAGGTTACGCATCAGCCTTGTTACCAACTGAAGGTTAATAAGGATATGTGTGTAAGTGATTACTGTTCCGTTATGTACATCCTTGCATCAAATTGTGCGTATCTAGGTATATTTGCGACTGTGTTTTGTGATGGTCTTTTGCAGCATTGGAATTCGTCTTTTGCCCAGCTTGGAAAAATTCTGTAGGCGTCCCTGTCTGCAGGGTTAATATTCTTCACTAGTAATACTGGTAATGCCAGATATTGACAACTAGTCACCTGTTCTATTTTCTTGCTTGTTATTTCTACATTTTATACGTACTGCTTCGTTTTGGTATCTATCCTCTGTTTTAATTGGAGATGGTGATATTCTACTAAGCGAAGAAGAGAGATAAGGAAAAAAGAAATGGTAAGGAGAGACAGATTCAAAATACTACTAACAACTAACGTGACTGAAATGCTTGTGAAAGTGTGTGTGTGTGATGGAGAGAGCGGATGAACGCAAGAGTTCCGTGAAGTTGTAAGAAAGCATTCTCAGTGAGAGCCCGAAATAACGAACTCTTGATAATTGAGTAGCTTCTTTAAGTTGAAAGTTTTTTTTTTTTTTTAAATCTTTCTACAACTTGGATTCGAACAAATTATTTGCTCTAAGTTGTTTTCAACTGTCTCTAACAGGCATTGTTAATAAGTTATATATACATATATCTGCATGTATATGGGTATTCATTATTTACATGCTACTGGAAGAAATACTTTTTTCCTCGTTTTCTTTAATTGTTACTACTTTCCCAATTTTATGTTCCAAATTCAAACTTTTAAAGTTACGATATATTATTTTCTGTTGTAAGTTGGAAAGTTTTTGAAGATTATATATATATATATATATATATATATATATATATATATATATATATATGTGTGTGTGTGTGTGTGTGTGTGTGTGTATGTGTGTTTGCTTCGAAACTCAGTTAATATCCTAATAGAACATAATAAATACTATACTTAACAAGTTTATGTTGGATTCAGGTCAATTACAATACGAATTTAAACATATATGTATATAGTATATGATTTAATGTCATGTTTTAATGCCTTGAAACACTATATTCTGTAAGCTCCTTCGTGGCTAAGCGGTTAGCGTCCTCGTCTTTGGCGTGGGAGACCCAGGTTCGAATCCCGGCATGAGCTTATGTGGTTCAGATTTCAAGTTAATCAGTGGGTCCTGTCTCATATAGCCTCGCTCTCCAAATCAACTCAACAACCATATTCTGTAAAGTATCACTTACTGAGGTTACCTATTATTGATAAGTCAATGTATTATTAGTTCGAAACATAGTCATGCATTTTATGTATTAGTTGGTGCCTTTGTTGCATATTATGAATTATTTGACTTCCAAACTATGCTATGCCTAAGTATTGGAAATCATATTAAGAATGGCTAAGGGAAGCACGGTGACTCAGTGGTGGCGTGTTTTCCTGTGGTGCATGGGTTCGTGGTTTGATCACCAACCAATTAAGTTTCTGATAGAAACATCGTCTCCGTAGGTTTTTTCGCGGTATTCCCGTTTCCTCCAACTTTCTCATTCCACCATTTCTTCCATCATCATTCACTTGCTTTAATCATCTCCCTTAGCCTAAACAACATAATTGTGTGACGTTAAACTAAAAGAAAAGAACAGCTATGCCCGTCTATCCATATGTCGACAGGTAATAGAATAAAGTCGGTAAGATAGATTGAGAATTGGCTTTCTGAAATCGATTCAGCGTCCCAAAATAAGTTCTATCTAATCCTTTATTTAAACCGAAAATGGTAGATGGACATTTCGCCATACAACAAGAATGATAAGAGATAACAAGAATCGATTTTCTGGAATCGAGTCAGCGTCTCAAAAGAAGGATACCATCGTGAACCACATCTCTTTACTAATAACAGAAATGGTAGAAATTTTCGACTACTTCCGGTGTTCATATTGGTGTCCATGGATGATAAACGGCAAGAGGTAATCTGGACTCTATTGAGTATCGCAACCTATAAGTTCCGTCAATCCTTTATTCAAACCGGAAGTGAAACCGAAAATTAACCATTTTCCGGTTTCAACGTTAATTGCCATGATAAAGAAAGGAAAGAACTAGAAACGGTTTCAATATCCCGTATATAAGTTCCTTCTCTATCTTTATCCTTGTATTGTAAGTGGAAGTTATAAATCTAGTACTTTCGGCTTTAGTACTGACATCGCATAGTTTGAAAGTCCACTGTGATGTCACAATGTGAAACAAAACTCACTGGCTAGTTGGTGGCCTATCTATATACGTATCTTGTGTATCGTCTGGTGACATATCATTATGGTTGACGACATACAAAAGGTTTATTATTTGGTAATCTATCCACTTACTAAGAAATATTAGTTCTTGACACACCGACGTTTTACATATTAGTTGAGAACCTAACAAAATATTATATATTAGTTAGTAAGATACGAAACAATGACATGAAATGAAAATTTTTAGTCCAACTCCCCACGTTATGTTCTTTAGGCTACAGAAAGCAGGTGATTAGTAATCTGACTGATGGTGAAGTTACATTTTTGTGCTCTCAACTTAGGATTACGCGTATCAAAGGCACGCCCGCTGTTCACTAGACCAGAAGGAGAGCTTGATACAATATGATATATAATGTATTATTAGTTGATGGCTTAATATCATTACGTTTATTAATTAGTGAGGAGATCTTAATTATTAGGATCATGCAAGCGGGGCTTTATAAGATTTAGTATGTCCAGTCCATCAGTCCGAATAGTTAGCACTTACTATAGTTCTTGAAAGAATGCAATTTTTCAAATTCTGTTTTAGCGATACATAGCCACAACAATTATGTCGGTCGAGTTCGTTACTGGATTTCAATCCATTACTCCCTAAATTTATGCAACCTGGACCACAGCAAAGAAATGTTGGTTGCCTACAATACAAGGATAAGTAGCTTTTCTTATTGCAACTTATTGGCCGAATTCGCTAATGGAGTCCACAGGTAACGTTGGCTATCCAAATCCCGTTTAACTCGTTCGCTGCCACTTGACGCCATATGACGTCATTCATACCTATTGCTGTGTCTCATTTGACGCCATATTATGTCAAGAGGTAGTTCTCATTGTAGACATCTCTGTAAAGTGATACGCAGGTACAGTGCTTTTATACTCTGGTGGCACACAGTGTTGGCCTGATTACTTTCTGTAGTGTGTATTTTTGAACAACCACTGTGAAATTCAGTAGAACAATAGAAACAACAACATGAAGGGGTGGATTCCAAAAGAGCATAACAAGTAAGTCAATGTTTGTCAATTTTGAGATGTTGGTTCTATTAAGTTCCATTCGAGCATCTTCGTATATTGAACAGGGTTTCATGCCAAAACTACATAAATCAAATCAGTTGTAGGCAAAAGAAAACTGCGTTGTTTTCCAAAATGTCCGTAGTCAACTGTATTATCTGAAGTTATTTTCCGACTCATGCCTACAAACACTTATAAAACTCTTGGTATAGAAACCGTTATCTTACGAAACGTAGGAAATTATAATTTTCTTTTAGGCAGATTTCTTTTCTTTTACGAAACTAGAATGATGGAAACGCACACAAAATATAGTATCCTGAAAAGCTTACTTTTTTTTGACTTAGGCTCTTTTGGAATTGAGCTCTTCAATTGATATACTGGTGTTGTATATGCTCACCTTCTGATGTTAGTTTTCCAGCCTATGGTATACTAATAGGTTAGCGCATTAGTTTAGAATAGTCAGGTTGGATTAAGTTGGATCAGATTAAATTTACGCAGTCATATGAGGTTAGGTTACTATATCCTAAATAAAGGAACTGAACATTCGCTTCCCAACACGAAGGGAAAAGGGAACAGGGACACGAAGTGGACTCATGCTACCTCGACATCCGCAGAGATAAACTAATAGAGCGCCTCGCCTCTATTATGTTCGATTAGGTTAGGAGCAGAGTGAAGCACAGCGATTAGAAAGCCACAACTAATCAAGTCGCGCTATCACTGCTAATTAATAAATAAATGAAATACATAAAATATATACCAAATAAATATGAAAGTACTAGTAAACATTTGGCGTCTAGTGACATATCATACTCTAAAGACAGTGGCATGTACAAATGACTCCAAATGGCGTCATTTTCCCGCTATTTTTTCATTTGGCAAACCAGCCTTCAAAATCAGATATGCACATCATATTATGAGGAATAATGCAAAACAAGGCTAAATATTTCAAAAGTGTAGGTGAACCATTGGGTTGAAGTACTGAAATCAAGGTGGCAGTGAACGAGTTAAAATCCATGACATTCTCTATCTTTCATGCAACCTTTACAGTAGCAAAGAAATGTTGATTGCCTATAATACAAGAATTGTTTTTTTTGGCAACTTTCTCAGCCGAATTCGTTAATGGAGTCAATCCGTTAACATATTCACAGGTAACGGTGGCTATGCATATCCATAACATTCCTTAACTTTTATGCAACCTGTACACCAGCAATAATACAAGGAGAAGTAGTTTTTCTTTACTAGCAACGAAATGTTGGTAGCCTATAATACAAGAATAAGTAGCTTTCCTTTTTGGTACTCTCTCGGCCTAGTTCGCTAATGGAGTCAATCCGTTAACATGTTCACGGGTAGCAGTGGCTATGCATATCCATTACATTCCTTAACTTTTATGCAACCTGTACACTAGCAACGAAATGTTGGTTGCCTATATTACAAGGAGAAGTAGCTTTTCTTTTTGTAACTTTCTCAGCCTACAGTGCCCGAGAATTACCTTGGCAGTGACGTAGACACCGCTATTGCTCAAATGCAGTCCCACTGGTTAAAACAGACGCTTCGTTCAATTCAACGTCCAATCCCAGGAAAGAGAAAATGCGGGAACACAAATACCAACTTAACAGCAAGCAGTGTTCTCTACAACAGGAAAGCGAAAGCAAATGAACAGAAATGGGAGATTAATTTCTGACAAATATACATGTTATCTTTGTATAACGATAACTGGAGTTCGAGAAGACGTAAATGCTATATTTTTTGCTTTTCAATTTATATAACTTTCATGAAGAATATGATTATTTTATATTTGAATTTTATAAGTATGTGGAAAATAATTTTAAATGATAGCCACTTAGTTTTTATTCTGTTCTAACAACATTCAGATTTCAACATGCTACAAACTTCCGTTCTGTTGAAGATAGACACAAACATGCAGTGGACGAAATGGAAAGGGAAGTTTAAAGTTTATTTTAAAGAAAGCCCCATGTTTTTACCTATCACAGTTCTTGAATTAGAGTATGATCTGTGAACGTGTTTCTTGCGCGTGGAAACAGAGCGTGGGGGTTGTGAATGTAGCTTCGAAAATTCTAATATTTACCGATAGGGCACAGGAACAGCGCTTCCAGGAGAAACACACACACACACACACAAAAAAAAGCGAAACGAAATGAACTGGAGAGCGCGTGTTTTCTTTGTGTAGGGATATACAGTGTGTAGTGACTGGTAAGAGTTGTGAATCCTTTTGTTTTGTTCTCGTGTTTGAAATTTTGTGTATAAGAATGGGTGATAGTGCCGTAAAGAAAGGCAAGCTGTTGCATAGTGATGCCAGAGACATTGTTTTTAATGTTTACAACTTTTTTGCATCAAACAATAATAAATCTGATAGTGTGCGTGAAACCTCCCGAGCAACATGTGTCAGTGAGAGATCCGTGTGGCGAATTGTGAAAGAAAAAGAGAAAAGTCTAAATACAGGACAACCCGTCGTGACACCCGGTAAAGCAAGACCAAATACCCAGAAAAGGCAAACAAATTTAGATTCTTTCGACGAAGCAGTAGTTCGTAGAACAATTCACAATATGTATGCTGAAGGCATTGCCGTGACCGTAAATAAATTATTTTATGAACTTAAGAAAAGCATTAACTTCAAGGGTTCTGAGTGGGCATTACGACAAATACTGCGCAAGTTGGGTTTTAGGTTTAAAAAACATTGTATTGGGAATAGAAATCTGCTGCTTGAAAGAAGCGATATTGTCGTTTGGCGACATAAATATATACGCGAAGTGAGGAGGTTGCGCGTAAACGAACCTCAAAGACAATTTGTGTACTTGGATGAAAGTTTCGTTCATACGCATCATACTGTACCGAAAGTCTGGTTAGACTCGGAGGGTTTGTAGAGGGTTACGAGTTCCGACTGGAAAAGGTCCTCGGTTCATTCTCGTCCATGCCGATAGTGAAAACGGGTTTGTAGAAGGTGCAAAGCTGGTCTTTTTCTCTAAATCAAGTGCTGGAGATTATCATGGTGACATGAATGGCGATACATTTTTTTCGTGGTTTCAAGAGCAACTCATTCCAAATTTACCAGAAAACTCAGTGATCATTCTTGACAATGCTCCATTTCACAACAAACAAATTGAAAAAGTTCCAACTTCCAATAGTAGAAAATCAGAAATGTTGTCCTGGTTATCGGCTCATAATGTACCCCATAGTCCGGATTTCTTGAAAGCTGAACTTTATGAATTGATAAAGAAAAACAAACCTCAACATGTAAAATATGTTATTGATGAAATTGCAACAAGCAAGGGACATAAAGTAATAAGACTACCGCCATACCATGTTGACCTTAACCCTATTGAATTAATATGGGCAAACGTGAAGAAATGCATCGCTGTCAATAACAAAACTTTTACCAAACAAAGTGTAGAGAAGCTTATTGAAGAAGCTTTCAAACAAGTAACGAAAGAAGACTGGAGGAAGGCTGTTGAAAACTCGCGAAAATGGGAACAGTTTTACTGGGAAAAGGACTGTCTTATGGATGAACGGATTGACAATTTAATTGTGAGGGTTGGAAACCATTCAGAATCCGATAGTTCTGTAACAGACAGTGATCGGGAAGACGGGCCTGGAATTTATAGCGACGATTCAGACGACCTCGGTTGCTCACCAATGATAGACTAAAGGTAAGAGTAAATTATTTCTACTTGTGTTGTACATTTTAAAATATTCTGATAATTGTTAGTGTAATATTATTTTTTTCTTTCTTTGTCATAACAATGCACATATATACTAGAATTATACAAATCAATTGTTATCTAAATTCTCCCATAGTTTGCTAACAGCATATTATTACACTGTAGTTTCGACGTGACGTACGAAGCGTTCAGTGAGCTTTCTAAGTACTATTTGTGAGTAGCGTAAGTTAGTAGCCTTGCAACTGAGAGCGCTGACGTCACTGCCAAGATAATTCTCGGGCACTGTAGTTCGCTAATGGTGTCAATCCGTTAACATGTTCACGGGTAGCGGTGACTATGCATATCCATAACATTCCTTAACTTTTATGCAGCCTGTGCACTAGCAACGAAATGTTGGTTGCGTAAAATACAAGGATAAGTAGATTTTCTTATTGCAACTTTCTCGGCCTAGTTCGCTAATGGAGTCAATGTGTTAACATATTCACAGGTAACGGTGGCTATGCATATCCATAACATTCCTTAACTTTTATGCAACCTGTACACTAGCTACGGAATGTTGGTTGCCTATAATACAAGGAGAAGTAGCTTTTCTTTTTGTAACTTTCTGGGCCTAGTTCGCTAATGGAGTCAATCCGTTAACATGTTCACGGGTAACGGTGGCTATGCATATCCATAACATTCCTTAACTTTTATGCAACCTGTGCACTAGCAACGAAATGTTGGTTGCGTAAAATACAAGGATAAGTAGATTTTCTTATTGCAACTTTCTCGGCCTAGTTCGCTAATGGAGTCAATGTGTTAACATATTCACAGGTAACGGTGGCTATGCATATCCATAACATTCCTTAACTTTTATGCAACCTGTACACTAGCTACGGAATGTTGGTTGCCTATAATACAAGGAGAAGTAGCTTTTCTTTTTGTAACTTTCTGGGCCTAGTTCGCTAATGGAGTCAATCCGTTAACATGTTCACGGGTAACGGTGGCTATGCATATCCATAACATTCCTTAACTTTTATGCAACCTGTGCACTAGCAACGAAATGTTGGTTGCCTACAATACAAGGATAAGTAGTTTTTCTTATTGCAACTTTCTCGGCCTAGTTCGCTAATGGAGTCAATGTGTTAACATATTCACAGGTAACGGTGGCTATGCATATCCATAACATTCCTTAACTTTTATGCAACCTGTACACTAGCTACGGAATGTTGGTTGCCTATAATACAAGGAGAAGTAGCTTTTCTTTTTGTAACTTTCTGGGCCTAGTTCGCTAATGGAGTCAATCCGTTAACATGTTCACGGGTAACGGTGGCTATGCATATCCATAACATTCCTTAACTTTTATGCAGCCTGTGCACTAGCAACGAAATGTTGGTTGCGTAAAATACAAGGATAAGTAGATTTTCTTATTGCAACTTTCTCGGCCTAGTTCGCTAATGGAGTCAATGTGTTAACATATTCACAGGTAACGGTGGCTATGCATATCCATAACATTCCTTAACTTTTATGCAACCTGTACACTAGCTACGGAATGTTGGTTGCCTATAATACAAGGAGAAGTAGCTTTTCTTTTTGTAACTTTCTGGGCCTAGTTCGCTAATGGAGTCAATCCGTTAACATGTTCACGGGTAACGGTGGCTATGCATATCCATAACATTCCTTAACTTTTATGCAACCTGTGCACTAGCAACGAAATGTTGGTTGCCTACAATACAAGGATAAGTAGTTTTTCTTATTGCAACTTTCTCAGCCGAATTCGTTAATGGAGTCAATCCGTTAACAAATTAACAAATAACGGCGACATTCACAGTGACTATGTATGTCCCATTTCCTACTATTGAAATAAAGGTGTTTAATTGTGGAATGCTTTCTGTTACACCCTACACCGTTAGATTGGAGAAAGTATCCTGCAGTCGTTCACATCTACCGTATAAAATTGAAACTCCGGATGAGGTTCTTAACTGCTTTTAGCATAGTGTGATATTGATTACTTCATATGTACATCTTATATACTAGTTAATGACCTAGCTACCAAAACGTTGATATTCACAATGGGTTCTAAGCAACAGAGCATGTAGCATAGGCATTTTAAAACGAAATGCTTTGTTGCGGTACAGTATCTATGCTTCTCTTACTGTCTGTAAACGAGTTAATAGACGCAAGTAGAACAGAACAACCTCGCTTTGAAAAAATAAGTTTGACAATTAAATAAACTCCATAGAGAAGCGGATCGAATAGCGGGACTTTAATTGTAACCACCTTGAATATCATCAGATGAGCAACATACTCAAACTTACTTTGCGTCGTTCATAATCGAAAGGTTAAAACGTGTACTTTCTGTGAGTATGATCCTTGGTTCGTTCCCCGGTGGCTACGGATATACATCTGAATAGTAATTCCTATTTTACTTTAAACATTAGGTCCTGTCTTACCCATACAATGCTTATTTACGACTACTATTACTTCCCAAAGTTATCAAGATTCTCTTCGGTCTTTGCGTCATCAATACATCATTTTGAAATGCATGTTTTCGAACAGATCACTTACGAGTAACGATCAGACAGGATCGAGCATATCACATACTTACAGAAAGTCAATGCTCAACGATCAGATAAATTTTCGAGCCAACTTTACAAGAAATCCTTCAGGATATCAGTCGCTCACCTAGGATCATCGAGGAACATCTACGTCATGTCAACTCCACTCTAATCAACAAAACCATCACGAATACGAAAGGAACAGTGATAGTTACTCCTACAACATTTATTTTCAAAACTAACTACGTCACAGATTCTACCAAAGAATATGAGGCAGGATTTCAACAAGGCACGCGGAATTCACACCCAACGAACTGTTATGGCATACTTTGCTGTTGACTTTGAACTAACCCCTGACACCCCGAGTAGAGCCGGCTCTACAAAAATTGACGTCATTTGTCCGTTCGTTCCTGCGGATATCTCGAGCTTTGCTGAGTTGAAACCTTTTGTAGGGTAATTCCTACACTTCAAATTTTGCCTCAGTAGACAGATGATAGGAGAAGCGCCTTATATCGTGCAATTAGACAGCAGTTAAAATGTCATCGTGCAGCAGTGGAGGCCGCGGCACACAACACTCAGGTAATTTATTTATCTTAGTACTTAGAAAATAACAAAATGTTTAGAATCCTCGCCTGTATGTCTATTAGATTACCTAAAATCTGTACAGTACCGGTATATTGATTTTGAAAAAAAAACCGTTATGTTTAGTGACGTACAGGGCGGTTTCTTTGCTGTTGAAAAGTGCTCTCTACATTGGGTTTCCACAGGCCAGTAGCCAGTTCAAAAATGTAGGGGGACCGGCAGAAATTAAGGGGGGCGATCAAACCATATTATAGTTCATTTGCAAGCCTACTGTGAAAATGTTCGGGGAGCCAGCAAAAATTTAGGATTCGCCTGCCTCCCTAGACCCGCGTGGATACGGGCCTGGGTTTTCATGAGTAAATTTGTTTGGAAGAATTAAATTAAGCATTTTTTTTGTTGCGCATTGTTGAAAATTTTTCAGATTTTTTGTTTACCTCGTTAATTTAACAGTGTTTGCAGTAGTGTACATAGAATTTAGTTTTAGGGGCCCCACACTCTCTTCAAAATCTTTCAATTTTGCAGAAAATAGTATAATTAAGCGCAAATACTCAAAGTTATGACGAAATATGTTTTTAGCTCAGAACGCTTCTACAGGTTTCCGTAAAAAAAAAAAAAAAAAGTTTCCAGAAACAATTGGTATGTAAGTGCTAATTCGTATTGTGTAGAATTAGTAAATTTGTAACGTATTATAACAGAATTCTTTTCTTTCCAATTCGCAAACTGATATCTTTCTGAGCTGATGAAGTCCTTCGTTTTTTTAGAAGATTCAGATGACTCATAGTATACTCATAGAAGACTCATAATATACTTATTATAAACTGGATTCTGGCTGGCCCCCCAGTTTTTACCTTCTAGATCCGCCACTGCTGGCACTCCTAGGAGGGTGAAACTCACACTTTCGCCCCCCCAAAAAAAACAGTAACTTCAAGCCGAGAACAGTCAATGGGATATATGCAGTACTTAAAATGTTGTGGTTGCATACTTGTAATCAATAGTGTTACCTAATATAGTATTTCATTGATTTCTATTATTACGCTTTCATCAAAATGCGCATCCTAAGATGGGAAGGGAATTAAAAGATTTTTCTATAAAGCTATTCTTTCCGTGCTAAGAACGGACATTTTAGTTAGTTACAATTACCAACGAAATTAGCACTCATTAACAATATGTAGCAAAAAGTGAAATAAAATTGTTCAGAAATCAAAGGCTGAAACCTTAGCAATACATTTCACAACAGAGTTTGATTTTGTCTTTTTCCCTGTATTTCATCCATTAATCTTCTATTATTCCATCAATTTTGTTAATTGAAGCAATGCAATATGCTTTGTATTCATAACCTGTATCCAATGAATTTGATGTTTAAAACGAAGCATAAATATAATTACGTTAAATGACTAAAATATAAATACGTGTACCACTGTGTAAATGGGCATGTGACTATTGAATTGGAGGCGGTGCAAATATTTGATAATGATTTATGAGGTTTTATTAAAAGAGTTAACTGAATGACCGATTTTATTTTATATTTGCATATGCAATCAGTAAAGAAAGAACATAATTAAATAAACTCCTGATAATTCATATAAACCATTGAACGAAGCAACATTGGTAATTGAAAATCGAGTTTTTATCTTTTTATGAATAGTATGATATTACTATGAGGACAATATGCATAAGTGCTAGACGAATGTGTGTCACTGTTAGGAGGGACGGTATTACTGCTGCATCGCCGGACCACACGAAAATCGTAAAAAAAAGATGAATATTACTTAGTTTCTCTCCCAAGATATTAGGTTGTTACCTTGGCTCACTTGGTCGTGATTATTGTTCAAAATACAGTGTGGACGTATGGCATCTTGTTTTCACTAAGCCTTTGCAAACAATGCAGAGCGCAGTGTAGAAGTGTTACCAACTAATTAAACAAAAATGTTATATGTAATCTTGTGCTAAGAAATGAAGAAATAACAAAAAGGAGGAAAACAATGAGATTAAAGCGAAATGACATAGGATTGCGATAGGAGAATCAGCAATCATTTTTTCTCGCTTGCAGTGGCGTGCGTAGAAGTTCTCAAGAGAAAGGGGTTCAACCTTCCAAGCTCATATAATATCAAGTATTTCATTTTTGCATCTTAAATATTCATGTAATCTGATCGCATTTTAAAAAAGGCGATATACGAACTATTACTGATAAAATTAATCTCATACTACAATACTTCATAATGAATCAGTGAAATAGTTTTTATCCTTTCCTTTTTATATTCTTTTTTTTTAATTTGACCATTTCCTCGTCTCTAATGAAAGATCAAACAATGATCTGATATACTATAAGGAACTTAATATTTTCAGTAAGAACAGCTAGTAGCCTACAACTGATTTCTCCTTCCCATTTTTCTGGTATAATGAACATTCCAGCCCATTTCCCTGAAATTACACAACTGTTTGATAACCAGTCTTTATGAAAAGATGAACAATCACTGTTAGTTAGCAACACTGAGAATAGGACTAATAACAGTTAATTCTTCCATAAACAAATAGCCCACAATAAATACAATCAGTGGCGTATTTAGGGGAGGGGACCTCCGGACTTAAGTCCCCCAGAAATCTTACTTACTATAGTAAAGTATATGAAATATCTTGCAGAAGTTTCACATTTTCAGGCAAAGCCCCCCCCGAAAGTTAGCAAAGCCTCCCCCGAAACAAAATCGTAAATACGCCACTGACTGAATACAATATATTATGGTAATTACTGTATTGTTAAGGCATAGTATGAACATTTAGGATCCGACTCAATGTAAATCTCTATTTGGGATCGAAATCTTGAACTAAAATCAAAATTGAAAAATAAACTGTTAAAACAAGTAACAAAATGCTCGAAGCACGCACCGCAATTTAAAGATATTGTCCAAGGAAGTCAGCAGATCACCTACTGCTCCGAGTTATTCTGTTAATCATAAACAAGGCAAACCCATAAGTGCAGAAGAATACCAAATAGTTTATCAAACGACATCAATGTTGTTCAATTCAATTGGAGAAAATTAAGATCTTAAGTAACTAATTTTATGTTCTCATAGAATAGTGTTTATATACTTTGTAGGACTGCAGTTACTATGTTCGCATGCTGTGCAAATTAACGAAGCACATCAAAAAATTGAACTTAAGGGGAAAATTAGTTTTTTCATGGATTTGCATAATGATTTAGGTAGTAGATGAAAAATAAATCTCTCCTCAGTCATAACGATAAATTTACTTGCTGTTACATACCAGCACCATCTCCTAATCGTTCAGTTAATTATATTGACATAACTTATTGCGATTTCATCTGTAAGTACAATTTGTAGAAAAATAAAAGTTACAAGTTGCAGTTTGGTCACTCTTAAAGAAGGGGCAGTGATGCCAACGTAAACCATTGTAAAATCCCATCTCAAGGGGCAAAAAATCCCATTTTGTCTCTGAAATTCCCACGTAATACTAATTACAAGCATGGTATGTAATATGAAAATAGAACTCTTGTGGGTGACTCATTTCCTACAATATGCAGTTAAATTACTTATCCATAAATTTCGATCTTTCTTCCTCATACAATAGTTTATGAATAAATGTTTTCCTTAATCGAAAACAAATAGGTTTGTTGTTAGAAATACAGTATCTATATCACGATTTTGTACCAACAGCTTCTCCTAACCATAATGATACTGAAAAAAAAGTTTACATATTTTGTGATAAACGTCTTGAAAGTTTACAGTTTCACGTTTGATATTTTATCATTTCATTCAATTATTCTATTTTTTCTTTTTGCACTTCTTAAATACTCAAGCACAAATTTTGTTTCTTACTGTTTAGAGTTTTAGCATCGTACATGATTAACTCAATTTACAAACAGCTTCCACATTACCATGTACTTTCCCTAAGCAAAGGAAAGACTTCGTGCACGGACCTCAAAATTGACGATCAATATTGCTTTCGTGCTTATTAATGACTTATTATGTTTACTGCCTACCCGTAGAGAATTCATATATGTGTGCTTACATGAAAAATCCCATATACGTCGCACTTTATTCCTTTCTGAGAAATTATCGTCAAAAAATCCCACGAAATGGGATTTTCCCCACTGGTTGGCATCACTGATAAGGGGGCTTATATAGTATCGCGTATTTTGCCTCATATCACAGCGATGGTGTCAGAGGAGAAGAGTAATTCACATCGAAGTGGCAGGAACACATGCACGTGTTGCAGCAGAAGTATTACGAGAAACAGACGAAGCAATTTCCTCTTCACCAATCAGCAAGTAGTTTTGCGTGCAGTGATACAACGTCGAGTTACGAGGTTTGGTTTTGAAGAGTGAAAAGGACTGTGAGAAACAATTAGTGCATAAAACACAAACCAACTTGTGCTAGATTACCACTAAAAAGCACGAATGCTATCTAACCGAGTCAGGACAGGAGCGTAGCAGAAGGGCCCGAGCGGTAGCGAGAGATGCGTTCGTAGGAACAGATGCATCAGCGGTGGTGGGTATACGTATAATGGTGGATAGTGGAAAAACACTTTATATGTCATGGCTTATGTCTTGCACTGCTTTTGGGGGAGATATTAATGCCAACCAAAAAAGTATCAAAATGTACTAAATTAGGTTAGATTTATATTAGGTTTGGTTGGATGTTCCCCTTCTTTCCTATAGTTTCAATTCGTGTCTACACTTACGACAAACTGTTCGCCATTTTAGCAGACCATTCCTTTCACGCAATGTTAACAACTGACACTCCTTATTATTATTATTTATTTATTTATTTATTTATTTATTTTTTTTTTGTAAAACTCTATAAAACTCAAATACAATACGTGACAATCTTGTCATTTACGCACCATTTCCACACTACTTTTCCGATACATCATAACAAATGTACCTACCTCTCCGCCAAATAGTCCCTTCCGCCTCCAGATATAATGCCACTTACATCAAAAAAACTACTAACACCAACAAGTATTTTCTTAACTTGAAGTATTCCTCTCACCTGTCTTTCACTCAGTCTTCCTCACAAACCAAACCCAAATAAATTCTGCAATTCATCTGGTAAATTTTCTAAAATTGGTTTTGTAATACAGCAGTTAACCCGGAAGAATAGATATAACGTACTAGTAAAAGGTGTATAATTACAATAAATAAGTAACTGAATATAATCTATGCCAGTGTAATAAAGACAATAACGTAATAGTGGCAACAATTGGTATACTTTTTGACACACTAAAATATATTTGTCTCGAAATCTACGCATGAGTATTACTTACAAGTATATTGTTTTGTTAAACTTAATAGAATTAGGTGGTTGATATATATCTTATCTTTGGACAACATTATAGGTTTACAAATAAAAAAGTTAATCCTGATTTTATAAGGACTTATGACAAGGTAACTTTTGAGGTTCACATGTGTTATAATTGCGACATACACTACAACACGCTGGTAGATGTTTCTATTTTATTATACTTGTTAGCATCTATAGGAGTCCGTAATCTTATGGTTAAAGCGTTGGACTGACGTTCGCGTGGTCCCGGGTTCGATGCGTAATTTTCAGTGTCATGAGGCAAACTGGGGAGCCAGTGAATAAAGAGGTGACGGTCACTAGGTCTAGAAAGACCAGATACACGTATTAGAGACCGGGTAACGCAGCGCACTGATTATGTGTTCATTGCTAGAATGGGCGTAGTCCAGCCGATCGCTAACAGATGATGTTGGAGCGGGTCGGGCCTACAAAGGACCTTCACACCGAGTGGTTTGCTTTGGTTTCTTAGCATCTATATTACTGTTTATTACTGATAGAAATAGTGTTAGATAGATAAACATCTCTTTGGCAAACTATGATTTTAATTGTGAATATGTCATATAAAAATATGTATCATATTAACATTTTTGGTGAACTACATATTTTTGATATGTATGATTTAGGGAAACGTACAATAAATTATTTACTGAAAATTGTAGTGTTATTGTTCTATTCTTACTTTATCGAAATTCGAAGTGTATTGAACGATGATTGTGTTCTGGCCTGTCGACAATAGTCATGATACTGTCACTGCAGAATACAGTACAGTTCCGCTGTATATAATAGCAATGGATATAGAAAACTTGTTGTTGCAGCATTTCATACATTTGGTAACATGTATGTTAATTTCAGCCAGTGTTTTTAGTTAGACTGTAGGACTAGATTGAAAGATGGCACACAAACTTTCGCCGAAAAAAGGTTATATCTAATAAACAAATAAATGACTTGAATTTCGAATAAGCGCATCGCCATAAAATGTAATTACAGTCACTGCTAAAAACTGTAAGACATAACACGAAACAATCTTTCGAAATCTATTCAGCTTCCCAAGAACAACTCCCATCTATAACTTCTATCTACACCATTAATCTCTATCCAAACCGGAAGAGGCAGAAATCATCCACTGCGGTTTAAATATTGATGACCATAAAAAATATTACAGATTGCGGGGAATTATTATTTGATATGGATTCAACGCCGCAAGAATAAGTTTCAGCACCACCATTTTTCTCCATTGAAACCGGAAGAAGTGCAAGGCTACTATTTCCGGTTTGAACATTGATAGTGAAGAAAAGACGACACGTGTGAGAAGGAGCTTCTTTAATTTGGATTGTGTATCACAACAATAAGTTTCACTTTTGACTTTATTCCCCTATTGCAGTGGTTCCCAACATGTGGGGGCGCCCCGTTGTGGGGTTAAAAAGGAAGCAAGGAGGTGCATACTAGTGATAGAAATAAACTATATTCGCAATTATAAATTTTACGAATGTCGTAACAAAAAGATGTTGTAAAGTACAAATACAAAATAACTATTGAGCGAGTACTGTGGCTTCATTAAGAATAAACTGGTAAAAATAATACTGCTCTCAGTGTTAAGCAAAAATTTTGCTAGAAATGAATATAAATTTGTGAATATAAATTGTCATTATTGAAAATGCTGCATTCAATGCTGTATTTAAAATCGGAAAATGGTGTCAGACCAAGGAGCAACAGAGAAGGGCTTGAAGTATGAAGCGTTCATGAAGTGCGGCGCCAGGTAAACTATTGCTTTATTGTACCAGGAGAGTGGTACAACTACCATTTCCCGTTTCCAAATTGCTTTCCAAAAGCAATACCAGTAATAGGAGGCTTCAAATATTTTTCATATGTATTCAGGATCCCAAGAGAACTTTGCTTAGCTCCTATTCTGAAACTAGAAGTGGTAAAATTTAGGGAAACATCGGGTTCTAATATTGATTACTATGGTAAACACTTAGGTATTTCCATTGCAAGAAGATAGTGACAAACTATTTTGATATCGATTAGTATGAGTTACGTATTAGATTTCTGGGCTTTCGGCATCTATGGCCATTTTAGCTCATCACGTATGCAGGATGACGTCTCGACGATCACACTATCCGAGGAAAGGGAAGGATGAAGGAACTGGCCTGGGACTTATATGTTAGGTACCATCCTGACATTCGTCTCGTGTAAAGGAGGAAAACCACACTCAGGATTTCTGACCTGAAAAAGCTGTTACACTTTTTCGACCGAGTGTCCTTACCGGACATCGAACCCAGAACCGCTCGCACCAGAGAAGAAGGTTTTGATATCGATTCAGTTTTCCAAGAACGGGATGGATCTTCGTCTTTATCTCTCCATTCGAATCGAATTTTCTATTTTCGGCTTCGAGAGTATATGGTAAGTTTATCATTGTTTCACTCTCCGAAATAAAATTCACTTGTTTTTATTTGTTATTTGGATATGGTCATTCAAGTTAAATTAAAGTATGTTCATTATCAAGTTATTGCTATCACGAGTGTATAACTTATGAATTGCTGCAGATAATTGATTTATTATTATAGACCTTTTTAGAGCAGTACAAGATTCAGAAATTAAGTGTATAAACGAGGAATAGAAGTGAAGGAATGATAGGCCAAGAATCAATCTGTATGTGTGGATTCTTCGATTGAAAACGACGTCAGAGCAGAGGTTGGTATAATCAAACGGCGATTGAAGAGGCTTTGTTGATGTGGTCGACGAAGTCACGTAACAATTGTAGACTTGGAAGCACGAGGGACACACACCAGGAAATCCATCACTTTCGAAGAGCTCTCCAAGAAGGGAATGTTTGTAAGGCCTCAGTCTATGTGTAAACACAACGCTTATAGAAAATTTCCCCACATCATTTATATACGTATATATATGCACACACACCTATATTTGATCACATTCGTTGTCATGTGGATTGAGAATAATAGAATATGCAGAAATCTCTATTTCCGGCTTCAGTTGGATTTACATCCATTTCGAATGTAAAAAATATGAAAAATAAATATATATTGATCGTTGTTTTTAATTTGTAAAGATAATGCAGAATTATTTAAAACAAAAAATCCAGCTCACTACACTGAAAAAACAAATATGTTGGCGTTCGTAAAAACGTAGGTTACATGTGTCAATCCTATAGTTTTTGGACTTAACGTACAGCAAACGTATAAACGAAAAAGTATATTTTATATGTACTTTCTGTCTAAGTGTTCCAAATAAACGTATTGTCCGTAGGAATGAAAGAACTGTATATAGGCGGTCGGGATCCCACATACAGGTGGACGTATGTAACATACAGGTGGACGTGTAGGGTAAGAGGGTACAATTTCGAACACTTTAGAAACTTTCTTTATTTTTGGACAAACTATACGTAATAACAGGACAATTTTTGGTAAATACAAAGTTTGTAATCTATGTGTTGCGTTACAGAAATATTAAGAAAAAAGCTCTGTTACAATGTCCATAAACATAATTTTTTTGTTAACACAGAAACGTTCAGATTTGTACCACGTCAGGTACAATTCCGAACACTGGTAGGTACAATTTCGATCACATACATTTTCCACAAATAAATTGTTTCTTACCTTGTGCACCTATACACATTTCATGATGCCACACTTGGCAAGACTGGCATCGTACCCAGTCGCTTTTCACGACGGACTGTTCACTGTAATAGCTCAACTGGCAAAAGCCATATATTTGTTGGGGTTAATGCCCTGCTTCTTTGCGGCTGTCTTGCAACTTGAAGCTTCTTTCCTGGAGTAGGCCGGTTAACAACACAGAATTTCTTAGCCTGTACTTCAACAATGTGAGCGTTGCTTGTATGATGGAGCGAGGTTAGGGGTTTTCTTTCACGTGTAGAAGGTTTCTTCTCAGGAGTTTTGAGGATGTTACGAACCAAAGCATTTTCCGGAGAATCGGAGGGTTTTGGTGTAGGTAAGATAATGGTAGGTTTGTCTTCGCCTTGTGGCATAGGAGAACCTGAGGTATTTGGTGTAGGTGAGATAATAGTGGGTCTATCTTGATCTTGTGATGTAAGTGAGTCATCAATTTTCGATGTTCCTGGTGCACAAATGTCATTAGTTTCAGTGTTGTTCCTAGACTGATTTTTTTCTTCCGAAGACAATACGAACAGGAGGGAAGGAGCAAATTTGGACTTTGGAACAATGTCGTCCGAAAAGGGCATGATTCCAGTACACGCAAAACCTTTTATGGCTGAGCCAACAGAAGCTGCCTCGTTCCAAGCCTCGCAAAAGAGAGGATTAAATCTGAGCTTCGTTAAATCAGATCTTCGTTGGCATGGCGATGTCGCAAGTTTGTTGCTTTCCTGTGGTAATGTGCCTTTAGAGACTTGAACAAAGTTCTATCTAAAGGTTGAAGAACGTGCCTACCATGAGGTGGTAAACGCACGAGCTCGATCTCATTCTCCTGGCAGAATTTCAGGGCATTAAAATTGGTGTGGCTTCCCTGATTGTCCAATATAAGCAAAACTTACCTGAAGTTTTGTATGTACAAAAATGTTCCAACCACCTAAGGAAAAGCCTTTCGTTGATGTAACCAGACTCGCTCAACTCCACAACTGTGCAAGGTGGCAAACCATCATTGAATTCCGGGCGCATTCTGACAACTTTGAAAATGATCATCGGTGGAATGTAAGAGCCAGAAGCATTGCAACAAGCAACGACTGTCACGTTTCTCCCTTTTTCAACGTTGGTTAGTGACACGATCTCACGCTTTCCTTTTTGACTCAGTATTTGCATGGGTCTGTTATTCAAGGGAATTCCTGTCTCATCCATGTTGTATATGCATTGATGTTTATCAAACAAATTAAAGTCATTCATTACACCTTCCAGAATTCTAAAGTAATTCCTCACTTCTTCTTCATTCATACCTGCAGCTCTAACTCTCGATAGTCCTTCTGGTTTCCTCAAACTTATCTTTGGGTGCATTTTCATAAAGGCTTTGAACCAGTCATCACCAGCTATCTTCACATCTGGATTCCATGGGTGCCGAACTCCACAGGCCACATCCACATCAAAAGCAGCACGTTTTACTTGCAAGGGTGTAAGTCCTAATCCTCTGTTCTCGAAATACACTAACCTATTCACCAAAACCTTCTCTGTTTCTTCCAATAGTACTGTGGGATGTCCAATTTTATCGATGGGGGATCTGCCTTTCCTTTTCCCTGCCTACACGGTCATGAATGGTGCCTAGTGGAATGTGATACAATGCCGATGCTCCTCTTAACGATAAATCACCCGATAAGACGTTCTTCACCGCTATTGCCATATTAAAAGGATCCACAAAAGACGCTTCCTCTTTTCAGTTTTTCGTCGTGCCATCTGTAATGACAAAACACGAAAGACACACTGAGAATGGTAGCACAACTGGCTGATATGTACCTTCAACCTAGTGTTCAGAATTGTCCCTTATTGATGTTCGAAATTGTACCTTTCGCTATACTTTATCTGCGACTAAACAGTTACAAATGCTGCTCGTAGATAGCATCTGGTGTACCATACTTGTTTCCATCATGGACCATGCAACATACTACAGTAAACTAACAACCAACATTTCGCAATTTAAAGGAACAATACAACGTCAAATAATGAGCTATTTTATAGTACGATATTTTCTATGGTTGATATACTCACCTTTGGTTGAAGAATAATTTCTGTACAGCCTCAACAAACAATTACACACACAACTCTATCAGAAACATACAAGCACAGGAATCACTGTCAACGCCATATTCTTCACTCAGTGTTGGAAACTGTTGCATTTCGAAAAATGGTGCAAAAGCTTACTGTGTTCAGAATTGTACCTGTTCAAAATTGTACCCCCTTACCCTATACGTTTGTAATAGACGGAGAACTGTTAGATTTCAGACATACTCCAACTGCATGATGTAACATCTACTGTAAATGAGAAAAGCGCAGTGATTATGTAGGATATGGATAACATATGCTTCGTACAAATTTCCCTAGTAAACATAAAGATTCCGCATATTTGCACAATATACTGCTGTACGGATAACGGATTTTTCTCACTGTAGTTTCATCCGTTCGACATATCTTTAATTAATTCAATCAAATTAGATTTTTCGTATGATGGAAATATCAATAAAATCATAACAGTCGTTTAGCAGGAAACTGCAGTTCTTCGATTTCTGTTAGGTTCACGGCGTCTCGATGATAGAGTGCTCACCTATACTACAACGGGTCCTAGTTCGATTCCGGACTATATAAGTTGGTGGTGGACAACTTCAGATTAGTGGATTTTCTCGGGGTTTTCCCGTTTCATCTCATATAATCATTTCATCAATTCCTTACTTTCATTACTTATTCGTTTCTTTAATTTCTCAGGGAATAACCCTTGGATGTGAAACTGAAATATTGCATTTTGTTTTGTTTTTAATCATTATAGCACTCTACTTTAGAGATATAGAGCAATATTGTATACCGATAAACCCTATAAAATTGTTAGAAATTTAGTTATTTAGGTATTCTTGCATAAGGACAGCCGAATGTATCTTCTTAGCGTTCTTTTCGTCACACAATAATTAGGATACATACAAAAGCTTCAAATTATCGAACTTAAAATGAGTTTAAAGAATTGCTATTATCTAATAGATGGCAGCACATGACCCTTATCTTTCCAACGTATTTTGTAGAGAGCTACTCAATTAAATTTCATGAAATTCAATAAAGGAATATTGATAATTTGGCCAAGGCAAAGTGAATAAATAATAAGAGGGTAATTTATGAAGTTTACTGATATTTTATTTCTCTCATTATTGAGAACATTTAATTTTAGTGTTGATATTTTACTTCTTTCATTGTTGAGAGTACCTTATTTTATTACTAATATTTTGTTTCCGTCATTGTTGAGAGCACATAATACGAATATTGATTTTTTTCCTATATCGTCGAGAGAATTTAATTTTACTATTGATATTTTGTTTCCTTCATTGTTGAGAGCATTTAATTTTTAATACTGAAATTTTATTGCCTTCGTTATTGAGAGCATTTAATTTTTAATATTGGTATTTTGTTTCTTTCAATATTAAGCGCACTGAATTTTTAATATTGATATTTTGTTTCCATCATTGTTGAAAGGACTTAATATTACTATTAATATTTTGTTTCCTTCATTGTTGAGAGCATTTAATTTTTAATATTGATATTTTGTTTCCTTCATTGTTGAGAGCATTTAATTTTTAATATTGATATTTTGTTTCCTTTATTGTTGAGAGCATTTAATTTTTAATATTAATATTTTGTTTCCTTCATTGTTGAGAGCATTTAATTTTTAATATTGATATTTTGTTTCCTTCATTGTTGAGAGCATTTAATTTTTAATATTAATATTTTGTTTCCTTCATTGTTGAGAGCATTTAATTTTTAATATTGATATTTTGTTTCCTTCATTGTTGAGAGCATTTAATTTTTAATATTAATATTTTGTTTTCTTCATTGTTAAGAGAACTTAATATTATTATTGATATTTTTCCTTCATTGTTGAGAGCACTTAATATTACTATTGCCATTTTTTCCTTCATTGTTGAGAGCACTGAATTTTGTTATTGATATTTTGCGTCCGTCATTGTTGAAAGCACTTAATATTACCATTTATATTTTGCTTCCTTCATTGTTTAGAGCGCTGAATTTTATTATTGATGTTTTGTTTCCGTCACTGTTGAGAGCACTTAATACTACTCTTGATATTTTGCTCCTGCATTGTTGAGAGCACTGAATTTTGTTATTGATGTTTTATTTCAGTCATTGTTGAGAGGATTTTATTTTATTATTGATATTTTCCTCTTCATTGTTGAGAGCACTTAATTTTATTATTTATATTTGTTTCTGTCATTGTTGAGAGCACCTCATTTAATTATTGATATTTTGTTTCCGTCATTGTTGAGAACATCTAATTTTTATTATTGATATTTTGCTTCCTGCATTGTTGAGAACACTGAATTTTTATTATTGATATAATGTTTCTGTCATTGTTGAGAATATTTAATAACTGTTGACAGTGGCATGTTCTGAAATTTTACCTTGGGGAAAGCAATTCAATAAAACTTGTTATCTATTTTTTGTAAGTTATATAAAAAAAAGTATTTGAATTAAAGACACTGCTACAAACAGTAACTGGGATCCTGAATTCTGCTATTACACTGCGTCTAACATCACTCTACTACTACTACTATATTATTATTATTATTATTATTATTATTATTATTATTATTATTATTATTATTATTATTATTATTATTATTATTATTATTATTATTATTATACTTAATTTACAATGTTAATAGTTTAAAAAGTTGCCTGAAACTTGAGCTACTAGAAAAGAAATTCAATCTTTCTGACTTTCTTGCGAAAATCATGAATGACCTGGTCATAGAAGTTTTGGTCTTTTCATAGCTCCGAAAGTAGATTTCTTTCAATAGAGATCAGTGCTGAACATTCTCTGTAGTGGCCTTGCGAATTGGTGTTTATGAGGCATCTTAATATGGAGATCATCAAGTAATCTTACCATCCTTTTCCTGGTTCATATACTTGATTTGCTTCCTGTACTGTGTTCTTCTAGTATTCTTCAAGTTTTTCTACAAATTCAACTTTAAGTTCTTTTTCACAGTCTTTCTGTTTTAACTTGCGGCAGGGTAAGCAATGCGAAGCATTGCAATTCCAGACAAGTAAGCAATATCAAAGAATTACGCTAGAGGACAGATCTATTCCACTTTCTAGTGACAGTATAAAAAGCTAACAACAACTATACAGTTCCAATTAAGGAAAGGAGCAAATGAAAAGCTTTGGAAATCTGTTGAAATAAAATAAAATAAAATAAATACTAATGTTACGTGTGAATTTATCTTTGGATATGCATTGTTTACCTTACACAATGAGTTACCCGCCACTATTAAGAGGGCAGACTACTATATATTTTTCAAAAGCTAACAATTTGTATTTTGCCACAGTTTTGTAAATGAAAAGAGATAATGAAATGTAACTTACCTCAATAATAGATGATGTTATTCTACACCCGAAAATATGAATCGAAAGAATTTTCATTGTTGCTATCCATAGAAATTACAGTGTGACCAGAATTTGAATTACCCAAAATCTAGATTATGGCAGCGACTAGAAAAATGAACTCAATGGCGGTTGATGACTTATCATGCTGTCTGTGTTCCTTGTTAACTATTTTTAAACAATATTTGTATTTATTTTGTAATAAAGAGTATAAAATAAATAATTTTTAATAAACAGTAAAATTAAAATACAAAAGTTATTTAAAAAGTAATTAACAAAGAACACAGACAACCTAGATTTTTGGGTAATTCAAATTCTGGTCACACTGCAATTTTTATGGATGGCAACACTGAAAATTCTTTCGATTTGTATTTTTGGGTGTAGAATAACATAATCTATTATTGAGGTAACTTTCATTTCATTATCTCTTTTCATTTACGAAAATGTGGCAAAAGAAAAATTGTTAGCTTTTTGAAAAATATTTAGTGTTCTGCCCCCTTAATATAGTGTTTCTTTTGATATGTGTACTGACTGATGTAATGTTTTCGTTTACCAGCACTTGATTTTACTCTTTGAACACGTAACTCCAATAATAAAACTACACCAATAAATAACAAACAAAATATTAAAAACTGCACGAATTATTCTCAGATTATCTATTTGCGAGATGTGATAAATAATACGGTGAATAATTGTACTAGAAACAAAATAAAAAGCTTGCATGGAATTCGGTTTAATCTCCTTCAAAGTACTGTCCTTACATGGCAATGCACTTATTTCAAGGTTGAATTCATGACTGGAAGTAACTTATTTCTGAAAGTCTTCTTTTGGGAGGACATTCAACTGCTCTGTCGTGTCCCTCTCAATGTAAGGAATTGTGTCAAAACGTTTTCTTTTAAGCACGGTTTCAATTTTTGGGAAGAGTCATGGTGCTAAATCTGGTGAATAAGGTGGATGTGGACAGGCAGGAACACTTTCCGGCCAAAAACTCACAAATCAAAGGCAAAGTGTGGGAACAAATTTTGTAATTCGTCTCACTTGCAAAGGATCGGTTAAAATGCTTTTTTCACGTACCCCGTACGACATGCTAAGTTCGTCGGTAAACTCTCGAATAGTTATTGGTCTGTTTAAACAAACAATTTTTGCCACTTTTTTTGTACGATTTCTTCTGTTTTGAGATTAATAGAGTCTCGAACGTTGTTCGTCTTCTACCGACTAATGTCAGCTTTTAAATCGCTCATACAATTTGTAAACAGACTTCCGATTTACAGCATTATTGCCACACCACTTTTAATATCTCATGAGTTTCTTTGGCACTTTTTGCAACTTGAAACAGAACTTCATGGTTAAGCGTTGTTCGAAATCCATGCCAGTAAACACAACCTTATTCTAGCGGCTCTGAACACTGACTGATAAGTCAAAATATGTTCCAACTTGACGCATCCTGTCTCAACGGATCAGGCTATCGGACAAATTACATCAAATGGTAATTTAATAGACAAATTACATCTGCTGCTCCTTCTAAAAACTTCATTCATTTTACTTTGCGATCACACCTTGTATAACGGTCTAAAGGATTCGTTTCATTTTCCCCTCTAATTAAGTTTTATTTTTCAGCACAACTCCGCAGAGAAACATTAACAAGCACAAATTGAACTTTTACAAAAGAAAAAAAAAACTAAAACTAAATTACTTGCTTCAAATGGTCACATTTCTATATGCTTCAGTTCGTATTGATTATGCAGTTCCTTTTCTGTCTTTACTTCTCAGGCAAGACTTTCACAGTTTGTTCTGAGAAATGTTTGCTTCTTACTGCTACCCTGCTAGCGTACTCCTAGCAAAAAATATTTTTGATTCGACGTTCGAGGCAGGCAATAATATTACTTGAATAGCGTTTGCAAGTACCGTAGCTCTTTCTGTATAATTTCAAGTGCACACTTGTTTTCCACAAGATTTACTTTTTCTTTTGTTATCAAACAATCCATTCAGAATGTATATATATATATATATATATATATATATATATATATATATATATATATATATATATATATAAAGAAATTAAACTTCCTGCATCCATTCTTTAAATTCAATTACGTTTAAGAGGGGGTGCAAACGTTGTTGTTCACAGAAATGTTAATAAGGATTTTAAAAAATGTTGAGGACAGTCACGACGTTTTGGAATTCGAAACTGAATAAGCCATTACTACATATGTTTATATATATCTTATTGCTATTATTAGTAGTATTATAACTTGTTTCTACAATTATACCGTGCATAACGAATATTCGATATTTTTATAATGTATGATAATTTTAAACACGAAATCAATAATTTTGTTCTCCGAGGTAGGCAACTCTGATGATAATCTATATTTTCCACTTACTTTAATGCTACTGTTACTATGACACATGTGCTAATCTAAAGTAAACGAAATGTTTCCTACTGGAAATCATATTTTAAGCTATATCAATGAAATGTTCGGTCAGGGCTGTAACTTGTGGGGTCGCAAGGGGCAACTTCCCCCCGCCGGACAAATCTTTCTTACTCCATATACGATACTAACATGAAATTATAAATGCCGCATCAAACAGGTTTACTACATTACATAAAGAAAACAGCACTCAAAAAGTAAATGGAATAAAAATGAGTCCAGGACCCATTTCAGTATAAAAAAAAAGTATACTATTAGGGGACCTAGAAATAATATTTATTCGTATAGCGTTAAGATTTGTCAATATTGTCCCCTTAATTAATTTATCATATATGGAACGGGCCCAGGGGCGTAAGCCTAGGACAATATATAAATGTAACCACGAAAGTTCTGTCGCTTTTTCAACCTCACATTTGAACATCGATATGTTACCTAAGACATACTTCGAAGATCAAAAATAGTCCCCATCATCATCGACGATCTCCTGCTAACGTTCTGGAAGGCCATGGATTCCATCGCCGTAGAACTTGGTGGACCGTGAAGCGAAGAAGGTATCAAGTGCATTTTGCACCTCTACTAGGGATTTGAGCTGCCATCCTCTTAGGTTATTGTCCAAGGAATGGAACAGGTGATAGTCGGACGGTGCAATGTTCGGGGAGTATGACGGATGCAATAGATTCCCATCTAAGGCGTAAAATGGTGTCCCGGATCATCCTAACCATGTGGGACTTAGCGTTGACCTGTAACAGGAGGACTCCTTTGCGAATTTCTGGCTCCAGACTTTTGAGTTTTTTTTAACACGGCTCAAGTGCTGATAGAACACAGCTGCATTGATGCTCTGACCAGCTGATAGTATTTTCCGATGCACGATGCTGCGAGCAGTCCACCAAGCACACAGGAGGACCTTCTTCTGGTGCAGTGCTGGCTTCGGCTGTTTAGGAACCGGTTCATGGGATGCTAACCAATGATGACGGTGCAGTGGAGCTTCGTATAGGACCCACTTCTCATCACATATCAACACGTTGTCCAGGAATGGCTCCTTCCTAAGACGAGACTGCAAAAAAACATAGGTGTCTGCTCGCGTTGCCTTCTAGCCCGGAGTCAAATCATTTGGGACCCATCGACCTAATTTGTAATGCTTCCCAAACTGATGAAGGTGCTGCCAAATGGTTTCTCCAATCATACTGAATTGTAGTCCCAGTTCCTCACATGTTTGGACACTGTTCGCTTCAATTACTGCCTGAAGATATTCATTTTGTACATATGTTTTGTCTTCCGACACGTGGTGCGTCTTCGAGTGTTTCGTCACCGTCCGTAAACATGTTAAACCATCGTTGCACTGTCCGCGTAGTGACGACACTCTGACATATCTTCTACCCCGCTGCAGCGGCACTTGACTACAGTTTGAACTCGTACCACATGCACGCTCTTATGATACTTTGTGAAGGTCCAATGTTCAATCTGTACTTACGCAAGTTGACGGTGTAACTGAACTGCCACAACCAGGTAGAGTGTTGGGTATCCCCACCCCAACAACTGACTTTCGCTTTATCTCCATTCGCATTCAATTCACGGTGTGAGGGACAATTGAACATAGACCTCCACAAAAAACGACAGAATTTTCTTAATTATCTTTATATATTTTTTGTTGGTGCAACATTAACTTTTGTGTGTGCTACTTAACAAAGGTGAAATCATCATACTGTTCTTAATGATGCTACATTAGTAATAGCTTTTTGGTGATACTCGTATATACTCGAATCTAAGACACCCTCAAATCTAAGATACACACTCATTTCTAAACTTCAAAAGTTGCGCTAATTTCTTTTATTTAATTCTAAGAACCATCGTGGGTATTCAGTGACGCAATTCACAATTTGACAGTACAAATTAAATCATATATGTGGAAGAATTTGGCAGAAATAGTGATTCCTAGATACGAGTATACGGTATACGATAACAATATGGGTTTTATTTATGCTCCATTAACATACCTGAGACAGTCATATGGGTTTTCTGGGTTTTATATTAATATTAAATGACGGAGACAACCATTTGGTTTGTGTTGAGGCATGAAATAAACGAAAGTGGAACATTTCAGATTTATGTCTTACAATTCTGCAGTGTAGGCTAAAGGAGTCGGTAGTGATGAGAATAAATTAAATCGTAGAAAGAAGGAAGATGAAGGAAATGGATGAATTGCGATAAAGCTCTCACACATGGTGCTTCTCTTCCACAAAGACCGCTTGAAGAGAGCTTGGATCAAAATACAGACGAATACCACTTTCAGAGTATGAGTTAATGTATTCCTTAATTTTCACTTAATATATTAAAAGACTTAATATATATATACACGAGGTGCACTCCAAAAGTACGTGCTGTTTTGTTCTAGAGTCCACACTTTTTGTCACCTTGTCACCTGAGGAAAGCAGTTGCTTTGTCGGAGATCTTCATCGTTCGTCTCGAAGCAGTACAGATTATACTTTTAAGTGGCAGCAGTTGACTCACAGTGCCTGAGCGGAAAAGACGTGTTTCTGATACTGCCGTGAGGACATGGAATTTTCGGTTGAAGGGCAGCAGGCAATAGTGAAAGTCCTCACCTCAGCTGGAGATTCAACAGCGGATATTAATCGCCAATTGGAGGGTGCACGTGGTGGTAGTGCTCTTGCAGAAAATATAGCTAAGAAATGTGTGTGTTAGTTCAAAGCAAGTTGAATGAGTGTGAAAGATGAGCAAATGTCTGAACGTCCAAAATCAGCATAAACTGACGCTAACATTGCCAGTGTTGAAAATGTCCATGCCAGATAGGGTATTTGTGTCATTCAGCAGATTTGTGATACACTGGGACTACCAATAGGAGCCATAGAACGAATACAGTAATTACAAATAAATTTGTCCTAAGGAAAGTTTCTTCTCTCGGGTTTTCTCGAATGCTTAATGATGATCAAAAAGAGTAAAGGATTCGATCAAGTGTTGGAAATTTGACACACTCTAAAAGAGAGGAACACTTGTAAAGTATTGTGAGAATAGTTGAATCACAGATTTCATTATTAAACCCAGAAACAAAGAGGCAGTCGATGCAGAGGAAACACATATTAACTAAAAACAAATATATGTGTTTCCACATCCTCTGAATTCGCCTTATTTGTCTCCATGTGACTATTTCCTTTTCCCAAAATCAAAATTGGCCCTGAAAGGAACATTTTATGACAATGTTGCAGTGTCGTGACGAGGATCGTTGAGGCTATTCCGAAAAAGGATATTCAAATGTCTATGTAAGCATTAGTTGAATGTGAATCGTGTGTATTGATGTAGAAGGGATGTATTTTGAATAAAAACAACTATAGTTGGTAAACTGCTTAATTCTTTCATTTAATAAAAAAGGTTCCGTAATTTTTCCGATATACTGTGTATGCTACATGGTGCACAAAATGGACGAGCAATGAAAACTTTACCAATAAAGTTGGAGGGTTTGTTGAGAAATAAAGTTGGAGGGTTTGTTGAGAAATAAAGTTGGAGGGTTTGTTGAGAAATAAAGTTGGAGGGTTTGTTGAGATATAAAGTTGGAGGGTTTGTTGAGAAATAAAGTTGGAGGGTATGTTGAGAAATAAAGTGGAAGGGTTTGTTGAGAAATAAAGTTGGAATATTTGTTGAGAAATAAAGTTGGAGTATTTGTTGAGAAATAAAGTTGGAGTATTTGTTGAGAAATAAAGTTGGAGGGTTTGTTGAGAAATAAAGTCGGAGGGTTTGTTGAGAAATAAAGTTGGAGGGTTGGTTGAGAAATAAAATTGGAGGGTTTGTTAAGAAATAAAGTTGGAGGGTTTGTTGAGAAATAAAGTTGGAGAGTTTGTTGAGAAATAAAGTTGGAGGGTTTGTTGAGAAATAAAGTTGGAGGGTTTGTTGAGAAATAAAGTCGGAGGGTTTGTTGAGAAATAAAGTTGGAGGGTTTGTTGAGAAATAAAGTCGGAGGGTTTGTTGAGAAATAAAGTTGGAGGGTTTGTTGAGAAATAAAGTTGGAGGGTTTGTTGAGAAATAAAGTCGGAGGGTTTGTTGAGAAATAAAGTTGGAGGGTTTGTTGAGAAATAAAGTTGGAGGGTTTGTTGAGAAATAAGCACAGGTTAGTTCTCCGTATTCCTTGTGATCTCTCTTAACGATAGTAATCAGAAATAGACCCTGAAATTTTACAATGGGTGACAGCCATCATTAAGTATTCGACAAAGGTACACCAATATTGATGATTCTTCTTTTGCATGAAAGAAAATTCTTCATTTGTGATGTTAAATTCACAAGGATCTCACAATTATGTTCAGAATTAGGTTACGAAACTCTTCAACGACTGACAATGTTGACATTGTAATTAACAAACCTTATTTTGTGCATGTTCACGTATAACGATTTTGATTATGCTCTTTTACTTGCAAACCGTATAATTATTCGCAGGTTCCAACAAATTTTATCACGATGTGGTTACTGTCTTTGGAGTTAATCCATGATGCGCCTTAATAGATGATAGTATTAAGATTTTGTTTACATATAATTCTGTAACGCGTAGACCGATTTATGTATGTATATATATGGTCACACATGTTTCGAAGGTTGACTCATTTTATACGAAGTTAATGCCTCACTTCGGTTTAGGTTTGTAACCAAACTGCTTGGGTAAAGAACAAAAATGGAAATCTATAGTCTATACGGTATATAAAAATAAAAGTCACTGTATTTGTTACTTTGTACCTCTTGAACCAACCGACGGATCTCGATTTAATTTTCAACATAGATTAGGTTCAGACGTGGAATGTTTTTTGTTATTTCACTTTGACGGTGCAACTTAGCGGAGTGAGAGGGGAGGGAAAGATACTTAAAAATGAACGAAAATGTAAGTGACTACGTTTGTGCCTAAATAACTCTTGAACCACTCGACCAATCTCGATGAAAGTTTCAACATAGATGAGGTTCAAGCCTGGAATGTTTGTTTATCATTTCGCTTTGACGGTGCAACTTAAGGGAGGGGGAGAGGGAAGTACTTCAAAACGATCGAAAATGACTGATATTAGTGTTCAATTCGTAGTTTTGGGGGTCGCTGAGATAAACAATGACACTTCCGATGCCGTTTAAATCCAAATTAAGCTCTTTTCGCCCAAAATGGAACGTTTTCTCTCAGTGCGAAGACCAAATATTCTGCTAGTACTTAAAAGAAATATACTGACATCAAAAATATACTAAAAACCAGAAAATTAAATATTAGAAAGTATATATTAACCAAGCGGTAACAAGTAGAAAATACCAAAGTGACAAAAAGCAGAAGTAATAATAAAATGTTTAAGAAAAGAATGTCATTAATTGCTGTTGTCTATAAAAATTTTTGAAGCTTTCGCCAAACAATAAAAATTAATACATGATATAAAATTAGCTTCGATGATAATTTTATGAGGCACTCATTTGCTTCGCTTGGTACAGACTTCAAAAAGTTTATATATATAATAGCAATTCATTATTTTCTGCTTTTAAGAATTTTTATTGTTTTCTACTTTCAAAAATTTTATATAGATAATAACAATGTATTATTTTCTGCTCTTAACCGCTGTATTATTATTATTTTCTGCTTTGCAGAATTTTTGTTTTCTACTTTCAAATATTTTATACAGATAATAGCAATTACTTATTTTCTGATCTTAAGCGCTTTATTATTATTATTTTCTGCTTTTTAGAATTTTTATTATTTTCTACCTTTTAGTGCTTTTGTGAAAATTAGTATAGTAATTACGTTTGGATTAGCCCAAATTGTTATCATTGTTAAACTTAAAACTTTTGATATCATTGATTGGTTATTTATTTCTAATTCAGAAATTGCTGTGCATAAATGTCCACTGCTAATATGATATTTTTGTTGGGATAACAATTTTAATCTTCAGTATCGCACATCAACTACAATCAGCTTTTGCTCTCCTTACTTTTTCTTCCAGTATGTATTTTTTTTTTCATATTGCTAATATCACAAATTCTTCTAAAACAATGTATTAACTATTTTTATTCTTATATTTAATGTTTTCAAATATTGTTCTTGGCTCATTTGGTTTAAGTTTTCTGTATTATTCTCTATGGAAACATTTTGAGCACTTCCAACAATTTATCATCAGTTTTCTAGTAATCACATTTATGTTCGAACATATACAGAATCATCATCAGTCGTTTCCAACTCGATACTCTTTAGCATCAAATTTTCACCTCACCTTTTCAGTAAATTACACGGAAAGGGGAAAGAGTTATCAAATAACCTGGCGTTAGTAAAATGCAGTTGTAACTGGCAAACAAACACCAATAGCATAGTAGACGATTTTGCAAAGATTCAGTCCTTCCTCGTGGCTAAGAGGTTAGGGTACGGGCCTTTGGCGTGGGAGATAAGGATTCTCAGGGGTGTTCCTGTTGTTCGTATCCCACGTTAAGTTGTAGATCCATCTCTCATATAGCCTCGCTGCTGATAGGGATACGGTTGTGAAATACAAATCAGTTTTATCGACATAATCTTCACTTCTCAGCTCTATCTAATTCTGCCGAAATCAAATTCTGAACTGAAGAGACAATTACTGTTCCGATTGTTCGTTGACCACTCATGGTTCTCAAAACCTGTAATTCTCTTTCATCAGATAACCGATAATTTTTGGAAACTCTTATACAGAAATGTCTGCTTGAAATTTATGTTGAAATATATGTATAAAGGTCATTCATGAATCTTTTTAAATTAATTTTCATATTAAATATAGTTATTACGAGGCGTGTTTTCGAAGTAAGTACTGTTTCGAAATTTGGCTACTGCAGCGCTGATGTCGGCATCTCGCCCATGCGCGTTGTGTACTTACTCTGCATCTGTTAACAAGCCACATACTCCTTTACGGAAACATTAGCCGGTGTTTATGTTTGTTTGTGAGTGCGAATTCCGACTACTACACTGTGAAATACGCGTTATGATTTGTTTCTTAATGCTAAAGGCGTGGAAGCGGTTGAAATTCATCGACAGATTAATGAAGTATATGAAAAATACATTATGAGCAATGGAATGGTACGTCCTTTAAAGATGACAGCAAGAATGTTCATGATAAGGAACGAAGTGGACGCCTTCAGTCATCACTGAAGGCTTAGTGCAAAAAGTTGAGAAAAACGTGAAAGAGAACAGACTTTTTGAGATTTTGTCGTGTCTGAAAAATGACCACCATATGTTTCTGCATTGAAGAATAATCTGGGTGGTCTACACTATGACGACGATGATGAGGCCAATACGGCCGTGTTGCAGTGGTTGTCAAATCAGACGGCAGAGTTCTATGAGGATGGTATTCAAAAGTGTTTTGTACTATACGATAAGTACCTTAATATTGCTGGAAACAATATAGAAAAGTAAATAGGCAAGATTTTTGTAAAAAGAAAATTGTTACGGATGGTATACTCTTTTTTATATATTTCGAAACGGTACTTACTTAAAATGTATGCCTCGTATATTGTAGTTGTATTTTTGTTTCTTAAAGTTCAAATCAACCCATTTCAGCATCCAACTCTTTACCTGTGACGATCATTATATTTCTGGTCTATGATTACACACAAAGTATTAAACTTGCTTATTCAATTCTTCTACCTTATTGGGGCCGCGGTGGCTCCGTGTAGAGCGTTCAGCTCTGGTGCATATGGTCCCTGATCGAGCCCAGCTCGTTGCAAGCGACCTTTGTGTTGAACAAACACCGTGTGCGTAGGTTTTCTCGGGATTTTCCCGTTTTCTCTCACTTTTTCATTCCATCATTCATCCATTTCTCGCCTCACCATCTCCTTTAGCCTAGCCGGCATATGCGTGGGACGTAAAACTCAGTTCCTCGTTATGTTTATTTCTGCTTACTAATTGTAAAACTGCGCTTCTATGTCACACAGTACGAACGACTGCCCTACACGAATTAGGGATATGTGGTTTCTTTTTTGAAACATTCTGTCGAAAGCCTCACAAATTATGCTTTGCAACTTTGTAATGGCTTCTTTTACTATTTCTATTATATAATGTCCTTTGATCCTTAGGTTTCTTTCCATTGTTGATAATGAGAAAAGGAAATTCATATTAATTTGTTAGTAATCTTAATTGGTGGAAAACAATGCATTTGATAGTTCTTTACTCTTAATTATAAAATAGCAATTATACTAATGACTGAGTATTATGACACTGAACATTCTCATCGTCTCAGAATTAAATTTCCTTCTGAGCTATTAAATCACAGGGATATGGTTATATCAGAGCAAGAGGAAAGATTTATTGACATTACAATGATGTTTGTCGTTGCCATTTTCTACAAACAAGAAATTGCAGTTTAGTGAGCTAGCAATGACGGGAAATAACTAAGCCATTTCTGTTACCCATTAACCTCTTCTCTGATAGAGTGATGTCGAATCTGTTTTAAATACTTGTCTTCCATCTACTGACTGTTTAATGACGGATACGATCTTTCGTCAGGGGAAACCAGAACCGTCTTCATCAAAACGGAAAATATCCGGTTGTGTGTAGCATAAACACAAGAAATAGGTCAACACATTTTACAACAGTTTCAATTGAGATTCTGAGCTTCATATGATCTCACTGCATTGACGGGTGGTTATTTGTGTGTTTTACAAGTGCATGAATATTTGGATCACTAAACTTAATATCACACAGTAATTCACCTGCTTATAGAAATTAGTGATTACAAAAAAAAAAAAAAAAAAAAGATTGAATTGACAATAATCACAAGTTGTTGCGCTCAAGCTTACGATACTTTATACACTATAAGTTAAAATTATGCTTAATTAAAAGTTCTAATTCACTGGTCCTCAAGCCAATTCCTATCACGACCTCCATTTTATCACATCGTCTTGCCAGTGACCCTGTTATAATTTCGTGCTTTTAATACGTTTGTGTATGATTTTTAATATACCTATTGCAGAAATCCAATAGGTAGATATGCAGTTCTTATTAGTTTCGTATTCAGTGTCGGATTTAAGGTTGATGTGGTCCTAAGCTATTGAAGATGGGGCTTCTATTATAAGCGGGGCTGGTTTAACGGGGCCCAATTATAAGCGGGGCTGACAAACAGCTCCAATTACAAGCCAACTTAAAAAAGGGGCCCATTCATAACAAACTAGTACATAATACAAAACATAGTTTTCGTATGTGCATTTTATCGTATTTGCTTTTTTTATTATTATTTTCAAATTACATAACTGCCAGCCCTTTTCTTTTATTTTTTGCCGCCCCCCAACTGAGTGAGACTCTAAGCTATAGCTTGTTTACGTTATACGTAAATTCAGCACTGTTCATATCGTATCTATTTCATTTAAATTGATTTTTAAACAACTCTGCATCTGTTGGAAATGTTTAGTAGACCTACGTTTTGTTGTTCTTGACAGTATTTATAAAAAATATGCCTATCGTTTAAGCGTTTCGTCTTACATTATCATTCCACGAATTCTTTCAAAACTCCTCAGTTTTATCAATCATTCTCCTCTTTTAGCCTGTAAAGAGAGGCCCTCGATGTTTCGATTTAGCCGGAACAGTTCCGAATTTACGTCATCTGTCATCAAAAATTGTTCAAAACTCGAAATATCCCACTTCATCTCTAAAACCACAAGTTAATATCATTCGTATGATTTTTTAAAAAGTGCCGCTATTGTTCATTAATACTAAGGTAATATGAATAACCTTTTATTTGTTACTTTAGGTAAGTGTTCACTTATTAGAATTTAATTAATTCTAATGTTTAAACACGAGTCAAGCACATAAGTATGGATATACTGTAAATTTTCATAGTGTATCCTGGAGTTTTAAGTCTAAAAATTTAGGAACCCAACCTATATAATATAATCGTGGGACGTTTAAACTACACTGAGAAAACAGTACGTGGTCTGTATAAACTAAATAAGCTATAGTTTAGGGGTCCACTTTCTTGGGGCCTCCAAATAATTTACAGGAAAAATAGATGTACATTTCCAAATCATAGAATAAAAAACGAATTATAAAATTTGCGTATATCAACAGTACTTTGTGCTGTGTAGGCTTGTATGATGTAAGTAATGGGGTGCCTCCAGATAGCCTGCTTCCAAACATATCACTGGTTTATTTATTTCTGCCAATAGTGTACCCAGATTCTTCATGGACTAGTTGCATGGCAACATGTAGAATGCAGTTGCACACAGCAGCGCAAAGAATTTGTCATTGGTAAAGGATAGCTGGAAATATAAAGGCATCCATTACCTTTAATAGCTTAGGGCATCATCAAATGTAAATCAGGCTCTGTATGTGGCGTACGAAAGAACACAGGTTACTTAATGTACAACCCTACGTAACATGCTGCAGCAAACGTGTAACTGAAAATATGTTTTTATACCTACTTTCTGTATAAGTATTACGAATAAACACATTTTCAGTACGAAAGATAGAACTGTATATAAACGGTAAGTATTGACGTTTATAACATACAGATTGACCTATCTAACATATTGCTGAGGTATGTGACATACGTACACGTATCCTATAATATACGAATTTCACCCTGCAGCAACATGATGCAACATCTAAGTGGGAAAAAGACAGTACGTGGCATGAATAGCGTATGCTCCGAAGCTTTTCGGAGTAAACATAAGGATTCCGTATATTTGTACAATATACCGCTGTCCGGGTACCGGATTTTTCTCAGTGTAAAACATTTAGGCAAACCATAACTAATAAAAAGGAAATTTTGTTGATATTCTGCAAGAAACACTGAGTATTACTGAAAAATATTAATGCCTTTTGAAGAGGTCCTATCACTGCGAAATTAAAATACCGCTAATTTTACAGTAATTGTGTGATATCTTCCAATAGATTAAAGATAATCGAAAAGTGGAACAAGACCTCCCTAGACAATATTATGTTACGTGAGATACCGTTATTACGACTCACTTATCGGCTTTCGATTTCCAACCATTTAGAAAATCGGCATTTATTTTCGCGCTTCTAAATAACTGCAAACGGAAAGCTATCAGGTGACTCGTGATAACGGTAACTCATGCAAAATAACATTGTCTAGGGAGGTCTTGTTCCACTTTTCATTTATCTTTTATCTGTTTGAAGATATCACGTAATTACTGTAAAATTAGCGGTATTTTAATTTCGCAGTGATAGAGCCTCTTAACACACCTTTGAATAATATATTGTTTGGAAGAAACTGCCGTAAAATTATCAGAAAGACAGGAAGTACAGGTATAATATAAAAAACGACCATTGATTTTAAATTTGCATTAAATAACATATATATTAACGTGAGGATCTTTTCTTTTTTATATATAAAATAAGATTACCGCATACATAATATGATCGAAGATGACCTTCTAGTGAGTTATAGATGAAATATATTTTCTTTTTCTTCCACCTCGAACACGTTTTTCTTCCTTCACATTTCCATTTTCAAGCTTTCTTTTCTTCCTTTTATTTTCTAAAAAAAAGTAAACGGAAATTGGCAGAAGACACAGGGGCGACTAAAAGTATTAGGCTGAAAAGAAAATCCCTTCTTTTTTTGCCTTCATCTCATCTGTGTCTTTTATCGATTCGAAAGCAAGGGATTTCGTCACATCCTTTATGTTATGGCGTCACTTCCGCTTGCTTCCTTGAGCACTATATTCCACAGGTGGTTACCAGTTATATTTATACATGGTAGCTACATTCATTTTCTTCCTTTTCCCCTTTTTCACATTCCACTTGGTAGTTTGTGGTTGAAAATTTCTGTGGGCGTTCAGCGAAAAGATCACTCTGGAAACATTTATATGCATAAAATTACTGTACTTACTTTTTTGTTGCTACTAGTGTGGTGAACCGAATAGTAATTACAGCTTCAGCTGCTAGATGTTAGCGTATACATCTACTTACTAAATTCTGTTAAAATTAAACTTTTTAATTACTTGAACCCTACAATATCATAGCAAACATCTAATTTTCTTTATCATATTTAACCCTATTTACGTTAATTAAACATTAAAGAGGTGTTTTGAGGATAAACGTGGTTAGAGTTTAATAAACGTAAATAGAAGAAGATGTATGAAAGATATTTACCTAAATATATGGTTAAGTTTGTAATACGAAATATTTACTGGTATATTTGCCATTGGTTACATTTTAATATGCTACTTCAACTACACGTACAAGAATGTCATCGACTTGTAAGTGATGTGATCCGTGAACATTTCCGTAACTTGAATTTTACGTGAATGAGTTTGTAAATTAGTGAAAAGAAGTATCTTCCTAAAATCTGGAATAATTATTATATGTATGCATGATATTTACGCAGTACTATTTTGAAAATGAATCATTTTAAACCGGAACGTACTCTGATATAAACTATAAAAATATGAAGAATATACAGGTTATGTTATATATATATATATTAAAACACATTTTTCTGACCAGAACAAAATTAATTATTTAATAATTATACGATTTTTGTAACAGTTTCAAGGACCTAACGTCCTCTTCATCAGACATTGAGAAAAGACAGAGAAAAGAAAATATATTTCATCTATAACTCACTAGAAGGTCATCTTCGATCATATTATGTATGCGCTAATCTTATTTTATATATAAAAAAGAGAAGATATAAGATTTGCTGTCATCTGTCTTTTCTCAATGTCTGATGAAGAGGACGTTAAGTCCTTGAAACTGTAACAAAAATCGTATAATTATTAAATAATTCATTTTGTTCTGGTCAGAAAAATGTGTTTTAAAATGTTATTGTGATTATCCAGAACCATGGAGTATATATATATATATATATATACAGGATGGTAGGTAACTCCACCGACAAACTTTGGGAGGTGATTCCTTATATGAAATGAAAGAAAAACGTTCTAATAAAATGGGACGAAAAACGGCTTCTTTCAGAGTTATCAATGGACGAAAATTCGAAAATTCACGTTTCAAAATACTCTGCCTTAGAAACTACATGACCGATCCCAAGCGGTTTAAGGAATTACAAAGGAGCTAGTATGCGCTCTATCTAAATATCTATGTTCTACCGTGGTCCGTTATCAGCGAAACGAACTGTAAAAAGGAAGTTGAGGTATAGAGATACTCCTTTAAGTACTAATGGCGCGTTCATTTCGCCTATAACGGAGGATGGTAAAACATGGATATTTAGATAGATCGCATAGTAGTTCCTGTGTAATTCCTTAAACCGCTTGGGATAGGTCCTATAGTTTCTAAGGCAGGGCGTTTCGAAACATGATTTTTTCGAATTTTCGGCGGTTCATAACTCTAAAAAGATACATTTTTCGACCTATGTTCACCATAACTTTTTTCTTTCATTTCATATAAGGAATCACCTCTCAAAGTTTGTCGGTGGAGTTACCTACCACCCTGTATATATATATATGTATATATATATATATATATATATATATATATATATATATATATATATATATATATATATATTGGGTGTTCCAAAAATGATGCCCACGGACAACGGAGTGCTATTATACAGGCCAAACTAAAACGAAAATGCTATGTAATGGTATATCCTCCGGGTCTTCCTTCAGCCTCTGTGGGGATCCAAAATTTTACTATGGATCAACGTCGCAGATTAACCTGGAATCATTAACATACACTAACAAGTAGTGCTAACATCAATATCTATCGACTTTAACTACCATCTGAAAAGAATCGATATAACTATTTGATAGATTGGTAGATCTTCCCTGAGATTCTTTATCTGCGACCTTACCAAATAGTGTAATTCTCGTCTCTAGACGAGGACCAAAAGACATACAAGTGTATATATTTTTCGCTTTATTTTGACTTGTAGAATAATGCTCTGAAGTCCATGGGCTTCATTTTTGGAACACCAATATGTGCTATATACTTGTGCCGTTGTATACTGCAATGGATATCAAGAGCCCCAAATTCACAAGCATTATTACGCGCTAGTAGAGGTAAGTTTCTAGGTTTAATGCATAATTGCGAATTGATGTAAGTCGAGAATTACTGTATCCATAGTATTCTCGTCCTACAGTTCACTCTAATACATAGTTGCAACAACCGGTTGGAACAACCAGAAGTATGAGGTATATAATTCGTTGAAAACAATAACAGGCTCAAAACGTGCATCTATTAAAATGAAACTGATACTAAGCTTGTGTTTACCATTATTGCGAGTCTCGAATGTGGCAACCCTGAAGAACAGACGTCACAGGAACCACCTTAATATTTTGATTATGGTTACAATAAAATTTCTTATATTGTTTCAACAGCCACTATAAATCTTTTGATGGTTTTGGTATTTTCAATTATGCGGTAGTTCTATAATTACAGGTATCATAATTGACATAGTTGTTACAAGGCCCGTATCCAGGGGGTCTAGGGGCCGCCCCTTAAATTTTTCACTATAGGCTTGCAAATTAACTATAATATGGTAATGAACTATAACATGGGTGGATCGGGCACTCCGTAAATTCTACCGGTCCCCCCTACATTTTTGGGCTGGCTACCGGCCTGGTTCTTACCATCATAAAACTGACTACGAGAGAAATACATTATGTTTATCCATATATACTTTTAAACATATAATATTATCCTCCCAGCCATTTATAGCTTGTAAGTATTGCTGGAGCCATATTTTTGCATTCAATCATACTTCTGGTTGTTCCAACTTTCCCGCGTCTATGTCGTTAGCATGTGCGCTTGAGATCCGGTCTCGATTAATTGTGGGACAAGGATGTTATGAAATAGAGGATCTGCCCATACCACAAAATCGTGAAGCCATACGTCACAGTTTCGCTACACCTACTCCGCTCGCTCCGACCCAGTAAGATCACAATGTTTCGAGCCAACAAGGCGTAAGCGAGAGTAGCCAATCAGAGGTTCCGCCTCAGACGATGCTCACTTGTTTTCTGGCTTCATTGAGTTCATATATGATGAAGATACGTATGGGCAGATCCTCTATGTTATAACATCATTGTTGTGGAAGCTCACATGGTTCGGATTCCATCCTAATCTGTAGGTCTACATATAGAACGGGACAAACAACAAATTAACCAAC
This sequence comes from Thermobia domestica, assembly GCF_964235325.1. Taxonomy (NCBI): domain Eukaryota; kingdom Metazoa; phylum Arthropoda; class Insecta; order Zygentoma; family Lepismatidae; genus Thermobia; species Thermobia domestica. The sequence continues at coordinate 361,792,710 of NC_137455.1, forward strand.
TACTAAATAGCATGCTGACGATAGCTAATTATGTATGTTGTGAGCACAGCTAGCTTGTGAAGGAAGTCACACTTGTACAAATTAAGCACATTTCTACAAATTAAGCAGCATTCACTAAGTTATCTAGATGACAGGGACACCAGAAATATTTTCCAAGAGGATGGGAAGGCAAGAGATCACGCACAAAGTACAGTCGTAAATACAAACACGTACATCGATGCATGTGTGCACGTGTACATAAATGAATATAGCAGTTTGATTTCTTTATATTATCACTTACATGAGGCATGCAAATTTGTTTGTAGTCTCAAATTAAAGAACACAAAAGACTGTTTCAGATACGCGCAGGTCGTTTTGATTTGTTTCTGCTTTCCAGCGACGGTAACAAAGATGACTACTCCTCAACAGAAGGAATCAGTTATTAAGCTCTTGGTGCGTTTATTACTAAGTTTAATCGTGACCCTCCAAATGTCAATAAGATTCGTCGATGACACAACCAGTTTGAACTGATCAACTGTCTGTGTAGGGGTTAAAATATGGGATCGCCAAAAGTGTCTAAGGAGGCTGTTGAGCGCGTTAGGAAGTCTTTCTTACGAGTTTTAGAAAGTCTGTTAGGAAGGCCAGTGAACTGTATAATCTTACATCCCACGTTTATGCTGGGTAGGCTGACAGAGATGGTGACAGGAGAATCAATGAAATGACAGAATGAAGAAAGTCGGAGGAAAAGGGAGAACTCCGAGAAAACCCAAGACAGTATTTGTCAACCACAAAGCCCACTTGGCGAGAGCTGGGATCGAACCAGTTACCCGCCAGATGTGAACGCTCTATCACCGAGCCATTGGGACCTCTTTGTATAATGCATAAACACTTCTGTTTGATGGAAAGAAAAAAAATCGGAGTAAGCTATGCAGGCCGGTAGCCAACCCAAAAATGTATGAGAGGCCCGGTGGAAGTTACGGGGGCGGTCCAACCATATTATAGTTCATCACCATATTATATAGTTCATTTGCATGCCTACGTGAAAATTTTAGGGGGCCGGTAAAAATTTACTGGGACCGGCCCCCTAGACCCCCCTTGGATACGGACCTGAAGTTAAGACAGCGAATTTTACGCAATACAGGCCGACATATTCTAACATTTACGAATTTTTATATACGTTTTAAGTACGGTATTCTTTCCTTAGTAGCGACATAAATTTATTTTCCATCTTTGTGATTTCTCCCAAGAGTTGCCACTGAGAACAAGAATCTTTTAGGAAATACTTGAAATTCAGTTTAAATTTGAGGCTTTTTGAGGCGAAATTAAACTTTCGAGTACAATATTTCTTCTTTGTTATAAAACTTTGAGCACTCGTATATCACTTCCACGATCTATACTCATTTTCACTAACGAGCGAACATCGTGTATAGAAGTGAGCAACCAATAATTCATAAGATAGCGAGGCAGATAAGCGATAAAATATAACAAATAGTGACATTTGATTGATTGATAGCGGTGGAAATGGGTATATCAACAGCGCAGCTATTTGTACATGGGACGAAATAATCATTTTTGAGATGTGAAATTAAGCAAAGTGATCTTACAAGCAATGCACACACAATATACAAATTACAGTTCCCTTGGTAGAGGCTAGTTTAAAATTGATTACAAAAGTTGACACTAACAAATGGTTGTTCATGGTAAGGAAACCGAATACGTTTTGAGTACCGTTGCCTACTAAACAAGAAATAAGTCGTCTTCTCTAAAACGAGATATGAGTAGAGGTGAATAACACCTTTTTAAATTCGTGACGAAATGAGAAATGTTCATTCTTCTCTTGTTTCCTTTACGAGAATCGAGATGAGACTACAAAAGTTTATTCTTCTCTCGTTTTCTAGACGAGAATCGAGACGAAACTAGAAACGTTGATTCTTCTCTCGTTTTCTAGACGAGAATCGAGACGAAACTAGAAACGTTTATTCTTATCTTGTTTTCTAGACGAGAGTCGAGACGAGACTAAAAACGTTTATTCTTCTCTCGTTTTCTAGACGAGAATCGAGACGAAACTAGAAACGTTTATTCTTCTCTCGTTTTCTAGACGAGAATCGAGACGAAACTAAAAACGTTTATTCTTCTCTCGTTTTCTAGACGAGAATCGAGACGAAACTAGAAACGTTTATTCTTCTCTCGTTTCATAGACGAGAATCGAGACGAAACTAGAAACGTTTATTCTTCTCTCGTTTTCTAGACGGGAATCGAGACGATACTAGAAACGTCTATTTTTCTCTCGTTTTGTAGACGAGAATCGAGACGAGAATAGAAATGTCTATTCTTCTCTTGTTTTCTAGACGAGAATTGATACGAGACTAGAAACGTCTATTCTTCTCTGGGTTTCTAAACGAGAATCGAGACGAGAATAGAAATATCTATTCTTCTCTCGTTTTGTAGACGAGAATCGAGATGAGACTAGAAACGTTTATTATTCTCTCGTTTTCCACATGAGAATCGAGACGAGACGAGAAACGTCTATTCTTGGCACGCTTAATCGGTTGCAGAAAATCTCTTTTCCCTATCTATTACCGTTAGGGCCGGATTTCCCATTAGGCCCTTTAGTCCCGGGCCTATCGGCGCAAGCTCCCAGGGGGCGCACGGCCGAGAGAAAAACAATTTAAAAAATATCTAGAAATAAAAATAAATAGCCATAACTTATTTTTTGAATTGATTAAAAAAATCAGGCTAATAAAGCATTTTGATTTTCAAGTTCATTGGAACAAATAATTGTTGGTAAAGTTCACCAATCTTTTGTTAATACATTAACGGTATTTTGTTAAGCCCAGAACCAAGTAAATTCCTCAAAAAACTTGCAATGATAAAATTGCATCGTGGAGTGGTGTTTAAACAATTAACATATAGACCTGATATAATTTTTTTAATAAAGGTTTTTAGGAAAGTAACTTTAACCAGACTAGGGGGCGGAAAAATTATTGGGCCTAGGGGCGCCAAAATGTTAAATCCGGCCCTGATTACCGTTTTTACTTTACAGAAAGTGGTTGTAAATTCGATACCAATTTTTAATTTAGATTATCCTAGAAACTTGCATCAGCTGTAGCTGGCGTGTAATACTGTATACTAATGTAAGATTTACCATTTATGACGGGAGAAGTTGATGCAGTGAAAGCTGCAAAACCGATAGTGTATACAGCCTAGAAAACAGAGCTAAGATTGCGCCAGGTATAAAGTTTGGAGATCGATGGTGCAAATGCAGAGATGGTGGAAGCAAGAGCGAGGTAGGAATGCAACGTTTAACCCTAAGACAATACAAAACTGTCATAAGAAATTAGAATCAAGTGATATTAACAGTTTTGAACAAACTATCCACGGAATGTTTGTAAATTTTCGAGTTGAGATGCTAAGAAGAGCCGTGGATTCTGTTTCTAAAAGATCCCAGAAGTGTGTGGAAAATGAGGGTGCATACGTTGAAGTGTAAATTAATAATCAAATGGTACACCATCATAATGTATCCAGTGGATATAAAACTGTGATAGATTGTATACTTTTGAAATATTCATTGTTACAAATAGGTATTGACTTCACAACCGCCCTCTCCCGGGTTCGATCCCAGCCCCCGCCAAGTGAACTTTGTGGTGGACAAACACCGTGTGCGTGGGTTTTCTCGGGGTTCTCCCGTTTCCTCCCACTTTCTTCATTCCACCATTTCATTCATTAGTCATCATCACCGTCTCCTTTAACCTAAGCGGCATAACTGTGGGACGTAAAATTTAAAGATTTCATTTCATTTTCACAACCGCCTTGTATATTGATCAACATTAAAGCTAGAAGTGATGGATTTCTTTTACTTTTGGTTTGAATAGAGAATTAGGAGAGAAGATAGTTCCTATCCTTGAGTGTTAAATAAATTCCAAAAATTAGAAAAATATTTTTTCACTAAGTTCTATCGTTTTTGGTGTATGTAAATCAATACTGAAACTGGAAGATATAGATGATTTATGTCATCTTTAGGTTTAGTAGATAGTTAAGGATGGATATGAATTGTATTCTTTGAACACGTAAATGCAGAGATTGCAGAAAACCGTTTTTCGATATCTATATTACCATATATGCTCTATAGTAATCAATAGTAAAAGCCGAAATTTGTGCCACTTTCGATTTTAATATTACCCATCCCCCTCCCCATCAACGAACTCAATTTCTGTTTTTTAATCCTCTACATACTGGTTCTATCAAGTATTTCTTGAGATTTTTGTCTCAAATACGGTAAATACACAGGTGTGAAAAACTTAAGACAGATAAAGAAAAATATAATATTAGGTAACCAGTAAGATGGCAACATATTCTTCGCGGTATCATACGACACACGAAAGAAGACGTTATATCGCCTCAGCTTGAGGATAGCGTTGAATGGATCTTGGCCACCAATGTGAAGCTGTTAAATGAAAGGTGCGAGATAGTGTTTGTCAGTCAGAGAGCTGATAAGGTGTTTTATCGTGGTGGTTAAAGTGTATGTTCCTCTAAATGTGGCTTCTGAATGTGAAGTCACCCAAAAGTTCTCTCCGGGCCATGTTGTGAGTATCGTAGAAAAACGAAGAGTGACGAGTGTGGCCCTTTAATTTGATATTATCCTCAGCATTATTTTATGTGCATAGGAAGTGTTCTAAACCACAGACTACACTGTGCGGGGAAGAGGTAATGATCGACCAAAGTCAACTACAGCAACGGAAATCTAGAGTACATTGATGCAACAGGCCAGAAATAGTGGGTGCAGTTGAAACTAATTCTGGTCATACACTGGTGAGAACACGCAACGAGCCCTGGAACACTGTCAATTATGATCGTTTAGTTGATGCAGGTGTTTAGTGCTGGGACATATTTTCCCATACAATACCGAACTTCAAATTTTGAACGCAATACAGTTATTGGTCATGGTTATTGCGATACTATACTCTTATTCCATGTTGGCCTTTTTAGAAGCGCAATCGGAAGAGGCGGATCGAACAGCCCAAGCGTGGAGTTATAGTAACGAAAGAAAATCCGAAACGAATAGACTGGCCTGTGCGTCCTCCAGACTTAAACCGATGAAGCACGTTTAGTATGCTACAGAAATACGAGTTGCAGCAAGTACAGATGCACAAAGGATTATCCAGCAGTTGTCAACAGTGCTGGTGGAGAAATGAAATTCCATTGCACAACAACCCATTTTCAACTTTTTGAGCAGCCTGGGAGCATGTTGCAGAGCATACATTGCTGTCTGTGGTAATTATACCCCTCATAAGGACCATTTCACTCCTTCAGTAACGTCAGAGGGTAGAAGTAACTTCAGTTAAGTTATTCTTTCTGCCTAATAAGTGTCATTTTTCTTCTTGTAATTACGTGGTTCTTTCAATTCTTTCTTATGTCATATGCTGGGGCTACTTTCTGTGTATCGTTCAAATTTTACTTATCTATACCAACTGGGAGAGAACAGCACACGAAACTTACCTTTGTCCTTAATTTTTGCACACAGAGTATATAAAGAAGGTTTGATAAGCAAACTCTTTTAAAACATTTTTCGAAGCGGTCATTGTACTATCTCTTCATTATTTATATGCGTTTTACACATGTCACTGCCTTTCAATAACGAGCTGCAATATAATCTTCCAAATCCTCGACGCCATTAATATTGATTATAGAGAAAGAAATCGACAATAATTATTCGTTATATTTACATGGAAGGACGGCAGAGGATTAGAAATAACGAATAGAAAATACCGGCTCATTTCATTTATCGCTTATCGTATTTCCAGATTCACTATTATCATTTCTTTTTTTAATTATTATCTACAGTCATCAGTTGCGTATTAACATCTATTACCTTTTAATTAGCTTCACGTTTTTGTTGTTGGCAGCGCGCTTCAGTTTTGTGCTATTGATCTGTAAATTGTATTGAATTATGCAACATGCATTGCATTAGAGTATATTCAAGTTGCATAACTATAATATCATTGTTTAAGTTACACAATGTGTTTTGAGTGTGTGTAATTATTTATCGTTTTGTTGAAGAGAGTATTTGTAAATTCACTATTTACTTTTCACAATGTGTAATTTAAAAAGTAACTAATGGTAGAATAATTACTTTTTGCAGTAATATATAAATTAACACTTTAGTTATTTTAAATAAAATTATCACTGTTTGAGATATCCTCTATCTTGACATATATATAAACGCGATTTTACATACGGACATGGTGACTCAGTGATAAAACGCACACTTCTGGTGTCAGAGATCTTTGGTTTGGTCGCAGACCGACTGAATTTCCCGTGTACTTCTTCCCTTTTCAGTCCTTGGATTTTCTCGTAGTTCTTCCGTTTCCTTTCACTTTTTGATTCCAACAACTGCTTCATTTTCATTAATCTTCATTCATCTTCTCTCCCCTTTAGCCCATATGGAACAAGTGGCCCCGCATAGCGTACTCGCTAATTCTCTCGCCTTTCCTTCTAGTAGTCCAGAATTCGATTCCCGGTGGAGACACTCGTTCGAAAAGGTGTAACAGTTTTTGAGGAGTGAGGTTTTTCCTGGATGTTTTCATTCACCCCCAATGCAAATGCCAGGATAGTACCTAACATAATTTGTCCCAATTCTTGCTTCCCCATTCCGTTCGTCTTCTGCAATTCTCCAGTCAGTGTTTTCGCCGAGGGTCGTCATCTATCAAACGTGACGGGCTAACGTGGCCATAGATGCCGAAAACCCAGGAATCTAATTCCTAATCTTAATCCGAAAGTGGATAATCATAGGACAAAAAAGTAAACTATTTCATTTTGCAATTTTACATTCCCAAATTTATTTGGTTCCCGAAAATAACGCTATATTCATTAAGGAAGATCACATATATTAAACCTGGAATTAAGGAAGATTATATTAACAAATTTCCTGCACTTAAAGAAACCAATGCGAAAGAAACGTAAGAGAAACACAAATCTGTGAAACTTGTCTCCTCTTAATGTTGTAATATTTTGCTTCTGAAAATATTGTAATATTTGTTTTTTGTTTCTTTTAATAGTAATACTGACTTCCTGGGATCTCGTTCAGTGTTAATGTAAAACGTGGTCATGTCTCACGAACTTAAAAAATAAACAGCATAAAGAGATATTTATTTTTCATCTAGTAGCTACAACTAACCACTGTTGCTCCCAATCCTCTACAATTAACGAATTTAGCTTAAAGTTCGTCACAACCAGTATATTTCCGGCCAAGCAAGTTTGTGGTGGACAACTTCCGTGGGTTTTCCTAGATACTTCTACGTTTTCATTCCACCAATTTATCCACCAACACTCACGTTAATCATCCTTCTACCATAGCCTAAATAGCATAATCATGGATAGTTAAACTGAATATTTCATTTTTACAGCTAGTACAGAAGGCAGAAATACGCAGTACCTGTACCTTTACTTAAAGACTTTTTTAAATGTTGAGTATGTAAGGATTTTTTTTTATATTGTACAAAAGTACGTATATTCCAATGTTGCAGGACAGTACTTGTAAAAAGCTGTTAGCTTACCATGAATAGTGAATTCTTGATGTACGTTCGAACAAGATATTCAGTGTTCTCAGTGCTTCTGCCAGGCTTAGAAGCATCCTTGTAAGCCCACTTGAAATTGTATTGAGTCTTACTGCTAGTCCCCTCAAATATTTTTAGTAGTGTCGAATGCCGAAGCCCTTCAACTTAAGCTTCACCTCGAGGAACAAGAAAACTTTCATAGTGGGCCAGATCTCATGAGTATATGGGAAGAGAAGCCACTATCACTTTATTCTTGGCTAAAAACTATTAACCTTTAATGGAACTGGGAGAACAAATTTTGGTGGCTATTGGGGTTCTGGTTTCGTCATTTCTGTGGCCCCTTGCACAGAATAGAAGCCCGCATTGACCATCGTTCCATGTAGGACAAATTCACGATGTGCAGTCCTCTCGTGATCAAGTATACAAACGAGCATTACCTCCAATTTGCTTTTTAATTGAGTGTAAGTTTTGGGTCTTGGAGATCCAGGGGTTTCCCATTGCGAAGATCGCAGTTTTGTCTTTGTAAGTATAAACAATGCTTTCATTGCCCGTGATGATGTTCAAGTGGAGTGTAGGATCACTTTCTACAGTTATCTTCTGTCCTTGTCATATTGCTATTTGACTATCATATTAATCCTTTGTCAACATTTTGGGCATGAATTTCGCTGTAATCCAATGCATACTCAGCTGTTCTGTGAAAATTCACTGACAAGATCAATAATCAATAACAATCTTAGCACAGATATCGTGTATGGTACACGACAATCCTGAATGACCCGTTTCACTATCGACGAGGGGAAGGGGGGCGACTGTTTCCGTGCTTGGCCGACTTAATCGATTATCTGTAGCAGTTGAAATTCCGCCGGTCTTGAAACGTCCGAAACCACTCACAGCTCGGCTTATGCACAAATCACTAAAATCCGGTTCTAACATTTTTAAAAGTTTCACTTCCTGCCTAATCTAACCTAATCTTACACAGAACCTGAAGCACAACCTATGTTCTTTAACTTACACCATATCATCGGTATCAGAAAATCGCGGACGGATGATTTCAATACACATATAGAGACACCTGCATCACTCGAACGCTTCCAGATCCAACCCCACCACTCAGCAAACTGATTCATAAGAACCACCGCAACATGACGTAGCGTTAAACTTGTGATTTTGAAGTGACTTGCTTATTATGAGCACTGTCATGGAACTTTTGGATAAAACTACGTAGGTATTACATATAGCGTAAATGTCTGGATTAACACATTTTTGCATTTATAATCTGCAAACGTTATGAGAAGCGAGGAAAGGTAGGAGGATGTTAAAGTTTGAAGTTGCTCTAAAAATATGTTCATTGGGGATACCGAGACCTTTTTTCTTGAGAAGAAAACATTAATTACACCAGAAACGTGGTTTTAGACAGTGGGTATTCATCAAAGTACTCCTGGGGTAATCGAAACATGTTATAGAGATGTTAAAAAATATACATAAATTATTCACAAAATTACACAAGCACCCATCCCAAGTATCCATATAAGCAGCTACTAAGAAAAGTAGCTTAGTCGTACTGACTCTTAATGACTAGTTGAAGTATGGTATCTAACGCTAAACCTAGATCTTGATATATTTAGGCGAAGGTCGTGTCCAGTTCTGTCTGGTAATTAACCAGCCGTCCTACTTTGTCTTACAGGTGCTAGATAAGGCTAGCCCGGATATATAGCAGATCAAGATAACATGTGTATACATGTTAGATCATGTACCTGGCAGAATATGAACTGGAAGGTAGAGTTCCAACAAGTGTTTAGGTGAAATCGGAGAACAAGATTGAATATACGATAGATTGGTCATGCTTCCTCAAATAAAGAGACTGAAGACGAGGAGGATAATTCTTGTATAGGGAATGGAAACTAGCTAACTCTATGGCCTATGGAACCCGGAGGTTCAATGTCGCGTGCACAAAATCTCTCCATTGACTTCTATCCTTAGCCAACTGGATCCAGTTTCTACTTTGTATTGTTACTTCTGCGAGATCCGCATGCAACTACGCTTGTAGTGTTATCCCGATGATCTTGAAACAACTAACAATACTCTCTATATATATTGCATATAAGGAATCATTTCATGATGTTCAGTGTGTCGAGACTTACAAACCAGGATCGTCATCTGTGGAGGGCATAGAGTAATTATCCACCCCTGAGAAACACATTGTATAATACAATTCTTATGTCAATGGACAAATCTTACCCCTCCCCTGGCAAAACTGAAATGATGATATTGTTTGAAATTAAAATTATCGTCCCATCTACACAGAGATATTCTGAGGTGCGAAGTTTGCTCGGAGCGGATGTATATCTTTTTGAATAGGAACGCGGGCTAAAACCAGAAAACTCACTTCTTCCGTATGCTCACTGGCGTATTTATGATTTTGTTTCGGGGGGCTTTGCTAGCTTTATTCCTGGAAATATCAAAATTCTGCAAGATATTTCATTTACTCTAAAATAGTTAATAAACATTCGGGAGTGGCTTAAGCCCGGAAGCCCCCCTTAAATATGCCACTGCGTATGCTTCTAACAACATGCCAAAGGGAGCATTTCAGTATAAATGCTTATCTTAAATTGAATCTGAGTTGGTGATTTCAGTTCAACTTTCGTAATAATGGTACTAGCAATAACCAAAGGCGCCGATCCTGCGGGGGACGGGGCGACGGGGCCCGGGCCAGTCAAACCTTATGCGCCCCCCATATATTTTTATGAATATATACTTTTACATGTATTATTATGTGTATTCTATACGTATTTTAGTGTTATATGTATATTTTATGATGATACAATATTTGGCATAATTGGAATCGAATTTGTCTTAAAATCCTGATATACGCCTTCCTAGACCCTTGTCTGCAACCATACATATCTGAATTCCTCCCCACCCCCCAAAGTTACAAAGAAATCGGCGCCCTTGGCAATAATCACTTCAAAGGTGTAACTCACTATTTAATATAGATATGCTCGTATCACTAGATATAGCAAAATATACGTTTCCTTGTATGCTTACAATGCAGTTACCTGTTTCTGATTATCATTACTGACACGCAAGTGCTTTCAGTGACAAAATAAGCTACTATTATAATTTTGTATTCAAAACAAATTGAAATTTCATTGTATTGTACACGGAACATAACACATGTGTATGTATAATATATCGATGTACGTCCTGTTATTATGTAATGTTTGTTGCCGTGGAGATAGAATATTCATCTAACATTTAGTATATTATTGTGCATGAACTGTTTGTAAATAGAGTTCTCTGATTGCGTCGATATTGTACTTATATTTTCGCGTGATCAGCTAGAAAATCTAATATTTTGGTGGTGAAATGGTACACTATTTATACTTTTTCCAAACACACACCAGTAATCGACTAAAGAGCAACACGAAAGAAAGTATTTCCTATATAATTTTCAATGTGAATAAAATTTGTTTGAATTTAAACATTAAATTTTAACAGGTTGACTGCCAAGTTGATTTGAGGGTACTGGTCCCAGGAGGGTAGAAATTTCTTCTGACATTTGGATCGATTAAGGATATTTTTGTCGCGATATTTTGTTTCTCCCGAAAATGTACCAATGGGAGCCGAGCACCATATGTTATACTCATGGTCTTACAGTAATTTGTGACAATGAGCATCATATATGATGCTCAAAAAATTGGATAATTTAGTCATTTGTGATATCAAACATGAGCATGATATATGGTGCTCATGTCCCCACAGAAAAATAAGGTGAGCACCACATATGATGCTCATGGCAGTCAACCTGTTGTAGGCAATACAAATAAAATATCTTCTTTTAAATAATAATATCATATTAAGCTGTAGAGCTCCAGCGCGCGATTAACTACGGCTGTTAAATAACGTGTGATCTTGTTGAAAATTTGTGATTATCTACTTCTTTTGGAAGTCTTCTTATCTGTATATGAAACTAATTTAAACAAATGGAAATCTTTTATCGCTGTTTGTATTCAAGTCAATATATGGATCGTTGAGAAGACAAAGACACCAAGTCCAATTAGCAAAGAACCTTCAGACGGAGCTTAAAGATGAGATTTGTCTAAAATTATTTAAAAACAATAACTGAAGTAGATTCCCTTGTACACTGAACGTGCGATATAAAGCTTTCCTACCCTAACAGCACAGGATGTGCTAGGCATGTGCCATTTAGGTGTCTCAGCTACTTTTTAGGTACCCGACACTTCTAAATTCATCTCCCACATTTGATGCATTTGTAGCTTCTTTTTTCTAAGCGATTGTGTACTAGAAGCGACAAACGCATCAACTTTATTACGTAAATGGCAACTGTCGCCGATCATTTGAAAGTGAATATGGAAGAACCATGAAATAAAGTAAATAGACACTCGTCATTTTATTATAAAATTACATGACGAGTAGATTTTATCTGATCCCAAACGGTTATCGTCGAATATACGCGGTTAAAGGAGCACTCTGATTAGCCAAATTCAAAAGACCTCAAGAATTTATTCCTCTCAAGCGACATTGTCTTCATTGTTTCCGTGGCCAATTCGATAGAGTACCGGCTAGTAATCCAAAGGTTTGCGCCCACCTCGGGTAATTGTTTTATTTATTTTTTTTTTTAACTTTCTGAAATGGTTTTCAGACTCACGTTAATGTAAAACAATTCCACATATAGGCGATTTAACATATTTTGGGGGTGAAAATTTGTGGCTCATTGACGATTACGGCATGGGGAACACACCTAAAACATACTAGGCATGTTCCCCAGGTACATGTTAGGGGGGAACATAGACTGTGACTATCACTTGCCATCCATGTGATTTTTCTCTCAGAGGTACATAAGGCACATACTAGACACATACCCATGTATATGAGGGAACATGATAGGCATATGCCTGCTATGTGATTATGCTGTTAGGGTACTTAGAGTTTCGAGGACATAGTATTTTAAAGACAAGTAGAGGGCAGATTTCTTGGGTAAATTTCTAGATTGAACTGTTGATACGGCTAGTGCAATTAAGATATTCTACTTAACATATTGCTTGAAAATGCAATTTCCTTTACTTTGATATAGATAATCTTATAAAGTTAGTTACCGGTACATTATATTGTCTTGACTGTCCTTCGTGCAGATTAACTATAGGAGGACTTTACTATTATGCGTATAAATACAGCATAGGAAGATATGCTGTAAAGACTACAGTGCAGACAACACCATCCAACCTGTAGTAGGTTGACACTAAAAAGTACGATATGCACCTAAACAAGTCAGCGCAAGGGCGTAGGAGCTGGGCCTGCGCAATAAGGCATAGTACGTCTGTAAGGAGTAGGCGCGGTAGCGACGGTGGGCATGGGGGTATACGAGGAAGTTGCGAAAGAGTAATATTGAGTTTAAACACTCCACGAAAATAATCAATAGAAGGATGTAATATCCAAAACCATTTCACTGCTTTATTTGCCCTGAAAATGTTCAATTTTTAAGTAATTTTGGCTCACGTCTCAACAGGATTATCCCTATCTTTATTCGACACAACTTTCTAGGTTATTATTATTATTATTATTATTATTATTATTATTATTATTATTATTATTATTATTATTATTATTAAGGTACCTGTACTCTTGTTTTTAGGACTTCCAGCTCTGAAACCAAACATGGAGCTGGAAGCACCGGTGATGAATTTGAACGTTCTTCACGCAGAAAATTAACATATCCGATATTATCTTTAAGATTAAAAGCTCATTTGTTTTAAATCATTTTTGACTTCAGTAACCAAATCTCCAACATTTATTTTTGATTCAAACAAGTTTGAGAACTAAATCGTACAAACCGAAGTAAAATAACTTTTCCAAAGTTATCGTACAAAATTCCGTAATTTAGTAACTTTATATGCGCATAAAGTTTATATTTAAGGTTTAGTTTGCCCTCTTCTATTCTTTCCGGAATTCAACAATACAATAGGCTATAGTTCTTAAGCGTAAAAATTCAGATGCAAAGATTTACTATATTGAGATACGTTTTACGTAGGCTATCGCCAAACAGACAGATAAGTGTATGCTGATTTGAAGTGTACTAAAATCTTGTTTGAATTGTACGTCCTGATTTCAAATTTTTTTTCCTAGGAGTAAAAGTAGTACTGCGAAGATATTAGTATTCTAGGCCCAAGGACGCCCATCAGGAGGGCAAGGTGGGGCGCTCGCTTCCCCCTAGAGGAAATTGTACTTCAGAATATCGAAAATCCAATAGAATTTTTACATTAGTTACAGCAAAATTTGAAACTATTTTTGAAACGTCGCTTATATTTGCCTCCCTTGGAAACCATAACATGGGCGCCCTTGTACTTCGGAGTATTTCGTAGCTCTAGAATGAAAATAAAATTCACCCTCCTCCGGTGCATCCTTTGAAATCATCATTGTATCATGGCGTCAAATCCAATCAAGATCTACTATCAGAAAGGCTGCTACAAGTTGAAAGAAGTCAAAGTTTTTATCACCGATCTAGACCTCGGGTGCAGAAGGTGATAATCAATATATCAGGAACATTTTAGTTCTGTGAATGAACTACACGTTGTCACCTTACACGTGCGTAAAATTCGCCAGAGTTGCATGTCACCGTGTCCTTTCGTGCCATCTATATATGAAAGTCAAAAATGTTTCACTTTGAATTGTGCCATATTCATTCACAGAACTAAAATTTTTGTGATACGTGGGCTATCATCTTTTACAGCCAAGGTCTAGAATTGTAGACTTTTAGATTGGAGTGGTGGAACATTTTATACTGTCACTGGGAACCAAACCCGGAAACCAGCACATTACAGACATTGTGCACATATTTTTCACTAGACGAATTGAAAAACAAAATAATATGCACATCGGTTTAATTTGATCGTCTGTAGCGTGGCATGATAATCTACGGGCCATAAAACTATGTACTAATAAAGAATAATACTAAAGACATAACATTTTATTGAAAAGCACTTTCAAAGACTTTCTCGTCGGTAGGCGAGTATAACATAGTGTAAATACAGAAACTAAAGTGTACTCCAATTACCTCTTTTATTCTACCGTATTATAATTTTTATACTAATTAATAGAAAAAAATTGCCTTAACGGGGAAGTGCTCTGTTCTAATCAAAACTCCCTGTCTTTTTCCTAACTAAAAATTTCTTTGAATTGCGTAACTTCCTTTTCACAACCAGGAAGGTAGAAAAATCTCACAACATATTTTCGAAGGTGTGATTTATTTTAGAATATACAGTATATATAATATTCCTTTGCGTCTGTTCAGTTGTTGCTTTTTCATTTGAGGTGATGTTCAATCTAGTACTTTTAAACTGTTGATAGACATCAAATTAAATCATGTCAAGTACGAAATAGAACAAGTATCAATGTCACGTGTACACTACGTGAAGGATTTTTTTTCTGCTACAATACATTCTAAATTATTATTGATGCCACAAGTGCTAGTATATTTATACCACTTCCGGTTTTAGTAGAAAGATTCAAGTGGAAATGTTACATGCTTCTGGAACGATTGATTGATTGATTGCAGAAAACGTCTTCTTGCTATCTGTTGCCGTTTTGACTGCATAATGATCAATGATACAACTGGAACTGGGTGATTTCTGTTACGTCTGGTTTTAGTAGATTAAAGATTGAATATATTTTTGGGATACTTAATTGATTACAGTAAACCTATTCTTGCTATGTATTATGACTTTAGCTTTATGTCGATCATTTGCAGCGCCGTAACTTAGATTTTTTTTCTGGGATGGCAAGCATTAATACTCGTACTTGGGCTCCCTAAAAAAAGTTGCTTTTTCTAATTCTTGGGCCCCATCCTTCCATCTTTCTCTTGTTCTTGATGGGCCCTCCGGAGTCTGTGGGCCCTATCACACGACAAGATCTGCGGGACAGTTATTTACGCCCCTGGGCTTGTTCCGTACCTGACAAATTAATTAAGAGGACAATATTGACAAATATCAAAGCCATACGAATAAATGTTATTTCTAGGGCCTCCTAGTAGTAGACATTTTTTTACTGAAATGGGCCCACGATTCATTTTTGTTTTATTTAGCTTTTGTCTGCTGTTTTGTTTATGTAACATAGTGAACCTGTTTGACGCTCCATTTATAATTTTATGTTCGCATCGTATATGGAGCACGAAAATTTTGTCTTAAAATGGGCGCCCCTCGAACGACGGGGAGCTTCTCTGGGGGGCAATTTCCCCCTGACCCCACAAGTTACGGCCCTGTTTATTTGTACCATTTCCAGTTTGAATAGAAGGTTAATAGAGAAGATAATTCCTAGTCTTAGAATACTAAATCGATTCCAAAATACCGCTCTCACTGTATGTTATCGCTTTTGATCTATGTAGATTAATATTGAAACAGAAAGTAGTTCTCGATTTCAACCACTTCCGGTTTCAATAAAGAGTTAAGGATGCAGACGTTAAAATATCCTTTTGAACGCTTTTTGAAACAGAAAGTAGTGCTGTATTTCAACCACTTTCGGTTGTAATAGAGAGTTAAGGATGCAGACGTTAAAATATCCTTTTGAACGCTTTTGAAACAGAAAGTAGTTCTGGATTTCAACCACTTTCGATTTTAATAGAGAGTTAAGGATGCAGACGTTAAAATATCCTTTTGAACGCTTAAGTGATTACAGAAAACCTTATGTCTCTATCTTTTACCGTTTTTGGTTTCACAGTGATCAACGTTAAAACTTGAAATTGTTAATTCCTCCTATTGCCTGTTTGAGTAACGGGTCCAAATACGAACTCTCCATATTCTGACTAAGCAAGGCACGGTGACTCAGTGGTAGAGCGCTAAATTCTGATGTGTGGGGTCCTTGATTCGATCCCCACCCAGGTATCTGTGTGGTGGAGAACATCGTGTCAATGAGTTTTCTCGCCACATTCTCATTCCACCAATTCTTCCATCGTCATTTACTTGCTTTAAGGTTGGTGTAAAGGGACAAGTTTTGCCGATAGATGTCACTACAGTATTCGTATCTCTCCCATGTATTTCTTTTTTACCTTTCTCGAAAATTTTCAATTTCTCTTACAAATTTCAACCTAGAGACTTTCTAACCTTTAGAGAATGAACTTCATAACCTATCAAAGGGAACAATCCGTGCCGATTTTTTGTTTAGAATTTTCTTTATTGTTGTAAAAGTTCCATTGTTTAAGGTTTGGATATCCATTTCAACAATCAAGCCATTTCAACAATGAAGAAGATTCTAAATAAAGAATCGGCACGGATTATTGCCTTTGATAGATTACGAAGTTCATTTTCTAAATATTTGAAGTCTAAAGGTTGAAATTTGTAAGAGAAATCGTGAATGTTCGTGAAAGGTAAAAAATGCATGGGAGAGATACAAAGACTGTAGTGCCATCTAGCAGGAAAACTTGTCCCTTTAAACCAACCTTAAGCATTGTCTTTATTACCCTAAAAGGCATAACCATGAGACGTTGAACTAAAAGATTTCACTTTTATTTCATTTTCTGCATTTTGACTAAATTTGATGATGATTGATCAAGTAGTTTTCGAGATATTTTTCTTTCCCGGACGGATGGCCGGACAGACGGACATGTTAAACGTATAAAGGAGTTCTATAAATCAAACTCCTCAAAAGATTAATTTGTAACAGGCTTGTATAGCATGGTTTGTGTTGCAGACTAAAGTGTTTATTCAAAAATTTAAGATAAAATACAACGTAAAGAACGGCGGGAGAACAAACCGATAACCTGAAAATAATATTATAAAACAAATACACGGGTCTCAAGAAATATCTTCACGGCGAGACTCAGAATCCCAATGAAAAGTTTAATCGCATATGACTTGACAACACTGTCACAAAATCTTGCTTTTTCGCGCAAAAGTATTTCAAAACAGCCGCCGATAACACTTTCTTTTTTTTTTGTCTGGTTTGAGAGTGGTTCCTTTATACGATGTGAAGTTTCGAAGGAGTTGAGGTTGATACGAAGTTCTTACACAACAACGAATTTCAAAAACATTGATCGTAAACGTGTTGCGAAAGCAGCTATATCTATGCAAGAACAGACTAAGGAGCAAATAGAACTAAAAAGAAGCAGAAAAGGAAGACGCACAAACCAACGAAGAATATGAACACTTTACAATCGAGATACTTCGAATACCAGAGTAAAGTGTGAATAACCTTCTAATCTTTTCATACGTTTCTATGGGAAGTAATTTTTTTATCTTATGTGTACCCTTTTCTCACAAACTTTGAGAAATACCATTATGATATTTGCTCTAGTAATAGTGCTAAAGATAGCTAGGTAACTAGATCATTGTGTTCACTGAATATTTAAGTTGTAACGATGACATTGACTTGTGTTTGTCCTCTGGTGCGTGGGATCCCTGATTCGAAACCAGTAAAATAAGTTTTCTTGAGGTACTCCCGTTTCCTCCCAATTTTTTTATTCCACCAGCTCTTCCATCATTATTCACTTCCTTTAATTATCGTCTCCCTTAGCCTAAAGGACATAATCGCGGAACGTTAATCGAAAGATTTAATTTAATTTCATTTTATTTGAATTCTGTTTCTAGTGTACGTTTTAGTGATATATATATATATAAACTACAGTACCTCATTTCTTATCACATAGCAAAGCATTTACTTTGAATTAATTATAAATAAAAGTGTTATTGTTTTGAATTATTATTATAATTTCAGCAGAAATCCCTTTAGCCGTTTCAGAGAACCAAGGAACAAATTGCTTTTATACTTGTCGTGGCTAAACTTGCGAATGAAAAGGAAGGTTGTGGCACGGTGCGTTTTTGTAGTGAAGAAGGAAGCCATTTTCCCATTTAATCGGCGACTAAAATGCTTTTCACGGACCCATACGAGATGCTTAATTCTTCGAGAAGTTTTGAATAATCATTCTTCTGCTTGAACAAATCATTTGTACTTCTTTTTGCATGTTTTAATATTTTTGTGACGTCGAAGGATGTCTCAATTTTTGCTCCTTTACAACCGACTCCTTGCCGCTTTTCAATCGCTCATACCACTTGTAAACTGAATGCCATCGCTTCATCACCATACACTGGTTTTGATATTTCGTGAGCTTCTTAGGCACTTTTTTGCTATTGAAAACAAAACTTAATGTTGGCGTGTGACAGACACTCTTAACACGTCCTCACTCTTCTGTGTCTCAAAGCCAACTAACATGTCACAACTCGTTCAAGCTCGACAATGACTCTACCAAAGGTTTAGGCTACCGGGCTTTCTACTTCAATTGGATACAATATCGATAGATGGCAGTGTGCAACTACATTCACTGCACTTTTTGATCGCACGTTTTATTTCGGTTTTACTCTATAGGGATCTAAATGTACGTTAAACTAGGAAGTGGTTGAGTTCTCCTACGTCCGGATTGAATTGAAGGTTAAGAGGGAATAAAGTACCTAATCGATTCCAAAAACTTCGCCTCTCGATATCACTTATCGTGTAGATCAATACTGAAACTGGAAGTTGTAATATATTAATATTAGTCCAGTTTTAATAAAGAGTTAAGGACGGAAATAAAAAGTAGTTTTGGGACGTACACTCGATTTTAAGAAACCGCTTTACTCAATCTGTTACCGTTGTTGTATACTGATCAACCTTGAGGCCGGAAATGGTTGCTGTATACTGATCAACCTTGAAGCCGGAAATGGTTGATTTCTAAAACTTCCAGTTTGAATACTACGAATCCCAGTCCTTTTCACAATCTTTATATCCTAGCCAGTTACGGTGATCGATCAAGTAATTTTTTTTTGTATCCCGGACGGGTAGTCCAGGGCCGTAACTTGCGGGAGGGGGGAGCAACTGTCCCCCAGGAAAGCTCCTTCCTTTCGAGAAGGGCCTATTTTAAGACAATTTTCTTACTCCATGTATGATAAAAACATAAAATTGTAAATGAAGCATCAAATAGGTTCACTACATTACATTAAAAAAGCAATACACAAAAGATAAATAAAACAAATATGATTCTTGGATCCATTTCAGTTAAATATGTCTACTATTAGGGGACCTAGAAATAATATTTATTCGTATGGCTTTGAGATTTGTCAATATTGTCCACTTAATATAATTGGTCACGTTTGGAACGGGCCCAGAGGCATAACTAACGGCCCCGCAGACCTTGCCGTACGTGAGAGCCCACAGGCCCCGGGGGAACCATAAAGAGTAAGAGAAAGATGGAAAGAGGGGGCCCAAGAATTGGAAGAACAACTTTTCTAGGGGGCCCGAATACGCGTATTAATGCTTGCCCCCCAGAAAAAATCTACGTTATGGCGCTGGGTAGATACAGTGAGAGACAAGGTAAATATATAAAGGACATTAGTAAACCAATCTCCTTTAAAATGGGAAATAGTGAAAAATTATTGTCTTTTAAATTATCACATATAAACTTTTAACTTAGAACACCCGTAGTTAATACAGAAGTTAGAATCTTTCATGTAGTAAATTGAGATAAACAGAAAAATTAAACTTTATTACTACATTATGTGTTATCATTGTTTTCTTAATATGAGATAAATTAAATACTAACAACGAATTTCAAATGAATGTCATATTATAAAATGGAAGATTACAGGTTATTAGAAGATTTTACAACCAATTTCTTGTTAGTAAAAGCAATAAAAATGTTACAATAAACATTTCCTGAATTTATGTCCCCAACTCAACCGTCGGCACTAAGGTACTTTCAAGATGTCATATTAGTACTAATGCGTGAAGATAGGGAAGAGTGGGGTTGTACGTGTCTTTGGAGTCACGCCATGTGAATAGGGATCACACCCATCATAATGGTCGATACACCTCTTCATAATGTAATCATTAATGTTGTCAAGCGTGTGGACGCTGGAGTACTTCAACATTGCTACTTGTATTATTGATCTCGAACTAAGAACGGGGTATGACTCACTTTTATTTATGGGATTACTATGGTCTTTGTCAAAGACAACCATTTCTCAATAAGGAAAAAAATATATAAAGAAAAGCATTGTTTGTTTGCCTACAGAAAAAAAATATACGAAGAAGCACATTGGACTTTCTTGGTAATCGTAAATATTTTATCGACACATTATGCATGAAACCATTTATGACATTCTAAACATTGTATAAATTCTACAAAATGCATTCTATTATATTAAAATCGTTTTAAAACTCTCTTCTATAAATTTCAATATACTTATTGAAACTCTTAAAATGTCAGGCGTGGCCGTTCCTCACATAAGTGTTATTCTTTGTGTATATATAAATGATGAAGATTGAATTTATCAAACACAATGAGATTGCTCGGTCGAGTTACCTTTGTATATTTTGTTGTTGTGAAAGGTAACAATTTCTCTTGGGAAAACACTAGTTTATTTTCTTTAGACATCTAAGAAATTATCAAAAGAGGTCACGTATTGAAATGCGAA
Source organism: Thermobia domestica (assembly GCF_964235325.1). NCBI lineage: Eukaryota > Metazoa > Arthropoda > Insecta > Zygentoma > Lepismatidae > Thermobia > Thermobia domestica. Next base: position 361,813,696 of record NC_137455.1, read on the forward strand.
ACATTGCTAGGAAAAAAATATTACATTGAAATTTTATATTTGTTTAACATGTCTCTCAAAGATATTCTGTTTCTTTTGTGTAATGTATGAAATCCTTACTATGAAAGTATTTTTATTGGGTAGGAAAAATAAAGTCCGTATTGAGAAAATATTCTAGTTGGTTTGGGAAACCTCTGTTCTGTAATATTTGAGGTTATTATTAAGAAACTTTTCTAGTTGCGTAGGAAACATCTCAATTTTGTAATAATAGAAATTCTTTTTAAGAATATGTTCTAGTTGGGTAGGGAAGAACATATGTTTTGTTATACCTATAATCCTTATTAAGGACTATGTTCTATTTGGGTAGGAAAAAAACATATGTTTTGTTATACCTATAATCCTTATTAAGGACTATATGATCTATTTGGGTAGGAAAAAAAAAACACATGTGTTGTTATACCTATAATCCTTATTAAGGACTATGTTCTATTTGGGTAGAAAAAAATTCTGTTTTGTTGTACTTGAAATCCGTTGGCGGATCTACAAGGTAAAAAAATGAAATCTTTAAGTTTTACGTCCCACGGTTATGCCAGTTAGGCTAAAGGAGACGGTGAGGATGAGAGATGAGTGAAATGGTGGAATGAAGAAAGTGGGAGGAAACGGGAGAACCCCGAGAAAACCCACGAGCACGGTGTTTGTCCACCACAAAGTTCACTTGGCGGGGGCTGGGATCGAACTCGGGACCCCAAGCACCAGAGGTGAACGCTCTACCGCTGAGCCACCGCGCCCCCCTACAAGGTAAAAACTCTGGGGCAGCTAGAACCCAGACTGTGATAGATATATTTTCAAAAATATATAAATAATAGCTTAAATTATTTTTTTCACTCAGAGAACTGGGTGGTCTAAGCTCCCCGGCCATGGGCTACATCCGCCACTGCTGCCTAATTAGGTGAAATCTTCTCTGCTGTCTCAATCACATGATTACTTTATCATCTAGTTCCACATGGAAACTCCTACTAATGAATAATTTATTTTGGATGTCTTGTTTTTGACTTGTGAATCTAGATGATCTAGATCTGTGAAGCGTGAAGGCTAAGAGCCACATTTTAAGTATTTCAATTCTAGCCATAAATATGTTCCAGATCTTTCTAGTCTTTTCTAGGTATCTTATATCTCCCTTAATCCAAGTTTTCTGTATAAGAATTTCAGCGTAAAAATGCTATTTGAACATATCAGTTTCCACTTTGCTTAAATATTTTCATTTTCAGATGATCATAGACAGTTGACATATAGATATTATCGGTCTCTATAATATTTAACTGACTTGGGTATGGTTAACTTTATTTGAATATTTTATTTCAAGAGAAATCATTTCCGAAATTATCAGCACTGGTGACCTCCCAGTCATGAAATACACTTTTGTCCCAAATGTATACACTTTAATGTTTATTGACAATAATGCATAATATTTCTAGTATAGCACATGTATTTTGAGTTGCAAACAAACAAATAAACATAAAACTGAAAATTGCTCGTATCTAATTTTGAGGCACCTACCACATTTGTATATTGAAAACTGAAATGGCATTTGGAGAAGGTTAGAGGCAATTACTTTGCTGAATTATATCTGTATCTATCTATCTATCTATCTATCTATCTATCTATCTATCTATCTATCTATCTATATATATATATATATATATATATATATATATATATATGGAGAATATCCCACCTACCTCAAAGCCAAATCTGAAATGATGTCGCCAATGCAAGGTTGAGAAATTTTCAACATATCCCCTAAGACTTTTTAAAGATGTTTCAATGTGAAGGAGCATTAGCATTTTTTAAATATTATTACTGGCACATCTTTATGGTACTCTCGTGTGATGTATACGCAGTTAGGCATGTGTTCAACAATCATCCCAATAAAGGTAGAAAAGAATGTTGATCGAAACGTTCGGTAGAGGAGATAAAGACCGATATTCACAAATAGAACCATTATCTATATATTTTGTAAGTCATCATTTTAGAGTTACATAAGAATGACCAGCAACCATTATGATATAAGTTGAGTTGATTTTGGGTTTAACGTCCCGTTCAGCAGCGAGGCTATATGAGACGTGGACCTACTGATTAACGTGGAATCCGAACCACATGAGCTCCCGCCGGGTATGATATAAGTAACATTTTGGTCAACATTAGGATATTTTCATAAATTACAATTGGACACAAGAACTTCATGTAGCAGAGAGGTATCTAAGCTGTAATTATTTATTTACCACAAGTAATAGTTGTAGAAAATTATGTGATCAACCAACTTCTAACTCTTTTTTTTTTTTTCGGAAAAAAAGATTTATGCACTTATCATGTATATGCAAGATTTACGTTCTACTGTTATGAATTCCAGACATTCATACCAAGATATATGTGAGATATAACCTTGCGTTGTCATTATTCAAGGAATACGTTTCACATAAACTTAAAAATATTATATTTCTCAACTTATCTTATGAACTAACATTTCTTTTCCGCAATATTTAATAGAACATTTCTACTTCATCCTTATTGAAATGAAACATTTGAATACCAAGAAACAGTTTTGTATTAATGACATAAGTTTCAAAGCAATGAATACTTAATGTTACAAGAATATTTCTGAAAACTAATTTCAATAGATGAAAATTTCTAATGAATGTGTTAACTAAAACCAAACTTGTTGTGACAAAAAAAAAATGTTGCTAAACATTTTAATTGAAATTATTAATAGCGTCTAAACGTTTTCTGATCTAGTTTAGAAAGATAGTGTAAAAAATTAAAGTAAATAAATTCGATGAATAGAAACAAATGTATAGAAGAAATAAAATGAAATAAAATAAAATGAAGAGAAATCTATGAACCGAAACGAAGGTTATGAGTTGTCGCATGATCTCTCTTATTTACTGTCGTGACATTTCAAAACTGAAATTCTGTAGCAAAGGAGCATGAAACACAGTTTCTTTGTGACAAGACTAATTCAAAAGTCACTGTAAATCTACTGAACAAATATTCATTTCTTGGAACGAATACTCGGTTTACACGGCACGTTATGAATAGCACAAAGAGCCCATCCCGCCAGGGTTTTATAAAAGTTTCAGCGGAAAGAAACTGCGCTACGTAAGGTGAATTGAAGACAATTCTATTTTTAGGTAAGCGGATGCATTTAATTAGCTAGGCCACTGTAGTTGCATTGACTCAAATGATTAGGTGTGTTTTATTTCCATTATTAGTTTCTTTTCTCGAGATTTTCTTTCTTGTCATATGTATGACTAGCAGCGTTCACCCCGCTTCGCTGCGGTCACCCCGGAACGCAATAAACTTTGTTACTTAGATAATTTTTACTTTTTCGCTTTCAAGTGATATGATAAAAACCATAGAAGATTGCAGTAAATGTTAACATTATATCGCCTGTCATTTATGTTAACCCGCCCCGCTTCGCTGCGGTCACCCCCGAACGCAATAAACTTTGTTACTTAGATAATTTTTACTTTTTCGCTTTCAAGTGATATGATAAAAACCATTATAACGCCTGTCATGTATGTTAACCCGCCGAGTGACACGGTCATGCGGGTTGCATATAAATACGTTTATTTTTATACCTATGATGAACTAACAAAGGATTTGTACGTAATAGACACCTGAATGGTCAATTATCTCAAGACACTGGTAATTGAAAATTAAAGTGATATGATAAAAACCATCTAGGGTCCAAATCCTAATAACCCCCCAAAAATAAAAGAAATTGGTTCAGCCGTATTAGCGTGATGAGCGGACAAAGGATTTGTACGTTCTCTTTTATATATATAGATATTAGCATAAACTTATTTAAGAGCTACTGAAAATGGTATCACAAATGTACTGTTTATTGACATAAATATATTTCTAGCATCCTAAAAGTCATACCCTGTAAACAATCCAACATTTTTTTAAAGGTTAATTACGATTAGCTTACTAAAGACGATAAGTGACAAGCTTCTCATAATTAACTTTCTACTAATCCATAAACTTAGGTTACCTTTGCTCAGACAAGACTACCTAAGTTAGCTTGTCTTTTCTAGCTAAGTTAAAGATAAGTTCAGTTAAGGAATCTTACTTTGGGTTCCCTTAGCTATGGATTGCTTAGTTTGTGCATGTTAGGTTAGTTTACTTTAAGTGAGTTGATTGAGTTTAATTCCCCTTTCAGCAGTGAGGCTATGTGAGACAGGACCTACTGATTAACGTGAAATCCGAACCACATGAACTCCCACCGGGAATCCCGAATCCGGGTCTCCCACGCTAAGGGCGAGTACGCTAACCGCTTAGCCACGTATGAGCTCATTATTTTATCTTAGTTACAGTAGTTTGTTTGGAATTCAGTGCTCCTTTCAACTTCAATGCTCCATGAGACATGGACCTAGCTTAACGTGGATTCCAAACAACATGAACTTCTACTTGGAATCGAACTCGAGCTTCCCATACCAAAAAAAAAAGAAAACGCTACAGTAACTATGGTTATATTAGTTTAAAGTAGCATATATGACAGTAGGTCAGGTAAGTTTTGTTTCGCTAAGAATACATGAGGTAAGGTTAGTTTAGTTTAGCATCGATTAGTCTAGTTTGGTTATAATAGCTTAGAGTAGCATAGATTACACTAATTTAGGTAAATTTATCCTTGCTAAAGTTAGGCTAGCTTCGGTTAATTAAGTTGACCTTTGATGAGACAAATTTGGTTAGATTAGCTTAGAGTAGCAAATGTTGTATTAGGTTAGGTAAGTTTAGTTTTACTAAGGTTAGTTTAAATTAGATTAGAATATTTTAGTCAAATTCAAATTTGTTTAACTTTCCCTATGCTTAGCTAAGTCTAGCTCACGCTGAATTAAGTAAGCCTATATTTTCTAGACTAACACAATATGTAACGCAATATGTATTACTACGTATTAACGCAATATGTAATACTAGGTCTAAGTATTAACGCAATATGTATTACTAGGTCTTTCGATTATTGGCGTAAGGAGAAGTTTGTGCAAGAGGGGGTTTGCCAAGTTCATATAATTCCAGGTGTTTGTTTACGTATCAATATACTAAACTTTATTTTTGCATACTACCTTGCACATGTGGAGATAAAACTCTAATGTCACTTGCGTACGCCACTGTTTTCGACACTTTAATGCAAAGCTTTGAAATAAATATGAAATCATATTTTTCTTTCCTTGGCGATTTTATTTTGATTTTATGTTTTCTTTATACAAGGATTAGTCATAAGTATTGTAATGTTTTCACAGGTAAGCAGCAGACGCTTGTATACACCGTGCTCATCGGTAAGCACAAAGTCCAACTGCACAAGGAGGTACTGTGATAAGGAAAGTATTTAACACGTACGTCGCACTATGTCAATATATTCAGTAAGTTTTTAGTGCCAGTGACAATGAGTGCTACACGTCTCATACGTAAATTGTTACTGTAGATTTCGAGCTCTGGCGTAACGCAGTTGCAAAAACCCAAACGATTTGTTATGCAAAAGGGAAAGGTGTAGTGAATCATAACACAGCAACTCGCTGTTCCAATAAATTAATGTGGGTTATAAAAGTGTTGAAGACCAGACAAGGTCCAATCAGCTGAGGGTAACATATTCTGAGGTTATATGACACGTCATTGAAGAGAATTCATCCATTATCACACGACGGTTATCTAATCAACCTGGCATGTTCTAGCCTACTGAAGTGTGTCACCTTCACAAGCGCGGGAAAGCCATCAGAATCTGTCTCATTGTGTCACATGAATTGACCCTACGTCAAACTCGGAAGAGAGAGAATGTGTGCCAAAATCCACGTGATGTGCGTTTCCCGAAACGAATTGTCCCTTGCGTCATAAAATGAATGTTCTTTCTAAATCACAATTTGCAAAAGAGGTTAACTTTAGATGGATAAGTTTAGAAATGGCCATTAAACAGTCCCAATTCGAACCTAAAGCCATGCTCTGTGTGTGCTGGAATTTATCTCGAGGTAGATAGTAACGGATGTACCATAAATGGCGATTTTTATTCCGAGCAGTTGGATTAAAAGGATGCTGCACTGCCCCAAAATTATCCTGGGTTCACGAACTAATAGCTCGGCTTGCTGCAAAACAATTACGCAAAACCACATTCGCTAAACGTAATATAAACTCCAGAAAGGGCGAACTCTGAGGAAATGAAATGTATGAAACGAAATATGAGTTTTACGTCCCACGATTATGCCGGTTAGGCTAAAGGAGACGGTGATGATGAGTAATGAATGAAATGGTGGAATGAAGAAAGTGGGAGGAAACGGGAAAACCCCGAAGAAACAAACGCACAGGGTGTTCGGCCACCACAAAGTTCACTTGAAACTCTGAGGAAATCTGTGGATAGAATATAAATGAAATGAAATGAAATCTTTGAGTTTTACGTCCCACGCTTATGCCGGTTAGGCTAAAGGAGACAACGATGATGAGTAATGAATGAAATGGTGCAATGAAGAAAGTGGGAGGAAACGGGAGAACCCCTAGAAAACCCACGCACACGGTGTTTGTCCACCACAAAATACACTTGGCGGGGGCTGGGATCGAACCCGCGACCCCAAGCACCAGAGGTGAACGCTCTACCACTGAGCCACCGCGGCCCCCGAATAGAATATCGCCTACCAGAAACACACTTGGCCTGAAATTGAACCAAGGACTCCTTGCACTAATGATAAGTTTTTTTTCACTGAATTAAGAATCTGTGCACCAATAGAAGATCTAAGATGGTAAAGATGTCATTTTTGAGGGTTGCGAGTGGGATGCACAAAATATTTGTCATGGAATCTGAGAGAGAAGAATTTTGCAAGGCTCAAGAACAAAGTAGGAAGGTAATACAAAACATATCTTAAAAATCTTAAAATAGCTGAATTGAACTTTCAGAAGATCAGTCGATATTATCAAAGTATTTCTATATCCATAAACCTTGGATGTTTCAAACGAAAAAGTTATAGTTAGCCACATCTATATTTTAATTTATTTAAAACATGGTTTTGCTCCTAGAACCAGATAAAGCAATGGTTTCATAAAGTAGAATGTTACATTCCGTATCTGAAGACAAGTCCTCGGGAAGTCATTTTCTTTTATGGCGTACAAAGTAACGTACCTGATCATATTCTATCTCACTTCACATTTCTCGCTTTTCCCTTTGTAACACAAATAAGGTAACCGTAGACTCGCTTTCAGCATGTTCCCACGTCTCACGTAATTTTAGTTCAGAGACGAAGAAGCGCTGAGCAGAAAGCCACGAGAAGAAAAGATATGAAACGTGCATCTCCAACACATTAGGCTTTCTATTTGTCACAAAAAGAAAGAAAAGAACATTACAATACAAAGAAACTCGGTAACTATAAGCCTAAGAATATGATCAGTATGAAGATGAATATTTTCCATCTGATATTTGTCTTTCCACGCATTTATTTAGTTGCTTCATTATTTTGCCTCCCTTTTTCAACAAGTTGATGACTTTCCTATTATTTTCTTTACTTTTAAAAACATGCTGATGCTAGAAGTTTTATATTTCATACAAAATGCCAAAACGCCCACTTCATCTGTAACTCTTATGCCAATGTTTTTTTTTTTCTGATATGTAATCTAATAGCATCTTAGCGTACAATTTTAAACCCACGTATTAATTGCGCATACTAATACAAAGATGTAAAGAAACTTACAAAATTGCTTTGCTTTTCCAACTGACAAAACTATATTCATTGTTTTAAATAAACACTCACTTTGGTTTTGAAGAGTCAGGTTATCGTTACTGGAACCCTTGATATTGGAACAAAATGAGGAATATTTCATTACATATTTGCAGCGTAGAATGCAAAGAGAATATCTATTCAAAATCTCAAGATTTACGTTTAATCGATTTTGGAGACCTAGTAAAGTCTTCAAAAGCGAACCAAACCCTATCCTGTCTTAGAATATCGAATTCCCAAAACCTTGCCTTATTTGCAGACTAGTGTCCAAGGAGAACACACACACACACACACACACACACACACACTAAAACACACACACACACACTCATACACACACACACAAAACACATGCAAACACACACAGGTTATATTGTACCGAGAGTGAAATAGCTCAAGTGGTAAAGCGTTGACTTCGCATTCTGGAGGTCGTGGGATCGATTCCCGCTGCCGAACATCCTGACTGGCGTTTTCCAGGGTTTTCCTAAGTCCTACCTGGCAAATACCGGGATGATACCTAGTAAAATAGGCCCTGGTCGATACCTTCGCAAATCCTTTCCATTGTTGTTGTTGTTGTTAGATATCCACAAGGGAAGTAGCAATGAGCTCATATCGAAACCTACCGTAAAATTTCACTCAGAAGAAGGAAGTCCCACAGAAAGACCACACACAAAAAAGCAGCTGCGTTTTTGAAGTGGAATTAACCAAAATGGCAGATTGAAATGTCGCGTATCCATGTCGACAATTGCAGAATACGTTAAGTACCACCTCTTGCAAACGGGCTGTTAATAATAAAAATTCAATAACAACAATGTGGGTACATACTATACCTCAGGGGAAGTCGTGTGGTAAGGTGAACCTTGACGGTCGCCGCGATCTTGAAATCCGCAATCTTGAATGCAGGTCAAGTTTTGTAAATAGGAATAGGTCAATATGATACATGATTTTGGGCTAGAATTTAACAGAAAAACAATGGTAGCAATAGTTTTAAGATACGTGCATTTGGTAAAAAGTTACAGGCATATTTATTGTGTATGTTTCCATGTGTCCACCTCCGGAATGAAGCAGCTGTACAACAATTTGTAAAATACAAAAATATAGGGAACACCCTGTATATTTTCCCAATTTATCCCAAATGTTGTTGAGCAAAGCTACACACTTGTAGGAGATTAGTCGGCAAATTTGGTCCGAATTGGTTGAATAGGAGCTGAGATAAAAGCCAGACAAAACGAAAATTCCATTGGAAAGTACAAAATAGTTTAAACACCATGTAGATGTTTTCTGATGATTTGCTTGAAATTATGGCGGTCACAACTAATACTTTTGAAAGACTACTCTGAACATTTGGTTCAAATCGGTTGAATAGGAGCGGAGATAGAACATATAATACGAAAATGTAGCCAAAATCGCTGATAACAAAATCCTTATATTAAATGCTGTATGTGTAATTTTCCTTTTGTCTGTCTCACAATACAAATATGCCTGTAACTTTTTACCAAATGCACGTATCCTAAAACTATTGCTACCATTGTGTTTCTGCTTAAATTCTAGAACATAATCATGTAACATATTGCCCTATACCTATTTACAAAACTTGACCTGCATTCAAGATGGCTGCCGTCAAGTTTCATCTTACTGTACGACTTTCCCTTAGGTATAGTATGTACCCACATTGTAGTTATTGACTTTTTATTATTAACAGACCGTTTACAAGGGGTTGTACTGAACGTATTGTGCAATTGTCGACATGGATAAGCGACATTTCAATCTGCCATTTTGGTTAATCCCACTTCAAAAACGCAGCTGTTCTTTTTGTGTGTGGTCTTTCTGTAGGACTTCCTTCTTCTGAGTGAAATTTTACGGTAGGTTTCGATATGAGCTCATTGATACTTCCCTTGCCAGTATAAAATGGCCTCTGAGCTGTATCTGGTGATTGTTATATATATAATTTCAAGTTTCTACGCTTTATAGTTTCGCTGATCTGGCAAAGGCCTCAACAGTTATTTAAGTCCCCCATCCCCCATTAGAATATTTGATTATCAAAACAACGCTTTATTTTTTGTCATAAAGTGCAAGGAGAAAGATTATTTTAAAAATATCAATATTTTATAGCTAGGAAATTAGCGATAGTAAACAAAAAAAGAAAAAAAAAACTTCTTAATACCCCACATCCTTAGGATATGCATTTCCAGAAAAACGATGCTTGCATCCTAAGGTGTAAGGATTATACTTATTCAAATTTTCAAATATATGCGGCTGATACTTTTGGAGATAAGAATACGTATTTCGCAAAACCTCGCCTTATTTACAGCTCAGGATACAAGGAGAACATTTTACACAATCTGTTGATTAACAAATCAAAGAGTCAGTCAGTGAATTTACTCTTGTACATTTAGGGCTTTAAGAGGCACAATGGTTCAGTGGTGGAACACTTATCTCTGGTGTGTGCATGTGTAGTCCCTGGCTCGATCCCTGGAGAAGTAAGTTTTTGGTGGACAACATCGTTTCCGCTGGTTTCCCGTTTCCTCACACTTTGTCATTTCACCAATTCTTGCATCATCATTTACGTACCTTAATCATCGTACTCCTTAACTCATACACATGGGACGTTAAACTAAAAGATTTCACTTCATATGTGGCTTTCAAGTTCACGCTAAAAAAATGGATTTTGTAGCGTGTTGTTTTGAAGTAAGAGAGTAAACCTTTCCAAATTAATAATAAAAATTGAAGAGTTTGGTGCAAGAAGGAGGTACCGGGTGGAGCTGCCTCATTCTTGTACCAAACGAAGCGCCTTTTTCTTTTGTATGTGATAGGGTGTGCAACTCAATATCGCCACAAAGTGGAGCTGCCTCCTTCTTGCACCAATCCCTTCAATTCTACAGCCACATAATTGTCCTTATAGCACCACAAACAAATAAAATCTATCAAAATCAAAAGTAAATAAATTTCCTAATTCCAGTAGATGTCTAGCGGTCCTGGGTTCGATTCTCAGTAGGGACACTAAGTCGAGAAATTGTAAAAGCTTTTTTCAGGCCAATCATCATGAGCGAGAGTTTCCTGGGTTTTCTTCATTCACAACAGAGAAATTCCGGGATGGTACCTAACTTATGGGTCCCAAGCTGCTACCTTCCTTCCCTTTTCTCCGACAGTGTGATCGCCGAGTGACGTCATCCCTCAAACGTGATGGGCTAACATGGCCATATATACCGAAAGCCCAGAAATCTAAATTCTAAATCCTTGAGTAGGTTTGTTACTGCAAGTATATAATATCTACGTCTACTTGTGTCTTTCATATATTATAATTAATTAATTTATTAGTGTGTATGTATGTCCTTGGTCATACGCAAGGCTGTATAGGACGAAGAGTACAAGTTAAAGTTGGATCTAATGTAATGTATTTGATGCTCTTTCACCTAGATTCGAGCCCTAGAACTTTTGAATCAAAGACTCACTCTAGCCATTTTACTACCGATGAGTACCCGTAATTTGTAAATTCTAGTACAATATGCTATTGTTCATTATATCTTTTAGTTTAAAGTAGCCCCGGTCGGACGATTTTGTTTGAAGGAACTTTAACAATATCGTTGTTTCTATTTCATAGCTCAATATATTTTGCCTTATTCCTATTTAGCTTTTATTTCAGACGGGGTTAGTTCGCCCTCATATTTTTTTCCCGCCAAACGTAGACGTAGATACCCGTGAGACTTTGTTAGATCACAAATATTTGCTTATTGAGATTTAGCCTTTTCTTTTTCTTTCTTTTAGCATCGAGGTTATATGATACGTGGACCTTGGGTTTAACATAGGATCCGGTTTACCGTATTGTGCTCAAATATTTTAATTCTCTCTATTGGGAATCAAGAAGTTCTGAGATCTCGCCGTGGCAACCACATTGAAGGTTATCATCTGCTTCTTCCTCAGTCCGAACTGGTAAATATTAAGCTGATGCTTTCTACAAATGGGCCTCAACAGATTCGTTCTAAAATCTTACTATTTCAGTTTTCTAAATTGATTGCAATATTACAGTGATTTCATCTGTGCCTGCTAATAATGAAAGATGAAGCATGGTTTCGAATTTTATGTGTGATATGGTGTCCTAGGTTACAGTAATCAAATAAGTTGCATTCCTTTTCCATATTAGTGAAAAGTAACTCCCTTCCTATTGTCCCTTCAACGATTCGAAAATAACCACTCTCTCACAGTTTCAAGTTACTTTCAGACATGATTGTGTCAGAACGAATAGTCTATATGAACATTATATCCCAATATAGAAACAATATAGGGTCTAAGTAGAATGGAACACATATTGAAGTAATTTTATAAAAATGATATTGACATTTCAAGTTTATTTGTAGTACAACTTGACAGGGCAATCCTTGTTTGTTGCTTCCATATTTTTATGCCAGAGGTAATACCCTGTTTTCTTCAATGCTTCCTGAAGCTAACTTTCAATATTCTTCAATTTCGTTTAAGTTTTTCCTGAGAACATAGAAAATGTTTCCTACTGACATCTGCTTTTATCTACATCTCTTTCTTTTCTTTTCTTAACGAGTTCTATAATCAAAATTCTGAGCAGTAACATGCAATAGTACAAGCCAAATCTCACGAAGGGTTTCCTTGATTTCAGTGTTTGATTCTTTCAAGATTTCTGGTGTTACAGCCTATAAATGTTGCGTGAAGCGTAGTAAGTATATCGAATAGAAGTCTAGCGCAAGCGTGTGCTATGTATTGGTGCATATAATTTTTAGTAGATTCTCAGTGAGTTGAACGGCTTTACACTGGTTTGGATTACATCTTAAATTATATGTCAACGTATTAAATAGCCTGAGCACTGAAAATGCACGCCAAACTTCAAGAAACTAAAGTCAACTAATTTACTACCAATGAAATTAGATGTAACTTTTCACTTTCTAAATTGAAGTTTATTTCCTATGAATTTGGAGATAACTGTTTACTTTCTGATTAGAAGTTTACTATCTTTGAATTTCGAGGTAACTGTTTACTTTCTAAATTGAAGTTTACTACGTATGAATTTTAAGGTAACTTTTGACTTTCTAAATGAAACTTTAATACCTATGGATTTAGAGATAACTTTTGCATTCTACATGGAAGTTTACTACCTACCAATTTACAGATAACTTTTTACTTTCAAAATGGAAGTTTACTATCTATAAATTTAGAGATAACTTTTTACTTTCTAAATTCAAGTTTACTACCTACTAATTTAGAAGCAACCTAGACACTTATAATTTAACATGGCAGTGGTTTGGATCTCATTTTGTGTACCAATTGAAAAAAGTCAATTTTAGTGTGAAGTACTTAAGTAATTATGAACTATCACTATAGAGAAGTAACAATCACGTCACTTCTAAAAAGTACCCAAACTTGGATAAATTTCTAATTGTGCTCTTTATACTTAAGTATGTTTAAAATACTCTCATTGGATTCAACATGCTCAAATTAATATATAGAAAAGCGCTTTTAGAAATTTGTATGATTGCGCACTTTTAAAAAATACCTTACTCTTTTGAGAATAGAAAAAGCCTTTCAAAGGGTACTACTCACATGAGCCTATCATGTCTCCAAGCAGGGACATGTGGAGGGAAATATTGATTTTTGGTGAAAAATCCCTTTTTTCTAAGTTGGGGTCCCTTTGGACCACACCTGTGTTAACGCACAGATCTCAAAATAAACTGAAAAGTACTAAAGGTATTTAAAAGGTGTATACGAACTTTCAGGGGTTCCATCTTGAAAAGTAAGGGGGAAATATTTACTAATGTGCTAAGAATATCCCCACAATACCCCATATTCCCACATAAAATAGGATCTCAGGTAAACATTTCGTGAGGCATCCCTATCTTAGGATCATGTTTTGTACCTCATTCTCTTCAAAATAGAACAGTATTTCAAGCGGTACCATTCAAATGTCTGCATCTTGTATCTGAGGCGGGAGTTTTGTTAAAATCGCGAAAAAAGACATTTTTGTTAGAAATATTTCTTTCTTTATCTTTTTGCTCATTTGGTCTCCCCGTTGCAACGCAGATATCTGAAACAAATATGAAAATTGCAAAGGAGTACACTGAATGTATGTACAAAATTCCGATCTTGTAGGTGCAAAAGCAAGTCCGTAAAAAAATAACAAAAATAGCCCTAACAAGATTTTTGTTTTAGTTATGCGTTATCATCCCGTATGACTCGACGAAGAAAGGCGGGAAACCATACATAACATGTTCTACAATGTCTTTAGGCTTGAAAACAGCGAAAAACGTAGTAAAAAGCTTTATTAGTACTGTACTTTTTAAATCGAATAATAAAGATACTACCCTATCGTGTCAAAATCAACGATATAATTTAAAAAGGGTTTGTGGTACATTCAACCAAACTTTCATTTCTTTTTTTTTTTTTTTGACTCAGATGACTCTAATGAAAATTATTATTTTGGATTGAATTGAGTTGACATTAGTTTATTACAAAAATATTTTATTCCATTTTAATGTTATTTAATAGTTAAACCTGCAATTAATTACAACTAGAAGCTAGTTATTACAAGACAAAGTAGCAGCTATACACTGTACTGAGAGACAAACATATGTTTCTGTATTAAGATAATAAGAAAACGTTTGTTTGTGTTACTCAAGTCAACACACACACACACACACATATATATATATATATATATATATATATATATATATACAGTATATAATATTCCATTACAATTTCACTTCATTAGCGCACTTGAGAGACCGGCACATCTTAATGTAAAGCACTGCTAAGGGAAGCCTTATAGGCAATTGGTAAGTATTATTAAATTATTATTTAAAAAATAACCATGCCCTCTAGCAGTTGCCATGGATACTAATGAAACACAAATTACATTGCATGTAATAAAACAAAGGAAGACACAAAAATGCTTTAATTTAACATAAAAAACATGAAGAGAAAAAAATAATAACAAAATGTTAAATGTGAACGTGTTTCCTGAAACAACGGAAATCACACGTAGATTCTCTAGTTTATATTAATGTGTAATTGGGAAATACAAATGCTTAATTGATGTAAAGTGGCCAAATTCATGAATTCTACTTGCTTTTGTACCATGATTTTGGGGGCACGGTGGCATAAATGGTAAGGCGCTTACCTCTGTTGTGGGGGTCGCTGGTTCGATCCCCGACCTTGTAACTTTGTGGTGGACAACCTAGTGACCGTTCCTTTTTTCGGGGTACTCCGTTTCCTCCCACTTTTCATTCCATTAATTCTTAAATCATCATTCAGTTGCTTTAATCATCGTATTTCTTAGCCGATAGAGCATAACCGTGGGACGTAAAACTCATATTTCATTTCATTTTATGCCATGTATTTATTAATAATACCCTTTATTAATAGCTGCTACCAATATGTACAAGAGCCTGGGAATATTTTAGGAGACCTTTCTAGTACTGAAAACTAACAGAAATACGCAAAGATAGACTGTTTTCAAGATTTATACATAAAACTGTCACAATTATGGACTGAAAAAGTTGTCTTGTTTTTGGTACACTTCAATTACCTAACTTAAATAGTATAAAATAAAAAATGGGATTGTTTGAATTACCAAAGAGATGTCAAATTGTGTCTTACTAAGTTTTCGTGTATGTATTTCCATAAAGGCTATGGAGTAGTATTATGAAGAAATGAAGCTATGGTGTTTAAAAAGTTTTTGACGGTCGTTTTCCTTACACATTTAGTTTGAGAACTTATGAAGCAAATAAGCAGTGGTTGCTTTAATATAATAATAAAATCATTTACGTTCTATTATATTTGCAAAAATCATATACGTAAATTTCTTTATTCACTCCATCACATTTAACGGGTGCCCAGTCCTAACACTGAAGACACATGATCCACATTTGCATACCATGATCTTCACTTCCTTAAAGAAGTTCATTTCCTTGTGGAGAACATAAACAAAACATCAGTGTCTGAAGGAGTAATCTGTTCAGAATGTAATTAATCAGATTACATACTCCTGTAAGTATACATTCTGCATCTTCATAAACCATATATGAAAACCTTTTCTATATTTCATGTTGTCGATCTCTCCACTTACAAATCTTTTCGCATATTTTATAGTGATCAGTTCCGGATTTTATTCCACCTTTTCCCCCTCTTTAACATGAGTTTGTTTTATATCTGCAACCGTTAAATATGGAATATGATCAGCTACTACAGAATGTATTTGTCGCAAAATACTCAATTAACCTCTCATATAGCCTAATAAAATATTGGATATGGAGCCGATTTAGAGTCACGAAAAGGGGGTGCAGAATAAGTCTTAGCACATGGCATAGACAAATGTCGTAGTTTCGAAAATAAAGCTTATAAAGATCTATCGACCAAACACAATATAAATTACATTTGCTGATACTTAGATTTCATTAATCAGAAGAACACGAAACACTGTCAATATATTTAGAACACTGTTAACATATCTAAGTTCACTTTTACTCTTTACGATGGATTGTTACTTTCATTATGCTAGTGCCCTTAGTTTTGTACCGTATTCTGACATACTACAACGAGATACTTTGTATCGATTGATAATTACCTGTATTTTTGGGCAGAAAGTGCTTCTACATAAGCACTATACCTGATATAATGTTAATTTAAAAATAACAAAAGAAGAATGTTTTTAATATATGTAAGAAATATACATTATTGTATAATTGGTTGCTAAGTAGTTGTTTATAGATACATAATTAACATGTTTGATTGCAAAACAGCTTGTGTGAATATACGTTAAAAGAGAATCAACGAATAAATTATTTACTACTCATCATCGACTTGTAATTTCAGTATAAAAGGTGAGAATACTAGTGGATATAATTACGGAAGATATTTTAAGGTGTGAACAATTACGGCCACTAAAGATTTACTTATGTTATTAGCCGAACCAGGGTTGGCGACCACCTTTGGTGAGTCGTTGTAATACGAATATAAATTAATTCGCAGAACGCTAAGACTGGTATATCATCATCGCTCGTCTGACTGCTAGCGTGCGCGCCTTTGTTGCGCAATATGTCTCATATAGCCTCGATGCTGGAAAGGATCACGAAACTACACTGGTTCAAACAAACAATGAAAAAGCAAGACTATTATGACGATTTTCTTTTGAAAATATATTTCATCAATTTTGTTAATACTCTACTAGTATTTCTTAATCTCCATGCCAAATTTGTTAATAGATGGAAGATCATGGTTATGTGGGTCAGTCATACGTCTGGATAAAATATAAGTCTTAAATAATTACGTATAATTTTAGTCTCGTATTTAGATATAGTTTCGATGCAGCGACCGTTTGAAATTTGGTAGGGGCCAAACAAATACTAACATTCAAACAAATTAAATATTCATATTGAATATTCAATGCAACCTTCATTATAAAATCTACTTTGATTCAATCCAAAGCTATTCCAAATAGCTGTGCTTCATTAGATTTAGATAATTATTAGGTTATTACTCCGCTATGCATTTTTAATTGGACTTCGGATTTCTCTGAACAATATCTGATACTTATGCAACCCAAAATACGCAGCTGTGAATTGGGTGGCCGACATAACGTTTTTAAAAATCTATTAAAGTTTTTAACAGGATTTAAAACAATATAAGCTGTATGAGTAGAATACAAACTGGCTAACTGTATGAGGAAAATAGGCTCCTTCTTGATTAACAGGTTTTCTCAACTGCCAGAAATATTTGTTTAAATTTCTTTTTTAAGTTCAAATTATCAAGGGCGCATAGGAAATAATTAAACGTCCTTGTCTCGTAATTTGGATTTCGTCTATTCTGACTTTTCTTCTGGGATTTTGATAAGTTCTACCAGGGGAATACTGAAACAGTACTTTTAAATTTAGTTCGAACTTGCCTTTCTTACATTTCCCTCCCTTTGTTGATAATTTTTAAAATATTATTTATTTATTTATTTGTTTTGTTACACTGTTATGTTATTGAAACTGTCATAAAATACTATGCGAACACAATATATTTTAATAGCATTTTACTTTTCTGTTTTAACAATATCAAATTTTTTTCTATCATTTCCTATATTAAACTGCATGCTACCACATAGAGCCAATATCATTTATGATGCTCTTGCTACACCACCAACACCTAATTCACTTACGTGGAAGTAAAGAAGGAAACAAACAGGGACACATATGTACAGATCAGAAACATTATCTTGTTTTCGATTTGGAGTATTTAAAGAACTAACTCATAGGGATAGAATGACGTCATCAACCTCTGACGATATAAATGTGATTGAAAGTGTATATATATAAAATTAAAAATATTGAACAGACAACCTCACTCATAAGACACAAAGATCACTTTTTTTTTTTTTTTAAGTTTAGTATCCTAATCTTTTTGATTAGGGCAAACTGCAAAGAACACACACTGCGAGGGACGTTTGAAAGCAAAAAGTGGATAATAGATTTGAACGTCATCAACGTCATTCAAGTATCACACAAATAGTCATCAAAACGATTAAATATTTTATCCGTTTGAAAGTTCCCTTCCCAGATTAAGGTGATGATTTATGTGATAATTATCACATGTGTTTTAAACACGACACTTTTTTCAGGTTTTTCCCTGCAACGTGGGTGGATGCCATATATAACCAGGCATATTGAGAATTGATATATTTGATATTTTGTTGAATCAGTTTGGGTTATTAATAAATTTCATTTAATCACACAAGCTAGCAGAATAGAAATAATCAGAAAGCATGAAGAGGGAAAACAGAACAGGAAAAAAAGCTTTACTAATGAACAAAATGATTAGATGTTAAATATTGGATCATTGATAGCGCGCGACAACGTAACTTGGGTGGAGCAATAAAATGTGGATAATAGTTACATTCTAAATAACATTTACAAGTTGTATGTTCGTCACAATACAGAAGAATGAATGGCATCTTTAGGATGTGTGGGTGTCACTCTGAAGATCTGCTATTTCTGTATATATTTTTCATATACAGTCATTGACGTATTTAAGGTGGTTATCAGGCTCAAAGTCCCCGGAATAAATTTTTTCGCATTCACAATAACCCTTCTTACCATTTCTAAGAATTCCATTGACTTTCCATTTTTGCATGCTCTTTGTTCAAAAACTGTATTCCTCAAATTTCATTCAATGTAAGAAATGCGTTCTTTTTTCTTTCTTTCGTCCATTCTAACCTTCTGTTTCTTTTTCTTAGTTGTTACTTTCTTTCGTTTCTCCTACGATACTTTCGACCGTTGTTAGTTGTGATTCAAGTCGGCAGTCGTCAGTAACACCAAAACTAAGAGGAGCTGATAACTGAAACTGGTGTTCCACACCAACTTGCACGGATATCAACATAACGGGACATAACTTATTATAGGAAAGGAATATTTGCATCGTTTAGTTTTAAAGGTAAACGTTTGAATTTAATAAAATCAAGAGGGACGGGGAAATTTGGTAGGCTAAGTGGATCCTTCGTTTTTCTTTTATGAATAGAATAAGATGTTGCATTCACTGTTAAATTTATGTGTGTATCATCACACATAAGATTTACCAGTCTGTAATTCTTGCAATTAAAACTGCAATCAGAATATTTCACCTTCAACTTGTCTCAACATTTTATTTCTGGTAAAAACATACTCAGATAAAACAATATTTCCATTCTTTTCTAAAATTTAATCAGTTAAGTTGAAATAAGATTACAAATATTCCACGTGTGTTTGCAGAAGCGTCATTTCAGATTTGCCTCGGGGATAAGATCCTCCACTCACATACAAGTTTCACGTTTTCTCCTGTACATTAGTAGACAATCGATTAAAATATATTTAATTCTCAAACTGATGTGGGTTATTGCCCCTCTGACTCATCGTGTTGTGCATAGCCCCCCGAAGCAAAATTCTTATATACGCCACTTTATGCAGTACTTAAATGATTAAGTAATCTATTTCAGAAGATTAAACATATATACAGTTGGACCACGACAGCTGGAACATCGATATGTCGAATTCTTTGATAAGTCGATTTTCTTCACATATCCTTGAACTTTAAATAACACTCAGTGATAAAATAACCTCAGAAAGTCAAATGTTTGAGAATTATAACCTCAATAAATCGAATTTTAAGAGTTTCATAATCACATTTAGAAACCTCGGTAACTCGAACTTTATTATCCGCGAATCTCTACGAGTCGAAGTTTACTCTATAAGTCGAATTTCTTTTAATGTGACCTCGATAACTCGAAGCTATAGCTCTATGCTTTTACGTAATTGTCATTGTTTCTAGTCATGTCATTGTTGGTAATGTGTACTGTAATTGTGTTTTACTCATGTTTAGAATATTATTGTTTTACTAGTTATCTTATTTAATTTAAGGAACCTTCACAAATTCTAGTTACAGAAGTTATACAGGGTGGTCCGAAAGTGGGCGTATCCCACATTAGGTGCAATAATATAGTGTTAGATATGGTAGAATGTCTCCCTTTCCCCGGATTGTGTGCTCGCCGAGGGACGTCATCCCTCAAAACGTGAAGGGCTAAATGGCCTTAGATGCCGAAAGCCCAGAAATCTAAATCCCATCCCCCACAGTTACCTTGAAGTCTTAGTAGTCTTAAGAGTCATAAACATCCATGTCGTCACACAGCTGAATTCTGCGGCAAGTTCTCGCAGATGTTTTGTGGAGATACTCCAGAGTCCCGAGAGTAAAGGCGTGTTCCTCAACTGCTCGTAATTCCTGCGTTGTTTGATATCTAGTGTTCCTTCCTTGTTGCTTTATGAAACCCCAGAGGAAATTATCTGGTAGTGTCAGATCGGGACTTCTCGGAGACCAGGCAAAGTGAACTGGTGAAGATGCACAACCTCTTCCAATACAGTTGCAAGGAAACGTATGATTCAGGTAATTGCGCACGTGAATTGCGAAGTGCGCTGGTGCTCCATCCTGCTGTATCACAACAGTGTCTTTGATACCGTGCGTTTGAACAGTGACACCTTTTCTTCCAATTGAGGCCACTCATTAAGCATCTGCAGGTAAGAATTTTTATTAACGTTGTCTTCGAAAAAGTATGGCCCAAACATGCACTCATTCCAGCCCGCACCATCACATATGGTGGGTTTCTCTCCATCTCTTTGCAAAAACGGCGGTTTTCCTTACACCAAATTACAACATTCCGAGAATGCATACTCCCGTAGATAGCACACTCGTCTGTGAAGAGGACTGCCTCATTTGGAAGAGAACGCCTTAAGGAGAGTTCTGCATGCCTCCTTCCGCGCATCTATGTCGGCGTCACTCAGTTCATTCACATGCATTGGACTGTAAATCTTTAATTTCAGATCTTTTAGACCTTCAATCTTAGATCATGTGCCTCATCATGGTGGTCCGGGGAATACAAAAATCCGAAGACCATTTTATACGTGTTGATTTTGAAGGCGACTGCTGCACTGATGCTTCCACTTCACGGCACGTTTCCCTCCGTTTTATCGATCGACCGCCTCGGGGAAAGTCTTTCACACTGTCCGTAGTAAATGCACGTTTTTCCCACCCCAACGTTGCTTTTCTTGGTGGATTAATGCAAAAGCGGTCTGTAAATTTCGCTTTAACAACTGTGTTGCCAGACGCTCAACTTACGTGAAGCCAAACCGCAACAACTAAACTTTGTTCAATGATACATGGACTTCGATCACACATTGTTGATTACTTCAACTACACTGCAAATAACTGTTACCAAGCAGAAAACAGCAGAAAATATATGAACATGGATAGCAATGTTGCCAGGCAATGCCAAGCAATGTTACCAAACAAACGTGGGTAAAACCTAAACCCGTCAGTAACACCAATTAGGGGTACGCACACTTCCGGACCACACTGTTAGTCACTTTTCACAAGGAACGCGGAATACCGGTATCTCGAGTTTTCGTTGTGGTCATCTAGTAGTTTCTCAGTCACTGCTCCAGATGTGTATTTAGACCTGATAAGTATGCTAAATATAGTTTCAATAAGAAAAGAAGGGGAAGTGTTTCTAGTAAGCTTTACACTGCATACGAACCATGGTCGGGTTGGCAACAGAGGAATTTTCCACATTGATGTCCAATGGCTGTTATATTCATTACAGAGACAGTTGATAAATTTCATCTAGAAGATATACATAAAAGTATAAGATTATACAGTAAGTGAAAATACTAGTTGAACCTCTATCATAACTCCATTAGGTCGGGTTCAGTACTTTTACAGCTATCACAAACGTCTGGACAGGTGCAACCCAACTTACAATGACTTTTCAAGCAGTTTGTAAGCCGCTGGTGTACAGAAACAGGTTTCATTTCGCAATTGAAGAACGTAAAAGTCTCCATTTTAATATTAATATCTACTGTTCGGAGGATATAGTCCAATTGGTGCCATATATTAAGGACATGACTCGTTGTAGTATTATTTCACTACATACTTTATATGAAAGAGAAAACCACACTGATCATACATAAGTTAGAAAATGGTTGAAATATACTGAAAATTCAAAATCTGAAGTAATTGAAGGAAATAACTTGGCAAGTCTTTGCCTCCATTCATAGTCCTAATAAAATTTCCCGTCACTCTTGTCATTCCAGCCACTATTTCATTCTGTACAGGAGAAAATCTAGCTTATCACACAGAGTATGAATTGGAATGAGAACTGAAACATGTTAAGAATTGGTCCTGGGTTGGGTTTAGAGCATGATGAAGACAGTGGAAACCCGCTTAGAACGAACGGACTACTTTGCAACGTTAGCTAGAAATATTAGAACTGAATGGTTGTCGGCTTTATAAGAAGCAACGTCATGAATTTAGCGATGGTCCGGAGGTAAAGTAAATGATATGAAAGAAATAGAAGGGAAAGTGGAGTATGGTAAAGGAGGTGAAAATAGGTGCAGTTTATATCAAAATTCGTTCTAACAGGAGAGCATGTTTCTCAGCTTGGTTAGTAATATACTTGAGTCTGCGTGTTTCCAAGTAGTATAAGATACGGGGAAAATATGGATCTCGTAGAGTTCCATAGGTAATTTGATACGAAATGCAATACGTAACCAACGGCCTCGTAGCTTCCCTGATCCCAGAACTCATGTGGAATCCGAATCAGATGCGCTCCTACCGAGAATCAAGCTATGATCTATCACAATCGAGAGGGTAATAAAATAATGCTTCCAGCTCGGATATTTAACTTTTACAATTCTAATAATATTGTTTGCTAATCTAAGTTGAAAAGAAATGAGCTAATAAAGGGTTATTCGAAGAAATATTCTGATGTTAGTATCGAGGTAAATTTAAAAGAGACCTACACCAGGATTTCAGTACACGAACCATGATTAACAAAGTATTCACTCAAACATCTCAATCATTTCATACACTACTTCAAATTTGTTTTCCGTAAAAGGGATTTTTTAGTCCATACTAGATTTTATTTACAGCCAGATGCAGTTGGGTTTGAGCTGCATAATAAACGTATACACGCATGTCTTGCACAACTCGCATTTACGTCACTGTAACTGCTATAAAACAGGTTGAACCTGTGAAATGACATATGGTTGCTATGATTAATAAAAACAATAACAAGGTAATGATGAAATTGCAATAAAAGATAACTAAACAATAACATCTTATGAAGAAAACTAATTAACTTAAATTATGATCATCTGCGTTCATAGGGTGTTAGAGGCTCATCTAGACTTCCATGAAAGGATTTTAAGTAGCTAATTGTTTTTGTATAAACTCAATGAACTAATTAAAGTGTGTGAATGATTAATGCTTAGAGTTTAAAAGCAGACGACCCGGGTTTGAGTTCCGGCAGTTATAAACTTCGTAACATGTCTCAAGTTCGATTCCAGTCCATATTCAGTTTGATAAGCTAGGTTTTCCTCTGTGGAGAAGGGAATAAATGTTTGAATGACGAAAATAACAGAGAATTGGAGTAGGACTATGAATGGATGAAACTGACGTATATTCTTCAATTGCTCCAGAGTTTATGTTTTCAGATTCTTTGAACATTTCCCACTCATGTATGATCAGTGTTTTTTTGTCTTCTCGTATGCAGTATCTAGGGAAATAATACATTATATACAGATATTACGTTTTAAATAAAGTAACACTGATTGGATAATATATTTCAACAGTAGAGATTAATCTTAAAATGGAGATTTTTCTCGTTAATTAAAAGCGCAACAAAACCTGTTTCAGTAGACTATAATCTCATCAAGTGCTTGGAAAGTTAATGTAAGTTGACTTGCATGTATCCCGGCGATAGTGATAGCTGTAACAGTACTGGATCCGACCTAATGAAGCTATAGCAGTCACGGGTTTAACTACTTTTGTCACTTACTGTACAACGTCCATGTCTGCAAAATTTAGATGAGAGATATTAGGCAAGGAATGCATATTTTCTTTTACTTATTTTCTTCTGTTCTTGACTTCTTTAAAACAAAATTCAAGAGGATCGCAAATAGGTTTACTGCCCATTCGGATTTTGTCGAGATAGGTCTAATTTCCTAGAAATTGTCTCTCTTTCCGATCTGAATTTATGAAAACTTTAGAATTTACAGTTTCCATGTTTATTGATAAATTTGGTGTCTATTTATTATTATTATTATTATTATTATTATTATTATTATTATTATTATTATTATTATTATTATTATTATTATTATTATTATTATTATTGTTGTTGTTGTTATTATTATTATTATTTTATAGTATCCACACTATTACACTTAACAGCGGCAGGCAACCAAATATATTCATAGCATGTAGGCCTTATTATAGACAACATACTATTTTTAATTAGTCACATCACATTATATAGGGCCTATATGATTTGATATTTTCACTTTCCTTTTATTAATTAGATAAATATAACTCGCTTTTCACCAAAAAGGCTTATTACATTTTTACGGAAAAAAATTCTGT
Source organism: Thermobia domestica (assembly GCF_964235325.1). NCBI lineage: Eukaryota > Metazoa > Arthropoda > Insecta > Zygentoma > Lepismatidae > Thermobia > Thermobia domestica. The sequence continues at coordinate 361,838,370 of NC_137455.1, forward strand.
CAGTATCCCTCCATGGATGAGTATCCCTACAGTTTGCTTTAGCAGCCCACTCAAATGACTAATTTTCTGTTTACAGATGTTTGGAGTTTCTCTGCTGTAAAATTACTAAAATGTGTTGTTTTTTTCATACTTTAAATTTATCTCTCCTAAAATTTCTCTACTATCTTGTATTTAACGCAGTAGACAACCAAGAGATCTTTGACATTAAATTGTATATAAATTAGAGTTTAAATGCTGTGGCTTCGAACCTCTCTGAAGACATGAAAGTTTTAAAAACTATTCTTAGCATATGTGCATTTAAGTTACACCGAGTAGTGTCAGTAACAAATAAACCCAGTTAATAACATAACTGTTGAGTTCGGTATATACCATAGCTTTTAAAAAAAGTAGCCTTGTATTCGGAAAGCATTGAACTCGATTTCTGCTGCCAATTATATTGATGTTCCAGGAATTTAGTATAGAAGCATCATTTATGGACGAAAGTGAGAGCAAACTCTTTTCTGACTTTGAGATTAATAATACTGCAGTAATATAGTAATGAAGACTTGATAATCTACTCATATGAATGCTTGAATTTTAACTGTTCTAAAAACTATATACGTATATGTGCATAGCGTATAGCGATTCTCATATTTATAAGCTCTTTCTTCCGTAAATTTAAGATAAGTATATACTGGAATATATATATATATATATACTTTTCATGAGATCAGCGAAGTCAAGCATTTTCGAGTGAGCTCAGAGGAAAGATAAGTGACCATTCGTAGTCACCAGCAAGGGTGGATCCTGGACGGGCTTCAGGGTGGGTGGTGGGTTGTAATACTGCTACTTAGAGCTACTTTTAAGAGCTCCAAACTCTGGGATGGGTTTTATTTATATATAAAATAAGAAAGGTGCGGGAGAAAATCGGTGTAATTGCCCCCTCGATCCCCCCCTGGTCACCAGATTATATTATGGTTTACACTTAGCATCTTGAAGAAAGTGGGAAGCTACTTAAAAGAAGAAAGGAGCGAACTCGGATCTAGAAAGTCAGCATTAATGGAAAAGAGAACCGATATGCTAAGCACATACGATACCAAAGACATGGGTGCCACAAACCGGCTTGTTGACAATAGCCTAGCTGTTGGGACAAGAATTTATCTTATTTTCTACACTTATAGGTGAAGAATGTCTCCCTGAGAAAAACGGTTTCATTAGACAAATACATAGGTAGTACAGTATATTCAAATATGTAACATTCAATTAATTCGATCGTCAAAATTCTTTCCTAACTTCCGTTGTTATTCTGTTATTCTATCTTCACCTCCGGTTCTTGGGGTCCCTGGTTCGATTCCAGATTGCGCCGTGTGGACTTTGTGGTGGACAAACACCGTGATCGTGGGTTTTCTCGGGATTCTCCCGTTTCCTCCCATTTTCTTCATTCCACCATTCCACTCATCTCTCATCATCACCGTCTACTTTAGCCTAACCGGCATCAAGCGTGGGACGTACAACTTAAAGATTTCATTTCATTTTTTCTGTTATTCTATCCAGTAAAAATGTTGCTTTTCTTGCTTCGCCTAGAATGATGTTAGTAAACAATAACCAACTTGTATCTCGAAAACTTGTAATTAATACTCAAAGTCAATTTAGCATATATAAATGCATACATATACCAGTTTAATGTTTCATGTTATGCACTGAAGCCTAAGGAAAACGGTACTGATAGAGAAAACGGGAAAAAACCCAGAAAACTCTCTTCGCTGTATTGTGATTAACATTGAAATGGAAAACATTATCCGCCTTATGCAGAGTCGTTTTGACATATGATTAGGATCATACTAAAAGCCTGACTACAGCAGGAAACATATGTTAGTCGAACTTATTAGTATAGCACTAATCAAACTTCAGAACGACTCTGCATAAGGCCCTATGTTTTTATCATTTTCTTCTAGAATAGAGGGCTATTGGCAGAGACGAAGCTTATTCTTATGAGGTTGAATCTAGTGTTTATTTAAGGGGATGGTCGTGGTGGAAAAAGCCCATGGACTTATGAAACTCACTACTACTTTAATCGGTCGTCTATAAAAGTCCCCCTGGCGGAAACCTTCTTAAACGATTCCTGGCTGAATCCATTTCAGAAAATCAGTTTTTGTTGTACCTTACCTTTCCTTCTGTGATAGCTATTGTCAGATGGACCCCATACCAGGGGCGGATCCAGGACCGACTTCTGGGGGGGCGGTGGGTTGTCATAATGCTACTTTTAAGGGCTCCAAACTCTGGGATGGATTTTATTTATATATATATAAAGTAAGAAAGTTTCTTCTTCTTTTGGGGGGGGGCAATCGCCCACTGGATCCGCCCCTGCCAAAGTAAAGACTTTCATTACTTTCTTACTCATAGTATGAACATCTTATTTTCATTCAACCAAAACACTTGTATTTTTTAACGTCCCATGATTATGCATCGAGGCTGAGGGACACGGGTCTGATGAGATGGATGATATTGATGGAATGAAAAAAACTAGGGGAAAATTCGCGGTGGGAAGTTGTCCAACACAATGTTCACGCTGCGTAAGCTGGAACTGAACCAGGATTCCCATACACCGTAGGTGAACGCTCCACTACTGGGTCACTGTGGTCTCAATATCCTTGCACCGTATACTTATTTATATTACATAGTTCGGACTTGGATTATAATTACGGGTATAATTATTTTTATCTTTTTAGACGTGTAATCGGTATTTACAGTTTTTCTCGCTAGAGTGTAGACGGTACAGGGTAAAATACTCATAAGCAAACACTTACTATGGAAAAGTTAATTTTCCTGGAAATACGTAAGAAGGTTGAAAAATTTAGAAGTGTCCGAATGATTATATACAACATTAAAACTTGCAGGAAAATCATCAGTATTGAAGCAAAGATCGTTGGTTTTAGTTACAGACTCTGTGAGTGGTTTAATTTATTAACATTACATCTCGAATTAGATATTAAATAATATTCCTTCTTTCATCGTTCTTAAATCTCTTTATACTTTGATAACACATTTTCAGTCAATACAATAACATCTTAATTAATGATAACTGTACACTGCGCAAAGAAAACAAGATTTATTACTTTGAATTAGTGACGGAAAATTTGGTTCTTTTTCCAGAATCGATTCCTTTCAATCTATTCCAAACAGGGATTCGTCCCTTCGCATAGAGTCTTCTGGTTGGGATATAGTGCGTAATTCCGAGTTCCCAAATGATTCTCCAATATGGTTCCTCCTTTCGGCGAAACTAGTCAAACCTCTTTTATGAACTGTTAAGTAATTGGAAAGTTACTTCAAGCAGGAGAGGTGGGAATAAGTACAAATGTAGGTTATAGATGGATTGCCATGTTTCTAGACAGGTGCAGTAGGTTCTATTTCTTCCTGATTTCTTCCTATTATTGTTTGTTATATGCAACGAAGAACGAAAAAGTGAGGAAAGAAGTTTCGATAGTTTCCAGACATGCAAAGTAGGTTAAAAGGGAGTTACCGTAGCCCCGTATTTTAAAGCTTTTTGGGGTTTAAAATGTACATTTTGATAAGCTGTGTCCAATGGCACTTTTTTCGATTTCTGGAAACGACCGCTTCAAGGTCAAATTAGCATCAAAAATAGAAAGTAGGACTATTTGGACAATATGTACTGTACATGAATCATTGATATGCCATTTACCCGAAAATTTAGTTTTGATCCGGAAAATTAACGAAAATGCAAGATCCAAAATTTCAGATTGTCGTTAATTTTTGGGGTCAAAATAGAATTTTCGGGAAAATAGAATATCAGTTATTCATGTACGTGTGAAGAAAGTCTCATAACAACTCAAAACTATGTGCAGGTTAAAAAACAAATTTTCATTTTAATAGGAAATATAATTTACGTTATGTAGCAATTTGTCACCTCAATAACAAACACTTCCTACTTCGAGTCATGGTGAAATTCTTGTAAATGTAATGGTAAGCGGAAGAAATGACGCCACCAAAAACTAGGAAGAAAATGTAGGTGTTCAAATGGAGTAGTGAACTCGAGAGAGTTTGTAAGTGACTAATACAGAAGAAAATTCAACCTCTTGTTTCTTCTCCGAACAAATTTTGGTGAGTATATCATGGTTACGAATCAACAGCACATTTCTATCATTCGACTTCATTACTAATCTTCCTCATATCATAATTCTAACTTCTAATTCAGTATGACATTTGTTATAAACTTTCTCATAAGGAAATAGCGCCAGTTTTGGGTAACTATGTAAATCTGATGTATCTAGTTTTATTTATAAAATTAAGACATTACCATCTTTAAAAAAGTTATTGTTCTATCTAAATTAAATAGTAAAGTTGTTATGAGAATGCTCTCTAAAATTGCTCTCATGCTAACATGTTTATTGTTATATGAAGTAGGTGTAGATATAATCCTGTACATCGACGCCAAGATTTCGATCCAATAAGTTGAAATGCACCTTGTCACACACACAGGTACGTGTTTTCCTTGTAAAAGAAATTTGCTGGTTCGGTGTGCTGATGAGAAACTCCACAGGATTACACTATTTGATACATACCCTCTGATAATTGGTACCCTCTGATAATAGATAGTTAATCTATGCATAAAGCCATATGATTTATCATACTGATCACGCAGTATAGGTACAGACAAAATAACATATGATTACTTGATTTTAATCGAATTCTTTCTAACTTTTGAACTCTTTTTTTTTTAACTTTTGAACAGCTTCTTCTAAATTATATTTTACATTAAAACATTTCAAGTATTATTATCATTAATATTCACTATACATTCATAATCGTCGAATACTTTTCATTACATTAAAATAATTCATATTCCATCAACATTACTTAACATTAGATTCCATCGAGCTGTTTCCAAAAGATAACATTAGACATTCGATATACTCATAACTTGAAATCATAAAATATTGTTTCTCACCTATGTATCTTCTTAACCGCATACAGTATCAGAGGCAAAATATTGCTACAATACAGTTGGACTTTGCAATACATGTCGATCCGAGGCTTTGGTTAATTTAGAGCTGCATATTTAATCTAAATTATCCAGCACAAAACACTAATTTACACGTACATCCTCAATTCGACTATTATTTAATAACGATTCGAAAAAAGTTTTCTTACATTTTAATTTTAACATCATATGATGCGGACCAGAACACTTATTACCCTTCTTCAGAATATCCTGTAATGCGATGGTGTAGATGTACAATAGCGGAGCATTACAGAGTTGACTTACGTTAATATGGGTATGCTATGTAGATGTACGTAGTTTCTATTAAATTGTATTCAATTAAATAAAAGTGTAGTTGTCAAAACAGGTGAAGAAATTAGCAAAAAAAAAAAAAAAATTCATTTTATTCATCTTACTTTTCGTACCTTTTCCGTTTCTTTCTTTTATAATTTCAAATCCTGCTACTGAACATTTTACAACACTAGTCACTTGAGAAACCCTCTAGAAGATGACCACTTCTAACGCCACGGAAACTGATTGGTCGTTATCGCACCCAATCGCTTTGGAATAAACTAACCAGGAGCGTCATTTGAGTAGGGCAGGGAAATCAATTGGCACCTCCTTGAGTTTGAGAAATTAAGAAACACATGCTTTCTTATAAATTGTATACTAATTTACTAATTTAAAAAAAAAACTGAAATTCTTACGTCGACAGACAATCTTGGTCTCCCACTACTCCGTGTGAACTCTATAGTGACGCTACTGAAACTAACATCAACAACTTAACTTAAACTGACTCTCACTGTGTTCTACAGGTTAAGGCATTTGCTATCTAGCATTAGTTAGAGCAGTGGTTCCGAACCTAATTTCTATCACGATCCCATTTTATGACCCCCTCTTGCCAGTGACCTCCTTATAATTTCTGGTTTATGATAAGCTTGAGTGGGATACTTAATGTACTGTTGCGGAGATCTCACGATATCCATCTACGTCTAATAGTAGAATACATTTCTTGTATGTAATAATAGACACACTAACTTCCCTAAAAGCTAATGGATTAAAACCAAATCTGGTCAGTTCATTCATATTACAAATATCGAATCCGATCCGTCATATCGTACTGTTTCAAAATAGAGGCCCTTTGAAAATTTTAAATGTTCATTAACTCCTTTAATATTGGGTCATATGGTAAAAGATAAAGTGATTTCTAATTTTGGTTAATAAAACTTGGACAGATGTTTATTTTGTATTTTAAATGACTTGATAATGTACATCACGAAGATTGAACCGGGCATTGCCGCACTAGTGAAATCATACCATGTTCGAGTATCACATTAGCTTTCGATTTTAATTGTATTTCAATATGTAGGTTCACTTGCATTTGTATTTTTCTGTTATTACAGTATGCAGTTCTCATTAGTTTCATATCGTTACTCTTTCATTTAATTTTTTTTTACAACCAACCCTCCACTTGTTGAAAATGAAACTTGATCTATTTTTGTTGTTCTGAACAGTATGTATAAAAGTAAAAATATACCTATCAGAACAAACTTCAAAATAATATTTAAAAATATTTTCCGTTATTAGATTCTAATAATGTTTATCTCTGTCACTCATCTTCGCGACCCCCAGGTTGAGAAACCCTGAATTAGAGGATTAGATTCTCGTGGTTGTTTAATTAAAGCACCAGTATATGAAACAAATTAAATATACAAAATACGTTACTGTGTTAATGTTGCTTTATTTACTTAATTTTATAAATTTATTTTATGGATTTACACACACACACACGCAAACACATACGTATACAATCTGCAAATGGGAGGTATCATTATGTAATTGTGGGTTATTAATCTAATAAACCAATTAATTATAAAATTTTCACCTGCTGGTTGCAAAAATTAAAAATAAGCAGGATGCATACTTACTTTGTAAACATACACAGACAAAATTTATATAAAACTAATATGTGGTTTTGTTGTTTGTAATATAACTCAACCCATCTTTCTGAATTGAAAACGATTTTCAGTTTTATCAATGTTCCTTTGACACTATGTTTACAAGAGTAAATTGTTTACATGTCTGACATTTGAAAGGAAAAAAAATAATCACAACATTAATTACTTGTTTATGTATTCTGCATCAGCTGATATTTGCCACTCTCATTTCTAATGAATAATTTACGTTATGGTATGTAGAATATTTTGATAAGCTAGATTTGTACCATAATCATGATATTTTTGAAAATTACGTAGGCGAAGTAATCGTAATTGCCTTATTTTTTAAAACACATTTTAAAGATTTTCTTATGTCGACCATGGAGTATGGTTTGGTAGGGTGGTGTCTTGGAGACAAGATATTGTGGAAGGGAATGGTCTTTCATGATGATTTGTGTACCCTACAACTGCACCGAATTCTAGTCCCGATCGCGTTCCTAAACCTACCTTTATGGAAGGTGTCATCGAAATATAAACCTTTTCCGAGGAAGTCCTGAGGAAACCAGTCATCGCCATCCATGCACTTCAAAGAACTAAATGATGCCGGCATTGAAAGAATTTTGTTGTATAGATTTTATAGTATCAGACAAAATATACTGTAGTTAGGTATGCTAAATGGATAAGAATGTTTAGGGGTCATTAAATTGTATTTTGTTATTTGTATGATTTTGATATATCTAAAGAAAACATAACACGCCACAATTACAATATATTTTATCTGCATTAGTGGCCGAAGAAAAAGGAAGTTCTGGTTTCTAAAACTCCTTTGAAGAAGAGGTTATGACAACATTAATATTTATCTAATGATAAATGCAAATCTATACACACACACACACACACACATATATATATATATATATATATATATATATATATATATATATATATATATATATATATATTAGGGTGGTCCATAAATTAAAGAAAAATATTTTTTCTGAATTTCACTTGTGCATCCCTCACATTTATTACACAACTAAAAATAGATACACTGGTAAAATTTTAAATTTTACAACAATTTTTAATGGTTGCGCAAGCCGATTGAAATTTTGAACGCTATCGTCATATACACATTTTTACACATATACATATGTATTAATATACGTATATTTTGTTACACACATTGTTATATACATATTACACGATTATACGTAAAAGCACATTATTGTTGATTATATTTACATTATTAAAACTTTGTAAAATTTATTTGTTTTCTTTATTTTTACAGTTCACTTTCACATATTGAGTTTTACTTAGACAGGGTGTTCTTTGAATACTATGGATATTGCTTCCTGTATTCCGCAACAAGTTGCAAATAGGTCTTTTTTTGTTCCTCGTCGTTTGCATAATACCATTATACAGTATTCTTGTGTGATGGGAACTTCATGTTCTGCATGATCATTAACTACTTGCATATGTTTCACTACTTTATATCCAGCTAATTAGTCAGTGTTGGATTTTCGTGTATCCGGATTTCGTGCAAGAAATGCTGTTCGACAAGAGAACCGCATCGTGTTCTTCATTACCACATTCTCGATCTTGGCAACCTGTAGTAAAGCAAGAGAATCTCAAGGTATTTGCAGGGGTTTTGGATGCTCATCATTGCTGGTATCTATTTAAGTTTTTCACCATTTCTTGCCTTGTTCATTCGGACAGTTTGTTATCGAAGAACGCCTAGCCAATGAGTTCTTCGCCCAAGTACCAGAGATGACCACGATTTTTTTCTGAGCTTTGTAAACAGTTGGCTTGTCTGTTTCGTATTTAAGAATGTTTTTCAGGAAGTCGAGACCATTTCTTGGAGGAGATGTAACAACTAGTGATAAGAACCATGCTTTCATATAAGTACGAACGTATATAAAGTAATCAAACATTTTTTTGATGAGTAAGGTTGAATGTGTCTCTTAAATGTCATATTTTGAATACGTACAGTGTCTTTGCCATGCATCTGGCGTGGTGAATAGCTCCAGGTGCCGAAATTTGCACTTCACGTTGCGAGATTCCTTCATTTGGCTGGTTACATTAAAGATGGCTACGTGCGAAATCTATAAATTCAACCTTGATAGTGGCCAAATCTATATTTCATTCTACTGAAACATAGCATGTGTGATCCAAGGAGTTCCAAGGTTCATTGAAACGCTTGAATATTGCTACGTCTGGACCGAAGGTACACCTTCCCCATACATCCCTTAAAAGCTGCAGTCAAAACTATCTCCAGTGTGTGGTGATGACAATCTAAATACAAAAGGGCTTTTCTTAATTTCCTGCTCTATTATGACACAAGTGCCGCTGTAGCGACAAGTATTGCTGACAGTTGTACATTGCATTTACTTGGCGAATAATATCGCATGACCTCAAAGCTCCTAGCACGGCATCTGCTTGAGTTTGTCCAGTTCCAAGTCTCAATTTCGGGACTCTGAACAACTGAATTTTTTTCACATGCCAGATACTACTACAAGCAGGCAATCGATGGTTTCTTTTCCTTTATGTCTGGTAGAATTTTGCTATCCCAATGGACAACGAGGGCGCTTGTTGCTTGGAATTTGCTCTTTATTGCTCTTTGTTCCTCGATTGCGCTCGCGAGCTCGTTTAATGGATAAACGACTGAGGACAACTTCGTCCAGATTGTGGCTCAAACCTTTGGCCGTTGCTGCTATAACAAAAGCTGCTTCTCTGTCAGTTAATTTCGATTTACCTAACATAAAAGCAAGTTCAGGAGTAACAACTTTCTTCCAGGTTTTCTGCAGTGTTAGTGGCAGTGTTAGCACTAGTACTTCCCCCCATCAATTGATGTTTTCGTAGCTTCTTTTTAGCCTTCTTGGCTTCCTTTTGATGAAGAGTTTTGTCCACTGGCATAATACAACCACGTCTTTCCTCTTCCTTCTAAGCAATGAGGAAGTTTTCGCCTTCCTTACTTTTGATTAGTCTAAGAGCATTCGCATGTGCTATATCAAATAAATTATTCAAACTTGCAACAAATGTAGCTTCGTTCTCTATCTGTTTGCTAGATTTTCGGTTCTTGCTTTCCTTGAAATTTGTCCATTGGTCCCTCAATCGGTTGAGCTGGGCAGTTGCATGTTTTCCTCACGAATTAAGATACGAGCCTTTTAACAAAATTGTTCAGTTTCTCGTATAACATCTCTAGTACTATCATGGATTATTTTTTTTTTTAAAAAAAAAGTTAGATGATGGTGAAAAAGTACACGCAAAACATGCTATTTGAAGGTAGCTTACTTCCGGTCAGAGTTTTCTTATCTGTTCCTAGTAAATAAAGTCTAGTTGGCTTCTGCCATGACAGTAACGAAGTATATATCAACTGTATTCCAAACTCACTATCATACCACAGACAAGTCAACACTGCACCGCCACTCTTCTAGCTTTTGCTATGGTAAACAAACGGGAGCAATCAGCCCCTACGATTCGGTATTATCAGCTTACTGCCACAAAATGTCTCATCGACTGTGGTGCTCCTGGATTATAATCGTTAAACAAATGAAATGCACGTGTCGCCACCCGAAAACAAATTAAGTGCGACTCCAACTTAACAATTGAGATGAAACAAGTCATGATTTGCTGAACTTGTAATGTAGACGGATACAAATACGTCATTACAGTGAATATTGTTTAAAATTTGTAAAGTTTACACTGTTTCTAATGGCATGATAACTACAAAATACAATAGATGAATCAAAGGAAATGATATATCAATATAACATGATACGACAACCTTTGTTGATGATTGTTCGAACAACATCTCCTACAGACGAGAACAAGTCCACAAAATCAAAGTGTATCGCATTGTCAATACAGTGACAATAAAGCACTAATTTTGTTAAACTTTAAGTCGATTGAGCAACCTCTAAGATTTGAAATTTTACATGTATTATTTATTTCAAAGGGAGAACAAATTTATGGAGTGCCAGAGTGCCACGGTAAAATTTTAAATTACGAAATTTTGGACCACCCTAATATATATATATATATATATATATATATATATATATATATATATATATATATATATATATATATATATATATATATATATATATTCCAAACAGTTGACACAACATAAACTTGGGACCTATAACTGTCTACTTGATGGAAATGTGCGTAAGAAATTAAATTCTATGAAACATTTTAGTTTACCGATTATGCCCTTTAGGCAAAGCAAGACGATGATTGAAGCAAGTGAATGATGATGCAACAACTGGCCGAATGATAAAATGGGAGGAAACGGAAATACCACGAGAAAATCCACAGATACGATGTTGTTTACCACAAACTTACTTGGCCAGGAATCGAACCAGGGACTCAATGCTCAAGAGTTAAACATTCTACTACTGAGCCACTCTACCCCCTCAAATATACGGACTCTACTAGGCAATCTATAAAGAATATGCGGCGCTAGATTTAGGCAATCTACACAATTCATCCTGTTTTGATTAAACTTGATATGAGGATAAACTTTGACTTAGCTACTGCACATACGATTCTATATGGAATTCTATTAATAGATATAAGGGCCATGAAATTTGGAATTTTGAATTATACTTGTATTGATTGTACACGGCAAAAAATGAGGTGTTGAAACAACACAAAATGACTACCACTTTGGCAGGTTACTTGTGTGTCAATGCAACACCAAGCACACCGCCTTCAGAGCATATCAGAAATACATTGTTACTGGCTGTGAGTATTTGCATTGCTTTTTATTGCTTGGTATGAGCAAAGCTTGGTGAAGTATTTTTTTCGCATTTATGGAAAGTAAATAATAACATTCTATGTTTTCTGTAATCGGTCGCAATAATATTGTTATAAACCAGTGAATCATCTGGCAACAGTTACACAGACAGCAGTACATCCATCTATTTTATTTATCTGTTATTCTTGTGTCTAGCACGTATGAACAGAAGATGGCAGAACTGTTGCCTATGTAACTGTTGTCAAACGATTCACACTTTTACAACAATATTATTGTGACCGATTACAGAAAACATAGAACATTATTCTGCACTTGGCATAGGTGCCAAATATATTTCGCAAAGCTTTGATCATATTAACGATAATTACCAATTCAAATTCTCTCAGGTAGTAACTAGTTATTTCTGATATGCTCAGAAAGTGATGTGCTTGATGCTGAATTAACACAGAAGTAACACACTAAAGTGGTAGTCATTTTGTGTTATTTCAACACCTCATTCTTTATAGTGTATGATCATGAAACTGTGAGCAGGAAGAACTTGATTTCGTACATAATCAACAGAACTTATTCGATCTTGATTAAACTTTGTGAGGAGGAGGAACTTGAATTCGTACACAATCAACAGCACTCATCCGATCTTGACCAAACTTTGTGAGGTGAAAGAACTTGACTTCGTATACAGTAAACAGAACTCATCCAACTATGACGAAACTTTGTGAGGGGGAAGAACTTGAATTCGTACACAATCAACATAACTTATCCGATCTTGACCGAACTTTGTGAGGTGAAAGAACTTGACTTCGTATACAGTGAACAGAACTCATCCGACTATGACGAAACTTTGTGAGGGGAAAGAACTTGACTTCGTATACAGTGAACAGAACTCATCCGACTATGACGAAACTTTGTGAGGGGAAAGAACTTGAATTTGTACACAATCAACAGCACTCATCCGATCTTGACCAAACTTTGTGAGGGAAGATCTTGACTTCGTATACTGTGAACAAAACTCATCCGACCCTGACCAAACTTTGTGAAGGGGAAGAACTTGACTTTTAAGTATGCGTGCGATATATCTTCTTGTGCCTTCTATTGATTCTTGAGTTATTGGCAGCCAAATTTTGGTGTTTGGACTGAATGAAATTTTCGCAGGAAATGTTAGTAATTGATGTATTTATAATGAGACTGGCAAGAATTTAAATTAAGCTAACCCGGTAAATCTTAATTTCAGGTTAAAAGTTAACAATAGTAATATTTAAAACAAAGGATATAGACATTTCCATTAGAGTAACCAATTAAACGTTGATTTAAGATTTAAATTAAGTATTTAGAAAGTATTTAGAACAAAAATTATGTGAACGCACATTAGACCAGTATGTTAAACAGTAATTAGAGAATTACATAGAAGTGGTGTTACGTTGCACTGAGGATTTTGCCGTGATACTTTGCAGTGATAGAATCCGTCTGAGTGAGTTTTTCGTGTTACTGTTAGACCTTCGTATCTCCGTGTTAGAGCTTTGTGTTTTGCTGTTAGAGCTTTGCGTGTCAGTTAGAGCTTTGTGTGTTACTGTTAGAACTCTTTGTGTTACTGTTAGAGCTTTGTGGGTTACTGTTAGTCGAAATGAACAAACAATAAAGACAAACTGTTACTTAACAGTGCAGTACAAAAATAAGCAAGTAGCAGGTGACGTGTACACAACATGAAAAAGTTTGCTTTATATAGTATGATATTTTCTTAAATAATATTTTAAACGGGAGTCTTAGTGTATTTATTTTAGAGATTAGAGTAAAGATCAAATATATTGTTGAAATGCTTTAGCGATTGGAGAATATAACTTGTCACTATCTATTACAAGTTTTTGTGTTACGATTAATGATAAAATCGAAAATGATTGATTTCTGCAATTCTTGCTTTAACAGTGAGATTAAAAAGGAGCTTAAATATATTCTCAGAACACTTAATTGATTACAGAAAACCATTTCCCGCTATCTACTACGGTTGTATAGGGATCAATGTTAAACAGGGTATGACTGATTTCTTTCACTTCCAATTTGAATTGAAGATTAAGAGAAAAAATTTTACCCTTGATCAGAATACCAAATCTATTTCTAAAATAAGAACTATTCTCAATATCTCTTATCAGTGTTGCTCTCTGTACATCAATATTGAAACTAAAGCTGCAGTTTTTCATCACTTCCGATTTTAGGATAGACTTTAGGATCGACATGGAAAGTACTCTTGGGATGCTTAGGCAATTGTGCAAAATCGTTTCTCCTGCCTACTTAGCTTGCCTTGAACTCCATGGTTTCCCTGCTCACTTAGCTTACCTGGAGCTCTGCGGGACCTTACCTCTCTTTGCATGTCTGGAGCACTAAAATCCTAACCATAACTACTTAGTTTGTCTTGAGCTCTGTGGTATCCTTCCTTTGGCTGGTTGGTCATTGAGAAACCTATTTTACTCATATAAACTACACGGAGAACATTGTTTTGGTTTTTGAATCACAATTAGATTTGTTATATTTGTACATAGCAAACCTTTTATAATAAAAGGCTGTGGGAGAAAACCTAAAACGAAGTGTTGAATTACTCTATCTTCTGCGTTATTAAGGCAATTTTAGAATTGTGATTAGCGCTAAAACAGGAACTGATTGATTTCAACAATTTGTGGTTTGGATATGGCTTCCAGAAACGAACTTGATTTCAAACTCTAACCCTCTACAAAATGACCGTATTTGGTAGAGATTTTGAGATATCTGTCTACGGGATGGGTTAGAAAGACGGACACACTGACAGAGTAAAAAATGGTTTGGGTAATTCGAACTCCTTGAATATTCTCTTGCAGGAGAATAGAAAATATCAACTGGATCAGATTGGTAAAAAAAAAAACCCTGCAAACTTTCTAACACTATAAAAAAATCCTTTTCCCCCATTGTTCAAACACTACGCATGCGGATATATAGATTTACACTCACCAATATAATTTTGTTCAGCTCAGTGAGAACTATCGATTCGAATAGCATATGATTCATCATGGAACGCTGACAATGATGTCGAATTAAATATATATGCAACCAATTAAATGCATAAGCTCTACAACTGAATCGTTGAGTTTGAAAACCGGTCATCTCCATCGAAGCTAAGGTGAAAAGGGTGACAAACTGAAATAAATTAATCAATATCTATCTGACATATAGGGTTATTTACATTGTTGGAAAGTAGAAAAATGTCAGTTCTACGGTTCGAAAATGAAAACAGTCCTATATGTCAGAAGCATATTGACTAATTTAGTTTTGTTTGCCACTCCTTTCAAATTAGCTTCGATGGAGATGACCGGTTTTCGAACTCAACGATTCAATTGTGTCAAATTTTATTTGGACAAACAAGCAGTCGCTAAGACATACATTTCTCATGTGTAGACTACAGACTAGACACTAAAGATTTCGGGTCCACGGTAGCTCAGTGGTAGAGCCGGACAACATCGTGCCCTTGGGTTTCATCGGAGTACTCCAGTTTCCTCAAACTTTCTCATTCCACCAATTTTTCCCATCATAATTCACTTGCTTGAATCATCATCTACCTTAACCGAAAGGGCATATTCGTGTGACGTCAAAGATTTCATTTCATTTCATTTTCACAAAATATTTCAGTGAGCAATGGACTATTTCCTAAACAAATTCTTTAATATGACAATTTTTATAATTGGTAATCGAGGGCTATAATCGTAAAATATACTTCGTTTTTTTATTTATAAAAAGAACAGTGTCACATCTGGACAGAAATCAACAAGAAACAAACAAAAAGAAAATTAGACTTGATGAGAATGCATTCTTGAGATCATAGCGACAGATTTTAGTGCATTTTATTGTGAGTATAAAATCAATTATTATTTATTTGGGGTTTCGATTGTGTAAGGAATGTCACGAGAAAAGCCTAATGCTATTCTCAGGCTCATGTACCCCCAGCCTTTTTACTGAATTTTGGTGATTAAAGGCAATGAAGCAATTAAATATTTAGATAATGAAACATATAATATCTGCTTAATGCTATATTAAAAATCTGTTTCCATACATTTTCTCGTAGACTTGAAATTTGGGTGGGCAGTTTATGACGTCACAGATCTTAGACACCAAAATCTATACACTATACAAAATGTCTTGAAAATAGCAATTAATTTATTTATTAACATGTTGCAGAAACTGTCTGTGTCACTTCCTAAATTTTTAATTTTTTCATTGCATTCAACTTATTTACCAAACTTTACCAAAGAAAAAAAAAGCGGTTATGCTAAATTACAAAGACTTCGAATAGTTTCGCATCCAATTACGGAAGAAGAGAATACTCAAAAGCATATCCTGTTATTTTTATCTACCTATTGGGAATTGAGAGGTGGAGCTTTGATATCTTAATCATATCAGATGTCTTCAGTTCTTCAACTGAATTCTCGTTGCTATGTGCACTGTAACCTTATGGAGTATGTAATGTCAATAGCGAGAGGAAAAGAATAATGTGTGGTCTAGTTAAGAATAGTTGGTCTCTTAACGGTAACCGAATGCTGACTTAGCCGCATCACCATAGTCCATTATATAAATTAAGTTTGGAAACTTCCTATAATCAATAATAATAATAATAATAATAATAATAATAATAATAATAATAATAATAATAATAATAATAATAATAATAATAATAAAATAAGAATCTGGCAGACGAAATCAAAAAGATTTGGAAATATAATAAATTACAAAAAGAATCAATCATTATTTCAGCTACTGTCAGGCGCGTACGCAGAAATTTGTTTGAGGAGGATGCGACCAAACTTTTTGTGGGTCCAAATTCAATATGAAGATAAGTTATAAAGCCATTCCTAAAATCAAACTAAACTTACAGAAAATTCTGGATATCGAAGGTTTTGGGTCCGGATTCTAGAACCAATCTCCTGCGTATATCCCTTTCTACAGAATATTGTTTCCAAAAGTACTGTGACGCAATTGGAATAAATAAACGCAAAATACCTTCTACGACGGTAAGTCAATAATTAACTGCAATATTTTTTCCATTTCTTTTCAGGTTAGATCTACGGCATTCTATTCTCATCAGACGCTAGGTGCTACGGCTGGCTTCGCATGTGGTAGGTTGCAGCGCTATCACATCAGTCCGTTTACGTTGTTGCGAAGTAAAGATGGCTGAATTACAGACGAGTGACTGTTCATGGAGTGGCAACCCATATGCAGATTAGCCATGGATCTGCATGTGACATCGTTCATAACAAGTTCAACTTTAACAAAATATGTGCAAGATGGGTTCCAGAAAAACTCGATGAAGAGCATAGGTGAAACCATGTGAGTATCTGTTTTCACCTACTGGACCGGGTGAAGGTGATGAAGGTGAAGCATTTTTCAAGCGAATCGTCAATGGAGATGAAACGAGGATTCATAAATTTGAACAAGAGAGCAAACGCCAATGCATGGAATGCAAACACTCCGGATCTCCCGTCCAGAGGAAATTCATGAATTAAGCTTCTGCAGGGAAAGAGATGCTTATAGAGTTTTGTGACTCACAAAGGTAAATTCTGGAAGATTACCTCGAAAAGGTGTCACGAATAAACAGTAGAAAGTACAGTAATATCCTGGTAAGCAAATTCAAGCCTCCATTCGTAATAAACGCAGAGGTCAATTGTTGGAAGACGCTCTTCTGTTGGATGACAATGCGTGTCCACAGATCTCCGGCAACACCGCTCAATCTCATCATCGAGTCGTTGGAGCATCCTGCATACAGTCCCGATCTCGCCCCATTGGATTACAATCTGTTTGGTAATCCAATGGGGACATCGATTCAGCTCATATTAACAGGTGAAGTAAGTGGTGCATTGGTAGCTTGCTGTGCAATCAAAAACCTTTTTTTGCAGGGGGTATCGGAAAGCTTATGCAACAGTGGACTCGGTGCATTTAAAAACAGGGTAACTATGTTGAAAAGTGATACGAATAAAACCATTGTACAAATACTCTTGTGATAACAAAAATAAAAATTGGTTGTTGATACTTATTGATTTACCCTCGTAACAAGCCTACAACAACATATGTAGAATGTTTGCTCCGATCCAACGGAGCAATGTGTAACTTCTAGTATTCTAGAAGTATACACTTCTGTTTCAGTATATTGATATTCACTTTTAAAGCCATTACCTCTTTGTGTGTGATGTCCGACGATAACTTTCGAAAAGAATGTACGATTTTGATGAAACTCACTTTAAAATGTCCCTCCTTGCTTTCATCATGCACCTGTTGCCTTACGACAAGGGGAACTCCCTTGAATTCGAGTATTTGTTCTTACTTTGAGCGTATTCATGATGTTATTCGTAAGTTAACGCAGGGAGGCAAATAACCACTCGCTCGGGGTGAGTGGTTGTTCGGTGCGGGCGAGATTTTAATATTACTATTATATATTTCAAACTGTAAAGACTGGGATGTGGGCTAGCTTCTTTTTTCTTGGGCTAGTAAAAATTTGTTGCTTATTTGCATCTCTGTGTTAACGAATGAGCTCTAAATGGACTGGACAGAGATTCTAATAAAACGTACAAGAATTCTTTATCACATATGGGCTATACGGTGTTACTTCCCGAATTTTTAAGGGTAAATTTGGTAACAACTGTATGCTTAATGTAATCTGCGAATAGTTGGTGTAACAAAGTCAAGTGAGCTTAGTTTCACAGTTTCCTTCACTATTTTATCTGTTTATACATATTCCAGGGCATTACAAGTATTTAAAGTCTTCAGGCTGTCACGTATAAAGGATGACGTTTCTTGGCGAATATACTATCAGGTGAAAAGGGGGGAAGGAAGAAGGAATGGGAAAGAAAGAAAGTGTTCTAAGATCTATATGTTAGGTACCATGAGAGCATTTTGCTTGGTGGAGTGGGGAAAACAAAAAAGTAAAATCTCACTTAGGATAGCTACTCTGAGAAAGCTATTATACTTTTTCGACAGAGCATGGGCACCGGAATCGACCCTGAGACCGCTCGCACCAAATACGTGTTACACTGTTTGCAACTACGGTAAACTTTCAAACTGTATATGGGAGCCCAATACTAAAACCAGAAGTGATATGACGGGTCCTTGAATCTATACAAAAAAAAAAAAATCTCGTCTTTATCTTTACAAATGTTGCTCTATAGCAGGGGTTCCCAACCTTTTCTACTGACGTACTATAAACACGTACTTATCACCAACAACGTCTCGTGTTGAACCAGAGGTACAGGATGAGAATCAATACTTAACAGAGAACCGATATTGAAACCAAGGAAAATTTAGTCTACCATTCCCGGCTTTAATAGATACAGTAGATTAGATTGGAAATGGGACAGACTTGTGAAGGTAGTGTCTGCTATTTTTTTTTTTTTTTTTTGCCCGCACTAAAATGGAATATTTGAGTAATTTTAAAATTGACTCAAAACTAAATACGAAATTCTGGCAATTGTATTTATCAAGTTAGATTCAATGTAGTACATTTTATATATTTCTGCGTGCAACGATATATTTCTTGCTAGATTATATGTTTCAATGCGATTTGGTTTTGAATTTAGCACGTCATTCAGCAGCGAGGCTATATGAGACATAGGAATCCGAACTACACGAGCTTTCTCCGCAAATCGATCCCGGGTCATACACTGCAAAGGCGCGTACTAACTACACAGTCACGAGAAAGCTCGCTAGATGATATGCATGATATAATACATATGTGATATAGTTAATATAGATCACATAGATGAATGATTACTTATAGAAAATTCTTCATTGGTCTCCATATACTGTATATACTCGTTCGTAAAGAAAAATCATTTGCGATTGTGTATTCTCTATGGAGCATTTTCACACGATCCTATTCAATAATTCGTATCTTGTGACTGTTTAGGTACTCCAGACTGTTTGGTAGATATGTACAGAGTTGATGACGTTAAATGTCAGATCGTAGTTTCAACTTCCCACCTAACGTCAAAGCGGTTATTACGTTCGGACCAACGTAATATATCGCAAAGCAATTTGAATTAATTACAAAAACTGAAACAAAAGAAAATTTTATGATTTTGATTATATATATGTGTAGTATTATTTTCTTGTATGTTGTTTTTTCTAATTAATAAACACAAGTGCTTTTTTATCCTCAGCATTTATTTTTGTTAATTGCTTCTGGACGATAATGAAATGAAACCTACGTAGAACGAGAAAGAAGTGATCGAAAATTCACTAAGTTTTTGTTTGATGTAAAAACAATGCCAAATGTAGTGCTATATCAGAATTTTCTCATCAATATTAGTATGTTAATAACAAAGCTTTGTACTCTTGAATGAAGTTTGTATATCTTAATGTCTTTTAGTATTGTATAACATGTAAAAAAACAAGCTAAGGCTCTGCTACCATTCTATAAATAATAAATAAATAAACATTTTTTTTGTATTCTTTGATGTTTGTCGCTGAAACCTTGTAGTGATATCCTCTTCTTTGTACGTATCTTTTTTTTAACATATTTTATCATATCACAGAATGTCAGTTGTCAGACGTTACTAGTAGTATTTTTGTGACAATATCTTCCGCCATCCTTCATCCCTTACCAAACAAACATACCCCCCCACACACGCATATATATATATATATATATATATATATATATATATATATATATATATATATATATTGTGTCATATCATTCAAACTCTTGATGGCCAGCCAGATACACAAATTTTGTTACGTGACGTTGGTAGACAGATGATTTTACGTAACAAAAGTTTTGTATCTAGTTGGCCATTAAGAGTTTGAATGATAAACCAAGACCTTGACTCGAATGAAGACAAACTGAGGTGTGTAAAAGATATATATATATATAGGATGACTGGTAATTTGATGCATTCCTTGTAAATGGATATTCTACAAATACTTTGGAATATTTTCACCTATATGAACCAGTGGTCACAAATCAATAGTTTCTGAGTAATTTGCATATGTGATATTTCTTTAGAGTTTGCCGACTAACAAGAAGTGCGCGAGAAAGTTTGATCTTAACCCACTTCTACATATCGTAGAGCGATAAAATTTTACATGTCTAATCCTGTATACCTATGTAGGTAATGTGATAATGTACAGGTCGTAACTCTGCACTGTTACTGTGTTATAGGTCAGAACGTGAAGTAAGGTGTAGTGGTTTAAAATCCATTACTGCACCTCAGAAAGCAGCGTAGCAACGTAGCAGAAGCACTTGCTCCTAGGAAATAACTTCATGGCTGGGAAGAGAGACATAGTATATCCTGGTAATTGTGGTATCCTTTGCCTGGAAAGCAAGTGGTAATACCCCATGCTGATCTCAAATAAAATGACCATCACTTAGGTTGCTCAGAATTGAACACGGACTTCTTTTGGTGGTGATAGGTCGGCAGGCTGTCATTAGTTTGATTTCCCTGGTTTTCTTGACTCCCACCAAGCGAAGGCAGAGATGGTACTTCTAGAAAGCCAGGACCAGTGTTCTTCCCAAATCCTAGACCCACGTAAAGGACCGCTGTGACCCCAAAGTTGGAGGTCCGAACAGTTTCTTGAGTCACTCCCTTACATAAGTACATAAACAAATAGCAATTGAATGCATCGATTTAATAACTCAAAACAAAATTACGACCATTGCCGTAGAAATTACTACAATGACAACTAAATGTTATAAGCTTTCTACAAAGGTAAAAATATAAACCTTGGAAAGTCATAACAAAATACCACACTTGACACTATAGCACTAACAAAAGTTTGTTGGAAATAGAAACAGAACGTGACATGCTGATGAATGGTGTCCGCCTCCTGGAAAACACCGCACCCGTTCACTGCTCGAATGTTGGCCAGACAGATGCAGAACCACGGGTATGAAATCCGTCATGGTTCGTGCTTTCTCTTGACTGCACACCATCTTCATTCCGCCTCTTCCCAACCATGCAGTCATTTCCTACTTCTGCGATGTTGCCACGCTACTTTCTGAAGTGGAGTAATATATTTTGGACCACCATAACTTACTTTACCTCCGGACCTATAACACAGCAACATGAAGAGTTACGAGCTGTACATTATCACATGACTTACACGGATAATCAGGAGTACAAACGTAAAATTTCATCGCTCTGCGGTATGTGGAAGTGGGTCAGGGTTAAAACTTTTTCGCGCACTTCTGGTTAGCTGGCAAATTCAAAGAAATCACACATGTGCAATACTGAGAAACTATTGATTTGCGATCCCTGGTTCATATAATTAGGTGAAAATGTCCGAAAGTATTTGTAGAATATCCCCTTGCAAGTAATGTATCGAATTACAAGTCACCCTTTACACACACACACACACACACACACACACACACACACACACATATATATATATATATATATATATATATATATATATATATATATATATATATATATATATATATATATATAGTTTCTTTTTTTTTCAAAATTGAAATCAGAAATTTGTAAAGCAAGAGCAGCCATTAAACTCGACAGGCTTAAGTTTCTGATGATTCAATTTGGAATCATTAACAAATTTAATTCTTAATACAAACTTTTGTTAATACTTAGATGTTTTTTTATTTCCACCGTTGTTTAATGTTTATATTATTATTAAAATAGGAACAAAATATAGATAGCTTGAATATTAACATCGACCCATATATATTGTCCTGATTTATGTTACTACTAAATAACATTTCTCTTACAGTCCTTTCGGTACACTCACAATGAGACTTAAGGAAGTGTAACTCACCGATTTGAATGAAACTTTGCATGCTTGCAGAACATCGAATCAGCAAGTATTTCTTTTTTATTTCGGTAATGGTGCAGATTTAAGGGTAGAAACTACACATTGGACATTAGGGGTAGTCTCCAAGCATAGACAGAAAATAATCATTCAATGTAGAAGAAAACATACTACCAGGGGGATTTTTTGACAGCTGATTCAGAATCTGACTCAGAACCTTCTCGCAGTAACCCGTGCCAACTATAATTGGTCTTGGCTAACTGCAGAGCATTTCAAACCAGAAGATTTTGTAAATTTTAATCACCATATTGTATCCGCAATTTTGAATATTGTAATTTTGACGTCGAATTCTGAATCAGCTGTCACAAAATCCCCGTCACAGTATGTTTTCTTCTACATTAAATGATTACTTTCTCTCTATGCGTGGAAACTACAGCTAACATTCAAAGAGAGGTTTTTACCCTTAAATTCACTCCATCGGTTAATTTTCGTTGTTCTACAAGTACGCAAAGTTTCATTCAAATCGATGAGTTCACTTCCATAAGTCTTCTTGAGAGTGGCTTTTTAAATATAGTACAAAAAAGCCGCTGTTTCAGTTGGTTTGTTGTTCTGAAGAGATTTGGATTTCATAAGTTATGTGTAACCATTTCTCTTTCGGAAAGTAAAATAAGTTGGACACAATGTCAGTCGGTTGATATAAGCACCCATACTTAGCATATTTTCTAAGACTAAAACCCTTGTAGAACATGCGTAACTTATTAGGTAAACTTACGTTAAAAAGTCTGGCTTTAGAAGTTTATCTCTTCTCTATAGCTTGTAATATACGGATTAAGAGATTTTGTAGGATCATTGCAAGGGAAGGAGGAATTCAAACTCTATTCATGTATTTTGTTTCTATCGTCGTTACGCAGTCTCCTCAAAAAATATAGTGCATGCATGGATCATGTGGTTTACAAGGATCATTAGAACCTACCCAGTAGCGTGTTTAGGGGGGCTATCGGACTAAGGTCCCCCCGAAATAAATTTGTTAGTTTTTCGCATTATACGTATAACAATAACCCTTTTTAACATTTCTAAGAATTTCATTCACTTTCCATTTTCTTATGTTCTTTGTTCAGAGATAATAGTGTATTTGTCAAATTTCATTTTATGTAAGAACTGCGTTCTTTTTTTTCTTTCTTTCATCCATTCTACTCTTCTGTTTCTTTTTCTTAGTTGTTACTTCCTTTCGTTTCTCCTATCATACTTTCGAGCTTTGTTAGTTGTGATTCAAATGAAAAATGAAGTGAAATTTTTGAGTTTTACGTCCCACGATTATGCCGGTTAGGCTAAAAGAGACGGTGAAGTTGCAAAATGAATGAAATGGTGCAATGAAGAAAGTGGGAGGAAATGGTAGAACCCCGAGGAAACCCACGCACATGGTGTTTGTCCACTACAAACTTCAATTGGCGGGAGCAGGATTTGAACCGGGGACCCCATGCACCAGAGGTGAACGCTTTACCACTGAGTTGACCATCATCAGTAAAACCAAAACTAAGAGGAGCTGATAAGCGACACTTGGGTTCCACACCAACTTGCACAGATATCAACATAACGGAACTTTAGTTATCATAGCAAAGGAATATTTACATCGTTTAATTATAAATCGTTAAATTAAAGAAAATCAGGAGGGGGAAATAAGTAGTCAGGAAAATTAGGTAGGCCAAGAGGATGCTTCCTCTTTCTTCTATGAACCGAATAAAAGGTTAGATTCGCTGCTAAATTTTGGTGTATCATATCATATAAGATTCACCAGTCTGCAATTTTTGCTATTAAAACTGCGGT
Organism: Thermobia domestica; assembly: GCF_964235325.1. NCBI lineage: Eukaryota > Metazoa > Arthropoda > Insecta > Zygentoma > Lepismatidae > Thermobia > Thermobia domestica. Next base: position 361,862,647 of record NC_137455.1, read on the forward strand.
CAGTATATGTCATCTTCAACTTGTCTCAACATTTTCTTTCAGGTAAAAAAGTACACAGATAAAACGCAGTCCATTTTTCCCTCAAATGAAATCAGTTAAGTTGAAATGAGATTACAAATAGTTAATATTTGTTTGCAGGAGCGTTATTTCAGATTTGCCTGGGGTAGAGAAGAAGAACCTCCACCGACATACGAGTTACACGTTTTTTTCCTAGTATATTAGTAGGCAATCGATTAAAATATATTTAATTCTCAAACTCCGGTGGGCAATTGTTCTCCATGCTATCCTGTGTTGTGTATTGTCCTCCCCGGGACAAAATCCTAAATACGCCACTGAAGCTACCTAACTTAAAAGAATATCAACTTTAGATTTCAAAATATGTCGTGCACTTTTCCAAATGCATAGGTGAGAGAAAAAGTGAATTAATAAAAAAAAAAAAAAGTAATGAACGTAATGAACTTGTTACAAAAATGTACTTTAAATAAACTGTTTTCTTGCTACAGATAATTAGGACAAGTATATAAACGCAAATTATCCCCGTAAAGCCACCACAAAGCGTTTATTGTGGTATATAATGTATCTCGATAAAAGATCGGAAAATGTAACAGAGAAAGACGTCATTAATTAATAGCTTTTGTTTTTGTTTAACAAATTAATGACATGGACACTATATTGTTAAACGAGATGGCTTCAGGGAAATTAAGGAAAAGGGTATTTATTCACTTTTAATTCATTTATAGAAAATATTCAAACAGCATAAATAAAAAAAAATAATTGTAGTAGTAACAAATCATGGCTTACTGTTTGTGTTCACGATGTATGCATTTTTCTCTTTAATTGTATTTATTGAAGAATAAAATCGAACTCATAAAAAGTGACCTTGCTGACAGATCACGTATTTCGTTTTGAACTACAGATACATCCCTTTGATCTGATTTACGCCATTTTGGCGAAATTAGAATTGAATTAAGTTTACTCTACTTGCTCTTGTCTCGAAACAAATTCTCTTCATTCATTCAAAGATTGCTTACGTTAGCCAAAGATTGTTCAAATGCAATGTTATTCAAGACCACAGCTGAACTATTGAGAATTGAAAACAACCCCAATGATGCTAAACAAAACTCTTTGACAGAGCTATCTCTTGCTCTATTGAAGTTCGTTTATTTTTTGTTCAGTTTATTGAAACCGTATATTGGCTTTCATCGTTGTGTTTGTAATTTGTTTCTTTTTTATCTATAGACCTTTATATGTTTCCTAACAAAAGAGTTACTTAGCACGTTTTGAGTATTTACTTACTCGTATGAAGAGTTTCAAGTTTTACCCTGCATAAGGGAAGTTTCATTCCCCTCGTCATCTGCCGGGCAGCAAATTGTAAGTTTCAATTTCAAGAAAAGAGATGCGAACCAAGGAGTCTAGACACCGGTAAATAGAAGTCAACCAGCCTCAACTACACACACTAAAGAAGATGGCTGTAATCTCTTGGAGTTTCTTCCTCCTTTGTGGGAAGACTTTGCCAGTACCAGGCAGAAACCAACCTTAGTGTCAAGTGAAGCCGCATCGAGCTTCTCAATTGCCGTGTGATAGAAACATCAAGCAAACATTACCCAGGATACACTTGGTCTCTCATTGGATGGAGCACAAGAAACACGTGAGTAATCCACAACACTACAACTGGTACTCCTTTGTCTAGAAATATTAAGAGTATTCTGCTAACGAATGTATCTGTTTCGCACTTAAGTAGTGCCTCTATCTTCCGTTATTTAGGTAACATATGTTTAAACTACAGAAATATTTCGTCACTCTTCTTCTTTAAACAGCAAATGAGATTGCTGTGCTCTTTTAAAATTAACACTTTGTGCTAATGTAATATGAAATTTACCATAATATCTACTTATCCAGTACTACTATTTTTTGTGCACCAAATCCTATCACTACTGAAGGCAATGAGTTGGAAGTGGCTTTGCAAATTGAAAATCCACAGATAAGTCACATTCTATGAAGGTAGCTCTCCGAGACTTTTTCCCACCATGGGATCAATCCCGATAGCTCTCAGTTCCACCTAACCCTCTCGCTGAACGCCCAAGCTCCAACTAAATTCACATGATCTGTATTGAACGTAGTACGTTCGTAGACAATGACCTGCTATTTAAATTTGTAAAATATGTGCGCAGACCGTTAGTTTTTAATTAAGTTGATCTACTAGTATAGTAATTCTTTTAAAAATGTGTATTATCGTTAACTATAGAACCAAGCCCACCCTTCCTGATCTCAGTGCTGGCAGGGTATATATTTCCCGGTTTATTTTTGTTACAGCATTGCTCAGGAATTCGCCCAGTCTCTAATAAATGGGTATATAGGATGGCCTAGAGGGTAGAGTGACACAACAGTAATGTTGGTAATACACAACATTCCATATGTCAAGTGTGTGTGTATGTGTGTGTGTATGCGTACACGCATCTTCATACCACCTTTTGTGGCTTCCTTGGACTCTTTTAGGTGAGACAGGTTATGATATACACTGTAAACAAGTCAGTAACAAAATGGACACAATAAAATGAGTAACTTGTGGAAATGTCAATATGGTTAACGGCCATCTTCAGCAATAATGAAAGGTACCCTACACCAACTTTGAAGATTGTTGCTCTGGAAGGCTAGTATGCTCCTTCGTTGAATGGAGATCGAAAACCGGGAAGTGCGTGAAAACACGTTACTCTCGTTCTGACTGATTCCCGGTGACTGTACCATTACGAGCAGAACGTATAGGGACCACACAACAACCTACCGGAGAATGAAGGCTTCAGCTAAATCTCCAAATAGCGACTAACCCGTGCCTTTGGATCTGATTGGATAATGTTATCTCGTAATAGACTCATTGAGGTAGATGGAACACTTAAGTCAACTGCCGCTCCTACTGGCTTTGGCTATCCTGGCAAATGGGCAGCTAGGTCATGTCCTTGGGTTCAGGAGATAAGAATACGTGGTGTGCCAACATGTAAAAAGGGTAGTTAATGTGTCCAGTGGGAAGGAACCAACGCTCAACCCGAAGGGATTACAAGCCCTCAGAGATTATATGTTGCGTGCTGTAGGGTCTAAGAAAAACTACTTATCAATTCTAAGAATAGCAGGAAAATACTGGTTAAAAAGGGTAGCAGCGACTAAAATTCAGGTATTTTCAGATGTGATGCTGAAAGTTATGAAGAAATTGGAAAATTTGTCTACAATAAACGCCAACAATAGGGAAAAATTAATCGAGGTAAGGAAAGTGTTTGAAATGTTTCTGAACATAAAATAAATGCCAGACATTAATGAATATCTAACTGAGAATCGATTAGTTCAATATTTAAAGGCATATAGTCCCTCCTAATCCACACTTTGAAAACTGGGACTTTTAAATAATGAGTTGTGTTTCTGTGGCAAATAAGAACAGTGCCCTAAGCACCTAATTTTTGAGTGCGGAGAAATCATACTTGATGGGGAAAATAAAGCAGAAAGAAGGAAGTTGAATGGTAAGAAGAAAACGGAAACAATCATAAACAACTAACATCTAAAACATTTAAATATTCTGTGCCTAAAATTACTAGAAATAAACGGAACCTTATGCTCCTTGGATATGGGGGTGCGGTGGCTCAGTGGTAGAGCGTTCACCTCCGGTGCTTGGGGTCACTGGTTCGATCCCAGCTCGCGCCGTGTGGACTTTGTGGTGGACAAGCACCGTGCTCGTGGGTTTTCTCGGGGTTCTCCCGTTTCCTCCCACTTTCTTCATTTCATTCATTTCTCATAATCACCGTCTCCTTTAGCCTAACCGGCATAATCGTGGGACGTAAAACTACAGATTTCATTTCATTTCATTTCATTTCATTTGCTCCTTGGATAGTGAGACAGTGTTAATAAGAAGATTCAATTTAAGTTAATGCAGTTGTAATGCAGTTGTATATGAAGTTGTAATGCAGTTGTAAACAACTAATTGAGAATGAATATCTAAAAGACAAGTCAGGAAAACGTATAGAAAAAACTTTCAATATTGAGAGAAATTTGAAATCATGAAAACATTTTCAGGTCCAAACTAGGGATGGCAAGAACCGGTTGCTGGTGGAACCGGTTTTCGGGTCTGATCGAATCCTATACTAGAAGATCCGGTTCCGGAACCGGTTTTTCGGATCCAGGTATAAAACCGGTTTTACGGATCCAGGTTTAGAACCGGTTCTTCGGATCTAGGTATCGAACCGGTTCTTCGGATCCAGCTCTGGAACCGCTTTCCAAGATCCGGTTCTGGAACCGTGTTTTCGGATCCAAGTCCGAAACAGGTTCCGGAACCGATTCTGAAAACCGGATCTTCGAGAACCCGGAACCGGAACTTTGTGGCCATCTCTAGTCCAAAGCTAAAAGAACCTCATTAGTCCCAGAACACGGCAAAACCAGAATACTTGATAATAATAATAATAATAATAATAATAATAATAATAATAATAATAATAATAATAATAATAATAATAATAATAATAATAAATGTATAAAGATGTAAAATCAGATCAAGTATGAATAAAGTTAGCCAGAAAGAATAAGTATTAGATTACAAATAGAAAAATGATAAGCGAGTAAAACAAAGCTCTAGGTAGGCGGAAGGAATATATTGAAGAAATATATGGAAATAAGAACCAACGAATTATTCTATGTACCTAAGGGCAAAATAAAGAATTAAGAATGATACAACATTTCTGATGTTAAGAGATGAGTTCGAGAAAGCCCTTAGCGAGACAGTGAGTGGGAAACATCCGGTATAGACACTGTATTTTTAAGTTACTTAATATAAATAAATCCTCCGTATTTGAAATAAAATATATGAAACGAAAAAAGTGCCTAAATTATTTTATATAGACACTAATAATTCCACGGCTTAGAAACCTAATGAGAATAAGAGATGGGGACCTATAGAACTATTAGCGTTTTTTGTTGCAGCAGATATCCTACTTTGCATGTTGAACAGAAGACTACGTACTCGAACTAATCAGGAAGTCCAAGAGGTCTAGTTTATATTTAGGAGGGAAAATGTACTAGAGTAAGGGCGCCCATCAGGAGGGGCAAGGTGGGGCGCTTGCCCCCCTAAGAGGAAGTTGTACTTAGGAATATCGAAAACCCAATAGAATTTTTACATTAGTTACAGCAAAAAATGAAACTATATTTGAAAGGTCGCTTATACCTGCCCCCCCCCCCCCCTTCTTGGAAACCATAACATGGGCGCTCTTGTACTAGAGATACTACAAGTATTAACTTATTAACAATAAGCAGCTCTTTTATTTAGTAAGACAAAGTGGACGTAGTGTTCATTGATTTATAGATGATTTTCAACAAGCATGAAATGAGAAATCAGTTCAAAATATCTTTTGTCGTCACGAATTCTTTCGAGGAATTTGAACCTTAAAATGTATATTAAACCATAATCATGCCTGTTGCTCTGTAAACTAGCCAAACATGGTCCCTTAGTCTAAGAGAAGAATGTAGCCTGAAAACATTTTAAAACACTATTCTCTTTTTCGGACCCAAGAGGAACGGGAATGGGGAATGGTTGAAACTTCATTACGAGGAACTGTATTACTTATACGCTTTTACCAATCATTGTTAGGGTCATGAAGTCAAAGAAGCTCAGGTGGGCAGATCATGTTGCCAGAATGGAAGAAAGTAGAAACACTTTCAAAGTTCTAACTGGAAATCCAATCGGAAAACGACCATTAGGAAGGCTTAGGCCTCGGATGGGAGGACAATATTAAGATGGATCTCGCAGAAATAAGAATGCAAAGTAGAAACTGGATCCAGTCGGCTAAAGATGGAAGTCAATGGAGAGCTTTTGCGAAGTTGACATTGAACCTCCCCATTTCATAGGCCGTAAGAGTTGGTTAGTTATGAAATGAGTAAGTTTGGTGAGAGTGATGAAGAAGGTAAAGGTGGAATTGAAATATGGAAGACTAATAAAGAATATGTATATAAACTATTTTAAAATGAAAGTAGAAGAGCAAAAAACAGAGGAAAATACAACTGGAAATATTCGCTCTTGTATTTAATGAGAGTAGTGAAGAATGGCGTGACTGAAAATGATAGTATTTCAGTAGAAGGTAGAAATTGTTTACTGTTACTAACGAAGATGAAAAATATGAATGGTAAAGAAAAGAAAAGATGAATGAAGTTTATGTATTAACTAACAAGCTTAATAATAATAGAAAGTTAGTTTATGATAATACTTACGAATAGAAAGCTTACAAAAACATAATCTACCGTTTGCTAGTTCCTGATATCTCAACATTGTATTGTAACAAAACTTGTTTCAAGGAAGACAACAGCTGAAGGAATGGAAGGAACAGTTGTCCATTGTTCTCCATTAATAATAAGCTCAAAGGTACTTACTACTTTTCCTTTTCCAAATCCTTAGAGATCGTTGATATATTAAACGTAGAATATACGCTCAAACTCTCAGCATTATCAAGACTTTGGTAAAATACAATGTTTCATTGAAATAGGTTGTGTGGAACTTGAATGTTTACACTCACAAATAAAGGAACATATTTATTTCCTCCACAGTAATGTTGTAGCTATATGTGACTCTGAAAGAGCCTGCCTTACTAAAAATAATACAAAATGTAGAATTTTTTTGCTTGTTTTTCATAAGTGAAAGGAGATAATGAAGTGCAACTTACTACAATCATATATAATGTTATTCTACAAAAGAAAATATGAACCGCAAGAATGTTCAGTGTTGCCATCCAGGGACGTACACAGGTTGTGGGTCCTTGGGGTCCGGACCCCCCGAAACTTCGACTTTTGTGTAAATTTAGCCTAATTTTAAAGGCAAGTTTAAGAATTTTAATATAGCATACCCTCATATTGAGTTTAGACCCCTCCCGAAATAAATTCATGCGTACGCTACTGTTGCCATCCATAGAAATTCCAATGTTGCCAGAAAAGCAACGCCCCTAAAATCTAAGTTAAGGCAGCGAGTAGAGGAACGCACTCAACTGCATTAGGTTACGGATCATGTTCTTTTGGTTTCCTGTGAAGTACTTTCTTTAAAATAATAATTGTATTTAGTTTGTAATAAACACAATAGTTTTAACATGTAGCATTAAAACAAAATAATAATGCTATTTAAAAAGTAGTTCACAAGAAACCAAAACAACGTGATACGTTACCAAATGCAGTTGAGATCGTTCCTCTAGTCGCTGTCTTAACTTAAATTTTAGGGGCATTGTTTTTTCTGGCAACATTGTAATTTATAAGGATGAAAACACTGAAAATCCTTCAGATTCATATTTTCTGTTGTAGAATAGCATTATCTATAATTGTGGTAAGTTGCATTTCATTATCTTCGTTCACTTATGAATAAACAAGCAAAAGAAAAATGGTATATTTCATATTATTTTTCGTAAGGCAGGTTCTTAATCGGCAAGGTCAAATTGATATTTATGTTATAATTTTGAGACATACTGCACTGACTATTAGAAGGATCTTTATTTTCTCTTGGAGATATGGATTGACTTTAAATAACTGGACAAAATTTTGTTTTATTACAATTAAATCTGTATAATATCATCTCTCTTTATAATATAACTTATTTTCCATACCTGGTAGTATTATTAGTAGAGCAACCCAAAAGCATAAAAAGCATAATAGCAATTGAGACATATGGTTGGTACCTTGAACATGGTTATGATTGTCTATGGCTCTAGAAGAAACTAATTTTAAAAGCATAATAAAGCATAATTTTAGAAAATAAAGCATAAAGCATAATTCAAAATATATATAGCATAATTCGTGGAAAACTTGATTTAGTTGCAAGTTTAACATATACCATATTAATATTTTTTAGACCAATATTTATAATGCAAAAGCATTGACAACATAACAATGCAACAATGAAAAGCTTATTTTTATTTCTGTAAATTTTTGTGTAATGCTTTGATATGAAGAAAAGAAAAAAATGAATAATACACTAGAACTCCACACTATTTTGTTATATGTACCTCTTGAATTTGAGCACTTTCTGTACTTTTTGGTGGCACCTTTTACTTTCCCTTTCTGTATGTATGCATCTCTAAGGCGCACACAAGTGCTAGAAAAAACTGACTCGAATAAAGCATATCTCTTTACAGTACATTAAGTAGAAAGTTCATTAAATATGAAAGAAATTGCTTGCATAAAATATTAACAAATAGATCAAGATATTTAGATTTTTTAATGTATAGTAAATATTGTATATTATACATGATTAATGTAAAACAATGATTGAATTTAACAATAAAGCATAATAAAGCATAATTTGGGAAAAAATAAAGCATAATTAAACAAAAAATAAAGCATAATGTGGGTTGCTCTAATTATTATGAAATGTGAAATAAAAGCAAGAATAGGAATGGCGAAAGAAGCCTTTAGGAAGAAGAAAATAATATTTTGTGAGACCTTGAATAAAGAGTTGAGAAAAAGATCGTAAAGTGTTTCGTCTATAGTATTGTACTTTATGAGTCAGAAACATGAACGTTACTCAAAAGTAATGAAAAACGGCTTGAAGCTTTTGAAATGTGGATGTGAAGAAGAAGAAGATTCAGGGAATTAATTGGGTCGAGCATAAAACGAATGAAAGGGTGTTAGAAATGGTGGAGAAGAAAAGAACAATTTTAGATATTATTAAGAAGAGGAAGAGAAACTGGTTGGGACATGGACTAAGAAGGAACAGTATCATAAGGGACGTTTTAGAGGATATGGTGGCAGGAAAGAGAGGAAGAGGGCGAAGGAGATTACAATTGATGGACGATATCAAAATAGAAAAATCGTACGTGAAGACAAAGAGGTTAGTGGAAGACCGTGGAGCATGGAAGATTCTGAGTTGCAGCAAGTGGTTTAATAATAATAATAGAATACCTAATGATGCTTATGCAGAGTCGTTTAGAAGTATGATTAGCGTCATACTAAAGGTCTGACTACTGCAGAAAACATATTAGTCGAACGTTTTAGTATTGCACTAATCACGCATCGGAACGACTCTACATAAGGTCAATAATGTCCATAGCTACACACTAGATCCACTATTAATTAATATGAATAACATGTCGATAGCCAGAAACAAATATTCTCTTTCGATTACGAAATTAACCATAATTCTGTAATGTGAAGTTGATTTTACGTTAATCTGCCGACATAAGATACATTTCTAATTAATATTTCTGTTTCATTTTTAGGAAATCTGGTCTCCAACCTTTATGCATACAAATGTCAACATTAAATTGGGATTTTCTTTCATACTTTTCAAATATAAAAACCAAAGATAAACTGATTTATTTGAAGCCAGCCGGAATATATTTACAATTAGTACGTGCATAATTTAAGAATTAAGTTTTTTTCTTTTTTAATGTCTTGTTTGCATGTAAATGTTCTAATTTAATGCACATGGGAGAAACAAAATATAGATGGGAAAAATAACAGATGTAAAATGAAAAGAATTTAAACAAGTTTATAGAAGATAAACAAAATACAAAGGTGTCAAAAATGTACAAACAATAAAATTAGAACAAAACCCCAGAGGAAAGCAGAAACAACCTGAAGGAAGCAACAGATAAAAGAAAAAATAGTTGACGCATACATTTTAACTGTTGTCTGTTGTGCATTCTATGATTGATGTTGTGTGTATTATTTGTCTTTTAAATTAAAAGAAAATATAATATTCAACAAAATAAAATAAAAATAAAAAAGCCACAGCCTGGATTAAAGTTTAGGTGGCAGGCAGACAAAATTGTAACTATAGTCCCCACTTCAAAGTACTTTGGATGAATAAGGACAAAAATGAGAGAGAGTGATCAAAACAAAAGAAAATATTCCCTCCAGATTGCCTTGGGCAGACGTGTCTGCCTAAATTAGTTAAACAAATGCTGACGGGGAAGAGGAGAGGTCTTTAAAAACGAAGATACTTGTATCCTAATGCACTCTTGGTACCTGGAAAAGAGTTGTGTGAAAGAAAGGTCCCGGGTCCCAAGCTTTTGTTGACTTTCACTTCGTGCCGGATACTTGGGGATGGTCCCAAATAAGCATGTTTTAAGTGCAGACAATCTACATTGTATAGAATATCTCCGCCGTAACTAGAGGTAATTCCATATTGGTTGGACGATTCTACATTCGAGAGAAGACCTGTCTACGGAAATTGGGAAATTGAGTCAATTCCAGGAATCTGGATACTAGTTCCCGATTGAGATATGGAAGTATCTCTGCATGTTCGCGGTACCTCTACACGTAAAGTTATGGCCATTTGAACGTCTAATATGATCAAGCTCCCTCCCCCGAGATTCGATAGTAGATCCCGGATGTGGGTTGGAATCTACCGGGTTATGGTCAATGTGTGGGATTCGATAGCTCGTACTTGCGACAGGTGAGCTTGACTTACAACGCTCGAGTACTATGTCTGCATAGCACGGTAGGCCCTGATTTGGTAGCAGGGTTACCTCGACTGGTTGATAAACTATAGCACGGCCAACAAGAGATGGTCTCTGACGTTTCTTACCACATGCGGTGGGACATTGCAGCCCCTACTTTGATACAAGTGTTACCAACCACAATCACTCTGTCTTATACCACTAATTAAATTGCCACTACAGTTGCACCGAAAAAAAGCTTGACACGCGAGTAGTGGCAATGTCACTGCGAGCTGTCAGAGACGTTCTCTTACTGGACGCACTATAGTAGGCATTTAGGTCTTCGACATGGGCGCCGATCCTGGAGGGCCGAGGGGGCCCGGGCCCCCTAAAGCTAATGTGGGCCCCCTTATTGTATTTAAGAATATACAATATTTGGCATAATTTGAAAGCAATTTGTCTTAAAATCCTCATATATGCCTTCTGCATCTGATTGTCCCTCCCCCCCCAAATTTACAGAGAAACCGGCGCACAATGAACACATTCCACTCTCCTAACGTGAGAGAGGTGTTACATGATTAATAACACAAACCTGGGACAAACCTGGTGGATGCACAACTAATGTAAGCGCTTTAATGTTATTATTTTCTGCTTTTAAGCACTTTCATTGTTTTATACTTTTAGCGCTTTTCTTGGAACCGTTTAATTTTTTAAATATTTTATTATTGCATCGTTCTATATCTCAATTTTTCTAAAAAAAATTCAATCCTCGCTGACATTTCAGGTAAATCAGATCTCTGGCTCAGCTTTTTTTTCACAGGTCTTTCATTCCCATCCGTGGATGGGCGGGCCGCAGACGGTTATGCCGTCTCTATGGCCAGTGATAGAAGAAAAGGTTGGACGAATTTATATGAGAAGGTTCTCAGGCTGTTATGCAAGATTAGGACGCAAATATGTCATCTAATAAAGAGGCGTAGAAATAAGTCGATTAGGGATGAGCAGGGAGTGGTGCATAGATTGGGAATGTGGTCGTGTTCAGATGGTGGAAGCTAAACTGAAGAGATATCCATGTGCGGGATCATGTATTGTGGATGTGGCTGTAGTGGTGATAGATACGGCGAAGTGGGTTGTGCGTCTCAGGCGAATGGTCCTGTTCGTAAATGGCCAGTAGATGATCGAGAGGCGGGTATGCGTATCTGGGCTCCGTAGGTGTTTGGTCCAAGAGGTCGTTAAGTATAGGATGGGCATTTGAAATGCGCTGAAAGATGTAGCGGCTGCGAAGGCGTCGGAGATGAGGAAGAAGTGTAGGCATACTGGTGCGTCGGTAGACCTCGGCAGTAGGTGTGTGCTGCGGTAGAGAATATGCTATGCGGAGTGCACGGCGTTCGAGGATTTGGAGGCGTGCATAAAAGTTGGTAGTCGCTGATAGCCAGGCAAGATGGCCGTGTGTCAGTGCCGGTCGGACGAAGACCTTATAGGTGTAGAGAAGTAATTTATCATTTAGACCCCACGTAGTGCCTTTGAGATGTCGAAGGTGATTAATGCGACGGCGAATGTTGGATTCCAAAGTACGAAGGTGGGCGTTCCATGTGAGATGTGTATCGAATGTGACCCAAGATATGTTAAGGTATCTGGCTCAGCTTTAGCTACACACCTTATATACGCTTGGTACTGAAAGAGAACATGAGCTGCAGGACAACCAACGAATCAAGATTTCTTCCGAATCAGTAAAATTTCTTCTAAAAAGTAATTTCCTTTCATCTATTTATTTATGTCAATTACTCCATATCTCTAATCATTTTATAAATGAACCTTTGTGGCGCCATGTTGTCGTCGCTGATAAAGTTACTACTGCTGGCATCTATGGTGCACTAAGTTTCGAGTTCTTTTCCGCTAGCATAATCTCGAGATTTGAACATTTCACGGTGTCACTTTATGGAGCCGCGATGTAGAAAACGGATGGTGAACTATTTAACAAAGAAACCAATTCATACTACATGTCAAATGTCTCCGTTCTTTCTCATATCCAAATTTTGAACGATTAAACTTATCCCTTTTTTTGTTCCATAAGTCACAATTCAACAAAAGAACTGTTTAAGGCATGGATACAAATAAGCACTCGCCCACTCACCCAGGGCGAGTGGTTCATCGGCGCGGGCGAGTATTTGATATCATACCGAAGGTAAATAAATAATTTCTATTGTGGGATGTGGGTTAGTAACTTTTTTCTAGGGCGAGTAAAATTGTGTTGCTTATTTGCATCCCTGGTTTAAGGTGTCTTTCTTTGATATTCAGTAACAGCAAAATTATTTTTTTTAAAGATTTTTCTCTGTTGCTATTCCACCTATTCCAAGTTTTTCCCCCTCACTTACATTCCAAAACTTTAGTTGTTGCCTAGACACGAATGCCAGTCAGCTGATATTTCTTCTACCCCTCTAGTGTATATGTCTCGCTTTATTTGAAAATGTTACTGTTAAAATGTTTTCTGCACTTTTTATGTTTAAAAAAAGTACTTATTAAAGGTTGTTGTTTATACACGCTGACGATGTACTCTGTTTTTTAATTGTATTGTATGTATATTAAACAAAAAGACATATGAGAGATTGTAAATTATGTGAGACTAGATAAATACGCATACAAATGCATAAACGTATCATTCGATGATAAAACAAACATGTTTTTTCATATATTAATCTAATGAAAATGTGAAAATACATGTTTAATTGTTTATGGCTGCAAAATGAAAACTAAATATTTATTTTATTATTACATTTATAGTTAATTATAACATTTATATAAACTGTCTCGGAATTGTTGAACTTCTAGCTCCAAATAACTCTGAGAGTCTTGGCATGTGATCATATAAGATTTTAACAACTCAATTTATATTTTTTCGTCCCTTCTGAAATCGTTTTAATTGATTCTGCGGGAGACCGGGCTTCGATTCTCCGCCGGGGAGCCATGTTTCGTCCCTTATGAAATGGAAACAAATTGCAGGTTAGTGTAGTGTCCCAAACAGTCAAACTGTATTTTATACTAACTATGTACTTTTACTTCTTTTAATTCTTACAAATTCAGAGGAGCCGTTTATGAAAAAAGTATGACTTCCATCACCAAAAATGAAATTTTACTAAGCTATTGAATTTCAGTTTTACATTACATTTACCATGAAATGATTTACATTAAATTCTATTTTATAATTTCAAAATCTTAATTAGCCATATGTGCGCCATATGTGAGTTTCTTTTCTGATAAAGTAGATATTACTGATAACAATGAAGGTAAACTTACAATAGGAGTATCCTGGCCATCCTGTCTCTTCTGAATCCAGTGATCGAGACAGTCACTACGAGCAGCCTAGCGTACAGTCAATGCGGATCTGCCGTTATTTCCCTTCCTTAAGACTCCCTCAATATCTCTTTTGACAACTTATATAGGCCCTTCCTTTCACTTTTACATCCTTGATTTGTAGAGCAGGACCTATTTGTGTTTCTGTTTTTAGTTTTCCTCTCTTTTCTTAACCTAAAACTATTTTTGAATTAGAAACTGTCCTGTTATTCTTGAATATAAACATTTCAGATACAGGATCACAAATCGTAAATATATCCAACATTTAGAAAGTTGAACCTAAATGAAAAGAAAAATTGCTTTTTAAATAAACTGCAAAATATCATTACAATATTATGTTGTTGGTGTGACTGAAATGTCCGCCTGACGTATGATTTTCAAAGATTAAATATATAGGAACTATAATATCTAGCTACAGAAAATTCTCTTCAGCTGTAGGCAAATACTATGCTGTTCCACAGCCAACTATTGTACTCTATGACGAAGCAAGTCTATATGAGAATATGTGGTCGTCAGTGGAAAGGAACTTAGAAGGATATAGTGGGTAAAAAGTATTTTATGCTGCAACTCATGCTGTCACGTGGCAATTCATTTTAGCACAACGTAAGGACTCAATGTCCGTTAGAGCTCCTTCGTGGCAAAGCGGTTAGCATACGCGCCTTTGGCGTGGGAGACCCGGGTTCGATTCTCGGTCGGAGCTCATGTAGTTCGAATTCTACATTAATCAGTAGGTTCCGTCTCATATAGCCTCACTGCTGAACGTGACGTTAAACTCAAAATCAACAATCAATGTCCGTTAGCCTTTGCTTCATGTTTGCGGAAAAGTTTGAAGTGTATTTCATGGCGTTCAGAACTCTAATAAACGGCAGTCGTAGTTTTGCCTCTTCGGAGAAAAACATGACAGATCACCTGCGACATAAACCATCATGTATTACAGCTTGATAAATGGTTTTGGTGACCATCCTGAACGTTGATAACGACCCAACCAGATCCTCCGTTTTACGAATGTCATGGCAGATCCATTTTTCATGAGAAATAACAGTTCGACGCCGGAAGTCTTTTCAGTTATTCCATACGCTCAGAGAACTATACAATTCAGGAATCGTTATTTGTTGACTAGTGCCAACTCAAGCGGTGTTGAGGTGACCAACTTTTCTCATTGCGCGGAGCAGACAAATTCCTTTGGTATGTGTACATCTAACTCATCTCTAACTATGCACAGTTTTCCGAGGGTCAGTTTTCCATAGTGTTCCTGAGAATCATATCAGAACATGTTGTTGATCATTGGCAGCGACATCCATTTTTCAATGTTATGTCAGTCGAATAAAATTCTACAAACCAACTGAATATAGTAATTCAATTCACTACTCCTGGTTCAAATGCACTGATATAGGTATTTTTCGAAAGAACATGTGTAGAATATGCGAGTTAAAAACTTGTATAGGAAAATCACTTGCAATGTGTATGATCCATGGTATATTTTGACACTGCGCTGTTCATCATAGGAACCACAGCCTATTTTCTCAACATACACAGAGTTTATGACATTATACAAGGGACTTGGCACCATCCGCTGGGTTTCGTATAGAGTGTGTCTTTTCTAAACATAACCAGGTATTTAACTAAGATATTTGACTCGGGCAAACTAATCACTATAACAGTACTGTTGCCAACATTGTTAATCGCCGAACTTGGGCGAAGAAAATAGATTAGGATAGTGTTGGAAGACTTAACTTGACAAAGGAGTATAATTACACAGTATATTCATAACAATTAAATTTATCTACCATAGAATCCGATAACCACTCTCAATGTTACCATCCATAACACATGTAGGTTTTACTTTATCACAACGGCGCCATCTATATAAAAACTACTTACGAAGCAGCAGCGCAGATAGTTCAGAGCCGATTACGCCACGAGCAAGCGAATTTTTTATCTACCTAGGTATATACGAGGGTCATTCGGAAAGTAAAGGACGTTTTTGTATAAACACTTTAATAACTGATATACAAAGGCGAAATTTGTGTTACATACTATGTGATACTTAAGTTACTTTTTGACATAGTCGCCGTGTAAATTTAAACACTTGTCATACCGTGGTACAAGTTTTTCTATGCTTTCAGCATACACAGTTGCCGCCAAACTGTTGAACCAATCACTAACAGCTTCCTTAAGTTCTTGAAAGTTCAGGAAAGAATTCGTGCAGCCCATCAATAGTGAATCGCCTATCCTCTTGAATTTTCCGCTCAATTCTTCCTTTGAGTTCGTCAGTCACAACAGAAGGCCGGCCCGAGCGTTCCTCATCGTGCACATTCGTTCGTCCGTCATTAAACATAATGCACCACTTACGAACTGATGCTTCATTCATTACATTTCCATACACCTCAGTGATTTGTCTATAAATTTCTATCGGACGCACTTTTCTTGCATTCAAAAATCTTATCACACTACGAACCTCACACTTGGCGGGATCAGTAATTGTATCGCACATTTTACAGTCGCACAGCGAAGCAATAACGGACCGTAGCGGATCGCAGCCGGTGCCAGACTGAGGCTAAAGCATGCCCAGGTCAATAACCCAGCGGCAGCAGGGGTGGGGGAACACGCGCACGCGCTAGTGCAAAACGTTCTTTACTTTCCGAATGACCCTCGTACAAATGCAAATCAAAGTGACTTTAAGCCTCCCGACCGATTTCGATCAAATTTTCAATATAAATGAAGTTCAGGCCAGGATTTTTTTTCTCAATTTCACTTTGACAGTGCAACTTATGGGAGAGGAAGGGAGATATACATAAGATTCAAAATGACCAATATTAGTGTTGAATAAATAGTTTTCGGGATCGCTGAGATGTACAGTAGCACTTCCGATGCCATTTAAGAGTCTTTATCCCGGCGAAATTAAAATACCGCTAATTTTACAGTAATTATGTGATATCTTTAAATAGATAAAAGATAATCGAAATGTGGAACAAGAGCGCCCTAGACAATATTATTTTACATGAGAAACCGTTATCACGACTCACTTATCTGCTTTCGATTTCGAGCCATTTTGAAAATCGGCATTTATTTTCGCGTTTCTAAACAGCTGAAAACGGAAAGCCGCTAGGTGACTTCTGATAACGGTACCTTACGCAAAATAATATTGTCTAGGGTGCTCTTGCTCCATATTTCAATTATCTTTTATGTATTTGAAGATATCATATAATTACTGTAAAATTAGCGGTATTTTAATTTCGCCGGGATGAAGGCTCTTAAATCCAAATTCAACCTTGAAACTTTAGGGAAGGGGAGAGAGAGAAATAAAAAAAATGATGGAAAATGACAGATATCAGAGACCGCTTGAGTAATAGATCTGACTAACGACTGACTGACTAAGTACTGATTACTGACTACTACTAACTACTGACTACTGACTAACGGCTGACTGACTGACTGACTAACTCACTAACGGAATATATTACTAATTTTTCTTCAGCGAAGCGGGTATTTGACGCTAGTTATTTATATGATTTTAATGTTTCAATATCGAGTTCGTATTTAAATAACTGAATAAGTTTAGAGAAGAAAATAATAACAATAAATAAAACATACTTCATTCAGAATGTTATAATTATTACAATATAGAACTAAACTAAGCTTCTGGTGCAATAACCGTTGCGAATTGACGATATTCAGCACTTTGGTCACTCACGTCGCTAAGATTGGCTTTCTAATCCAGAGTTCACTACTTTTTTTGTATCAAGTAACTCCCCAATTATGCTCATGACGCTAAGTGGAGGCTGCAATGGCAACGCAATCTAGTGACTACGAACATTCTCCCACCTTTCCTCTGACCAGACACGGCACTGCTTGATTTCACTTATCTCATAAAGAAGTGTAACACCAATGCACCTGCAATGTTGGGTCCATATTACTGGATAATAAAGTTAAAATTGAGCCCGTATTTGAACCAAAGAACTTGGAGCGTGGCACTCGTTAAGAAATGCGATTCTTTGGAGCGGTAATTGTTGATTATCATATTTTGGGGGGCCCGGACAAAATAAAAATTATATTTACCCCTCATTCTTTACGAATTTCGACCCTAACCAGTGTTGATGATTTAGGTGTTTCATGTTTTCTATATGATTCCTTTAGTCTGCCCATGAACATTCGGTTGAAATGAGAATAAAAAGAAATAATCACTTTTAATGTTGTTCAATATAAAGCGAAAACGGTAATAGATAGCGAGAAGTAAGTTTTCTGAAATTAATTAAGCATCCCAAAAATATATTTAATTTCCATTCTTTAACTTTCTACTAGAACCGAAAGTGATACGAATCCACTACAACTTCCGGTTTCATATTAATTTGCAGAGAAAAATAAAAACAATAAGAGATGACGAGAATTTTCTTTTATTTAACGTTCTAAAAATAGGAACGTTCTTTTCTCACGATCTTTTATTCAAATCACAAGTGGAAGTAATTAACCACTTGCGAGTTTAACGTTAATCGCTATAGAATAAAAAAACGGCAATATTCACTAAAATCAATAAGTGGTTTTGTATAAACAATTAAGCAGGGCCGCGGGGGCTCAGTGGTAGAGCGTTCACCTCTGGTGCTTGGGGTCCCGGGTTCGATCCCAGCCCCCGCCAAGTGAACTTTGTGGTGGACAAACACCGTGTGCGTGGGTTTCCTCTGGGTTCTCCCGTTTCTTCCCACTTTCTTCATTCATCCATTTCATTCATTACTCATCATCACCGTCTCCTTTAGTCTAACCAGCATAAACGTGGGACGTAAAGCTCAAAATTTCATTTCATTTACATGTTTCAAACAATTAAGCATCCCAAGTATGTATTCTATTTACACCCTTATCTGTGTACTAAAACCGGAAGCGTAAAACTTACTTCCACTTCCGGTTTAAGTAGTAATTCGACAATGTAACGTCATACAAATGAAACTCTCTCGCGTGGTGTACATAGGCAATCCTACTTATTTTAAAAATGCAATTACTAGCTTAAAAGTCGTTAAGACAGTGCTATTTAAATTACCACGTAACAAAAACAGACAGTGATTAAATATTTTATTTTGAAACTAAAATCACTTGTATTGCTCTGAGATTCGAGTTCAAAATTATGTGTCATTTCGGAGGCTTGGCAATATTTTAGAAATAAGTCTTAAATAAATTTTCTTTTTCCTATTCTTTTTGTTCTAAATTTGAAGAAATAACATAGTATTCCAATTAAACAGAACTTTAAAACAAAACAAAACAATCGTACCTCTTATATATCTAGCTATATATTATGCGAACAGGTGTGAGTTTTAAATTCTAGTTTCTTTTGAACTATTTTAAACTTATCTGCTAGTGTCACTGCGATCTGATGAAATACCCATATTAGTCAGAGCAGCTAGGTTATTCCCTCCTAAGAGAGATGTTGCATTGTCATTATTCGTAAAACTATTTTTTTAAATGTAATTTAGTTACTGAGCTGATTAAAAAATGTTGCTTTGGGCTAGCTGTTGTATTGATTTTCTGGAGTTGTTCAATATTACAAGGATTAATAATAAAATGAATGGATGAGTAAATTGAATCGTTGTTCCTGCACTCCAAAAGATCTACTCATGAACGAAATCTATCAAGGTAACTGAAACTAGTGATGCTTTGCCTCTGCAGAGAAAAAAAATAGTTTGATCCCTTAAAGCGTGGAAGAAAAAATTGATTCACGGGTCACATGAGAGCCGTCAATACTGTACTCAGTTCTTTAACGTGTGTCTGTGGGCGGGGGGGGGGGGGGAAGAGACGACTTCCCCATTTATACTCTTCACTGTTTGAGGAGTTCATTTCATTACAAAACTTCCTTACTCCATGTAATAGGTTTACCGCGTCCAAAGAAGAGAAAATACCTCTTCAATAAATTAAAATACTGTATGATTTACGCCCATTTGAATCAAACGTCTACTAAAATTGAGCCACCGGAGGGAAAAAATATTTTCGAAGGCCTCGAGTCTTGTCAAATAGTGTTCCCTGAACAGGCACGTATCCACGGGGATACATGGAGAGCCGGGACTCCTAAATTCTTACTGACCCCACTAAAACTTTGTGGACCCCACAGTAGGCTTGCAAATGAACTATAATATGGTAGGATCGGCCCTCCTAACTTCCACAGGGCCCTCTACATTTTTGGGCTGGCTTTGGGCCCCTCAATTTAACTAGTGAAGCATGAAATTAACTCATCCTCATACTTCCAGAAAAACAAAATAATTTAATGTGCCGTTACTGTTCCATCAACTGAACAAAATTTCCCTAAGGTAAAGCATAAAAGCAATCCAATTCTTGCTTGAGTAAAACGTCAATTGAAACTCCTACATGCATTATAAAACTTTTCATTCCAATTTAAACTCAAAGAAGTTGGGAGAAAATTCTATATTTCTTATTTTATAGACGAAGGACACTTCATATTTCCTAGAGAACACAAATATTAATGCTTGCCATGTAGGAAGTTTCCAGTTACGGTGGTACTTATACTATTGTTTACTAGGAATTTAATGTATCTTCTAAAAAGGAAGGTTACAAAAGGATGGGTTTTCTCTTTAATGTGAGGTTCGAAACTTCCACCGGGAAAAGAACTCAGTTTCTGCAGAACCGCATGCGGGGCACGTGCCTACATCGCATGGTTCGAAAAGTGCCTGAAAGGTATATATATATATCACCTATATATATTGTTCACTTTTCAGGCATCCTTTCAGAATATATATATTGGAGGGCAAGGTATGTAATTTTTATATATCATTGAAAGGAACATGGAAAAGCAAAACCCTTTACAAGAAAAAATATATTGTTGGTTATACCTCACAGTGCAAAAGTTTACAATTCATTGTACAGGCAGATCCATAAGGAGGGCGTTAGGGGCATCTGTTCCCCGAAGACTCCGTTTTTACAAGCGCATGTATAAAATATTACAATACTTTATTTCGATTTGATGTGAAACTCTTTATTTTAGACCTACATTGATCGCCAATGAGACGTCCGTCCCCTCCAAACCTCTCTTCTGGACCTGCTAGTGAATGTGGTGATGGCCATTTAACAAATGATGCTCCACACGAAAAACGTTTCCTTATAAATTCTTTTATTTTTATGTTCCTTTTGGTTACATACCTTACTGCATTAAAATTTTAGAGTGACTCCTTGAGACTTAAGATTGAGATTAGGAATTAGATTTTTGGGCTTTTCGTTCATCTATGGCTATGTTGGCCCGTCACGTATGAGGGATGAAGTCTCTCGGCGATCACACTATCCGAGGAAAGGGAGGGAAGAAATGATTGGGGTATGAAGGAAGTGGTCTAGGACCTGTTTCTAGGCACCATCAGGACATTTTCCTGGTGTGAATGAAGAAAAAAATCACTCAGGATGGCTGGCGTGAAAAAACTTTTATACTTTTTCTCGAGCGAGTGTCCTCACCGGGAATCGAACCCGGGACTGCTTCCCCTGAGATCTTACGATAAGAGGGTTTTTGAAACAAACCGTCTACTCCATTCATGCGTCACCTGATGCTTTTTCCTATTTCATTTTGCGTTTCGTCCTTTTATCTGCATCCTATTGTCATATTTCCCGGGTTCGATCCCAGCGCCCGCCAAGTGAACTTTGTGGTGGACAAACACCGTGTCCGTGGGTTTTCTCGGGGTCCTCCCGTTTCCTCCCACTTTCTTCGTTCCACCATTTCATTCATTATTCATCATCACCGTCTCCTTTAGCCTAACCGGCATAACCATAGTACGTAAAACTCAAGATTTTATTTCATTTTCCTTTTGTCATATTATAAATACTGGGCACTTTGTCTGAGTCCACAAAAACTCCCAATCAAATGGTGACAATTTCGTAAATAGTACTCTACACGAACAAAAGTTTTTTTTTCATGATCTGTCAAACGGTCTAAGAAATTACATAGTCTGCTATTGAAATAATTTCGAGTGTACTCCCGGTGCCCCAAGATATGGAGCTACTGTATATGGAGTTAGCAGTGCGTTCCATTCAACGTGCTCTTCGATATTGTCCTATCCCATTCTTAAGGAGTTTGTTTACCAAAGCTCCTCTATATATTTGTCGTGCCCGGCAGGGGTGGGTCCAGGACGAGCTTCTGGGTGGGGGGGGGGGCGGTGGGTTGTAATACTGCTACTTAGAGCTACTTTTAAGAGCTCCAAACTCTGGGATGGGTTTTATTTATATATAAAATAAGAAAGTTTCCTATTCTGGGGGGGGAATTGCCCCGATCGCCCCCTTGGATCCGCCCCTGCTGCCCAGGACATAATAAAGTCTTAAGAATTACTTCATGTATCAACGCAAATTTTGGTCAGGGTGTAGATGTTAAAAAATTAGGCACCGAGCCCGTTGATGTGGTTGATATTCAAATCAAATGTGGTAGAAATCAACTACCTTTGGTTTTAATGTAGATCGATAACAAGAAGCGGTTTCCGGCAATCAAATAAACATTCAAAGAATATATTCCATCTCCATTCTAATCTCTCTATTAAAACTAGGGATGGGCAAAACCGGTTTTTATAAAAATCGGAAACCGGCTTCCAGAAAAACTGAAATCCGAAAAGTCGACATTTCGGTTTCCTCCAAAACCGATTCGGTTTTCCACCGAAACCGGTTTTCGGTTTTCTGAAAAACCGGTCTCGGTTTTCTTGGAAACCGGTTCGGTTTTCACCGAAACTGGTTTCGGTGAAAACTTATGGAAAACACATAAAACTATTTCTCTGGAAATGGAATCGGTTTCCGCAGAACAACGAAACACTATTCTGGTCAGAAATACAACAAATTTTAGAAAAAAAACCGGAACCGATTTCGGTGAAAAACCGAACCGGTTTTGGATAGAACCGATAACCGGTTTCGGTAAAAACCGAACCGGTTTGGAAGAAAACCGAAACCAGTTTCGGTGAAAACCAAACCGGTTATTGGAGAAAACCGTAAAACCGGTTTTTGTGCCCACCACTAACTAAAACCCGAAGTGATGCAAATCTACTACAACTTCCGACTTCAATATTGACCTACATAGAGCAAAAATGATAAGGGATAACGAGAGGCAAAATTCTGAATCGGTTTTGCGATCTCAGGATGTAGGATGCCCAAGAAATCACTAATCATTTCTGGAAAGGAGCACTGGAATTCAAATGAAGTATTTATAATATCAAAGAAGACGTCGTAAGTCAACGAAATTACAGCAGTTCGTCACGACTCCTCTCCCTATCTTAGCCGAGTTACCATCTCTCAGCGGTGCACCTAAACACACGCTGCAACATTGTTGAGCAAATTGTATGCACTGATGCTCAAATGCGTTTAAACATAAATAACTCTTATAATGTTACATCCAACAAAGGAGTTGAGTTGATTTTGAATTTACCATCCCTTTCAGCAGCAAGAATATTTGTTTATTTATTTAACAATCGCCAGATACAGCTCAGAGTCCATTTTATACTGGATTTTTAAAACAATAACAACAACAATGTAAAATTATTTGGGAAAGTATCGTCCAGGACCTGTTTTGTAGGAACCATCCCAGCATTTGCCTGGTAGGACTGAGGAAAACTCTGGAAAATCTCAGTCAGAATGATCGGCAGCGGGAATCGAAACCGCGACCTTCCGAATGCGAAGGCAACGATCTCCCACTAGAGCTACTTCGCTATATGAGACATTTACCTGTTTACTAACGAGGAATCCGAACCACATGAGTTCCCGCCAGGAATCGTACTCGGATCTCCTACATCAAAGGCGTGTACTCTAACCGCTCATGTACGGAGGAACTCGCCCAACAAAGGAGTATTGCAGGCCAGGCATGTCTTAGTCGAATGATATTCGGTTACCACACCGATTACTAACATCGTTCAATTCTAATTTCTACAGCCGAGTTTACTTTTCGACTCCAGACAATTTTTGTCTTGTCAGAATCGATACTTACACCACACATCTAAACGTACAAACACTTAAAATATAAATAAGAAAGTTTATAAAAGTAATTTAGTGAAAGCATTGTAAATCCATCTGCCTTGTCAGGAATCGATCCCCACATCACACAATCGAACGTACACACATACACACTAGCCAGTAGGAAAGAAATAAGAAAATTCCTAGTATGCGTTGATTGAAATAGTTGTAAAACTACCGCTTGCTTTTAAAACATCCTATCCTATAACGAAACCAAACAACGTAGGAAAGCAACAGAAAAGATAAAGCAGAACGTAGAAGATGCGCAAATAAGCTTCTGACGTCATTAGCTCACAAGGTAAGTTTATTTTGCTTTGCGAGAACGGAAATAGCGTGTGTCATACTTGTCATAAGGACTTAGGACTTGACTTGGATAGGACTTGAATTTGAAATAGGACGTGTGTCATAGGACTTGAATTTATACAATGCACGTGAACAACGTTATTATTTATAAATTAAGCGGATTACCTCTAACATTTCGTACGAAAAATTGTATACAGTCTGCATTTAAAGATATTTTGTAAATTATTTACTAATGTATCACTGTAAACGAATGCACCTTTATAACTTAAGTTTGTTAGACCTCTTAAACTGTAAACAAAACTACTTCTGTATTTTTATTAGCGTTGTACGGAAGTGTCCAAATGTGAGATATATTATAATCGATAAATCACATTAAGCTCTATGCATTGAGCCACATGACACACTGTTAAATGTTCATTTAAAACTTTTAGTATGAAAAATGTTCAAGTTAAATGTTCATTTAAAACTTTCAGTATGAAAAATGTTCAAGCTAAGTGTTCATTTAAAACTTTTAGTATGAAAAATGTTCAAATTAAATGTTCATTTAAAACTTTTAGTATGAAAAATGCTCAAGTTAAATGTTCATTTAAAACTTTTAGTATGAAAAATGCTCAAGTTAAATGTCCATTTAAAACTTTTAGTATGAAAAATGTTCAAGTTAAATGTTCATTTAAAACTTTTAGTATGAAAAATGCTCAAGTTAAATGTTCATTTAAAACTTTTAGTATGAAAAATGTTCAAGTTTCAACTGAATGTACTGCCAATGAACTAATGAGTTGAATTGAGTTTGGGATTTAGGGTCTTCTCCAGCGGAGAGACTATATGAGACGTGGTCTTGCAGCTTACCGTGGGATCCGAAAAACATGGGCTTCCGCCGGAAATCGAACCCAAGTCTACCGAGAATAAAATAAAATTTGCTCGTCACCGCACTACACTTTGTTGCTCCAATTTCTTAAATTAAAGCATATTATGTTCCAGTTATAACTGAAACTTTTATTTATGAAATACTAGCATCAATTACCCGCTTGGTTGAGTTAATATAAGGAAAAAATAGTAATAGAATATATTCCGTTAGTTAGTCACTTTTTCTATTACTGAAGCGCTCTCTAATATTGGCCATTTTCAATCATATTTTTATATATAGGCCTATATATCTCCCTCCCCCAAGTTGTGGGTGTGCATTTCGATTTAAACAGCATAAAAAGTGTCATTGTTCATCTTACCCACCCCGAAAACTAGGGATTTGACACTAATAGCGGTCATTTTCGATCATTTATAATAACTCTACCTCCCCTCCACTAAGGTGCACAGTCAAAGTGAAATAATATAAAATCATCCCAGGTTCGAATCTCATCAATGTTTAAAATTGGATCGAGATTGGTCGGGAGATTCATGAGTTATGAAGCCACAAACATAGTCAGTTTCAATTTTATTATTCATGTTTATTAAATTAAAATTTAAATGCATTAGCCCGTCCCGTTCAGCCACGTGACACACTGTTAATTGTTTATTTTATTTAAAGGTTTTAGTCACAAAAAATACTGAATTTTCTACTGCCTCTACTGTCAATAAGCTAATGAATTGAATAGAATTTCAGATTTAGGGTCTTGCTCAGCGACTAAGCTATATCAGACATGAACTTACAGCTTACCGCGAGATCCAAACAAAATAAGCTTCTGCCGGAAATCGAATCCAAGTCTACCGAAAATGAAAGCAAGTTTGCTGACCACTTTGTTCCTCCAATTTCTGAAACTAAGGCATGTTATGCTGCAGTGATTACTGAAACTCTCATTTATTACATACGAATAAAATTTATAAGGCACTTTAGGAAAGTTTTTTTTTATAGAAAGCTTGCCCTTAAAACAGGCACGTAGCCAAGGGGTGGGTCCGGACCCCCCCCTTCGGATCCAGAAATGAAAAATATTAAGGAAGGATGAAACAAAAAGAAAGGAAAAAAAGATGAATCAACATGAAAAGTATAAAGCTACAACAAGCGTTTGGTTACTCTTTCTTATGAGGAACTTTGTGTGGGGGAATCGGAGGGGAAGGGGTCAAGTTGCAAATGGATATTATTGTAACGAAGCATTCCGATTTCCATTTACCTCCAAGCTAATCCTATGCACTACAAATGATGATCGATAAACCGGTTCGATAAGATAGACTCTCAGGTAGAACTTAAGAAATGCCCAGAATCACCAATAATATGAGCCATTTTGAATTTCGCGGCAACTTTAATCCTTTTTATAAGATGTCTTTACTCCCGAAAGAGACCTCGTTGCTATCCTTGACGGCATTAAACGAAGATAAAAAGAAGAAGGAAGACAAGTAGAACCGAGTTCGAATGACCTTGGAATATTATATCTTTTTCAATACTGTTTTATATTCTTTTACTCAAGATTTCGTCATAGTTGTTTATTAAAATACTTACTAACATGTCCACATTTTATTATCCTAACAAACTAATATCGATACGTTGCCAGTAAAATAGTTTAAATTGATCGATCACCTGGTGTGTAACCACAGTATTTCATATACCCCCATTACGAAATCCTGGCTAAACGAACGAATATATGTTGCCAGTAAAATAGTTTAGAATGATGAGCACCTAGTGTGATAACCACAGCATTTCGTCACGGACCCCCCTATTGCGAAATCCTGGCTACGTGCCTGCTTAAAAGTAAATTACTCCTTGTGGTGTATTTTTATGAGAAACGAGTTATCCAATATTTGTTTATGGGATATAAACAAAATTACATCAACCATATTTGAGTAAATTGTCCAACATACAGAAAAACTTACTCTAAGAGTAAATCTACGCTCATAGACTTTTCGAAATGTGAAATTATATTCAAAAGATTAAAGGATTTAAATGTGAAATATGAATAAAATCGTCTAAATCGCTTTTGAGAAAATCATCCGCAAATAACTTGCTGCTAAGAGTAAGAGTATGCGAAATTTCCAATAGAAATGACTAATACCATATTATGGGGTTTTCATTGAATTATTAATTTATGAAACATAAACGAATGAGAAAATTCATTTTTTTAAATTTCACCCTTCAGAAAATTGCTGTTATTTTGAGGGTAGAAGCAAAATTCGTATGTCTCTGAAGAACCCTTTTAAAAGCCTTAAGTTTAAAATATGTTTAAGGTACGTTAGAAAGTATGGCCTTTACGTGGAGGTACACATCGATACGAATGGATGAACATACACAAAAAACTGTTTTGGCAGGTAGACATCATAAAACATGTCAGTTCGTTGAACCTCAAATTATTTTCATTAAAAAAAACGATCACCATACTTTGTTATCTGGTGATCACTCAAAAATAAAAACTGTCTTCGTAACGTGCAAACATATTTGTGTATGACAGACAAATTTTTCTGACGAAGAAGAGAAAAACAAATACAGTTCATAATGAGATTGAAAATAAATCTATATATATAAAAGAGAACGCACAAAATCCTTTGTCCGCTCATCACGCTAATACGGCTGAACCGATTTCTTTCATTTTTGGGGGGTTGTTAGGATTTGGACCCTAGATGGTTTTTATCATATCACTTTAATTTTCAATTACCAGTGTCTTGAGATAATTGACCAATCAGGTGTCAATACGTACAAAAAATCCTTTGTCCGCTCATCACGCTAATACGGCTGAACCGATTTCTTTCATTTTTGGGGGGTTGTTAGGATGTGGACCCTAGATGGTTTTTATCATATCACTTTAATTTTCAATTACCAGTGTCTTGAGATAATTGACCATTCAGGTGTCCATACGTACAAATCCTTTGTTATTAGTTCATCATAGGTATAAAAATAAACGTATTTATATGCAACCCGCATGACCTTGTGACTCGGCGGGTTAACATAACTGACAGGCGCTATAAATCACTTGAAAGCGAAAAAGTAAAAATTATCTAAGTAACAAAGTTTATTGCGTTCCGGGATGACCGCAGCGAAGCGGGGCGGGTTGGGGTGATCGCAGCGAAGCGGGGCGGGTTAACATAAATGACAGGCGATATAATGTTAACATTAGTGCAATCTTCTATGGTTTTTATCATATCACTTGAAAGCGAAAAAGTAAAAATTATCTAAGTAACAAAGTTTATTGCGTTCCGGGGTGACCGCAGCGAAGCGGGGTGAACGCTGCTAGTCTTTTATAAATAAATAAAATAAGGTGCATACGAAACAGTAAAAAGGGATCGTGACCAATTTTCGTGACATCAGGAGAAATATTGGCCGTTCAAACGATTAAAGAAAAAAATAAAATAAAATCGACTCTAAAGTATTTGTCACCAAGACATTATTGTTTATGAATCGTCTACAGGAATGAACAACAGGTGAAATATTTAACAAAACTAGGGTTAAATTTTCCACAAATAATTTTTAAAAGAAGAATTGACAAACATATACTGTAACATCTGAAATGCTGTGAAATTTGGTCTTGTTTCAAATTTTCTAAACAATTTGCATTAACGCAAAACAAAATGTATAATTGACGCAACTAGGTGAAAAGGACATTGAATAAAGAGTTGAGAAAAAGGATTCATAAAATTCTTCGTGTGGAGTGTTGTACTGTATAAGGCGGAAACATGGGCATTATACAAAAGTGATGGAAAACAATTAGAAACTTTCGAAATGTGAGTGTGGAGAAGAATGGAGAGAATTAGTTGGGTCGAGTGGTAAATGAATAAGAATGTGTTAGAAATAGTGGAGGATGAAAAAACACTTTTAGATATTATTGAGAAGAGAAAAAGAAACTGGTTAGGATATTGCTTAAGAAAAAAATGTATTATGAGGGATGTACTAGAGGGTATCGCGGCAGGGAAGATAGGGAGGGAGCGAAGGAGACTACAATTAATGAGGACTAGCTCAGGAGAGTAATGCTCCCGGAAGTAGGAACGGAAAACACAGTTCTGATTGGTTGGCGTTATCTATGTCTTGCCACGTTGCATTCAAATAGCAGAATTCAGACGATTGTTGTTGTCGGTCCTCCTGCCGAGTGGGCTAGCGCTATATGCTAGTAATGAAAATCTCTTTTGGCGTGAGTTCAAACCCGGCCCGAGGAAAGTTTTTTAACACTTTTTTACATTTTTATAACACCTTTTAAATTAAAATAATATGAAAATAATATTCAAAAAAGTGATTTACTTACTTTTGTGCAGATAAGTAGTAGTAGTAGTAGGAACGGGTTAGAAGCCCCGCAGGGCTTGTTTTGTTGCCCTTCTACTCCATGATATAAGGCTCGTTTTGTTCCCCTTGTACTAAATGATATAGATTTTGTGACCAACCTAAAACAACTGACTAGGATACCGCGTAAAACAGCTGGCTAGAGTAGAGCGCGAAAAAACGTACTTCCGGGAGCATTACTCTCCCGAGCGGGTCGTAATTAATGGACTATATAAAAGAGCATACGTAAATACCGGTACGAAGAGGTTAGCGGAAGACTATAGAGCGTGGAAACTTCTCAGCTGCGGCAAATGACCTGCTAATAAAGGCAGAATACCTATGATTATGATTATGAGGTGAAAAAATACAAATTTAGTCGCAAGTCTAGAAGAAAAAGGCAAAAAAGTGTTAAATCAAGAAACATGTACCACCATGTTCGAAGGTAATGTTTGTCACTTAATCGCAACACTTGTATTTTTCAGTTAAACTTTGAATACTAGCTTTCTTTATTAAAACCGTCAAATTACCGTACTTTGAATATTTATTCATCCGAATATTCTGCAAGTTTCTCCAATTTTAGAAGCAGATTCTCTCTTTGTTTAGTAAATATTATCATGTTCTGTCTCACTACACCAACCATGACATACATAACTGTTTAACCATATAATTAGGTAGATGAATATTTAGGTTTGCACTTATTTAAATGAAACTAAAATGAAATGATTTGAACGTTCGTATTAAATATGTACCGGTATCACTCACTCCACTGAACGAAAGAAGAAACCAAAAAGCATTAGGGTCCAAATACTGTAATTATAAAAATAAACGTCTGCATCTAGATGCTGAGTAAATATATACAGTTTACTATTAATATTCATGTTAGGAAAGTTAAAACGATTTTGTTTTTCAATGTACGTTAGCAGAACTGAATTTCAGCAAGGAAAGAAATTAACGTGTGGGATATGACATATAAAAGTAAATATTCATATCAAAGTATTGAACTAGACGGAAATATATAGCAGTATTGAATATTTGAAGTATTCAAAGCACAAGAGAATAAGCCCAATTACGAAAGATGTTAACGAGACATAAGTTTCGTACATGAAAATTTGGCAATGTTATTTACACTGTAAGAGTTATTTACAACCTGGACATGAACACTAGCGTGCGCAGGACATTGGGAATGTGGATGCCAGATCTAAAGTACCACCATATGGAATGTCGTCCCCCCTTCCCCTAAGAAAAGATAACATCATTGCATCCGACGCTGCGTCGGCGACACACGGCACACTGCAGACGGGAAGAATTTACACGTAATCTCTTCGCAGTTTGTAATAATTCTACATAAAAAAGTTTGTCTAATGGGGGTGCCAAGGCACCCATGGCATCCACGTTGCGCACGCCTGTGGACATGAAGATCTGCATGGAGATTTAGACACAGATCTTTCGAATTACAGCCCTGTGATAGGGTGCAGAACCTCACGACCACGCTAGACAACAAATAGTTCATACAAAGTATTTGGGATTATTTGTGTATTTAACAGTGTGTGTGCTTTTAGCTGGCAACAGTGTTCAAGTTGCTTAACGCTTTTCTATTGTTTGTAGCTAGTGTGAGTGTGGGAGGTACGGACATGCAGTTTTTTGGTAGACCATATATCATGGTTGTAGATCATACAATATAGGTTGAACAGTTAGCTATCGTTGTTACAAGCAGTTACAACCAAAAAGATCTTGAATGTTTATTTTCGTGTGCAAATTGAAGTTGTAATCATTTAAATACAGTGAATTTATATTTAGTTGCATTCATGTGGTACACGAATCAAGCCTTTCCAGTCCACTACTCGAAACATTGTTTTTATCATTGCCATTGTATTGTAGTGGAAACAAATACATACATTCATATTGTACACAAATTATCAACCACATTGACTGCTAATACCATAATTGTTTTAAAATTATTGCAATTGGATCTCCTGTGGTCTAGTGGTTAAAGTGATGGTTATCTACAATGACTTGATAAAAATCATAGTCATTTTCAAATTTGTAATACAGATTTTCAAGTGCATTACTGAATGGATCTTTCACAAACAGCGTCCAATCTCCGACAGATTTGGCCTCGTCTTCGACATTAGATACCCAGAATATTCAGAGTCAGTACATGCCCCATCAGGATCCTGCCGCCTACAGTCGGAAAATTTGTCCATGCCGACCAGATGCCGCGGTCGGTGCCGGCGTCGGACACCGGCGTCTTTCCGCACGATTTTGAACCAGACTAATAATTGCCTTGCCGAGCAGTCAGTAAACAGCCGGAAATGAGCATTAAATGTGCAGGCGCCGCCGTCGATAAGAGGCCGGCATAAAGAGTCGGCAGAGGGTCGGAAAGAGGCCTTGTCGACTGTTTTGCCGACACTGACGGTCATAATAGTCGGCAAAGGGCATTTTCTTTTACGGTTTTCGACCGCTTGCCACCTCGGCAAAAGGTCGGAAACTTTGAACAAGTAGATCGTCGTCCTGCCTCCGGCGGCAATCTCTCTTTCCGACCACGACTTCCTGATGGGGTGCACTCTTCTCTTCTCCCGGAACATAATCTAATGAATTATAATCCTCCTCTTCATCCATATTCTACTGCTTGTGTGATACAAAGTACTCAATAACAAATAAAAAAAAAAAAAACATCTCATAAATAGCAAGGGTTCGTACTCTCGGCAACAGATGGCATAACGATCGTACTTTCCTAGTTTCTTGTGATGTCACAACCAGTGGCAAAGTGTATTCTGAGGCTCTGAGGCGAGGCCTACCCTGTGTGTTACCGTATATTTTTGTTATCTTTGGTTTCTTACAAAATAAAGTCAATACTTCAACATTTCCTTTTTTTTTGGTAACAAAATAGTAGGTTGGAAACACTTGGAGACCCTTCAAATATATTTAAAGAAATTATACTACTTTGTATATATAACTTTTGTCGAAAAGAGGATTTTGATTTTAATTCATCCGACACTCTCAGATTTAAAAAGCTAACAACGCCAGCAAGCGAAGCTATTATCACTGCGGATTGCACGCATAGTTGGGAAGGTGTGAAAGCTCGCCTCTGGGAATTTAGTTTTGGCGTTTAAGGCATTTTCCAATGCTAATATGTTATAAAATGATTTCCTTAACACAGAGTATGACGTTTCTGTGTACAATTATGTATTTCTAGTAGTGATCATTTGTTTAATTTAGGTATATACTCCCAGGAGTTATTCAGAATAGCTCTTTTTTCGTACATGGGACCTGGACCATATAGCTTGTAGAATACAAGTTTGATATAAATTTAGCAAACGGTAATGTATAGGATAAAATAATATTTCTGTGTAATTTTAGTTGAAATTTTCGTATCATAGAATCAGCAGGGTATTTACGAATTTCTTTCGGGGCACTTTGCTCGTTTCGGGAGGGGTTTTGCTACATTTATTCCTGGAAATGTGAACATTCTGAAATATATATATAAAACAATAAAAAGTTGCGATAAAATTTCGGTGAGTGTTTAAGCCCGGAACCCACTCCCTTAAATATGCCACTGCATAGAATACAATATTAAATATTTTGCGTTGATTTAAATGAAGTTCCTTCGGAGCGTTAACATTTCTAGTGAAGTCATTATCACATGATATATTAATTAAATGCAGTATTGTACTTACTTTAAAGTGGGAGATGCAAGTAACAAACGCTTATCCAAGAAATTTGTCAGTTAATTGTAAGAATGTACTTATTTTTTCTCTCTCTCCATTTTCAAATATGCAGGAAACGAAAACAGCAAGTCGGAAGGAAATTACTACTCACCCCCCTGCGAATCCCAGACAGAAGATAATATTAACTGCACTTCAAAATACTTGTAGTGGAGCTAAATGGGAATATTCCATTAATACATATTGCGTGTTTTCCTCATGTAAATATTCGTTGAATAATAATATTGATATTAATAATAATAATAATAATAATAATAATAATAATAATAATAATAATAATAATAATAATAATAATAATAATAATAATAATAATAATAATAATAGACTACTGTCCATCTGCTTTTGCTTATATAAATATTCAATCTTTCTCGTTAAATTAAACAACAACAGAAACAACTATGTATACATGCACATGAATTCAACTCGAAACAGTGTTAGAAATACAGTTAAGATCGTTCTTTAAAATCAATAGATTTGTTAGTTTCTTTTGTTTAATTCAATAAGGAAAATAGAATTCTAACTATAATTTTAAACATTTTATGATACATTAAATGTTATTTGTGTTATTAGTTAATCGAGGTTACCCTACTTGTGGGATTGCGCTTCGCCACTGGTCACAGCAATACTTAGCATTCGGTCCTCACCGACCAGAATCATTTATACATTTTTGTGGCCATTAGAGATCTGCACGAGCCGGCATTTTCAGCCTGAGCCCGGCCCGGTCTAATGTGAGACCCGACCCGAGTTTGAAATAGGTTTTAGCCTTTAGACCCGAGCTCGGTCCGAGCTCGTGTGATAATCAAATCATGCCGAAATAAGCCCGAACTACAGAAACCTAATAATTAACGCAAAATTGTATTTTTATTTACAACAATTAAAGACTTAATTTTAGATTTTGAAAGCTTACATGATTCATACAGAATAACGAAATAAAGGTTGAGCGCCCTCGTGGCTAAGTGGTTAACGTACGCGCCTTTGGCGTGGGAGACCCGGGTTCGATTCCCGGTGGAAGCTCATGTGGTTCGGATTCCACGTTAATCAGTAGGTCCACGTCTCATATAGCCTCGCTGCTGAAAGGGGCGCTAAACTAAAATCAACTCAACGAAATAAAGATTAACGTTTACACTTACTAACAACATGCATTCTCTAAAGAAAATGGTCATTTATATAAATTCAGTCTCGCTTAGCCTCGATGCATATTTGTGGGACGTTAAACGAACTATCTCATTTCATTTATATAAATTCTCATGAAATAGAAATATGAATACTTCAAATCAGTGGCGGATCCAGGGGGCAATCGCCCCCCCCCCAGAAAAGGAAACTTTTTTTGATTTTATATATAAGTAAAACCCATCCTAGAGTTAGGAGCTCTTAAAAGTAGCTCTAAGTAGCAGTATTATAACCCACCGCCCCTGCTTCAATTATTTAAAACAAAATGTCAATGTGTGCAAATTCCTTTACAAATACAAACGGATGTGTTCTGGGCTCACTGAGATAGTCCTCAAAGCAGTCATTGTCAATTGCTTTCAAGAAAAAGAATAGAATCCACATTCTGGCTACTCAAATTTTTACTCACAGATAACCTAAGCGTTTTTATTTCTGTTACTTTTAATTTCTCTCTCCACTATACAGTTAGTTATACTCTCAATTGCACAATGATAATCAGATTTTTATTGTCGGCGTCTCAAGTTACACATTTAGATATGTTTCAGATAGTTCTCCGGAAAGACGGTTCGATAAATATCGTTGTACAGTGTATTAACAAAGTTAGGCTTGAAAAAGCCCGGGAAATGTGGTTGTATATTTAAAATTTACGGCCCGAACCCGGTCTGAGCCTGAAGTGATGTATACCTCCTAGGCCCGAGCCCGTGGAGACCTCTAGTGGCCATTACCATGCAAGAATACTTCCTCTGCAAGCGATAGAACCAGCCACGCACGTTTGGTAGGGAAAAATGTAGGCTCGGCTACGTACGGCAGCAAGTAGTGGTCGTCAAGTGGTTAAAAATGAGATATGTCCACAATGATCAGAAAGTAGACTTGATTCTGTTATGCACTAAACACAATATATTCTTATTCTATATTAGTACAGTCACCTGTATAATATTGTTAAGATCTAGGTGCAATCG
The DNA here is from genome assembly GCF_964235325.1 of Thermobia domestica. Classification (NCBI taxonomy): domain Eukaryota; kingdom Metazoa; phylum Arthropoda; class Insecta; order Zygentoma; family Lepismatidae; genus Thermobia; species Thermobia domestica. The sequence continues at coordinate 361,897,661 of NC_137455.1, forward strand.
ACACATATAAAACTAATCAGAAAAAGAAGATTTTCTTGAACTAAGCAAAATGATCATAATGTTAATGATAATGTTAACAATAACCTAGATAACGTGAATAAAAAAAGATAACACAAGAACATACCATGGGGTGGAGCCAAAGGCGCCGACTTCTCTGTAAATTTGGGGGGCCCCATTCAGATGTAGTAGATATATAATATATATATATATATATATATATATATATATATATATATATATATATATATATATATGAAGATTTTAAGACAAATTGCACTCAAATTATGCCAAATACTGTATATTCAAATATACAATAGGGGCCGACATGAGCTTTCGGGGGTCCCTCTCGCCCCCAGGATCGGCGTCCTTGGATGGAGTGTTACAAGGTGTTACGGTACGTGACTAAATACATGTGGGTCTTATCTAACATTATCAAAACAGACTACAACTTTCCGCATACAGTTTGCAGCAGTTTGTTACTTTATGCAATGTGGCCAGGAAAGAGGCTGTGGCCAAGTGTAGAGTACTCCAGATTGATTATACGGGTGTCACATTGGGGTGATGGATTGTCCTAGGCTCCCAGTCGACGAATTGGACGAAACACTTTAGGTATAATTTTTGCTGGTAACCTCAAACGGGCCACTTTAATAGCAAATGTTCCTGCGTGTGAACCCCTTTGGTCTTTCCCTGGCCGATGTATTTAGCTGTCGTAACTCCTATGGTTGAACATTTGCCCAAGACTGTTTAATTTTTTGATTGTACGAAGAAAAAAAAAATGCTTCCCAATAACGACTTACTTTTGAAGGCATTTTGCTGGTACCAACATGACACTTTGGTACCTATAAGATGTGACACTAAACTGATGCGGTGCTAGTTTCATTGCTCTGTCGCAAGAATAAGCTATACTGTACACAGGTGACAGAAAAATCAGTCGGATGTAAAATGACCAACCAGTGGCGAATCTACGCCGGGGCCAGGGGGCCTATCCCCCCAGTTTTTGTTTTTTAAAAAAGTAATAGAAGCTATTATTTATATATTTTTTGAAGTTTTAATAAGCTCATGATATACCTATTATAGTCTGGGTTCTGGCTACCCCCAGTTTTTAACTTCTAAATCCGCCTCTGGGACCAACCTGTAATAAAAGAAAAGGACTACAATACGGACTAGGAAGATCGGTTATTAAAAAAATGATGTAATGACAGCGAAGTCAGAAGTGATTGAACTTAAATTGTGGACTCATATTGAATTCAGAACTTGAAGCGATTGAAGTTAGAAGTTTTATAAGGACAAAACAGTGCATGTAATAAAGAATATCTTTACGAGAAAGTCAAGGGTAAATCTCTATATGAATTGGATAAAAAGAAACTAGTTTACTACGCTAGAGAAATGCACATGATAATATTTTATGTATAATTTAACTAGAAATAAAATCTGCTTGCCAACTTTCTCAATCGAATTCCTTATATTAAATCATGTTGAGCTGTAGTTATAATGGGCGCCCGAAGGGGTCTTCCCCCTGGCTCACGAAAACGTATACGTTATATAGCAAATCACGTATAGTATTAAATAACAGACGTAATATAGCAACCATGGAGATGACCCACCCTGGAAACTTTTCTTTGGGCGCCACTGGCAGTTAACAATTTTCCTGTAAATAAAATTAAAAGATGTTTTCGTTAATCGTCGAAGAAGATATTAAAAAATAGACTTGTTTATTTTCTCAGAAGAAACGTTACATGTACCTATGTCATACGTTAACCCTGGAATGCACATTGGGGTGCTGAAGCACCCCAGTAGTTATACTAATTGCTACTGTGGCACTGTTTTCAGTCCTATTGGTTGGTACTTCCGTGTGCTCTTATTTTAGAGAGTTACATTTCCGGTAGTAGTTCGTAAGCCATTTCTTTCGTTTCTGAATAGAAGATAAATAATGACGGGGTTCTGCAGCACCTCATGTGTTTGTTTACGCTTCTGAAATCCAGTGTTGCCGAAAATCGTTTTAGGTACTTCACGTGTGTTTATTCTGATGCCGAAATTAAGTTCAGGTTCAAGCAAGTTTACAGACATTTAACTGAACATATCAGTCATGAAAAATATACATTTCTACAACGAAACAGAAGTGTTGACTATTTAGATCAGTTGCTTCATATATATATATATATATATATATATAGTGTCAACAGTAAAAAGCATCGATGGACTATGTGTTTTCTTTATGGTATGTTGGATCAAACCAACCATCATCTATCCATACGTTGTTCAATACCTGGTCTGCTAAAGCAAACACGATGTCGAATGCGCCCAAGAACAAGGACAGAAATATTTTTGTACCAGGTGTTTTTGCTGATCATAAGAAAGAGTTATGCATTTCATCCAGCAAAAAGTAGCTCTGTTTGTTCAATGCAAAGAAATTGCTATTGTGTATTATTTCATGTGGCACAGTGATATCTTCTCTTCTTGTTTACCTCAACCATAGGTTGATGGGCAACATGGAAATTTTAAAACTTTTCTCTCGCTTGGGAGAGCTGTTTTATACATTGATAAGGCCTCTTCTTCGTAACTGCATCTAGATATTCTATCCTTGGTCTTTTTCTTCCTGGATTCCTGAATTCCGTCCCGGGTTCTAATTTGGGCATTTATTCCAAAGTTGGGCGTCCGCTTTCGCCACGTTTTTTCGCTGTTATCTCCTTTCCACACTTTCTGCAATTTGTTATTAGGTTTCTAATCTGTGCTCTTCACAAACTTTTAAAAGATTTTGCTCGTAATCAACGTATTCCTTCACAAATGTTAAAACTAGTAGTTCATTGCCCTTGTACATTCGCCATGTTGATAACATAAATGGTCGTTTCTTTCCCACAATGCATCTGTTCAGTTACCTTGCGCCAAGTAGTTCCCTCCGCTCGCCGTATAGTCCCATGTTTGTAACCGCTTATATATAAAAAATAAACATATTTTTTGAGACTCTTATATATTATCAAGCACACATACGATCAAATTATCCATATCTTTCCTGTAAATTTTAAAAATTTTGCTGGAAACGGACGCCCAACTTTGGAATTTAACCCCTAATTTGTTCTAGTCTAGGCGCTAATCAGGGCCTCGATCAAGGGGGCTATATTAACTGTTGTGTAAACGAGCTAAAGATTTTTAAACACGGTGTTTCTAAATGATTATCGGGATTTTAGTTAAGTGTGTCTTCTCTTGCATAAATATAGTACTGAAATGTAATATATCTTAAAAGGAAGGGTATGCCAATTTTTTTTCTACTTTTCAGGTGGTGTTTCAGAACCACACTGTAACACGGCACTAGTTGTAAATATGGAGAGGACTGCTGAGCGTAAAGCCTTGTGTGTTAGAATACACAAGGTCTTGGTCTAACTTACCAATTTATGTGCAACGTGCTAGTTGTATTGTACTTCCATCGTGAGGACATAAAAATCTGCCAACAAAACGGCGCACTTTCATTGTGAAGTACGGAATTGGATGGATTGATTCCTACTAAAGATGGGGAAAACTGGTTTTTATAAAAACCGGAAACCGGTTTCTAGAAAAAAAAACGAAACTCGAAAAATCGACATTTCGGTTTTCTCCAAAACCGATTCGGTTGTTTCACTGAAACCGGTTTCGGTTTTCTTCTAAAGCGGTTCGGTTTTCACCGGAACTGGTTTCGGTGAAAACGTTTGGGAAACACATAAAACTATTTCCGTGGAAATGGAATCGGTTTCCGGAGAACAACGAAACACTATTTTGGCAAGAAATAGAACAAATTTTGGAAAAAAACTGAAACCGGTTTTGAAGAAAACCGAAACCGGATCCGGTGCAACACCGAACCGGTTTAGGAGAAAACCGATAACTGGTTTCGGTGAAAACCGAACCGGATTTGAAGAAAACCGAAACCAGTTTTTGAAAATTTTCAAAAACTGGTTTCGGTTTTTCTAAAAACCGAAAACGGAAAAACCTGTTCTTGTGTCCACCACTAATTCCTACGTCTACATAATCCTGATAACGTGTTAAGCTGTAGTTTCATGTCTAATGTAGCCTCGTTATTAAAAGAGGTACTACACTCTAATTTTGTCTACCCATTGTCTTTTGGAATCGCGGGGGCGCGGTGGGTCAGTGGTAGAGCGTTCACCTCTGGTGCTTGGGGTCTCGGGTTCGATCCCAGCCCCCGCCAAGTGAACTTTCTGGTGGACAAACACCGTGTTCGTGGGTTTTCTCGGGGTTCTCCCGTTTCCTCCCACTTTCTTCATTCCACCCTTTCACTCATCTCTCATTATCACCGTCTCCTTTAGCCTAACCGGCATAACCGTGGGACGTAAAACTCAAAGATTTCATTTCATTTTTTCTTTTGGGATCGCAGAGTAGTGAGCAAAAATTTCATGTATAAAAGTACAGCAGGTGGGAACACCATGCCAAGTCTGGAGTTGGGCGTCGAACTAGACTCGCTGTGATTGGATAATTTTATTCACATGATTGATAACGTGTTAAAAACTATTTCTCTCGTAAGGTAGGCAGTCACAGATTTAGAAAGAACCTAGAAGGGACACTCGTAGGAAGGTAGTAACAACAGTAGATACCTAAGTTACCACCGTCAGAATGGGTATGACGTTAATTTTAGATTTGAAATGGTGGTCCCACAATACGAAATTTTCGCTGGACGGTGGTGTAGATCGTACTACTGATGAAACAACATTACTTAATGTGGTGACGCGCGTAACCTGGTAAAAACAGCATTTAGATGCTGACTGGATTATGCATATTTCTCCGTGTACAGAACACTTGACCAGATGTGTTTAAATTATGGTACTCTCTTATAAAAACTGCAATATTTCAGTAGGAGATAGAATGATTAGGTATATACGGTTCGCAGATGATATGGCGCTTTTTGCGGAATTTGAAAATAAAATCAACAAGGTGTTAGAAAACTTGAGGAAGGGCAGTGCAGAATATGGGATGAAAATAAATCTTAGAAAGAAAAAAGCTATGGTGATTGGAACAAAGCGATTGTGGCAAAATATAGAAGTAGGAAGGGAGAAAATAGAAGAGTTTACTAGTCTGCAATACCTGGGTAGTATTGGGTGGTATTGATGACATAAAGTGTAAACGTGAAATAAAGGCAGGAAGAAAATACTATATTGTTTGACCTTGAATAAAGAGTTGAGGAAAAAGACTCATAAAATGCTTCGTATGGAGTATTGCTCTGTATGGGGTCAGAAATATGGACATTACGTAAAAATGATAGAAAACGACTGGAAGCTTTCGAAATGTGAGAGTGGAGAAGAATCGAGCGAATTAGCTGGGTTGAGTGGTAAACGAATGAGAGGGTCTTAGAAATAGAAGAGGAAAAAAGAACAATTTAAAACATTATTAAGAAGAAGAAGAGAAACTGATTAGAACATTGGCTAAGAAGGAACTGTATCATGAGGTATGGTGGCAGGGAAGAAAAGGAGTGGCGAAAGAAACTACAATTAATGGAGGCTATCAAAACAGAAAAAACGAAGTTGTTAGCGAAAGATCGTTGAGCTGGACGCTTCTCATTCACGGCAAGTGACCTGCCAATACTGCCAGAATAACTATGTTGATGATGTATAGAAACACCTCTACTGGAATGAAACTGTAGCTGTTACTTTGGCACCATATGGTTTAGGTGTAAAGCTTTTCGTAGCATGGGAATCGACAGCGACACTTTCCTTGCATTACGAAGGATATATGGATGTGCTGCAATATTTTATATTTGACTGATATTAAATTAGGATCAAAATAGATCATTTGGTAGAACAAGTACAGATTTTTTTACTTAGGAAGTAAAATGACAAGAGATAATAGAAGTTAACAATATACAAAATTCAGAACAGCTCAGGCGAAGAACTCACTTGAAGAAAGGGAAAAAGATTCTAATCGGATACGTCAATATAGAACTGAAGAAAAGGATGATAAAAGCGTATGTATAGCACAGAATGAAAGGTTCATAAAAACGTATGTACAAAACTGAAGTAAAGGTTGATAGAAGCATATGGATAGAACTGAAGGAAAGATTCAAAAAAATCATATGTATAGAACTAAAGGAAAGAAAGAAAAAAGATTCTAACCGGATACGTCAATATAGAACTGAAGGAAAAGTTGATAAAATCGTACATATAGCACAGAATGAAAGGTTTATAAAAACGTATGTACAAACCTTAAGGAAAGCTTGGTAGAAGCATATGGATAGAACTAAAGGAAAGATTGATAAAACATATGTACAAGTATAAACATTAAGGAAAAGTTGATAAAAGAATATATAGAGAGAACTGAAGGAAAGAATGATAAAATCATATGTATAGAACTGGAAGACAGGGTGCTAAAAGCATTTGTATAGAACTGAAAGAAAAGTTGGTAAGAGCATATATATGGAACTAAAGGAAAGGTTGAAGAAAGCATATGTATGCAGTGTGCTGTTTGAAGCCAAAGGACTCTAGGACAAGTAGAATAATGTAAAAAGGAAGCCTTCGAAATGTTTTACTATAAAAGGGTGTTGAAAATTAATGAACGAATAAATGTACCAAATGAACGAGTATTGGAAACGGTAGAAGAAAAATCAGTGCACTGAAGAATATTTTGAAAAGACGAGAAATTATGATTGGAAACATTATGAAACATGTAGAAATCACACCGCAATCTATGGAGTGAACCGTGGAAGGAAGATACCTATGAAGGGCGAGATTGAAATAAAGAAATCAAGTAATACAAGATGTAGGGAAGGAAAAGTGTATAGAAAGGAACATTCAGGCTCATGATGGGAAAAAAAAAATTGGGGTTGATTGGTTGAGCAGATTTTAGCTTCCCTTTCTGCTCCGAGGCTATATGAGAGGTAGATCTGCAGCTTAATGTAAGATCCGAACCACACGATCTCCCAAGGGGAGTAGATCCCGAATTCTCCGTGCCAAAGATGAGTATGGTAACCATATAGCAAAGAGGGGGCCCCGCGACTGGAAAGAGTGAAATTTTTGAGGCAAACCAATCGAAAGATTCCTGACCTGAGGTAGAGACAAAAGACAAAAGTGTTTTTCATAGTCCAAGTAATGAGCAACACCAATGATAATTTATTTTCTGAATTTAATGTATACTTTCAGTCTCCTCATGAGACGGGTTTTAACGTTTTAAATTGGATGTGGTACCTATTTTGGTTTGTATCATATCTTAGGAACAGTCCACATCGCAGAAACAATACACTACTGTGCAGCTACAAGACAAATGTTAATTACTTGGTTACACATTTAATAATGATAATAATAATAATAATAATAATAATAATAATAATAATAATAATAATAATAATCAACACCCAGTGGGAATACTCTTAGTTACCTAATTATACATGTTATGCATAATTCTGGGTTTGATTCTATAACATTCACATTTTGTTTAGTTCATTTGTTCTTTGTTTCATTTTCTCTCTTCCTTTTTATTGTCCCTTTTCAGTACCGAGATTGCATGAGACCTCAGTCTACAGTTTAATGTGATATCCGAACCAGTATGATGCATTTAATGCTCTCTCTTCGAATTCTAATTCGGGATTTCTGGTTTATCAAAGGTGTGCGGAATAGCTACTAGAATAACAGGAAAGGAGAGTAGATCGAATTTCAAATAGCCAATAAGTCGTAAATGCGAAACATCAAATGTGAAAAATTACTCTATTATAAACGAGCGACTTGCAAGTATTAATTATTGTATTCTCGAAGCTTGTAATTGCCAAATTTAGTGAGAAACTTTGGAACATTCTGGAGAAAAAAAAGTTTTCTTAAAATAGAAGAGAAAGAAAGTAAGAGAAAGAGAAAACATATGTAGAGTAGCGACCAGGAGCGCATCCAGAAATTTTTGCTCGGAGGTCCAAGGTTTGTGGAGGGAATCCAATACTACTAGCCATTACACTTATGTAGTATCCTGCACCAGGCCCGTATCCAGGGGGGTCTAGGGGGGCCGGACCCCCTAAATTTTTTGCTGGCCCCCTCTAAAAATTTTACGATAGGCTTGCAAATGGACTATAATATTGTTGGATCGGGCCCCCTCTAACTTCAGCCGGGCCCCCCCTAAATTTTTGGACTGGCTACCGGCCTGTCCTGCACCCGTAAAGGTGATAAGTAATTATAAAATACTTCAACATATATCTTCTGGAAAGATGATAGAACTAGATTGTTCTTATAAGACAAAAAGTACAAATGAAGCGTAAGATCAAATTTTCACGCTACAGCAATCATTTTCCTGTTAAATAAATATAGTTTTATTGAGATAGCGTAGAATTGTGTAAATGAAATCTTTAAGTGTTACGTTCCACAATTATGCCGGCTAGGCTAAAGGAGACGGTGATGATGAAGAATGAATGAAATGGTGGAATGAAGAAAGTTTGAGGAAACAGGAGAACTACGAAAAAAAAACACACAGGGTGTTTGTCCACCACAAAGCTTACTTGGCGTGAGCTGAGATCGAACCAAAGACCCAATGTACCAGAGATGAATTACCACTGAGCCACCGTAGCCGCATAAAATTTTGTGTTGAATTAGAAAGTATTGATGGGAGTTTGGACCCGGTAGACTCCCCCCAGTAGGTGCGCCCCTGGTAGCCTCAACTTATGGATCTCAACTAACTGTTGGAACGTGGGAAAGTGTTCAGCAAAGTTTTTACATCAAATCCAAGTCTTAAACTTGGCTTAAGTAACTTTTCTGGGCAATGTTATGAGAGAAACATTCTGAATTATCAAACAATTTGAATACTGAATGGATTAGATAGATCACCACTTATTTATGCATATTATTCTTCATTATATGTCTGGGTGGAACATCAAGATCTTGATCTGATATGAAAACGAAGTGTAAAAGTACAGTTGTTGTACATATTCAACTCGATGATAATTCAATTGCTACCCAAGGCCCAATTGTCCCACTCTTGCCATGGGAATATCATGTTTTGCTTCAAATTAGAGCATTCTGATCCTTAGTGGAGTTTAGTTTTTTGAAGTAACAGAGAATTTTTCTTTATAATCCTTCACACCGTGAGGTTTAAAATTCTTCAAAATGAGTACTACACTTATAAAGGCTGATACTCATAATAGAATATGGTAGATTCAATTGGAATAAACGCTAAAATTCGAAGAATCATAAACAAACTATTATATAATCAGCAATCTCACATAGCTGAAAATTGGATGTACAACCACTCTTCGAGAAGTGATTGCTGTACTGCCGAGAAACAAAATGTAAAAAATATTTTAAAAAGTTTCTATCTCCTTTCAACATATATAAATAAAACTCTCATTTTCTTTTTAGCTCAATAGGGTTAACTTCTTAGGTTATTAGGGTTAACGTTTTAGCTCACTAGGGTTAACTTTTTACCTCACTAGGATTAACTTTTCGTAATACTTGTTCTTCCCTGTTATGTACTGACCACGTATATGTCAATGTCAAATGTTTCACAGTTACTAATTGCTTTCCAAGATCTAAGTCTTCAGTATGAATTCAAAGACTTTCGCCCCGCGCTTATTGTGATCCAAAGATCAAAGTACCTATACAAGATACAGAATAGAAAATAGACGGTAATATGTGTTTCAATAAAAAGAGAAAAATACTTTTCGACAAAGAAAATAACATATATATAACATATCATTTACAAAGAAAGTATATAAACTATGCATTATACTTACCCCATGCTCCAGTAACAAGACAGCAACAAAGAACCGCTATAGTTATCTTCATGTCCATACAATCAATATTTGACATAATATTTAAAATTTAGTGATAAAAAAAGAAAAGAATAAAGTCAGAATAAATATATATATCTTTTGCCTTAAGCACAGAAAGAGGTATTAAAAAGAATAAAAAGTATTAAAACTTGTGATAGTTGTTTCTCTGCGTTTGCGGCACGCGCACAGGCTGAACCAAAGTGACTAAAGACCGAGCAGAGAGTTAGGTTTGTTTTATAGATAGGCTAGTATGCGGAAATCTCCAGGAGGTGTGTCTACTGAGCGTCGTTGTGTGAGAGACAGCGTACAGGCTAACACGAGAGAGAGAGAGAGAGAGAGAAAGAAAGAGGTACTTTTACTTTTCTGAGTGGGTGGGTTACGGCCAAAAGAACAGGGAGGATGAACTACAAGGAAATAGCAAAATCTTTCCCTAAAACAGTTTCCTGTCTTTATCCTATGTGGAAGTGATGTGTAGTATTCTTTATGCGTGTAATAAATCTATAACAGTTCGCGCGTATTCCTTAGTAAAAACCGTCCCACTCATACCTGGTAGGTAGTTCTGCTGTGCGACGATGTTTTAATGCGTAGGATGGTTTCACTGTGTATGTGTGATGTCACGATTTTGCACGTGGTCTGTCTATACAGGAACGGTCACGGATTTGTAATACTGGAACGGTGATCTTACAAAGTCACTGCTACCGCAACGGAATCGAATTCTAACTCAAGTCAACGTGACTAGTTTAACTGTTTACAAGGTAACGAACTTAATTACCCCTCACTCTGGTAAAAATAAGAAATTATGCGACTCCTTCAATAAATTGAACAAATCTATATCTTTACATTATATATTATCTTTGTGTAATCAATGTTATACTATATATTTATTATTTGATATTTATTAATAAAATTGGATTATATTTTCACACTATTTTCCCGCTATAAAAGGTCTGCCTTTTATATTACATTGTAAGATTTGTAAATTTTGAAATTTAACTGAACAAAATCATATGTACTGAGACAAGATTTGGATAAATTATTTCCAAAATAATCCTTGTAATTATTGTTTCAATGTTCACTCTACAGAGTCATACATGCTCTAAATTGAAAGTTACAACAAATTAAAATTTGCAATTTGGAGGCCCAGTGGCTCAGTGCTAGAGTGTTTTCCTCCGGTGCATTGGGTCCTTGGTTCGATCCCAGCTTGAGCCAAGTGAAATTTACGGTGGGCAAAGACCGTGTGCGTAGGTATTCTCGGGGTTCTCCCGTTTCCTCCCACTTTCTTCATTCTACTATTTAATTCATTTTTTATCATCACCGTCTCCTTTGCCTAGCCAGAATAACAGTGGGACGTAAAACTTAAAGATTTCATTTTATTTCTTCTGATTTGCAATATATTTACAAAAAAATCTAATGACTATGTAAATATGTCGTAATGAAAGATTTTGAATCAAATGATTGTTTTTCTTTCTTTTCTTCCTTTTTTTATTTTTACAGTCATATCAACTATCCCAAGAAGTAACAAATGTAACATGACAATGTAACAATGAAGAAGTAACATTTAACACAATGGACGTGTGTTACGATAGGTGTGTTAAATTTTGACACACGCCTGGTACTGCTTCAATTCTAGTTCAACCACCTGACATGGATTTTATTTCTTTAATTACACCGGGGAAAAGTGTAAAGAAAGCAAACATCGAAAACAGATGACAGCACTTCTGCCCACGTAAATTAATGTTTAAAAAAATGTCAAAATTATTTTCGTGAGAGATTGCCGAAAAAATGATACGTTGTTCGTTACTTGGCATAAGTGTCAAATGTATAGTGTAGGTTAAGAATAGTTCGTCAAATTAAAATAAAAATAAAAATATTTTCCTTTCACTTTCCTTCTTTAAATGATTCTCTAACGGTTATTATCGTGATGCATGACCAAAGAATTGCGTATTGATTATATCACTGGCGCAAATCCCGGGGGGATGAGGGGGACATGTCCCACGAATCTTGGAACTGAGGGGGACTGTCCCCCCAATAATCCGACTTGAAATGTGTTATTGGGAAGAAATGTGATGATTTGTATCCGATTGTTACAAAGAAAAGTGAGATGAAATTGATCTGCCCCTCTCCCAATGTTGAAGCTAACTCTGCTTCCCTGATCCTCCACAGCATTGTTTTTCAACTTCATAAATATTTTCATCAATCAAAAAAGAAAAAAAAGAATAAAAGAAAAAAAGAAAAAGAATAAAAGATTATGAAAAGTCCCCCCACCCCCAATGTTGAAGGCAAATTTGTGCTGCTGAACAATATGCGTGCAAAGTGATGAAAACAAGAAATGACTTTGTATTATCCTAGTACTTACTAACTTATTACAGTACAAGCAATTATTTTATTACGACGGAAAGACAGCGGCACAGTGGTAGAGTGGGGTTCCTTGTTCATTCCCAGCCAAGTAAGTTTGTCGTGTCCATAGGTATTCCCGCGACTTCCATTTCCTTACACATTATCATTCCTCCAATTCATCATCATCATTTACTAGTTTAAATCATCCGTCTCCCTTAGCCTACCGAGCATAATTGAAAGATTTTACCACGAAATTCACTCGTATGACTTAGAAGCAAGGGCACCCATCAGGAGGGCCAAGGTGGGGCTCCGCCCCTATAGGAAATTGTACTTGGGAATATCGAAAACCCAATATAATTTTTACATTAGTTACAGCAAAATTTTAAACTATATTTTAAATATCGCTTATACTTGCCCCCCTTGGAAACCACAACATGGACACCCTTCCTTAGAAGTTGTTTCTTAGGGTAAGAGAAGCATTTATATGTGCAGATTTACTTTACGGGAACTTTTCCTTAAGTGTATAAATATGCGTTTGGACATATGCTATAAAATGGACTGTGCTAAAACACAAACCAACTTGTGAAAAAAATGAAATCTTTGAGTTTTACGTCCCACGGTTATGCCGGTTAGGCTAAAGGAGACGGTGATAATGAGAGATGAGTGAAATGAATAAAGTGGGAGGAAACGGGAGAACCCCGATAAAACCCACGAGCACGGTGTTTGTCCACCACAAAGTTCACTTGGCGGGGGCTGGGATTGAACCCAGAACCCCAAGCACCAGAGGTGAACGCTCTACCACTGAGCCACCGCGGCTTGTTTCCTTGTTTGAGACAAAAGGTTTTATGCGTGGTGGTGGTGGAATTATTTAGAGCACGAGGACCCACATTATATAAATACTCGCATGGATATACTTATCCCAAAATTGTGCAGAAAATCCTCCAAAAGTGTTAATTAATGTATTACGCAATACTCTGCCAAGTATGTCAACACATTTCAACCGTAAAATTACTATTGCTCGCACTAAAAATAACAAACAGATTGTGTTTTCACCATGTGAATCTACGGTAGACTTCCAAACTATGCGAATACCATATAAAAACTTGAAGTAGTACTTGAGTAATTACTATATCCTACATAATGCTTCTTCAGATTTCTGATAATCCACCAAAAATCTCATAAGATTTGCTTATACAATCATCCAAAAGTTATTACCAGATGATCTGCCATCTGTCTTTCACTGTTTCTACTTTGATATTTGTGACTGCATGAAGGTCATTTCGTAGCTGTATTCTCGAACTTCTGCGTACACCAACACAACATAAAATGCTAAAAAGAAATATATATATATATATATATATATATATATATATATATATATATATATATATATATATAAGTGCTATCTTGATTATCGCAAACTAATTAGCAAAGCTTGCTTTAGGGTTCACGGAAACCGTTACGGAAGATGTTCACATATTGAGTAACGCAACTCTAATGGAGCGAATTTCTTATGTAAACCGATAATAACCAATTCGGAGTTCATTCAACCCCACTTGAGAGGAATTGTATCTTCTTCGTAGTAGATAGAAATAGATATTTAATACGTCAAAAAACATTAAAGGGTTGCTCAAAGAAGTTTAACATCAAGATACATTTATTCAACTTATCATTCCAATGAGTACGGTAAGTTTAAAGGAAGGGAGAGAGCCTTCCCTAACTGCTGCAGAAATAATAACGAAAGAAGAAACTTGTAACAAATGTAACTAATATTTATTGTTATTATAAATTCTAACTATTGTTTGTAAAATTTTCCTTATAGTTGAAGGATATGCAGCAACTTCGTACTACGTTACAAAATTTTAAAATTTATTTTCAATGTAAGGTATTGTGTCTTTCAAAAGTGTAGACGTAATAATAATAACAAAAATAAAAACCCATTTGTTGTTATTATTATTATTATGATTCAACCTTGTTATAACAACTAGAATAAATACATATTAAAATTTCATGTCTAATACATATTAAATATTAGATTCGCTTCGCTGTTACTTTTGTTATTTTTAAAATTGAATATTTTTGAGCACTTACACGTTGGTGGTTGTGGTTTTCAAAACTGCGGTGTTTTAAAGAATCATTACATTTTTTCTTTCATTTATTATTTTTATTTATTTCCTTTTTTTCTTTCTTTTTTTTCTTTTTTTTTTTTTTTTTTTTTGTAGAAGAGCAGAATCTTCTTCCCCGGACCAGTACGGTTTTCTAATATGAATCCCAAAAACTATCTTTATGGACATAGATTGAATGATCACTGTAACATTTTAACCCGAAACAGAAATTGTGAATGAGCTCCTCCGTGGCTAAGCGGTTAGCGTACGCGCCTTTGGCGTGGGAGACCCGGGTTCGATTCCCTGCGGGAGCTCATGTGGTTCGGATTCCACGTTAATCAGTAGGTCCACGTCTCATATAGCCTCGCTGCTGAAAGGGACGCTAAACTGAAATCACTCACTCACTCAGAAATTGTGAAGCATTTATAATTTGGCCTGAACAGACCCGACTTCAAAGTCCATCTCCTACACAGATCGATTCGTCTTTGGAGGTATTGCTTAATGTTTACAGATAATAATTGCAATATGGATTCCTATTAGAGAACAGGACTAGTCCATTTAGAATCAGGGAAGACTCAAGATAACACAGAACACCATTAATATTATCGAATATAAACACACAACAACCCAACGATAACAAACAAACAACTATTGTGCAACGGAATTTCTATGCTCATTTGGCCGAAATTTATTGTAATTTTAAAAGAATACTAAACGCCATTCCAAATTCTTGTCAGGGACAGGACCCCCCCAGCTACTGGATCATTGCTTTCTTCATTAAGCGCAACTAAATTTAAATAGTACCTAACATTTGAGTTTTATTGTATATTAGTTAAGTAACGCAATGCACTAACACCTACGAAATGATGGAAAAGCCTTTAGCTTCATTCACAAATTATTTTAATTATCATTTGGTTCATTAATTTGGGATTACAAATTGACATCTCGGACATGGTACGTCCGCTGGAGAAAAATATTCTTTCATACACCTTTCAGTAAATATGAGAAACTTCTGGATAATCAGATTAACAAACTATTTATGTAGAATAATCAAACAACTCCTACAATGGCATTTATTCCGAAGTTGGTCGTCCGCTTTCGCCACGTTTTTCGCTGTCATCTCCTTTCCACATTTTCTGCAATTTGTTATTAGGTTCATTAATCGTGCTCTTATCAACGTATTGCTTCACAAATGTTAAAACTGTTAGTTTATTGCCCTTGTACATTCGCCATGTTGATAACATAAATGCTCGTTAGTTTAGCAGCTTAAACAGCAGCGCAAACCTTAACAGCTTAAACAGACGAAAGTGCTCAAACATCTCAAAGCTGGCGGTGCCTTACTACACCTGTAACTACTGTTCGTCTGCAATAAAGGAATAAGATCAAATATAATATAGCCTGCTTCTTGGACGCTGAATCATATTTTATATATATATTAAAAAAACTATTACTCCCTATTTCTTACTGCTTTAAGGGGGTTGATATTGACTTCAGAAGTCTCATTCACATCTACCACTTCCAGTTGTAATGGAGGAGTAACATGAGACATGAAATGTATTCTTGTGGTATTGACTTCATATCAAAATACCACTTCTAGCTATTTATTTATATTCTGGGCATTACCGGCATCTATGGCCTTAAGCCTATCACGTATCAGGCATAACTGCCCTCGCCGTAAACCCTATATGGGAGACGGGATAGAGAGAAAGAAATGGGAAAAGAAGGAAGCGGCCTGGGACCTATATATCTCTATATTAGATACTATTTCGTCATTTTCCAAGTGCGAAGAAGGAAAACCCAGCAAGAACCCACTTAGGATTACTGGCCCGAAAATGTTGTTATACCTTTTCGACCACCCACAAGACGAGTTGAACCCTGGACCACTCGTACCAAAGACACTATCTATTTGCGTTTCATCCGTTATGCATGCGTTGCAACCGGAATTCGTGGAATTTCACCACCTAAAGTTTGAACAGACAGACAAAAGTCAACACAAGATATAACTCATTCTGGAGGCATTAAATGTGGATCAAGAAAACATTTATTGACGTGTCTTACGTTTTTGCTCTATGCAAATAAGTATTGAAACCTGAAATGCTAGTAAATCCTAGTAGCTAATGATAGTTGTACTAGTATTTTCACCTCTGGTAGGGCAGGGCGTAAACTTTTCGGTCGCCTGGTCGCCACTGGCGACTAGAAATTCAGAGCTGGCTACCAGTATTCAGTTTGTCACTGTACGATTTGCTGACAATTTCCATCAATCGAGAACTGGTACTTTAGTTCAGAGAGAGAGAGCGTTACAGAAACGTGGTCTTAAGGTAAGATATTATTTTAACATGTTTATGAATTGTTCTGTTTATCCTGAATCTAATTGTCTAGTTTTGAAATGTTATGCCCTGACGTAATCTCTTTCTGTGTCAAACTAAAGGCCATGGGGAGGAGGTGTGACTCATAATTTGAACATGAGAAGTACTGGCGACCATCATTTTTGTATTGGCGAGTGCGTCTGACTTTGAAATTTTGCGCCCTGTGTTAGAGTATTGTAGATGGTTATAGTCAATGATGCCAACTTTACAAATTTATCTGGGAGCATATCAATGGCGGAATGAGTTAGCGTATATGTTTCCAGGAAAGTCTTGATATTTCATTTATTTATTTTTAGTTAACATCTTTTAAGAACACTGTCATAAAGGGCTGTGGTATGATAAAGTAAACTATGCCGGTACTGTAGGGATAAGTTGGGGCTGCCCTAGCTCAATCGGTAACACGGCTGAAATAAAAACGAAAGAGAAACGAGTTCAAACCTGGGTCCAAACCAAAACTCTTGTAGGTGCAGAGCACCCAGAAGATTATTTGTGTGTGTGCCGGAACCCCGGAGCACTCACGTAGTCGACACGCATGGTTATGGTAGGTTCTCTTAAAACATCTTGTTAATATCTATTACTGTTGTTTTGTTCTGTGGGGATCAACGTTGAAACCGGATTGAATAGAAAGTTAATGGATGCCATGAAACATATTCTTGGGACCCTCAATTGCAGCAAAAACTCTTTTCAATATCAATTGCTGTGTTTGTAATATGAAAATCAATATTGAAACTGAGAGTATTAGTAAATTACATCCACTTTCGTTTCTGATAGGGTGTTTCGCGTGGTGATGGTATGTTGTCTTGAGACTTTAACAAGTCGATTGCGACAAACCACTTTGGCTATCTATTGCCGTTTTGTTAAATGGCGATCAACTTTAAATCTGAAATTGTTTATTTCTACCTTTTCCGGTTTCAACACAGGATTAAAGGGGGTAATTAAATTCTATTCTTGAAAGGCTGAATCGGTAGCAAGAAAACTTTCGATATCATTTACCATTTATTCTCTATGGTAATGAATATTAGAACCAGAAGTACTGTAAATTTCGACCACTTTCGGGTTCCGTAGAGCGTTGTAGGTGCTAATGACGTGTTCTCTTGAGACGCTGAATTGATTGCCAAAACCAGTTGCCACTACCTATTTCCCCTTTGGTTCTGTAGTGCTGAACTTTGAAATTGAATATAGCACTTTGAAATTGAATATGGGATGTTATACCGCTTTTGTTTTGAATAACGGAGATGGAACTTATTATTGGTATGTTGAATCGATTTGTAAATGACTGCTTTCCGATTTCTTCTTACCGTCTTCCATTCGAAAATTAGTTTTTAAACCGAACATACTAGTAAATTTCAGTTTCGTTTCTAATTTTTTGTAGTGTTGCAAGTGGTGATAATACGTGCGTTCTCTTGAGACGGTAAATCAATAGTGAAAACCACTTGCCGATGCCATCTGTTACCATTTTTGTTTTATGGCGATAAACGTTGAAACGGT
Source organism: Thermobia domestica (assembly GCF_964235325.1). Classification (NCBI taxonomy): domain Eukaryota; kingdom Metazoa; phylum Arthropoda; class Insecta; order Zygentoma; family Lepismatidae; genus Thermobia; species Thermobia domestica. Next base: position 361,915,672 of record NC_137455.1, read on the forward strand.
ATATGGTTGACCTTTATCACTTTTCGTTTGAATAGAAGATTAACGGAGAAGGTGGCTCCTATTGTTGGGACACTGAATTCGTTGACGGAAAACCGGTTCTCGATATCTCTTATCATTTTGGCTCTGATTCCTGTCAACAGACAAACGGACAGATAAAGGTTTTATAATATCTTGATATCAAATAAACTAACTAACTGGATATTTTACGCAACTACAACCTTACCGAAATCCTTTAAGAGATATGATTCAGGGCTTCTGGATGGAAGCTAATGTAGCGGGAAACGACAATATCATAAGGCTTCATCTTCTGTGATATCCTGCGTAACCCCTCAACTGACAGAATCCAAGCACCGGCCATTCTTCGGAGTCTACGTTAATAGTAAATTCTTGAAAATTTCGAGGTTGCATAAGAATATACCGTAAAAGAAAAAACTGGAACTCAATTCGAATATAACATTGCATTACTGCCTGTCCACAAAAATTTATCTTATTTACCCTACATTTTATCGCACATTTACCTTATTTCTATGAGCTATATGTATACCGACAAATTTTCCTGATGATTCAGACGTGCATTAAGCATTGAAGCATGTCATGGATGTCTTATGTTGTTCAGTCAATACAGAAACTTACCGACTTAGTCGTATTTTTCCTTAACTTCAGATGACCTTCCTCAATCAGTGGATAAATCGGATATCTACCTATGAACCTGTGAAATAATTCTTTGTAAAAACGAGAAAGGTGTAAAGGTAAATGGACAGATTTTCAGCACAATAAGGTTTGCTGATGACATAGCACAGATAGCGGAGAACGAAATGGACTTGCACGAAGCACTTTCAAACTTGAACAACCAACTGAAAAAAAACATGCAAAATGAAGATAAATAAGAAGAAAACCAAAGTGATAAATTGCACTAGAACAGGATGGGAACAGGCACACGTATGGCAAGATGGGGCGAGAAGCAAAGACGTTAAAAGGTCCCCCTATTTAAGAAGTCTAATATCCTTGGACGAAAGAAGTAAAGAGATGTAAGTTCTAGAATAGGGCAGGCTAAACAAACATTCAATAGGAACAGAGAATTGCTACCATCAAGAAATGTGTCGTTGGACGTTCCAAAACTATTTATTAAGAACCTGGTATGGAGCGTGGCGCTTTACGGATCAGAGATTTGGACATTGAGAAAAGTTGAAATATCCAAGCTGGAAGCATTTGAAATGTGGTATTGGCGCAAAATGGTGCACATATCATGGACCGAAAGAAAAATTAATGAATACGTACTAAAGAAAGCTAATGAAGGACGACAGATCATGAAGATAATAGGAAAACGAAGAAACAATATGCTTGTAAATCTTAGTCGCGACACCAATTTTATCATCGTACTGATAGAGGGAATGGCAGAAAGAAAACCAGGAAGAGGAAGACCAAGGATAGAATACGTAGCAGCTCTTCCAAGGGAGAGAAAAATTTAAAAATGTCCATGTTGCCCACCAACCTATGGTTGAGGTGAACAAGAAGACGTATGTGCCAGATGATCCAGGTTCGGTTCCGTATGGGAGTGTTATCTTCGTAGATATACTCAAGTTTGTTTCTCGTAAATTGAGACTTAAATCACCGAATTTCAGTCAAATATGTATTAGAGGATACCTGATGGTAAATGCGACCAGAATGTGTTATTAACTACTTTATTTACTTTGTGAGGTGAGATCATGAACGTGTAAACCAGGCTGTTACCCACATACACGTATCCCAGATTACACTAGAATCCTACCTTTAATTAGTCATTGATCACTTTTCCATATCTTTATGGCACACACTTGCAAGACAAAATTTATATTATTATACAAACAGCAGTAGTTTGTGATCTGTAAAAGCAGCGTTCGCGACATCGAAAGCTTCTGCGCACATGCAGGCACGTTTCATTTCGTGTAAAACTATAAAAGTTAGAAACAAAGGAAAGTATCATTTTGTCCTGTTTCATATTAATTGGTTTAAGTTTGTAACGATTTTACGTTAAATAATAATATAAAAAAAGAGAGATTAAAGAACATTTATGCGGAGAGGGAATTACTTAACTTCTGCGTATAAATATATTGTTTATTTTTTCACTTATCTGGAGGCTAGCGCGCTATCAATTTTTAATACTACTTAGAGCGCCACTTGTAAGAGGTGGTGGATTGCCGAACTAGGTTGAAAGGAAGAAGCGCGCTGTAGTATGCACGGGCATACAAGTGTGAAATTGGGAACGGCTAACACTTCGCCTATGAGCTCGGATAAGATTATAGTTACATTGAAGTGAACCACGAGTTTATTAAAAGTTATGGAAGTAAAATCGTATTGTGGCAATGATTATCGATATATAGATATAGTGTAATCCGAAATCTAAATGGTGTTAAATGACACTATAAAGAATTGTCCGTGCAAGTACTTTCTTAAATTATTTGGTTAGTTCATCCATATTTCCATTTTGACAATCTATTGATTGGATTGAATTTTTCCACGAGTGGACTGTTCGTGTGGGTGATCAAGTGAAATCAGTAATTATACCGATTATCTGAGAGTGTTTCGTTAATATTGCTATTTCCGCAATCTACGAGTTAAGTATGGAATTACTCTCCCACTTCGGCAAACTATTATGCTATTTAAAGAAGTACCTAGGTATAAATGTGGAGTCCTATGTAACGAAGAATTGCTGTTCGTAACTTAGCTTGTACCATCTAGTAGGTAAGTTAAAGATTTACTTTCTAATATTGTATTTAATCTTCTCAATAAGTGCAATTCTGAATACTAGTTGTTTCAAATATTGAGGTTATATAGCATAAGATAGATATCATTGTATGTGGTTAGTTCACATTATAATTATTGAAATTACTTTCAGAAGTATAACTGAAATAGTTGTTTTGTAAGAACATTACTTATACCCTAATAATATATCTATATTATCGAGAAATTGTATGAATCTATGTTGTATTCAATTGATACGATTCTTTATTATAAAGGAGGTTCCTATAAATTCTTAAAAACTTTATTTTTGTCTAGCATAACCCACGTCACTTCATTAGATTGAGAAAAATTAGTGCTAGGAAGTCATTCGAATTACATTACGTATATGGAAATTGGTATTTTAATATGAAATATAAACAACGTGTGTGAGATAAGATATTGGACTGGAGTTCCTCCAACATCCGCATTTTACCTTTATTTGTATTACTAAAAATTATACCCGAGAGTATTAAATAAGATTGTGTAGTGGGCATTTGAGTATTTTATTATTCTAAGCTCACTGGCCGATTCAGAATTCGTCCCTTGATGAATTTTGTTACACAGAATTTCACACTTGTATATCTCTATGCTAAGTCGTAGCTTTTATTCACTAATTAGGTTGATTGTGGTAAAAGGAATAGACTTATATGAACGTGTATCTTGCGTTTGCAGAGATAAGATACTCTTTGGGTATATTTTGTTTGCAAAACTGTAGATTCTACGTATACACTTTAAAAAAAAAGTTCCGATATGCGAGTAGTTGCGCCTGGAGTCATGTCATGTGCATTAACAGAAGGCAGACGGAAGAGAGTTTTTGTCTTCGTGAATGTTGAAGGCCTGTTTATTAACTACATGTGTTGTTATCCTTAATAAATGTTAGGCACTTCGATTGATAAGTTGCGTCAGTGGCCGCTACCGCATTTGGGATTGTTTGAGATAACAAGTCTTAATATTTAATGGTTAGACTGCTTGTGTTAAAGGTAGGATTGTTGTTGTTTATATCACGTTTGTGAAGGATTATCAAGGACAAGCAAGAAGCTGTCTGTTTGTTGTGTGTGTTAGATGTTGACTGCCTTACAATATCTCGATCTATTTGTATCAGAGTTTTTGGACGTGTTTTGGAAAAAAAAAGATAGATAGAAAAAGGTAGGATGTTATGTTTATGTCGTCAAGATTCAATACGTCATTTTATATATACACTTATTATTGATCAAGTGGTTGAACGAACATAAGAAGTAGTAATTTTCTCTTTTGTTTATAAGGATTAAAATTACACACAAATTAATGACATTTGTTGTATTCCTAGTTTATATTTTTGCTAGTTTAGTAGAAATTACCATGAACAGCAATTCTTCGACAGTTTTTGCCTATCCTGGTCATCTTTGCTTGGGGGACTTTACAAACGGAGATCATGGTATATTTATAAGGTCTCCTAGTGAAACACTGATTAGTGATTTTTCGAGGCTTTCATTGTCTGAGTTGTCCTTGCCGGACCTGGGTATAGGTAGCCAAGTAGGGATTTCCGGTCGAGATCAGGTCCCCGGTTTCAATCCCCGTGGGGCTCAACAAGCTTGGGTTTCAAACGATGTAGTGGACCTGAATTTGGAAGTAGCTCAACCGTTACATTCGACATTAGATCATGTTAATGAGGTCCTGGGTATAGGCCCGCCTGTCGGCTGTAATGAGAAGGAATTGAATAATAAGCAAGATTTGCACGTTGAACATGCCCAGTCGGTACCTCCAGTTAGAAATAATACAAATCCTTTTCTGAATGACATAAGTGTACAGATGGGTGTAAGTGATAATGTTACACAAACAGGTGAATGGGTACCACCAATACCCTATGTTATGCAAGAGAAAAATCCATTTTGTCATGATATGGGTATTCAAGCAGAATTAAGTGATAATTTGATAAAGGTTGAGGAAGCTTGTATGCCTTGTTTGGATGCAGAGACTTTTGTCAAACAGCCATACATTTCTTCGGATAACCCGAATTTACAAATTTCGAGAGAAAATAGGTTATTAAACGTAGCTAAACCCTTTAATACAGACTTAAGTAAACTTACAGTAGGGATTGCTACAAGTAACTTGACTGGTTTAAATAGAAATATTCCTTTTGCGGATGGAAGTGACGATCTAGTGACATTCGCATTTTTCTTAAGTGTGTATAAGATAGTTAAATCTAATGTTTATCCCCGTGAAGCAATTTTAATGGCTTCTATCGGAAAGAGTTCCCAAGCATTGCATGATCAGATTTTAGCCTGTTTAGAATATACACAGGATTGGGTACTGATATCATACAGGGTGTTTGAAAATGTCATCACCTCTATTGGGAAAAAATTAATATTTGATCAGTACGTATATTGTATTCAAGATCCAAATGAGTCTTTGATAGACTATGTAAATAAAGTGATGGACAGTTATTGTTTAACACATGGGAGATTAGAGGATCATAGAGTTAAGGACATTATCATGAGGGGATTGAACCCACAAGTACGTTTTGAAATTTTTAGACACTCAGTGCCGGAGAATTTTTCTACCCTAGTGACTGAACTCAAAGTATACGCGTTACACCGTAGAAATGTTGATATGTATACTACTCCAGTCAAAAATACTAGCCAAAAGACTCGGCTAGTGTCAAGCGTTTCTCGCAACTTCTCAGGTGGAAGGCCACGGTTCGATTCCGGTCGTGGGTCTATATCAAACTATGTTTCAAATACTTCCTCCAATAAGGCACAGAGGAGTCAAAGTGGTTTGAGTCGACAAAATAGAAACTTAAAATATATGCATAATAGTACTCTTGTCGTTGGGGAACCGGGATCGAGTCCAAGTCTAAGGGGGTCTCAGGTTCAAATTCCGCTTACGCAAAATGACCTTAGTCAGGTGCGTTCGAAATGTGATAAGACTCTATCTACAGGATCTGAAGAACTTAAATCTTTAGTTGCAGCTTTTGTTAAAGTGTATATTTTAGGACAAGATATTATTGGTGCTATTGACTCCTGTGCGAGTTGTTCATTAATTAATCTGGAGTGTTTCACGTTGTGGAACAAATCCCTCAAGAAAGCAGTAGAAGTTAAAACTGATAATTTTTCTGGAGATGGTGTTGGGAATTTTAAAATAGAATTATCACAGTCAGTCATTCTTCCATTACGGTTCAGACAGAGAGTCTATCGTTTAAAATTTTATTTAGTGCCTGATTTAAAACCAATTTTCATTATTGGTGTAAATCACTTAAAATATTTGCACGTTCAGATAGATATTACAAATAATTTTCTGTATCTTGGCCTGGAAAAGGTAAGGGTGCCGTTGTATTACAATAATCCCACGTCAATAGATTCCTATCGGGATTCAAGGTCGCAAAAGGGGATAGAGTCGTCATCAAGGATATCATGTTATCCTCAAGATTCGGTTGCCATATCGAATCTCTTTTTGAGTGATGGAGTTATTTCCGGTCAAGAAAAGATTCTTCAACCAGTTGCTGATGCTGGGTTAGTTTCTTCTCAAAGGGAGAATAGTCTTGGTTCAACTCTGACCAATGGTTTTCGTGAATCTACGTCCAAGGAAACAGCTGGTCCTGAGTATCTCATAGGAGATGGAGGTTCTGAAACGTCTACAAGCAGTGTTGCCACTGGCTTGATGGAAAGTCCTCAGAGGTTGGGTCGACGGAAGAAAAGAAAGATGTATACTTCGTCTAATCACAGAACATCGGTTATTGGAACTTGTCGAGATGATTATTCTGATATGATACAGCCAGCATCCCATCTTAGAAAGATGATTCATCGAACTACGACGGATATTCCTAATTCATCTTCCAGTAAGCTGAGAGGCTCACAGTATTCTTCTAAGATATTAAAAGGGAAGAGTAATCAGTTAAATGTGACGTCATCCGGTATCCAACCTGACGAGTTTTCCAGTGTTGCCAAGTCTTCAGGCAAAGGAAGAAAACGTAGATGGAGAATGCAAAGAATATATCATAATAGTTTTGGTGAGGCGGTAGTTGCATCAGAGGATATTGTTCAGACATACGACGAGTTATCCAGTGTTGCCACCTCTCCAAAAACATTAAATAGTGGTCAACTTGAGGAGCAACCTAAAAATATTGCTACTTCAGTGAATTTTACTGGTCTGATAAATTCTGACTACTAAATTTCGGAACATGGGGTTCATTCCCTCCCTGTATATAACAGTATTGCCACAGTATCTACCCCTATAAAAAATAATCGTGGTGATAATAAACTTGGTGAATATAAAACTCAAAGGGAATCTGCGAACCTAGGTAACCCTATGAATCATTCTTTACCAATGTGTGTTAGTGAATTACCATCTGGTGACAGTGTTGCCATTGGTAATAAAATTCCAAGAAATAGAAAAAACTCTCTTACCACAAATAAGTACGCTATTTCGAGGAACTCTTCGATCGTAACGAAGTTTTCTGAAAGTTTAGGTGGACTTAGTGTATATTCACAATATCAGGAGACCGGTGTTGCCACTTCCCATAATAATCAAAAAGCATTCTATAAATGCAAGGGAAAAGAACTTAGCCAGAATTTCAATTCGTTACCAAACCACACCAGATCTAACCCTCCTAAAACAAATATTGCACACTGGGTAGGTGCAATGTTGCCAATTCTCATAGTTTTCCCAATGATTATAAGGAAAATAATGATGTTTCTTATCAATATTTGGACTCGAAACCAAACTTCATAGTTCTAGATAAACAAGTTGAAGGAGGTTCGAACTCACGATTACCCAGTGTTGCCAATTTTATTAAAAACATTGACGATACATTATCTGGTGTGAATCATTCTGATTTAAAACCTTTAACAGGAAGTGTAACGACCCAGGGTCTAAATAAACTCCAATCTAATAATAGTTGTTCTCAGCTGACCAGTGTTGCCAATTCATCGTCATCATTGATAAATAGTGCATCTAATGAACTTGGTTGTTCCATTAAAATCTCATTTGAAGATAAGGATTTCCCTAGACCAAAATCATCTAGCCATGGTGAACTTTTGGAAACTAGCAGTGGTGATAACTCAAATGTTAGTAAGAGTAGTGATGAATTACATGTGAAGTGTGGTCATAAATTAGAATATAACAGTGGTGCCAGTTCGTTTGAATTTAGTCAACCACTGGATAATGACCAGTCTTGTAATTTTCGTACCTTGGGTGATTCGTCGGACAAGTTTAGGTTTATGGAAAATAAGTCAGATGGTTTTAGACATAATGAGTTTAGTAGTCATATTAATCAGTCTGGGGAGTTTTGCAGATCACAATTGAAGACCGAAGTGTTTGAATCAGAGAAAGCTGATGAACGGTGTCCCAACATAGAGATGGATGGTGATACAGGTATCCGAAGGACAATCAGATAATGGATTTCAATCCAATATTGGAACGAAAGCAGCCAATGCGCAGAGTCTTCACCACATCCCTCATCCAGTGGATCCTACCCTTGACATATGTGAGGTAGCTGATGAAGCCTTAGTCAAGCCAATGTTATACCAGATGGTTCACAAGGATGTTGAGCAACCATCTTTGGCTGTAGACCCTATGTTCTTGGAACAAGATCCTGAGTTGCAGTCGTTTGTAGATAAGTTAAGTATAGAATTTCCTTCTGTATTTTCTAATAATATAGGAGAAATACCTAACTATGAATATCAAATTTTGTTAAAGGATCAAACTCCTATAAGGCATAAGGCGTACCCAATGTCTAGAATGGCACAAAAAGAATTAGATAAAATTCTCGATTCTTTACTTGAACAAAAGATTATCCAACCTAGTGAAAGCGACTTTGCATTTCCATGTTTTCTGGTTGGAAATAAAGATGGATCCCGAAGGTTAGTTACAATTATACTGATCTTAATAATCAGTTAGTGGTAAACACTCAGTACACTCCTCGTATTGAAGACGTTCTTGCTGAGTTGGCAGACGGAGTAGTGCTATCACGCTTAGATTTGAAAAAAGCTTCTCATACTATTAAACTTAGTGAGGAGTCTTATCGGTATACCGCATTTTTGACACATAGAGGACTTTTTGAATTCAAGTATGTCCCCTTTGGAATTGCTTCGGGATCATTTTTACTTAGTAAATTGATCACTGACATCTTATACCCTCTCAAAGATCATGGAGTGAGTTGCTATGCTGATGATCTAGTGATATCCAGTCCGGATATAAATAGCCATAAACAGACATTGAGTATGGTCTTAAAAAAGTTGGAAGACAATGGTCTCACACTTTCAATAGATAAATGTTGTTTGTTCCAGAGAAAAATTTCATATTTAGGTCAGATAATAGAAGATGGGAAAATGTATTAGGCCCAGCAAGATTGGAAGTGATTCGGAAGCTTCCAGCTCCAAAAAGTAGAAAAGGAGTTCTGTCTTTATGTTTCTTTTTACAGTACTATTCTAGATATAGGCCTATACCTGGTTTCCAAGAGATTGTTGAGCCAATATCTCGTCTCCGTTCGCCTAAAGTTCCATTTGAATGGAAAGAAGAACAGAGAAATGCTCTCCAAAAAATCAAAGATATGTTTGAAAGCCATGTCGTTCTGAAATTACCTGACTTAAATAAGAAATTTATAATATCATCAGATTCGTCAAATCACTCAATTGGTGGAGCGATTTCACAGGGAGATAAAGATGGGAAATTGATTCCTGTTAGTTTCTTTAGTAGAAAATTACGAAAATACGATGTAAATAAACCTATATTTGTTCTCGAACTAATGGCAGCAGTTGAGACTATGCAACACTTTCGAACGTTTCTGCATGCACCATTTGAATTAAGAATAGATAATCTTGGTCTTGCATATGCTTTGCGTAACTTAAAAAGAGTGAAAAGGTACGGTAGCTTACTATTAAATATATAAACTCTTTGAATTCAATTTTACTGTCAAATATGTTCCATCGGCATTACCTTGATGAATTTTGTTACAAGTTGTAATTCGCTAATGATACTTAAATGGCCAGTCGCTATTCGCACTCAAACATAATGCACAATTACTGTTGTAATAAGATGCAGTATATTTCTAAAGATAACATCTTCATTAATCTATTAAATACTAGTTAAATGTAATTTATGAGATATGTTTTAACAATGACATATGTTTTATTTTATTTACAAAATTAAAAAGAAATCAACTATTGCATTTTCCAAGACACTTTTAATAAAATAAGACAGTAATGCATTGTACGTTGCTTTTATTTAAGAATTATAAAAAGCCATAGAACATTTTAATCAATGGTACGTTTTTCTCTGTGGAAATAACTACAATTTGGTTGTACGCATCACCATCACACTCATATTTATCCCTGCGGAAGATCTCTTTTCTCCAAATCTTCAATCATTTGCCCACTAAAGATAGCAATGTTGAGGCAAGCGCTACGAAGTGCGGGGAATTGTGACTAGGCTGCTGGTGGGTGTTATGTGACTGAAACCACTTCTCGACAATACGGAAGTATGAGTGATGCAGCTATACGTAACTGTACAATTCCATGTTAAGAAATAGGAGATGCCTGTCGTATGAGCAATGCTAGTGGAAGTAGTTGCGATGCTCGTGCAACTATAAACGTAAACTACCCTCTTTCTTCTAGCGCTTTTTTTGAGAGTACAATATTGAGTTGCGCTGAAGTGCAAGATTTTTATTTTTATGCAAACAGTATTTTAGCATTTCAAAAAAAATCTAGGTTCGGAAATAAATGATTGTTTACCATTTAATGTTTAATAGCAGCAAAATTTGCAGATAAATATTAGAGATTATAAATTGAAAGATTCCGATGTTTAGTACGAACTTCGGAACTTCATTTTGTTCTAAGATTTTTCAACATATTGATAATATTTGTAATATTAATATGTAAGGTGGTTTCATAGATGGCGCTCCATCTTTGTAGTGTTCTGGAAATATCTGTAGAGTATAACAAAATACTTTGGCTTGTGTAATATGTACCTGTACCTTGGGCAGAATGTACTCATACATATGCACTATACTTAGTAGAACGTTAATTTCATATTAACGTAAGAAGAATGTTTTTAATATATGTATGAGATTATTATGGGATAGTTGTTGATATGGACATGTTTTATGGTTACCTAGTCAGTGAATTTGTGTACTTAACAGTTTTAAGAAAAGGATATTTAAGTTATATCAAATAATAAACCAGTTTAACACTGTTTATAGACATTGTCATTTTTATTAAAAAGGTGAGATTAATGGTATTAAAATATCGAAGCTAATATTTTTATGCCAAAGAATTACTACCACTTCGGATTTTTATCTCAGCAAACGAACCAGGTTTACGACTATCTTATTGATAAGTCGTTATAAAAATTTGGTGCCGGAACCCGGGACTTTGTAAATTCAGTTCCCGAAGAAGAAGAGTAAGGTTGAATTTACTTTTATATTACAGTTAATGAATACGAACTTAACCATATTGCGAAGTGGTAAAGTAATCATAAGAAAAATGGACAACGAAACAATGCAGCAGGAATCAAATACTAGTGACCAAGGTGAAACTAGTGTAACGCCCGGTTTGTCATCAGAGGATCGACTCTTGTTAGCTGTACAGCGACAATTAATGCAGATGTCTACCGAGATAAAGAAGCAAAATGAAGAATTAAAGCAGACCATGGAACAGAAATTCAACGAATCTAACAAGACCATGGAACAGAAGATAGAACTGAAGTTAGACGAATGGACCAGAAGTTCGACGAATCTAATAAGCAATATGAAGAATTAAGTAGACGGATAGAACAGAAATCAGATGAAACAAAACAGACAATTGTCCAGGTGGTGAACGACATATCCTCACAGTTCGAGGAAAAGTTAAAAAGGATATCCGATGATTGTCAAGAAAAGCACAATCACCAAAATCAAGAAATCTGTGCTGTAAAAAAAGATTTAGAAGTAATAGAATCTTCCATTAAACAGCAAAAGATCCAGGTCAGCAACAACTCTAATAACATACGTGTAAATACACAGTTGTTAGCTACTATTCAAGAAGAGATTAGAACGTTACAGGCGAAAGACAACATTTACCGTAATAACTGGGGTAGTGATCAACGCTTTCAAAGTCTTGACTGGTAGACCCATAGGAAAACGACCATTAGGAAGGCCTAGGCGCAGATGGGAGGATAATATTAAGATGGATCTCGCAGAGATAGGAATACAAAGTAGAAACTGGTTCCAATTAGCTAAGGATAGAAGTCAGTGGAGAGCTTTTGTGAACGCGGCACTGAACCTCCGGGTTCCATAGGCCATAGAGTTAGTTAGTTAGTTACTGGGGTAGTGATCGCTTTGAATTTCCCCACTCACCAGAGATGAACTCGCCTTCGCCGGGGTCTGATGAAGATATTATACTAGAAGAAAGTTGTCCGAAGAGTACTGATGAGCGAAACATAGATGGTGTGACGACACAGCATGCCACGGATAGGAACTATCACTCAACAAGAACAAGGAATGAGAAAAAGAAGGTCAAATTAAGTGTTAAAATGAGTGAGATTCGAGCTATGAGCAAATTCAGTGGTAAGTGTAATGAGAATGCTACTTCTTTCTTAGAGAAATTCCAAGACGAATGCAATATAATGTCTATCGATCGATCACAATATATGAAATTAATAACCCATGTATTACTCCCACCTTGTTCCTTATGGTTTAAGGCAATACGTGATCAAATTAGTACATATGAGGAATTCAAAGCGGCCTTAATCGCAAATTATGAAAATGACTTTTTGCTGGCAAATAGAGATGCCACCCTTAGAAATCAACACTTCAATCCTCGATTGCACAAATCTGTTGTAGAATTTGTTGTAAATGTCTACAACGAATTAAAGGTCGTTAATCCTTTGCAATCGGAATCGAGAATAATAGCATCGATTCGAAATTTGCTTCCATTTAAATTGCAACAGATCTTATTTTCCACACAGTGTATGAGTTTCAGCCATTTATTGATGCTTGTCCAATGCTACGAAACTCAATACCATGCCATGAATCCACAATCAGGAATAGGTAAAAATAAGAATAATTCAGATCATTTGGTGCCTGTTCGGAATTTAAATATTCGGAGTGTGAATAATACAGAACCTAACCTAAGCCGAGTATACTCTAGCAATCAAAATGCGCAAAATAGACAAGGTTATGTAGAGAATCCGCCTAACCTAACTAATCATGGTAATTATGATGTCAGATCACCCAACAGCAGTAGATATAAAAATAATCGAAGTACTGAGCGAAATTCCAGAAACACAGCGAACTACGTGTATAGACGTAATTGGAGATCTAGAGATGGGACTTCATACCAAAATCAAAATCACTACGAAAGACGTGTACGACATGATGTAGAACCTAATCATGATAGCGCAGTACAGTGTACGTTATTAGAACCGTATTCAAGTTCGAAAGTAACCTGATTACCGTTACTGAAATTAGGTTAAATTCATGTTAGTTATAGATTCTTGTAAATTTCATTTTTAAAGTTTATGTGTTAATATCAATAATGAAAACGATTCTTAAAAATACTTGAAATGCTTAAATAGAGTTTTAAGTAGACTGGAAAATTGATTTTCAAATGATTTTTATTCTTTCTTGTTAATATGAGGAATTATAATTTGATTTATAATTAATTAAAAGCAAAGATTATTTACATTAGATTGATTTGTGTTGAAAACTTAATTGTCAAAGATTATGTTAAAAAAAGAAGATCTATTCTATAAAATCAATTATCCAACGATTACCTTGAAGGAAATTCTTCTTTATTATAACATCTTAGTGCTACTATGTATATCTTTAAATGCAACATCTAACTTGTTTATCATATAATGCGCTCTGATTGTTTATAACCCACGTTTGTCCTTTACATTTTTTGAAATCGCACTCTCCGACGACTAATTAAATAAGCGACGATATTTTAATAAGAAGATATATTAATAATATAGTAGATAATAATGAAATAAATATAACTAATGTAATTAAAGATAAATATTGATGAAATGAAAGAATCGTTATGAATGTATTTATATATATATATGTATATGTGAAATGTAATGAATAGATATACAAGGTGCGATTAAAATATGTTGGACACAGGCTATGTAAGAACATTAATGTAAACGGACCAGTGGTTCTTGAAGATAAAAGCCAAGCCTACTCATGACTTTTATATTCAGTCCCTTTGTCGAGCGACATTTTTTATATAACAAAATACTTTGGCTTGTGTAATATGTACCTGTACCTTGGGCAGAAAGTACTCATACATATGCACTATACTTAGTAGAACGTTAATTTCATATTAACGTAAGAAGAATGTTTTTAATATATGTATGAGATTATTATGGGATGAGCAAGTCCTCACTGGAGCATTTTAAAAAATACTATCAAGTTTTGTTACTGAGTCTCTTAATCACAAATTATAAACCCTTATTGTATATTTGAAGCCATTGTATGGTTTTTGGTAACGGAAACTATAATTTCTCAGTAACCTAAGTAACCTTAGTAACTTAAGTTGATGATACAGTTGAGGTAAAGTGAAAATCCAACCATGTCAAAGAATCGAAAAGTCATCTGCTTTTATTAAATTTAAATGTAAGTTAACAAAGACATTAAATACGTAAAATCAACAGTGCTTTATTTTACACAAAAAACGAAACATTATTTTTATGATGTCCGATGACCTGCCCAACTCATAAGCAATAAACTGTAGAACAACAATGGATGTTGTGCAAAAAGAAATTCGTATCATCGATTGGGATCATTCTTATCATCATTTACTGTAACATAAGCTATTACATTTAAGCTGCCGAAGGGAAGTTCAACATCTTAAGCCAAAATGACTGTAGAACTCAAGTGCAAAATTCGAAAGATACAGAAGATACTATCAAAGTATATTTCAACTATCTTCCTAACGCTGCGGTTTCAAAACCATAAAAGTACGAAATGACCTTCAGACTTGTCCGTATGAGGCAAGCTACGAATTTTTTAATCTAATGCTATTGTGAGAGTAGCATATTTCTTCCCTTCTACCATGCAAAATATACGTACTTTTCTCAGTTGTTATGAAAAATATAGATCTAGGGATAATAAATCAAAAGGCAGAAGGTAATTTATTTGCTGAAAGTGTGTATGTACCTGGGGATAATAAATCAAAAGGCACAAGGAGAATTGTTAGCTGAAAGTGTCCATGCACCTCGGGATAATAAATCAAAAGGCACAAGGTGAATTATTAGCTGAAAGTGTGCATGTACACTTATGTCCAAAATTATTGTCGCATGTCTATAACTATGTTGTTGTAGGAATATAATTTGATAACGAATTCGCCCGGTATTCTTATAATGTTAGTATGTATATAATCGGCAAAGACATGTATGCGGCAAATTTCATGTCAAAAGAGCAGTAAACGAGAACAATAAAACGAAAATAAATCTTTCTTGTCCATTTAGCAACATTTTGTTTTACTTATTCTAATTTTCGTATTTATAATTCTTTTCCTATGAAATTTAGACCACAAATCTACCTTTCTCGATTATACACATAGTATCAGTATTAAAAGTACCCTGCAAAATCATTATCAAATTATATTCTTACAAGAAGACAGTTATAGACATGCGACAATCAAATTGGACATGAGTGTACCTGGGGTAATAAATCAAAGGACTCAAGGCGAATCCTTAGGAAAGTGTGCATGTACCTGTGGATAATAAATCAAAAGACACAAGACGAATTATTATCTGAAAGTATGTATGTTCATAAATGTCACTACAAAATATGCCTATTTGTAACAAAGTGTCTCTCCTAACTTCTAATCAGCAAATCTTTCATAATCTATTACGCAACGGTCCAATGAACACAAACAAGCAACAACGAAAGATGTAAGTCCTCCCGGATGGCCAATTTAATCTACATGCGTTGTGTGATCAAGGACGCCTCAGAAAGAACTATCCTAACGGGAACTCCTTTGCGAAATTCTAGATGTACTCAAAAAGATATGCAGCCTGCAATTGTTCGTATCAATGCAAAGTTGAAGCAGAAACACAAGAAACAAAACTAGGACTGGTGATAGAATTACGAACAGTTGACAATCGAATAAAACTACAAGTCACTGTTGAGCACATGCTTATATTACATGTTCGGAGAGAACATGTTGAGACTCAAACCAATTTGCAGCACAAAAAATGTAGAATCGTACAGTGCAAGCTAAGTACTCAGAAGACTTTTTATTTTCAAACTATCCTACATGAAACTGACGTGCAAAATAATGTAAACTATGACAAGGAATACATATTGGACATTTTTTTATTCAGATACACATTGCAGCTTGTGAGAAAAGCAACACAAAGAAGGTACCATTCAACCAAACTCACCGAGATTGTACAACATGATATGTAGTGTTAATGGTTACAATTATAGTATAAAAGCTTGTGCATAACTAGAGCGTTAAAGGTTTCGGAATAGTACCGCGACAGGACGATTTGCGCAGCATTCAGGTAGTGAAACGTGTTAAACCAACAGAAAACATGCTGGTTAGTGTCACTGACACCTTAACACTTAAACGTCAAGGTGCACAATATAAAAAAGGGATTGCATTCGAGTGGGACGCATGGCCAGTTTAGGGAAAAGCCGCTTCTCACACCGCGAAATTCAGTTGCATATACAGCATACCAGCATGTCACTGACATGTGTGCTGAAGCAACCGACCGAGGTGCTGCACGTACCAATGAACAAGCAATGAACCGTAATATGCGACCAGATCGTGAAATGAAAGATATCTCATATGTTGTCATGCCTAGAATTGACAGTACAAGTTGCACAGTGTTACGATGACGCAGGAGTACAGTAAATGATAAAATGGGTAGTCCAAAGTCCATCAATCTGTAACAAATTAAAAAACGAGTTTCTACACTGTTTCCGACAATTTTGCGGAAAAGAAGTATTTTACAGTATCTGGAGTTGTGAGTTAATCCATAAACTTCTTTTGTCCAATTTCCGACGTCCTTTATTCTTCTTCGTAACAAAAGAACAAACATACCCATTAGGGATACGCACGACACGAGTTGACACACGGCTCTTCCTATAGAGAAATATACAGTTTTCGAGTCGATACATCATTTTTACAAGACATTTTCGACACGAGACAGCCACAAATCTTGTCTCGTGCGCATCCCTAATACCCATTAATGAAACAGTATGAAGCCAGGTATTTTAATTATAAGGCGTATTGCAAGGTTCAGAGTTATCACTATTATTGTACATCTTATATTATTGTACACTGTTATTGTGGCATACAAAAGAAGACATCTGACATCTCAATCTTACCTTGTCTGTAGTATATGAATATAAGCAATCGATGCACGACTACAATGTTCAGTAGACTTATTCTCTAATTGTGAAGTCGCTCAAAGATTAAAATTAATTGTAATGAAACACGAGCAGTACTCATTTGACTTCAGAGATTTGAAGTTACTTTTTCTTGTTCATGTTAACTGACACTTAACTACACGTAGACTGTATTAGCTACACTGAGAAAAAAATTGTAGGTGGCGTACTTAAAAAGATAGGTTACATGCGTAATTCCTGTAGTTTTTGGACTTAACGTACAGCAGACGTATAACTGAAAACGCATGTTTTGTAATGCTTTCTGTATAAGTGTTCCATCTATACGTACTTTCCATATGAAACAATATACGCGGTCAGGATCTCACCTACAAATGGACGTATATACTGTAGCATATAGCTGACGAAGGTAACATAAGTATATGCATGTGATATATGGAAAAGTGTTAGATGTCAGACATCCTGCAACGACATGATGTAACACCTAAGGGCAGTGACTATGTAGCATACGGATAGCGTATGCCCCGTACTGATTTCTATAGTAAGCAAGAGGATACCGTATATGTGTACAATATACCGCTGTCCGGAGAACGGATTTTTCTCTGTGTAACTATGAAACGTTCGAATGCTTAGTTTTGTAATCTATTATAACTCACTATTGATCGCACGGAGTCGTGAACCTTGAGCCATATGTCCCCAATAGAATGCGAACATATGTTCCGGTCGTCAACGACCATCAATGAAATTTTGCCGGTGTCGCTGTACGGAGGACAGTGTTTTCGGATTGCCCTTAAGTTTCGTTGTGTGGGTATTGTTATTGCCATTGTTCTGTATTTTTGCTATTATTATTGTTACTTGAATAATTAGTGTTCATGTTATAGTTTTTTAAGGGTTGATTTTTGTCGAATGTTCACTATATATTCTAAGTTTTGCAACATTGTTAGTGCACTTCTGGTATTTCAGGTTTTCGTAAGTGTGGTCTCGAAATGCGCTCCACGAATTTTTTAAAGTTACTCCGATACACAACTAGCGACGTAAAGCAGTACTATGATTCGAATAAAGGCAGGGGTTAAAGTGGATCTGAAAAGTAAGGGGACGGTAGGTAGCAGCATGACGTCACACCGTCCCCCTGGTTACCTTTATCCATCGTAATTTTTTAGGAACTGGGGGGACGCCGTACATATTTTTCGAAGGTGGAAAGGCGGCGTCCCCCGGCGCTCCCCCTCACTTTTACCCCTGAGTGGAGGTCAAGTTCAGATAATCCCACTAGATCGTTTAGATTTTCTTTATAAAATTACTATTGTGGAAATTTCTTATCATACTTAATGTGAGGCATATTTACCAATTGACTGTGCCATAATCATTTTTATTTCGTCTGGTGATTTTTTTTTCGACTGACTTGAATGATGTAAAATTTGTGGGCTTTGTTAGTTGAATAATAAACTTATCCTTTCTTCGGGCCGAAAACATTATGTTGTACTATTTTTAGGGGTGTAAATAGGTTTTTCCTTAGCTGGGTTCAGCCGTACCGAAGTTTGCATCATTAGGAAGACAGTATCGCTTCATTAAATCTATCTAGGTAATTAATTTTTATGACACTTTCTGAATACCTTGCCAATCTCAAAGCAGATATAGAAATGTTTGTGTGTGTCTAATTTACGTCCACACTACGGGAGGGAAACATGAAGTTATACGCTGTTGACAAGAATTCGAGACATCTTTGTTTTATCCTTGGGATGATAAAAGCGGAACACCAACAACTTGAATGAGCTTATACAAATACGCATTTTGCTTGGCAAAATTTTCCCAATTCCCAGAAAATCTTGTCCATCTGTTCCTTTTCTTCGGCAGTAAAGTAGCATTTTCTTTTGACACATGTTAAAATTATGATACGAAATACTTAAGAAAAAATTGACTTATCTGTGCGAACAGTGTAGGACTGTCGGTTAATTATGCAAACTATTCAGTTCGTTGTGAACCCTTTTCCTAGTTCTCGAAGCACCTTCATCTGATATACAGTTCATAATAACGAGCACAGAAAACATGGAGAAACACAGAAAACATGGAAAACATTTCACTGACGCTATAGTGCATCAAATAATTATAGTAACATCAGAGGGTAATTACATGTAATCTAGTGCCACATGTATTTGCCCTCTGATGTGTGAAGGATTTTGGACCACCTTTGCACAGACCCGACTTGAAATGCCATCTGGTGCCATAATTTTGAACTAGAATTGAAACCCTTTAGTAGACAAATAGGTATCCAAATATATATAAGGAGTGATCAACTGAAACTCGTTCAGTGGTCATAATTCATGAAATAAATTTCCAGCGTAAACTTGTACACTATCTAGAGGCGTCTATGGTTAGCGTGCAATAAAAATATTGTTCAGAAGGAGTCATCATGAGCGTTGAGACACTTGTCCCACTGTGTCACTAACTTACAAATGCCATCCATGTAAAATCTGGACGGCTGACTATCAAACCAATCACGCACAGCGTCCTGAACCTCAGCGTCAGACTGAAATCTCTAACCTTTCAATGCCTTCTTTAGAGGCCCAAAGATGTGAAAGTCACAAGGTGAAAGGTCAGGGCTGTAGGGCGGGTGTCGCAACATTTCCCACTTGAATCGTTGAAACAAATCCTGCACAGGACGGGGATAATCAGTGGTTTGTTCACGTCCCTTCCGAAACATTCTGACCCAGTCCACCACCGTTGTTTTGGAGACACATGCATCACCATACATTTTTCATACGCCGAAACACTTCAGCTGGTTGACAAACTTCATAAACGTGAATAAATATCTGCCTTGAATAAATATTTGCATCTAACAATAATTCAACCTTACCTGATTTGTTGAAATTAGGAAACGTTAACTACATATTTAGTGGAAAGTTACATTTCTTTGTTTCAGTATCAGTCACAGATTAATTGTCCATTATTTTAGCTAAAATAAAGCCCTTAAAATTGATACTAAAGTCTAATATTGTGGTGAAACTATCCATTATATCTCTGTATTTGGCAGACTCAGTAATGCTCTGGCCGCACCTTTTCGCCTGCCTTGAATAAATATCTGCATCTAACAATAATTGAATCTTACTAGATTTGTTGAAATTATTATATGTTAACTACATATTTAGTGGAAAGTTACGTCTTTGATTTTAATATCAGCAACAGATAATTTGTTTTTCTTAGCCAAAAAAAAAAAAAAAAAAAAAAACCTTAAGATTAATACTAAAGTCACAACAGAGAGCACTTGTAACTTACTTCCATGTTTGATGTTGCATCTTACATTACTAATTTATTGTACAGGAATAGTATCAGAAATTTTCTGTAATTTTGACATCTGAATAAGAGATTCTGTTTCAAAATGTGATTGCAGAAAATTATCATCCAAAATCATTACAATCTTTAACTTGAACGCTGTTGAAAATAAAACAAGTAAAGTTCTTTTAGGCTTCACAGAACGCTAATATTTATAATTTCCTATTCATATACCAATTTTTCACTTATCTACAGGTTCTGTAACTCATGCATTGGGAACACTTATTATTTGGTTGTCGTCTCTTAAAATCACTAAGTAGTAACGTGGATATTTGAGATTACTTACTTTGCACGCACATAACGAACAATCTCGTTATTCATTAGTTTTAAATAATTAATGAAAAGCTTGTTGTTGTTTCACAAAACTTTATCCCTTGGACACGTTTAATTTTTTAAAAAATGAAATGAAATCTTTGAATTTTACGTCCCACGATTCTGCCGATTAGGTTAAAGGAGACTTCTTTTTTTTTTAAAAAAAAAAACAAAATCACTACACTTGTATAGTACACGATCTTCTTGACAAAACATGAAACATTAGTAATCACATAAGATTGTCTAATACGTTTTTCATCCTTGAGAACATTATATTTACTGAGGTGTAATTTTAATTGTATACACCTTACAGCTTTTAATTTCTGACACTTATTTTCTAAATGTGAACGCAGTTCCTCTAAACTAATAAATTGTTCTCTATTGGCTTGCTTGTTCGTCTTTTCGAAACGAACTGGGACAATAATACGTTATGCAATGGAGAATCTAACACCTTAAGTGCGTTTACATTCCTTATAGTTTAATGTACTAATAACCTCAAGTCCGCCACAGAATCTTAACACATGTTAGCCTGGTAATGAAAATAGTAGTATTACATGACCAGTTGCTACCCATGAATCACTGCATTTTTTACATATCTATTCCCAAGCAAGTTTAAAATTATTATCTCTTACCTGTGTAGTCTCAAATAATTTGCTTGCTTCGTCTGACAAAGGAAACAAACAATAAGAGAATCGTTGAATGTCACTGAACTTTGATTGTTAACAACAAAATTAGTAAAAATGTATATTAAACTGTTTAAATTCCATAACTTGCTCTTTGAATGTTAATAACTTTATTATTAGTAACTTAAGACACACTATATTAAGACCTGAATCATTTGATGAGTCTGACGAACTGCTACTACCAAGGGCGCCCATCAGGGGGACAAGGTGGGGCACTCGCCCCCCTAAGAGGAAATTGTACTTGGGAATATCGGAAACCCAATAGAATTTTTACATTAGCGACAGCAAAATTTGAAACTATATTTGAAACGTTGCTTATACTTGCCCCCCCCCCCTGGAAACCACAATATGGGCTCCCTTGGCTACTATTACCCGTTTCAGCTGCTTCAATAATTAACATCAGTTTTGCAAGAGTATCACTATAATGTAGTTTTACTCTCTACCCTGCATCTTTTAATTTAGGTTGTATTTGCACCTCATCATATTGTTTTACATAAACTAAACCTTCACAGCTAATATAATATCCATTACGTCACAGTTTGTTTCAAATTGCTCAACAAATGGTTTTATTCTTGTAACTTTGTTTTTGTCTCAAGTCTTGCTGATATTGAGGCCTATAGCTTTTATTAAAGCATTCCTGTTCATATTTACTGTATATACTTCTACATTTCCTAATGTCTATATTATTAATATTATTAAGTATTCTGCTTATTTGCAGGTTCTGGAACTAACGAGTTTATTTTTTTAGGTTAAGGTTTAGAAATGTTTCATTTATGTTTCTCGATTTTCAGCCCTCTCCTTTAATTCCAAATATTTAATTCTATCAGTCGTGTTCTTCTAGTCCCTACTCCTAGCTTTCCTTCAATCTTCCACTTTATCCCGATATGAAGAAAACAATTTCTTCGTGAAATGCGTCTAATCTAATTAGCCTTCCTACGAAGGCTGCTGGCTAGAAGGGTTCTCTTCTCTCCTATCTGTTTTAAAACATTTTCGTTTGTTTACGCTCTCCGCCCATTTTATTTTCTTCAACTTCCTCAACACAACATTTCAAAACTCTCTAAATATTTCTTCCCTAACTTCTGTAATGTCCAAGTCTCTGAACCATACAGTCCAACACAGGGGCGATCGCCCCTCCAGAAGAGGAAACTTTCTTATTTTATATATAAATAAAACTCATCCGAGAGTTTGGAGCTCTTAAAAGTAGCTCTAAGTAGCAGTATTACAACCCACCGCCCCCCAGAAGTCCATCCTGGATCCGCCCCTGGTCCAATACTCCATATATAGACCTCGACCAGGTTCTTCCTCAGTCCAATATTAACCAACTTATTAAGGAATTAAAACAGAATACTTAGCTACGTGACTGTTAACTTGATGTCTTTGTTTATCTTCGCCTGCCAATACAAAACTGAATGTTTGGGAGCAGTAATAATTATAAGTGACAAGTTCAAGTATAAGTGACAAGACAAGTAATAAGTGACAAGTTCACATGGTAAACCAATGTCTTACACATTGATCTTAACACTCATATATATATATATATATATATATATATATATATATATATATATATATATATATATATACACTCACTGAGAATCCACTTGAATGTTACAGGGGCAGCGGTGGCTCAGTGGTAGAGCGTTTACCTCAGCTGCATGGGGTCCCGGGTTCAAAACCTGCTCCCGTCAAGTGAACTTTGTGGTGAATAAACATCGTGTGCGTGGGCTTCCTCGGGTTTTCCCGTTTCCTCCCACTTTCTTTATTCTATCATTTCACTCATTTCTCATTATCACCGTATCCTTAACCTACTCGGCATAACCGTGGGACGTAAAACTCAAAATTTCATTTCATTTCAGTTTCATTTCCACCTGAACGTTGGCATCGTACACTTGCTTATTTCTTTCTGAGAATAACACTTTCGCTATCTGTCGGAGAACCAAAATGCATATGTTGCCATAAAGTGATACTTAGAACTCCTTCGTGGCTAAGCGTTTAGCGCAGGCGCCTTTTGCGTCCCAGGTTCGATTCCCGGCGGGAGCTCATGTGGTTCGGATTCCATATTAATCAGTAGGTCCACTTCTCATATAGCCTCGCTGTTGAACTGGATGTTAAACTCAAAATCAACATCAACTCAAACTGGCACTTAACACTTTGCGAACAATGTTTAAAACTCAAATGCTTCCTTTTGTAGTTTTATTATAATTCAGGAGTGGCTGGTTAGTACTTTCATTTTACAAAATATGAAAGCAAAACAGAGTACGAAACATCATAACTTTATTAAAGTCTGATTCCCTTCTTAAAACCTCTTATCACCAGTACTGTTGAAGGAAGCATTGCACTTCAACATTCACCATCATGGGCAAACGAGCGAAATCTATATATTACGAATATTGCAGTGATTCATGTTCTCAAAAATATTATTAAACGAACTTAGACTTAACCTTATCTACGAGGCGATCCCTCATGATTCAACATTAATGTCCACAAAGTCATATACATTTCCAAACAATAGCGTGTAATGTTTAGTTTCATTTTTCATTCAAAGCTTAACCAGGAATCATTTAATCAGTATAAGAGACAATAGATACGTTTAACTTGAAGCACTTAGGAATTTCTGTTAAAAAGACACATTTCAACATATAAATAATTCAGATTTTCTAGACATTATTTAAGAAATAGTGTTAGTAAGCATTTAATCCCAAAACGTGAGCACCGTAAATGTATAGACCCAATATAATGCATATGTGTAAGTCAGTTACAGTGTAATTATAAAACTGGCATTATATATATATATATATATATATATATATATATATATATATATATATATATATATATATATATATTTAAAATATGTAAAGAGGCTACCTAAAAATTAAACTAGTGCTAGAGTTTCGTCTCACATTTTTTGCTCCTGTTTCGAAGTGCATACTTCCAAAATATATTATGACATGCCAGAGTCAAGCTTCATTGTAAAAGTAATTATTTAACATTGCGATAATACTTGTTTACAAAATACAAAAGTCATCGAGAAAGTAATGACTCTTACGTAATAACTCCTCATATTTTTAATTTTTTTTTTAATTCACACATGTCGAGCTAGAATTTAATTTCCACCTCTTTAGAGAACGTGAAGCTATGGCACTTGCTTCAACAGAAATTATTGGAGCGCAAGTTATTCCGATAAGGCTGTATCTAATAACGACCGTGCTCTTAGTTCTGAAAATCCATTCCAGTTCTGGGAAGAAGGCCAAACTATGATATTTGCTCCAGTAAAAAAGAAAATTTGTACAACACAAAATTTCTGCTTTGCTTAAAAGTAATTTTCCTATTGAATTTTTGCAGGCAAAACACAAGGCTGAGATAAGTTTCTTCGTATAATGTATAATTTCCCTGAAAAACAACATCTTTATACATTCTTGTATTGCGTAAGAAACAATTGTGAATTAGTTTAAAGGGTTCTCTGCAGCACTTGGTAGCAGTAACGCCACTATCAGTGCAGCATGCTTTTTAAAAATAAATGTTATGATTACTCATTCAGTGAGTAGTTTGTGACATAACAATCACTGTACTGGGACAGCTGACGAACAAGTGCTGCCATTTGTTTTGTGCTATATAGCACGAAGACTGTTTCGCAGTTACAGATATTTGTAAAGTTTTAACATTTGTTTTGGGTTTCTGCCAATGAAGTGTGTATAGAAAGAAGACCGTGTTCACTGTATCTGAATATCCCATCAGTGTAAGAGTAACTTTGGTTCATTTTGTTATATATGCGGTAAGTTGACGTTGAAGAGTCATAGAAGTAGCTTTGCCTATGTTGTCAAAAGAGCACTTGAACCGCATTTGATACGCCGAATAGGGTATTAAGATAAGCTATGGATATTAGATAACTGTTGCAATTTTTGTTCCTGAAACTTGCGAAACTGGCTGCAAAGAAGGCAAAGTTGGCTTAAATTTCTAGGCGTACCAATGGCTTGAAGGGATCTCAAAGACCACATAAGTGACTGTTATTTTTGTTTGGTAGATGTAAAGGACTTCTCTTCAAAGTCAATATATCACATGCTGTATAACCATTGGGAGTCAGCAAGGCATCCAGTGCCCCATAATAAAGAGTTATCTGTGCTGCAAGCTCTCTAAAATCATCAATTTCATGCAGAAGAAGGAGTTAAGGCAATGAAGACATGGATTTCGAACTACTATCTCTCGCATGCGCACCATATCTCATCACACAAAAAGAGTTTAAAGATCTGATGCAGAACTTAAATCTATCGGAAATAAAAACGGACGTCTTAGGCCCTACACTTCAAAAATGGAATCTATTGGATAAAAATGTCAAAATCATCACTTTTCGAACTTACTTTCATCTTACTTTTCGAAGATTGGAGGGATTGTGTTTCGTAACAATGTTAATTATTTATTTCATAAGTTTGGCCATGAACACCAGTCGAGCATAATGCCAATTGTTCATTGATTCGTGTAAGTTGAGTCTGAAGACAGGTCTACTTCTTATTGTAATGCTTAACCATTCGCCCCAGTAGGGTGTGCTGTTCATACTAAGGAAACATATGAGGCAGTGTATGATATACTGCAGTACATACAATAAAAAATAATGATATATTCAAATGGCGAATCTGTGGAGACTTTAAAGTTATTGAAATTCTTACAGACATGTAACAAGGGTATACCAAATTTTGTTACTTTCTGTGTGAATGGGACAGCCGGTACAGAGTTACAAAGTCAAGAACAATTACGGTAGCATATCCTGAAAACTAAAGATTTCTGTTCTTATTATACGTCAAACTAGGTTTGATGAAAATCTTCGCCAAAACGTTAAGTCGATATGGCCCAGCTTTCAAGCACCTAAAGACAAAATTTCGAGGTCTATGTGATTCAAAGATAAACGAAGACGTGTTTGTTGTCTCACAAAATAAGAACTGTCATCCAGGAAAGTGAGTTTGAATGTAGATCAAAATTATAGAATATAGAAACGGCAACATGGAAAGCATTCAAGTTAGTGTGTTCCTTAGTAATACTAGTATTTCCTTATTGTGAAACTATTGTTAGTGATATGGTGCACTTCTCCCAAGCCATGGAACGCCACATATCCCTGAAATTACATTTCACATTTGGACTTCTTTACATAAAATTTAGAGACTGTTAGTGATGAATATGTGTAATATTTCCAACAGGACCTTCCAACATTTTAAAAGCGGTTGCGTTGACCATGGAATAGCCATATGCTACATACGATATAAAATATCACAATTTTCATTACCGTTGAAATTTTGTTAGTATATGTAAAATGGCTCTATCATGTATTTGTATCAAAATGTGATGTGACTTACACTAAAATACGTAATATGTTTCATGAGAAAACGGATTTTATATATTGGTTTAGCATCTGCAACTTCGTTAAAATCACTTGCTTTAACTAAAGGGCAGAATGTACCCAGATTGTTTTTGTTTAGTTTAATTTTGATAAAGTACTTTCACACTCCGAAACAAAGGAACAGACGACTCAAGGAATACACAGTTAGTTTTGCATTTTCTACTTTTCGAGTACAGTAGATAAATGGAGAAAACTTCAGTCCTTTGGTTAGTTGGAATAAAAGAGTCGAAATAATTTTAATTATTTAAAGCATTTTAAACACATTTGTCAAATTTGGAAAGAAATAAAAGTGCACTAATACTCTGGAAAACCTACATTTTCAATGACTTAAACTTTTTTATTACCTTAGACTCAAATAGTAAATACTGTTATAGTACCATCTGTTGATTTGAGAACTTTGCATTAGTACGACTCAATACGAAAAATAAACCTGACCTTGCTGGTGATCGAATCACTGGTAGGTCTAAACCCTTCAACAATTTGAAATGAATTTTAGAATACAGTTATCACCTAACTCGAACTGGGATTTTGTCGTGCCAATTTGATCAAAATACTTATTCTCAGGGGAAAGCGGGGATCATAATGTATGGGAATATTGAACATGACAAATGAACACCGTATCTATTCTTTCTATATAAAGAAAAATGGAAATGACTACGTTTCTGACTTAATAACTCTTGAATCACCCGAGGGGCTGCAGTGGCTCAGTGATAGAGTGTTCACTCCAGTGCATGTTGACCTTGGTTCGATCCCAGCTCGCACCAAGTGAGCTTTGTGATGGACAAACACCATGTGCGTGGGTTTTCTCGGGGTTCTCCCATTTCCTCCCACTTTCTTCATTCCACCATTATCATCTCCTTTAGCTAGCCGGCATAACTTAAAACTTGATCTCATTTCATTTTTTGTACCACCTGACCAATCTTGATCAAATTTTCAAAATACGTTAGGTTCGAATCTGTCATGGTTTCTGTTATTGCCCTTTGACGATACAACTTAAGGTAGGGGGGACGGGCTAGATATATAAAAAAAAATGATCAAAAATGACTAATATGAGTGTTGAATCCACAGTTTTCGGGTTCGATGAGATGAACTGTGATACATCTGATGCCGTTAAAATCCAAATTCATTAAAATCCGAGTTCTGTATCAGACAGAGCCACTGTGGTCTTCATTTTAATATGTTTTACCGTAATAGATTGACATTGTATAATACAGCATTCAATTTTTGGGTTAATAAAAATATTAGATTTTTGGATATTTTTTTTTTCAAAAATGAAACATGAGAGTTTGCAATCACTCATATAATTTTATTCACCTGGATCGCCTCTAGAGATTGGCATAGGTCTCATTTCCAGACTTTTCACCATTAAACAAAATCTGTAACCACCCTTCATTTTCGGGTTTAATTCAGCCTCTGGAATTCAGCATCAACTGTTATGTAATCCTGCATAACAAACAAGCAATGTTGGTTTGCATAAAGTTCAGGCGTTCTTAAAAATAACATTAAACATACATACATCTACGGCTTTAAGCATGTCACGTCACGTGTAAGGCATGACCTCCCGGCGAGCACACTACCCGTTTAGCGGGGAAGAAAGGAAGTGGCATTGGACATTTATGTTAAATATCATCCCACCATTTTCCTGGTTGAATGAGGAAAACAAAGGAAGCCTCATTTAGCATGGGTGTCCTGAGAAAGCTATGGCATGTTTTCGATCGAAAGTACCTACCATGAATCGAACCCGGGACCTTTCGCAAAAAGACAAGAACGTTAGCAACTATGCTACGCAGGACCACTAAAAAAGAAAGATTAGTAATTGTAGTTTATCCTTTACAGATAGTGGGTGTAATATCTCGAGATGTCATCGAACTGATATTTTATTTTAGATCAGAACAGGAAGCCAATACAAGAATACTCTGAAGTGATATAATTCATGTAACGTGTTTGTGACGGAGTTGTTATTTGTCACTGGGTCTGAACGAGAATCAAAATCACTACGTCACTGTGACAAATAATCACGCGAACATGTAACGTTCAAACAGGTTGGATAGACGAGTCAAAGAAAAGAAGAAAAAGTTTCTTTTCCACGTGACACACTAGAAACTCTGTTATTGGTTACTAAACACTGAATTCTGCGCATAAGTCAAGAGTGAGTGAAGTAACAAGTTTCAGCTCTTTCTCTCAGTCTCTCTTTCTCTCTCTTGCACGCACACAGACACAAAAGCTCTTCTTCATTCACCCCCTATCAATTTAACCTACGCATTGCATACACAAGTAAACTACTATTGTACCGTGGTAATTCCTCCATACTGCAAGCATTGCTCAGCGTAAACATCGAGGACGGTATTCAGAGAGAATTCGTTAATCAAACTTTAGTCACGCGATTAGTTAGTGTCGTATTAGTTCTGTAGTAAGAAGAATGTACTTTGTGCTTGGAGTTCAAATAGTAAGTTGATTTGGGTATGATTAATATAACCCCAATACATCGGATGCAGTGTTTCTTTCAGACATTTTTTTTTTTGGAATGGGTACTGCCTCCCCCTGAGGCTCTACGAGTACTCCCCGGAGGATACCAATATAATACGTCTACAGTATAATAATAAATAGAATATTACTGTCTGAGAATAATATGTGTCCCTTCGAATAGTAAGTATGCCCTCCGGAACATTTTCATTTGAGAAAGAAACACTGATCGGGTGAGAAAAATAAATGTGCAAGCTACGGAAATCTAGACGTGCACAAGCGTAGTCTGTAAAAATGAAACTATATGAAATTCGAAATGTTTCGTTGTAGTTTGACATCACAACATATAAATAGTTACGAAATAACATTATAATTAACTTATTCATTTCTTAGGAATGTATTTATGGGAGGAATAAGTAGAAGTCAATTAATATTAGAGACAATTGAAGGACTATGTTGAAATTATGAAAGAAAATACAATAATTTATCGATCAGTTGTATGTACACTCATTTCCAAAATGATTGTCACATATCTATAATTGTCTTCTTGAGAGAATATTAATTTGAAAATGATTATACAGGGTACTTTTAATAGTGATACTATGTGTATAATCAGGAATGTATATTTGTGGTAAATCTCATAGGAAAGAATTATAAATACGAAAATTAGAATGAGTAAAACAAAATGTTTCTAAATAGGCAAGAAAGTTTTATTTTCGTTTTATTGTTCTTATTTACTGCTCTTTTGGCACGAAATTTGCCACATACATGTCTTTGCCGATTATACACATACTAACATAATAAGAAATACCGGGCGAATTCGTTATCAAATTATATTCCTACAACAACATATTTATAGACATGCGATAATAATTTTGGACATGAGTGTACCTGTCAGAAGTCTGGAAATTTTCTACTCATTTCTCACTATTCACTTTAAGAAACAGTTCCGCTATTGTAGAGGACTCGGCTCAATAGGTGCTTCATAGATAATTCATCTGATGAGATGAATGGAAAGAGAGACAGGTAATTGCATTTGTATTCTCATAATGTAAGTATATTGTGACTAAACCAGACTACCCTTTGCTCTAAATTAATTAGTCACATGTGATTAACTTAGTCAACTACTACGTGTTAATCAGAGATTCTGAATACACTTCTGATAACCATGCGTTAGTAAAACACTTAGAATGGCGCTAATCTTACATCGTACCGACTCTGCACAAAGCCCTTAGTGTCCTAGTCTAGCAATCAATTGGGCCATAAGACAGAGTATTTGTCTTGTAGATTTGGATTTTGCTTTTCATTAGGCACCGAGACAATATGGGACATGGACATACAACTCAACTGTGGATCTAAACTACATGAACTTTTGCCATGATTCGAACTAGGTTCTTCCGATCATAGGATAGAGTTTCCTACGGTCTTATAAGGCAATTGCTAATATGAGGTCTAATAAAAGTTGGATTGAATCGCGGTGTAGCATCCCTTTCAGCACCGAGGCTATACGATACGTGAACCTACTCTTTAACCTACTTTTTAACTCTTTAACTACTTCCGCTGGGAATCGAACCGATGTTTTCCTAGATGATGTTTATATGCTCTTGTCAATTTCTCGTACAAAATTCTTTTCAGGGTTACAATTCGTGCTTTGCACAGTTCTTTAAGAAGTTTTGTAGAACAGCTATGTCTCTCCATCTGTCGACAAGTATCAAAGGTAAAACGATAAGACATACAGAGACACATTCTCTAAAATGTATTCTCCGTTCCTAGAGTAGGTTTCGTCTCCAAGCTTAATTTTATATTAGCTGGAAATAAGTCATTTTCGACTTCCACGCTGATCATCAAAGAATAAAAATGAAAAATGAAATGAAGTCTCAGTCTCACGGTTATGCCGGTTAGGCTAAGGATGATTAAAGCAAGTGAATGATGATGGAAGAATTGATAGAATGAAATGTGGGAGGAAAGGGGAGTACTCCGAGAAAACCCACAGACACGATGTTGTTCACCAAAAAACTTACTTGGACGGGGATCGAAGAAGAGACCACATGCACCAGAGGTAAGCGCTCTGCTACTGAGCTAAAAGAGTGAAAAATATAGTAATGCTGTAGACAGCAATTAGTACTTCTTTAAACCGATTGAATGTCCCAAGAAGAGATTCCAACTCCACAGTTACCTCGCTAGTAGATGCTAAAAGTTAAGATTTCCGGGTTCGATCCTATTTCAAGTGAGTTTAAGGTAAACTATATCGTGTCCGTGGGGTTTGTCGAAGTTCCCTGTCTCTTCCCAATTTCTCATTTTATCAATTTTTTCCCCACAATTATTCACTTCGATAAAGCATCAGTGTTCTTTAAGCTAAAAGGGATAGTCCTTTAAAACTAAAAAAAAAAAAAAAAAAAAAAATATTAGTAACGCACCTACCAGTTCCGGTTTCCATAGCAAACGATAGCCAGGAGTGACTTGTGGACACAGTTTCAGCTGTCCAAATAAAAAGATCATGTAATAACACTCAGTAATAGAGCTATTTATAATCAGCCGGTGCGATTAATTGATGAAAATGTTATAATTTTCCGGAGAGATGTCTGGTTTCAAACTCCCAACAGAGCCTTTCCAGAAGGAGGGGTAAGTTTCATCCTTACCTTGAGTCCTGTATTAAACCGGAAGTAGTGAGCATCTACAATATCCAGTTATTTAACTCATCGCGATATTGAAATAAGAAGAGTAATAGATGATGAGTAGCAGTTATTGAAAATCTTTCACTTTAACGTCTCATGATTGTATCCATTAGGCTAAGGACGACGAATAATTAGGGGAAGTGAACAATGATGGATGAATTGGGTAGAAGAGAATTTGGGAGGAAACAGGAGTCAGGATGCTGTCCACTAGAAACTTACTTAGCCAGATATCGAACCAGGGACCCCACACACTAGAGAGTCACTGTGTATTAAGTATATAAGTGACTACGGTTAAACTCCATAATAATAAATGCACTCTCCTACAAGATCAAAGTGAAAGCTGCAATGTTCGTGTAACAGGAACGAAAACGTAACCATCCTTAGTATTGAATAATTGTTTTGTTGTTATCAATTTTGAGAGGTAGGGGTGGTTTAACAGTTAAAGTGCCAGTTATATCGCAACAAAAACATCCCCTACGGCCTAAATGTATTTTTTTTTAAATTTCTGGTTTCTGTATGTCCTTCTAATTAGTAATTTAATCATTTTAGGTAATTCTGTAATATCGGTACTATGTAATATTGACACTATCTTGTGATATACGTCAGATAGACCGACGCCCGGAATAAGCTTAGAGGTCGTGTGAGACCAACATGTCAGTACGCAAATTTTAGACGATTGTGTTTGGATTTTCCCAGGAAAACGCGAATGCATAAGTTAGTAACGAGTTTAGTATAGCAGCAACTTCTGCACGCCTTGTTGTACTTTTACTCCAGGTGAATATTGTCTCGTTTTGAGTGATTTGAATAATACATTAGATCTTTGGGTAATGTGGAAAGCACGATTTATTTTGGGGCTAGAGCCATGTGAGACCACACTGGATTCACAATTCCACAGGCTAAGGCTGTTTCTCGTACTATCTGACCGACTATTATACACTGCAATAAGTTTTAATGTAAAAAGTGAGATCAGTGAATTACCACAGGCCATAAGCTAATACGAGGTTGTGTGAGACCAACCTGGCATCACGTGGCCGTAAGGAAATATTTTATGTGAGACCAACGTGGTCTCACGTGGCACTTAACCTGTTAACCATACTTAAAGCTAAACAGAAGACTTCCTTCAGAATATGGATGCATTAATGAATCATAATACATACAGAACATGCGTAGCCGCCCGGCCACCACAACATTTTGAAAAGTTTTCAGTTGTTGGAAATCCATGTCATTAAATTGCTCTCGTACACTATAGTACTTAACATATTCAATATTAAAGTAAAATCACTGTAGTACTAAAGTTTATTTACTAAAATTAATAAGGACATGTGCGTGAATAATTGTTATTCTATCTGATGCATTGGGTGAACGCGTGGATCAGAGTGTGCGTATTAGGAACTGTGCTTTTGTGTTAGTATTTCGGGAGCAGGTCAAAACTCCCACGGCCAAACCTCCCACACTCAGAAAATGTCAAAACACCCACACAGTCGGTCATAACTCCCAAACAAATGGACAAATCTCCCAAATGCACGAACGACCATAACTCCCACAGCAAAAACTCCCATACAGGTTAGCAGTCATAACCCCCAACGGTCATAACTCCCACACAAATGGACAAAATTCCCACACATAAATGGACAAATATGTCGCACAAATGGACAAAACTCTCACACGCAGAAATTGTCACAACCCGCCACATAAATGGACAAAACTCCCAGAGCCAAAACTCCCACACTGAAGAAATGTCAAAACGCCCACACAAACGGACATAACCTCCACACAAATGGACAAATCTCCCAAGTTCACGAACGGTCATAACTCCCACAGCCAAAACTCCCACACAGGTTTACGGTCATAACCCCAAACGGTCATAACTCCTACACATATCGACAAAACTCCCACACATAGCGACGGTTACAATCCTCACATAAATGGACAAAACTCCCAAACAAATAGACAAAACTCCCACACGCAGGAATTGTCACAACCGCCACACAAATA
The DNA here is from genome assembly GCF_964235325.1 of Thermobia domestica. Classification (NCBI taxonomy): domain Eukaryota; kingdom Metazoa; phylum Arthropoda; class Insecta; order Zygentoma; family Lepismatidae; genus Thermobia; species Thermobia domestica. Next base: position 361,949,593 of record NC_137455.1, read on the forward strand.
GACAGAACCCCTTCACAATCGGACAAATCCCCCACACTTTGAAATGATCCTGGTTGTACGCTGAAGTAATTTAGAAAAGTCCAAGAAACGCTTATGATCCAAAGTGGTGAAGGTAATAAGTGGACAAATCCCCTTGCACTTCTTTTCTTTATTTTCAGGATGTGAAACTTACAAGATATGTAACCATGATCATTTCTAAGTGTGGGAGGTTTGTCCGATTATATGGGAGTTTTGTCCATTTGTGTGACGGTTATGACAATTTCTGCGTGTGGGAGTTTTGTCCATTTATATGGGGATTGTGACCGTTGATATGTGTGGGTGTTTGTCTATTTGTGTGGGAGTTATGGCGGATTGTGTGGGCGTTTTGACATTTCTTGAGTGCGGAGGTTTTGGCTGTGAGAGTTTTTACCGTTCGTGCATTTGCTAGATTTGTTCATTTGTGTGGGAATTATGACCGATTGTGTGGGCGTTTTGACATTTCTTGAGTGGGGGAGTTTTGGCTGTGGGAGTTGTGACCTAGACCCAGTATTTCTTCCCTTTCAATCTGTCTTTTGCTTCCCCCTTTCCTTGGGAAAAAAATCTGCGTCAATCTCTGCAATCATGTATGTTGCACATTGGATTCCTTGAATAAGGCCGAAAGTCAATGGAGAGCTTTTGTGTATACAGCATTGAACTCCCGGGTTCAATAGGCTATGGAGTTAGTTTTAGTTAGTTAGGTCTACATGTGGACATTTATTATTATTATTATTATTATTATTATTATTATTATTATTATTATTATTATTATTATTATTATTATTATTATTATTATTATTATTATTATTATTACATTTGCTGTATGCTACGTTTTTGAAACATGGGTGTTGAATGTGGGTGTATGTGAAGTTAGAACCAAACGAAGGATAAGCATTTCTCCAGTCTAAGGTGGGTCTTTATTGCTTGGAGTGTTTTGCCCAATGAACATCACACATCACTGAAATTATAATTAATTGTGTGTGTAATGAATTTGCTTATTACAAACTGCATGCAAGAAGAAAAAAAAAAAAACAGTTATCATACATGAATTACAAACTCCAATCGGAAGTAGGCTCAAATCCTGCAGACGGTGAGAGGTATTGAAAAAAATAATCGAAAAAATCTCCTTTTTATGGTACTCCTTGCCGATTTTTATCAAGATGTCTTTCACTTGTGTCTGTAAAGGGTCATGTACAGATGTAGTGAGGAATGACAAGGAGATTCATGTTCATATGCGAATGATGCACTGTGTAGACAGCGCAGATTCAACTAGTCTATATATTAAAATGCTAGAAAAGCTTATATATTTGTAGCAAATCCTTTCGACAATGTGATTTCGTAAACCACAAGTGCTAAAAAAAGTGCTATTTTCGCTGATCGATTCCAGATTTTGTATAGATTTGTCAATAGTTCTCACTCAAATTTACAAACTTTCAGTCTTTATTTTTATATTCCACATTTTGAGCGTCGTTTTGGTTCTTTTAACCCCTGTGAAAGGCAAACAGTAGAGAATCTACCTATAACGTGTTGATAGATATTTCAGGCGCTTTGCTTTAATTTCAATAAGAAAATCTATTGCAAACTTCCCATTTCGAAGGCTTGTGGACTCACAATAAGGCGTAGTTCTCGGATATGGAATTATAAGAAAAAATGAATTTGGTATCATCTATTACTTCTCCAAGTTTGTCACAAACGTCTTCAACATTCTATATATTAAAATATTACATTTATATGTTTGTCTATAGCAATTCACTGTCTTTGAGAGTCGTTCTGTTCTTTACTTGTGTCCGTAAAGAGAGTTACACAGATATATTGAGAAGTGGGAAGTAGATTCACGCTCATGTTAGATCTGTGTGCTGTGTAAATAGAGCAGGTTCAACTAGTGTTTTTTTTTAAACAAATAAAAACTAAGATCAAACTCAGACATTGTTAATCAGTAGCAGAAAATTAAATGTCTAGCAGCGTGCATCCAATCTGGCAAATGAGAGTTATATTGGATGAGTTAGTCCAAGTTGAGATGATTATTTTAGCACCTGGACGTAGTTTATATTTTTTAAAGTTTTATTTTACATTCAATAAGAACATTCTACATTTGATCTAAATATTGTTATTTGTTTAAACACATAAACTTCTAATAATTTGTATTTATAATGACTTTCGTCCAATAATAAGAAAAAAGTGTAAGAGGTTATGAAGCCTCAAATACCTCCTAAATACTCTATCGCCCATTTTTGTTCCAGCGCTTTCTTTGGAAATGAGAACGCCTCCTGTTGGGCCTTAGCACTCACGTTAAGAACCATTGATCCAAATGACTTATAAGTGTAAACCTTATACGGCGTCAGTGATGATTCTAGAGGGGGCAAGTGTGGGTAACTTTACCACGCCCTCCGACTGCCTGTGAAATATGTCTTATTATAATATAGGTTAAATAATAGACTATAAAATTATTATTTTCGGTATACAAAAAATAGCCCGAAAATGATTCTACCTTTCCACTTGGTCGCCTCCAGGAAATTAAAACTGGCGTCAATCACTGTACGACGCATTTTAGCTTTAGGATGAAAGTGTTAATAGTAAGTGAATTGAGTTTTGAGGTAAACTGTACGAATCAACACTGTAATGTCAAAATCAATGGTTGATTTTAACTTCAACCCAACGTCAGTGCGCCGCCTCATTAAATTATATCATCAACATCATAGGTATTTTGCCATTATTGACAGGTCACTTGCTGCAACTGAAGTGCTTCCATGCTCACGGTCTTTCGCCAACTTCTTCGTCTTCACGTACAAATTTTCTGTTTTCATATCGTCCATTAATTGTAATCTTCTTTGCCCCTTCCTCTCTTTCCTGCCACCATACCCTCTAAAACGTCCCTCATGATACAGTTCCCTCTTATCTAATGTCCCAACCAGTTTCTCTTCCTTTTCTTAATAACGTATTTAAAATTGTTCTTTTTCACCCCGCCATTTCTAAAACCCTATCATTCGTTTTCTGCTCGACCCAGCTAATTACCTCCATTCTTCACTACACTCACATTTCTAAAGCTCACAGTAGTTTTTCATCATTTTTGCGTAATGTCCATGTTTCTGACCCTTACAATACATTACTCCACTCGAAGCATTTTATGAATCTTTTTCTCAACTCTTCCTTCAAGGACCCACCAAATAGTATTTTCTTCCTCCTAAAGATATCTTTCGCCATTCCTATCCTTGCTTTTGTTTCAAGCTCACATTTCATACGTCACTAATAATACTACCCAAGTATGGAAATCTAAAGTCATCTATTCAATTTCCTCCCCTCCTACTTCTTTTTTTGTCACCTTCGTTCCAATCACAATGGCTTTTGTCTTTCTAACTGTTATTTTCGCCCCATATTCTTCACAGCCCTTTTTATTATATCGTCAATTAAAAAAAGAAGGTTAGGAAATACTTGCTGAATTATTAGTTCTATCGTCATTTATAAATTTTATGATCAACTGACAGATACGAAGATGTCTAAGGTTAAACAGAAATTGGAGGGATGAAAAATTTAATTTAGATATTCAACGATAAAATGTACAATTATTTAGCGAAACGAAAGAAAAACATTGGATACCGTCATGCATGTTATCTAGATGGTTACGGAACATGGTCGCTTACTCTGAGGGAAGAACATAGACTGAAAGTGTTTGAGAACGAGATCCTGAGGCAAATATTCGGACCCAAGAGGAATGGGAATGGGAATGGGGAATAGCGGAAACTTCACAACGAGGAACTATATAATTTATACGGTTTACCAAACATTGTTAGGGTCATCAAATCTAGGAAGCTCAGGTGAGCAGGTTATGTAGCCAGGATGGAAGAAAGTAGGAACATTTTCAAAGTCTAAACTGGAACACCAATCGGAAAATGACCATTAAAAGGACCTTGGCGCAGATGGGAGGACAATATTAAGATGGATCTCGCAGAAATAGGAATACAAAGTAGAAACTGGAATCAGTTGGCTACGGATAGAAATCAGTGGAAAACTTTTGTGAATGCGGCATTCGGCCATAGAGTTAGTTAGGTAGATTATTGAAGGAAGGAATCTAGTGGAGTATTTGATTTTCCCCTCTGTGACTGGTAGAAACTATCCACAGGTAGTGTGTGATTGACCGAGGGTTAATCGCTCGTGAATCATTTTCGTAGAAGTAACGACTGTATTTCCGCTAGTTACCATGTGTCTGGGTATCAGACACGGAAGAAAAAAGGCTTTATATAATTAATAATAAGAGTATCAAGTTTACATTTCATACTTAGGTGGCTCCAGGAAAACATATCAAATTATTTATTTTTCTTTAATAATTTGATGTTATGGTTTTCTGTTGAAATTTGAACATATTCAGCACTAGAATGTAGTCGTATGAAAAATACACTATTGAAACTTCGTACCTTGTATTAAGCCACCAGGCTTTGCAAACTTATAAGAAAAATATAATGTTAAGAATGCACTGAGAAAAGTTTTGTTTATTTTGTGCCCAATTTTTTTTTCATACAAAGAATTCATACTAACTCATAGGCATTTAGTAATATTTTAATTAGGCCTATATTTCCGAATATACCAATGTTTTGTAAATTTTCTGAAAAGATATGTTATTAATTCTGCTGTCACATGACTTTTATATATATACAGTGTGTTTCAAAACAACATCGACAACGTTTGGGAATTGAGTCCTGACACCAAGATAAGACAAAAAGTATAGACCAACCTGGGTGCACAAATGCTTCCTTTCGGATTTATAGGCTGCCGAAAACATGAAAAAGTAAAGTTGAAAGGTTCAAAGCTCCAAAACTATGGGACCTACCTATACTTGCGCTGTCCAAAAATACACGTTTCAGAATTCTAAGGTATTCACCCAACAATTTTTACAAAGGCAATTTTTCTACAGACACATAATTTAAAGTACTCACCAACTACCTCTATAAAAATTGTTGCGGAAATACCGTAGGATTCTGAAACATGGATATTTGGATAGGGCACACACTAGTTCCTAAATAGTTTTGGCCTTACTACGGTAGGTCCCATAGTATTGGAGCTATGGGCCTTTAAATTTCTTTTTTTCATGTGTTCGGCAGCCTATAACTCCCAAAGGCAGCATTTGTGCACCCAGGTTGGTCTATACTTTTCGTCTTATTCTGGTGTGAGGAATCTCTTCCCACACGTTGTCGGTGTTGTTTTGAAACACCCTGTATATATATACGAGGGTCGTCCACAAAGAAAGAACGTTTTGGCGTAGTTAAATGAAAACTTAATATGATATGAAAACTAATATTAAATGAAAACTAGATATCAGCACAAAACTATAATTACAAAGCTACAGTACCATACTTTATTTTTCTATGCAACCGCGATTGTTGTCAAGATAATTGTTATAACGTGGGACCAGTTTTTCAACTCTGATGTTATACACATCTGCCGCCAAAGATTTGAGCCAGGATGTCACTTCTTTCTTGAGTAACCAAGATTCACTGTCACTACTTCATATAGGAGCAATCGTGAAATTTGTAGAAAAGATTGGTGTAACCTGCTGAAAGTGAAACGTCGGTTTTCCTTAATTTTTTCTTCGACTTTTTCCTTTAGCTGTTCCGAAACAAATGAAGGCCTACCACCCTGATCTTCATCATGCACGCTGGCTCTTCCGTGATTAAAGATAATACACCATTTCCTCACTGATGACTCGTTCATAGTAGACATCGTTTCTTTGCCTATAAATTCCAATAGGCTTAACCGTTTCCAGGTTCAGAAAACGAATGGCACTCCGTACTTTACATTTGGCGCGATTTTGGATTGGCACCGCCATTTTGAATCTCTGCAAAAACGAGTCGCGTGACTGCGCAACATTGAGAACCTGCTCACACTGAGGTGAAGGAAGGTGCTAACTGGCACGCATGCCGCACATGCAGTGTTGGGGATCGGCTACGCGTGCGATACGTTAACGTTCAATAATTTCTGGACGGCCCACGTATATATATATATATATATATATATATGTGTGTGTGTGTGTGTGTGTTACTATTCCGTTCCTCCCACATGATCATTCTACAAATTCATAATAATTCACTTTCACATGCCATTCATCTGTTGTAGCCAAGGTAAATAAGTACGAGACGTTAAAGTTGCATATTCCTACTCCTATATATAGATGGCATAGCATAATAAGCTAAATTTCCTTCTGTTATTCGCTGACAAAATCCGCAATAAAGTAAATTCATATTTCCGCTTTTAATTTTTAATAATCAACGTTATAATATGCCTTACCGATTGAGTAAATCAAGTCCAGTATGTAATTATGAGTAAGCATTTGTGTTTGCAACTTGCAATAAAACTCTTTATTTATTTATTTATTTATTTATTTTTATAACGCAAAAGATAAAGAAAGTAGTAACTAAATCTTTAAGGTTCTCATTAATGATGTGTTGAACTTCATTTTTGAATTCAGATATCCTCTGAAATTACATAGTTTCATATCCCCTGCCCATTCCGAGAACTACTCCATTCTGTCAATCCTTACTTATTACTAGCTGACTTACATCTTCAACTCAAACTTAGATGACCCTTTCTATTTTCACACCTTTCCATACCAACTTGTAATCATCTTACATTCTTATCATCAAGAGTCTTTACATATCACTGGCCATGGAGAAGGCATAACCTTCTGCGGCCCGTCCATCAAAAAGAAAAAAAAAAAAACGACACATTTTGTTATTTGATCATATTTTTCCACTAGGAAATGTTAGTGTTTACATATTTCGGGAGTGAACTAATAATCGTAATGGTATGGAATATTGGAATCTAGTGGGTGAGGAGCTAAGATAGCCTATATATTAGGATTTTTGTGAGCCGCTCGCATGAGCTACATCTGCTAGCTCTACATTGTCTTAAATGTACGCCTTCACACGCGCGCTTCGGTTCAAGTTAGTCGCGGCTCCGAGCCGCTATTATTATCACTTCGCCAGTAGCTGACTCGAGCTGGCTAACGACGGGAAAGCCCTTCAAATTGTGAGAGTGAACTCAGTTGGAATGAAGAAAAGTCTATATATATTTGTTGTTGAAACTTTTCTCATTTTGGTGTTACTCTGATGAAATGTACACCTTATACTGTTATACAGTTCGTCAAACGAAGATATAGACATCTTGAAGTAATTTTTTTTAAAAAAATCTTTCATCGTCTCACAGTTTAGGAAATAGACTGTAAAATGAACATTCTTCCATTTTGATCGATTTATAGGATTTTTTTTGCAATTTATCACCGAGATTAAAGCTTCTTCTGGCTCTAATATGACTGATATTTTGGTACCACGATCTTTTGGACAGCTCTAAAGTACCGTAGCTAATGCATTCACATTACATATAGGTTCATAAGAGCTGCTCATGCAAGTGGCTCATACGATCATAGTGTGAAGGCGACCTAAATACTGCTTGTAGAAACCAAGATAATTTTAATGCAAGGTTAAACGATTTCTAGTAGCTCAATTGCTGCAAATTGACGAAACATTTACAAAGCACTCCAAATTTCTCAAGCTTAATTCAAGGGAAACGCAGACGTGTTGTTAACTTACTGTACGTACTATATGAACTTTGTCGCAAGATAGGCAACCTTCTTGCTGAGTGGTTAGATAAATTACACATTACGATAGTGTCAGTGAACCGAATTAAAAAGCTACCTACTTGCAAAGCTGTGGAGCACAGTTTTTTGTACGATGAGATTCAAACAAGGCAGGACATTGGTAAAAGAAGCCAAGGAAAAATTCAGAAGAACAAGAGATTGGAGATATTATATGATTGGAGTAAGAAACCCAAGGATACTTGTCATAGTAATTGGGAGTAAAGAACCCTTGAAGGAGAGGGAAGCTAGTAGAATTGCCCATTGTGGAGAAATTAGTGATGAAGACAATTTAGATAAGTGCTGAGATCTTCGATGAAAATTGCTAATGTGCATTTAGACTTTCAGTGACATATCCCTATGGACCAGAAAAGGATTGAGTTGTGTTCACTCAGCATGTAGGAAGACATGACGTATACAAGGACTTAAATTATTTATGACACGACTAATACTGCAACATTAGATATATGCAATTTGGTATTTGGATTTCTCGTCTTAAATAATAAGAAACCTGTTTCAGCGATTAATGATATTTGACATAAAAGGGAAGAAAAGGGGGTGAGAAGAAATGAGAGCAGGGATTATAATTATTATAATAAGATGTCTTTAATGTTTAGATTAGAGACATACAATTTGGTATGTAAACCTTTCATTAAAAATAATGGCGTGTGTGTTTTTTTTAAGCATGTTTTTATATTTGACCTAGAAGGGAGAAACGGAGTGGGCAGGAAAAGATTTGGGATTACAATTGTTATAATAAGATGCCCATATTTCGGAATTCCTTCACGTTAGAGACATGAAACTTTGAATATGGACTTTTCATTTAAAATAATAATACATGGTATGGGGTACTTTGATATTTCTCCTAGAAAGGAAGAAAATAGGTGGGAAATGTGAAGGGGTAGGAATTACAATTTTTGTAATAAGGTGTCTATGTCTCATAGTCTCTTAAGGTTAGAAACATGAAATGTAGTATTTTGACTTCTTTGTTTAAAATAATTAAAAAACATGTTTCAGCGTTTCTTTTTATATTTGACCTAGAAGGGAAGAAAATAGGTGGAAATTAAAATGGGTGGGGATAACAATTATCATGATATTGTGTCCATATCTCGGAATCCCTTAAAGCTACAGAAATGAAATTTGGTGTACTGGACTTAATACTTGGTACTTGGAACATGGGGTGTGGACTTCCTCAAGACGTCCATATAAGATTATCGAATTTTGTACGATACTTTGAATTCAGACGAATAATGTTTTAAAGATAAAAAAGGAGGAGTTCAAAATATTTCTCACGGTAACGCGGCAATGCATGGGAGCATTTGCTAACATTTCTTTATATCCCAAGCGATGAACATATAACAGAAAGCACGCTAATTTTTACTAGGAACGAAAGCCTTTATTGATATTTAGAATTTCTGTGGAAAATTGTAATTTGAGTAGATCAAACTGATGAAATCTAACCATATTTGGGCAAAACAATTTTGTTGCGTAACAATGTCACATGATGCTTACTTCAGCTTTTGTTTCTGGAACGGTGAGTATTTATTGGCAAAGGTTGTGTTATAAATCTTTCATCCTTGTACATTAGAGGAAAGGAAATAAGGCAGTTCTGTAATAAAGGTTTCAACTTTGAACATTAGAGGAAAGAAAGGAAGGCAGTAGATGTTCAGTAGTAAATGTATCACCTTCGAACATTACAGGGAAGGAAAGAAGGCAGTAGATGTTCTGTAATAAAGGTTTCACCTTTGAACATTAGAGGAAAGGAAAGAAGACAGTAGATATCTGTAATAAACGTTTCACCTTTGAACATTAGAGGAAAGATAGGAAGGCAGTAGATGTTCTGTAATAAAAGTTTCACCTCTGAACATTAGAGGAAAGAAAGGAAGGCAGTAGATGTTCTGTAATAAACGTTTCACCTTTGAACATTAGAGGAAACGAAAGAAGGCAATAGATGTCATGTAGTAAAAGTTTCACCTTTGAACATTAGAGGAAAGAAAAGAAGGCAGTAAATGTTTTGTAATAAACGTTTTATCTTTGAACATTAAAGAAAAGAAAAAAAGTGTAGGTGTCATGAGATAAAGCTCTCTCTTCTGAACATCAGACAAAAGAAAGTAATGTAAATAATGTAATGTCTCTCTAGTAAACGTTAGACTAAAGAAACATATACAATAAATGTGTGTTGGAAAAATTTCGCCTTGCCTCTATAAAGCTATAGGGAGAATCCGGCTGATGTTCTGTCACCTCTAGATATTAGAGAAGTGAAATGAATGTGGAATGAGTTGTGTAGTAAAGTTTTCACCTCTGAACATTAGATTGGTTTGATCATTGGATTTGTATTTAGTATTTCCTTCAACAGCCAGGTCATGTGAAATGTGTATCTACGACTTAATGGAGGATCCAAATCACATGAACACCACTGGATATCGAACTGACAAAGAACTGCAATAACCATATAGCCACGAGGATTCTCAATATCAGCATTAGAGAAAAGAAAATAAGGTGATTTATGTCCTGTTATAACTTTCTTATCTTAACATTAGAGGGGAAAAATGCGAAAGATGTTCTGCAGTAAAGTTCTCTCCTCTGTACATTAGAGAAAAGAAAATAATGAGATAGATATGTATTAAATGTGCTCTTGCCTCTAATTATTAAATAAGATTAATATCCAGCGGATGCTCTATGATAAATCTAACCTCTAAACTATAAGATTATTGATGTGGATATGCAGTGTATTTTGCATACTTTAAATTCTAACTCGATGTTGTAACTATCACTGTATTTTAATTATAGAAATTTGATATGAAAATCAATTATATATTTGATAATTACCTCCAATAGGCTTCGCTGTGTTAGTTCCTTCATTCTTTTTCTTTTGTTCCTTTAACTAGATGAGACAGGATATCACAAATGCTCCACTCTTCCCATTTTATGTGTCAGAATACTTAAATTCAGTTTTGCATAAGCCATGTGTACCACCAGTAGCATACGTTCAATAGATTGAGACATCCTGAACCGGACTTAATAGGTCTACTGTATGGCTTCCAATTTATTTTAATTTCTAAAATTTCTTTACACGCCCTACGGGTAGGACACCCAGAATTTGAGGCTCACAAAACCCAGTCTCCTTATGAAAACTTACACTAAAAACCGCGGTAGCGTACGGAAATTTACACTAAAAACTAAAATACCCTATGGAAATTTACACTAAAAATCGGGATACCTTATGAAAATTTACACTAAAAATTGGGACATCTTATGGAAATTTATACTAAAAACCAGAATATCGTATGAACATTTACACTAAAACTGAAATAGCGTATTTAAATTTACATTAAAAACTGGGATATTCTATGGAAATTTACACTAAAAATCGGGATACTCTATGGATATTTACACTAAAAACTGTTATACCCTATGGGAAGTTACCGGTACACTAAAAATCGGGTTACTCTATGGATATTTACACTAAAAACTGGTATACCCTAGGGGAAGTTACCGGTATACTAAAAACACGGAATATCCTAGGTAAATTTATACTAAAAAGCTGCATATCCTATGGAAATTTAGACTGAAAACTGGGATATCCTATGGAAATCTACAGTACAGTCATAGTCATTCATTTTTTTGCTCAAATATCAAAATTAAATAATATGTAAACACTTTCCACATGTGAGGGACAGATAGTAGATTATTTCTGTCAGTTGATGGATGGATGAATTAGAGCTTAGCTTCCCTCTCAGAAGCGAGGCTATATGAGACGTCGATACCTACGCTTTAACGTGGAACTCAAAGCACATTTGGTTCGGCCGAGAATGGAATCTGGTTTCCTGTTGTTCAGTATTTATAAAAATGATGATTTTTAAATATTGCAAGAAGTATGGTAAGTTATGTATTTTTTTTAAAACGGACATTTAGAGTTTTGAATAATTTGACGGAAGAATAGAGAGTATAAGTGTGGTACTGTCCCAGTTAAACCGAAACATCTGCTAGCCCTTCCACGGGTTTGTGCTTATCGGTGGTTGGGAAGACCTGACTTACTATTCATGAGAAAGTTTTCAAACCTGTCTCATGAAAACAGAAATAATATCTGAGGTGAATACATTTGAGTAACTTGTGTAGTGATATATCGTAGTAAATTACAACTCTCTTGTGAGATAATTTCCTGCTTTGGCATAGACCAGTGGTTCTCAACCTTTTCGGAACTAGTGACTCCTCTTGTGAATACGATTGTTCTTAGCTCCCCCGTCATCTTAACTCCATAAACCTATACACAGGTCTGAATGTAGGATTCAAACGATGTAGTCTAACAAAATAGATAAAAAAGGCTTTTATTCTTAAAATCAGACATGAATTATATATATGAGGTGAACTCAAAAAGTCCCCAGAATTCTGTTGTAGCTCTTTACTACCACACTATAATATGGATATACTTAATCGTCTTCAAAGTAGGCATCTTCTGAACTCACTTACTTGCCCTACATATGGAAATAAACAGACGATATTTCCAGGCCTGTTGCCAGAAGAAAATGTAGGGGGGAAGGGCGGCTGAAGTTAGGGGTGCCCGATGCAACCATATTATAGTTCATCACCATATTATAGTTCATTTGATAGTCTGCCATGAACATTTTAGGGGAGCAGCCAAAATTTTGGGGGGCGACCCCTAGATCCCCCTGGATACGGGCCTGGATAGTCCTCTTTTGGTACCTTCCGAAGTTTAGTTGTCGCATTCGTGTTAATCTCTTCTGAGGTGGCGAAATGAGTACCTTTGTGGCCCATTTTTAACTTTGAAAAGAGCCAAAAATCTGGTGGAGCTAAGTTTTTTTTTCTAAGGCTATCAAAATCTCTGAAACAAATTTCACCAATTTAAAACTGAACGTGATGATTGTGCGTTGCTCGAACTGCTACATTGTGCTAATTGATTGTCACACACTTCTCTGTTTAACTACACTACTCGTACACTGCTTGTTATGACCTGTCCACTCTTGTCAAATTCATAATTAAGCAACTTAAATAATGCACTCAACAAGATTCACTGTAATTGGATCGCAAATGACGAATCTACAATAACATTCAGGGGAACTCTTCTGACTGCTCCTCGTATATATAAGTGAAAGAAAACTTGTTTCTATAATTTATCTCACGTTAGTCATCTTCCCCTTACATTTTTCTTTTTTCATTTATTTTTTTAAAACTATTTGCCCTCATTTTCCAATAGAAAGGGACCAACAAGCGTTACTTTAAAAGACTTCTTTGATGGGAACTAAAAGCGTATCATATTAAGTTTGTTATTACAGGGTGTCCAATATACAATGCAATCCCTTACAGAAGCCTCATCCGATTAGTTATCGGTAGAAATGAAAAATTCTTTTTTCTGCTACATAGTTTCTATCCTACTCCAACTAAACAAACTGAAAATTAATGACAGAACACCCATACGTATCAGTTATGATTGAATTTACATGTTTTGCCAAAACAATTGATTTACACCTTCAGTTACGTCTGGAAGCACTGTGTGGTTCCTAATGTACTTCAATCATTGCTTCCTAGTTTAAAAATATATATGCATGAACAAAGCTTCATTTTGGTATAACCATTATTTGTGTATCGCTTCAAATTTAAAAGTTCTACTATCCCAAATTCAGGGTTGCATTGTATATTGGACACCCTGTATTGTTTGTTAGAAAATGAGTTGATTTTGAGTTGATTTTGAGTTTAACGTCCCGTTCAGCAGCGAGGCTATATGAGACGTGGACCTACTGATTAACGTGGAATCCGAACCACATGAGCTCCCGCCGGGAATCGAACCCGGGACTCCCTTTGTTAGAAAAGTCTAAACTTCTGATAACTTGTCAAATGCATACTGTCTTTCGTATAGTAATAGGAAAGAAGTCTAACACGTCATGAAATCTAAAACGCAACTTAAATAGTGTATCATGCCCCCCTTCCCCCCAAGCGTCTCTTATATTTGGTCTAGGAATTAATTCGTGCGGTTGGTACGCACACATTGAAGCTGTAGTACAAACACAAAATACATAAATACCTTAAGAAAAATATTGTCCATCGCTAGCCACCACTTTCGCCCATCTGTCAGGCAATGTACGGATTCCGTGGCGAAAGAAGTCTTCATCCTTGGAAGCGATCCAGTCAGAGACCCATGTTTCGATATCTTCTGAAGAAGTAAACCGCTGTCCAATCAAATCGTTGTTCATGCAATCGAACAAGTAGTAGTCCGAAGGAGCAACGTCTGGTGAATACGGCGGGTGGAGTAAAACTTCCAATCCGACATTTTCTAAATAGGTTTTGACCGGTTTTGCGACATGTGGGCGAGCGTTATCATGTTGAACAATAAGTTTATCATGTCTGTTCTCCCATTCTGGTCGTGTTCTGGCCAGAGCTTGCTTCAAACGCATTAATTGTCGTCGATAACGTTCTCCATTCATAGTTTTACCCGGTTGCAGCTGCTCATAGTACACCACACCTTCCATATCCCACCATATGCACAGCATAACCTTTGCACAGTGAATATCTCGTTTTGGTTGTGATGGACCTGGTTCACCTGGTTTCACCCAGGCCTTTTTTCGTTTAGGGTTCTCGTAATGGATCCACTTCTCATCACCCGTAATAATTCGATGCAGAAACCCCTTTCTGCTCTGTCGTTGAAGCAGCAATTCGCAAATGGTTTTTCGTCTTTCAACGTCTCTGTCTTTCAATTCATGTGGAACCCAATGTGACATCTTTTGAATCATTCCCATGGCTTTCAAGCGTTTGGAGACTGTTGTTTGATCAACGCCTAATGCTGCTGCAAGTTGTTACTGCGTTTGACACGAATCCTGCTCGAGCAATGCTGTCAATTCTTCGGCTTGAAATTTTTTTGTCTGTCCAGCTCGCTCTTGGTCTGCCAAGCCGAAATCACCACTTCTAAACCGTGCAAACCACTTTTGACACGTTCGCTCAGCTAGAGCATGGTCACCATACACTTCCACCAAAATACGATGACTTTCAGTCGCACTTTTCTGCATGTTAAAGTAATGCAGCAGGACACCCCGCAAAAACACTTTATCAGGCACAAATTGCGCCATGTTCACTTAACTACAAACTGGTGTTGTTGACGCTTTAATCCACTGCCCTATACTACGAACGATACGCGATGACAGGGGTTTGCAACACATGTGTGGATACACGGAACTGTGGGACGCTCCGTTCGTTGCGCCATCTCTTGTCCACCCGCACGAATTAATTCCTAGACCAAATAGTTAGAGCGCCCCGAAGAGCATTAAAACCCCTATTGAAAACCACTGGGATAGGCGACAGAAATTCAATCCTAAGTGTGAATTCATATAGATTAGATCATACATTGAAATTTAAGTCCCTTTAACCTAATAATCGCCATACTATAAAGAAATGTTAACTGGCAAACAACAAAAAACATAAATGCTTTGTAGAAAAATAACCTAAGTGTAGGAGGTAAGCAAAAACACTGGATACGATAGGTTAACATTTTGAGAGAAAGTAATCCAGCGCTGCCTACACTGAATCAATTACTTGAACATCTTCCTATTACACGCTAAAGAGAAATCGTTTGATAAACTCAAACCCTTGTGTTTTATCGACGCTCCAAAAATTAGAAAATTCCACAATGTTGATTGGTGTTTGTTTTCACAAAAAAAGAGGGAAAAATGGTAGCGACATTTTTTTTCAATCACCATTTAGCGGGAACGCTTGTTTAAGTAAAAAGCGAAGAAGAGATAGATGGCGGCGTGAGAAAAAATATTAGATTGCAAAATGTTTTCTTCACTAAAACTCTTTATATAACTCCCACATTAAAATAAATCTTAATTTAATAATGATCTCTCAAGGTATTTGAACACATTTTGATATTTGGAAGGTAACTTAATAAATTTTAAAAGACAAAAACTAACTTTGAAAGCTTTTGGAGGAAAACTATTCTGTTATAAAAACGCTGAAAAAATGCTCTTAAGTTCAATTTAGCGTCATATAGAGAGTATTATTCTTGAATGAATGCTCGATTTGCAGAAAATTATTCTTATTAAAATGAATTCATATCGTAAAAAATATTCCCGTTATATTTAATTACTTAAATACTCATTCATGTCATTAGATGAACTGATATGTACAAAGAAAATGAAATGAAATGGAGTCTTTTAGTATTTTAAGTCCCACGCATTTGGCGACGAGGCTAAAGGAGATGGTGATGATCAGGGGTAAAAGAATCTGAAAATGTAGGGGGACTGTAGGTAGCGGCATGCCGTCACGCCGTTCCCCCTGCCTATCTTTGCTCATTGTAATTTTTTTTAGGAACTAAGGTGACGCCAAACACTTTTTTTGAAAGTGAGGGGACAGCTTAACCAGCGTTCCCCCTTAATTTTACCCCTGCTGATGAAGAGAAATGAATGAAATGGTTTAATGAAGAAAGTGGGAGGAAATGGGAGAACGCCGAGGAAAAAACACACACACGGTGCTAATCCACCACCAAGCTGTTTTGGTGCGAGCTGGGATCGAAAAAAGGACCCATGCATCAGAGGTGAACGCCCTACCATTGAACTACCCCGGCCCTAAAGACGTAGAAAGAATCGGTTGTCCTTTAGACAAGTCTCTTTTCAACTCTAGTCCTCTTAGAATAGTGCGATTGTCCTGACCACCCCCTGTCATCTTAACCCAACCCAGCTTATGATTTCCGACGTATGGCTCCTTAAATATCTAGAAATTGACAATTTTTTTAACCAATATGACGGAAACGGTAAGTCATAGAGAGATGATATTCGTGTTAATCAATACCTGAGAGGATGATAAACATTTTGATACCGATATTAATTGGTGGCCACTGGCCAACTGGCCATTGGCCAAACCAGTGGCCAGTTCGACAGTAGCCACCAATTACTATTTAGTAGCAAACTATTTACTTTCAGATATTGATCAACTTCAATATCATCTGCATACGACTTACGGTTCCCGAGATATGGCTCCTTAATTTTCTGGACGTCGGTCATTTTTGGCCAATATCTCGGGAACGGTAAGAGTGACGCGAAACATTTAATCGCTTTTTCTGATAGTTTTTGATGCTCTGTCTGATAGTTTTTGATGCTTTGATGCAGGGTTCAAAATTGAAAAAAAAATCACCGTAAATAACAGACAGACAGACAGACAGACGAACAGACACACAGACAGAGAATTCAGTAACGAACTTTTTAAGTTCGTTGATATATTAACAGGCCATGAAATTTCAAACGTTCCCTACTTAGTTCAGCGCATCCCAATCGCCTCTTTTTGTTCCAGTGACTCTTTAGGGAACGAGACCATCCCCTGCAAGGCGTTAACGTCCACGTTAAGAACAACTACCTTTGGACTTCGAAGACTTATGTAGAATAGTGGGGATATCTATAAAATGGGGGCAAATCTCAATTCTTCTCTATGTAAAATGTACAATTTATAAAATCGTGATTGGATGGATAGCTTCCCTGGTGAATTTTGTTTGCAAATTATCAGACGAAACTGTGCTTCGTGCTAATGGAAGAATTATTAATATGCTAATTGACAGTTAATTGTTCATTAGAAAACTGTCAATTAGCATCATCAATATTCATCAATATTCAGAGATTATGAACTTTAAAAAGTATCACGCGTGCACCACGTGAAGAAGTTTGTCTTGTATGGAGTGGCTTTTTTTCTATCAATATTGAAACCGGAAATGATAGTGGATTTGAGATATTTTCGGTATTTGTAGAGAGATCTGAGTGGAGATGCAGCATATTATTGGAACGCTAAATTGATAACAGGAAAATGCTTCTAGCTGCCTATTAGAAAAATCAGACAGCCACCAGGGTCTAGAAGTGAATGGTATTTACCAGGTTATGGCGTATGCTGGTTGCAAGGGCGCCGATTTCTCTTTAAATTTGGGGGAGGGGCATTCAGATGCAGAAGGTCTACATATGAGAATTTTAAGACAAATTGTATTCAAATTATGCCAAATATTGTATATTCATAAATACAATAGGGGACCCACAGAGCTTTCAGTGGGTCCGAGGCCCCCGGCACCTCAGGATCGTCGCCCTTGGCTGGTTGTGTAAATCTGATGGGGGATGATAGAAGAACAATAGAAAGAAATACAGAAATAGGAGAAGAACAGAAATACAGAAATAAAGAAATACAGAAGGAGAACAATAGAAAGAATCTTACTAAACGCTTACAGTGAATTGGATTTAGAAGTAAATGCAGATAAAACTAAATACATGGAAGTTCCCTGGGATCATGATACAACAAATTAAGGGTGCTTCACAATATCAAATAATACATTCGACAAAGTAGATGCATTTCAAAATCTAGGATCAATATTAACAGACCAAAATCATATCTTCAAAGATATTAAATGTCGACTGAAAGTAGGAAATTCGTGTTATTATTCAGTTTAAAAATCTTTTGTCGTCGCCAATTCTATCGAGGAATTTGAATCATATAAAATGATAATCGTGCATATTGTGCTGTATGGTTGCTAAATATGGTCGCTTAATCTGAGAGAGAAGAAGGTCGACTGAAAGTATTTGAGAATAAACTTCTGATACGAATATTCGAATACAAGGGGAACAAGAATAAGGAATGGCGGAAACTTCATAACGAGGAACTGCATATTTTATACTGTTTACCGAACATTTTTATGGTCATCATGTCTAGGAGGCTCAAGTGTGCAGTTCATGTAACCATAATGGAAGAAAGTAGAGACGTTTACAAAGTTTTAACTGGAAATCAAATCGGAAAACGATCTTTAGTAAGACGTAGGTGCAAACGGATTACAATATTAAGATTAATCTCGCAAAAAGAAGAAGGAATACAAAGTAGAAAATGGGTCGTTTGCTAAGGATAGACGTCAATGGAGAACTTTCTGAATACAGGGTTGAATCTCCGGGTTCCATAAGTCATACAGTTAGTTAATTATTATCACGAGACACCCAAAATTAGGAATGGCCTTTTTCGTAAAATCTGTTTTTCGATTTTCGGAAATTTCATTTTTCGTTTTTTCGTTTTTCTATTTTTCGAAAAAATTTTCGTTTTTCAAATTTTTTTTTCATTTTTCGTTTTTCGAAAAATTTTTCGTTTTTCGGAAAATTTTTCGCTTTTTCGAAAATATTTTCGTTTTTCATTTTTCGAAAAAGTATTTTTCAAAAAAATGTGGCCATCCCTACCCTAAATACAACTTTCATGTAATAAATAATTTTGTTTTAGAACACTATGGTCTCTTAATCAACGGACTGAATAAGTGACCAGGAAATTGGATTTTCATGTTGGAGAATCAAATTTTGTGACAAAAACAGTTAGCATTCAGTTTAATTGTTCTTTGTGGTTTAAAAGAAATAAAGGGCTCGATTACTACGTGAAGAATATAGGATATAATTAATTTGCTGAAATCTTATGTAGAGTTAAAGAAAGAGCTTCTGAAAATAAGATTTTCTAACACACCTCCCCAATACTTGTTCTTTGTGATAAACCAAAATTCTTCGTAACTCAGTAGACTAGAAATATATCTTCCTAATGTAACCAGAATACTTTCTCGATATCAGATTAATCGGCATTAGATAATGGGAGAAGCTACATACGGGTCAGTCTTTCTGTTTACACTACTGCTCTTACAGAGATTTGTTTCACTAAGTAAAGTCATTAATATGGCTCTATGTCATGTCGGCTAAACACGTTATCTGAAAAGATAACTTTGGTGAGAAACCCACATTTTTAATTACATATTCCTTTCATAGAAAGTAGAAGAGGTTCGTGTTGCAATTTGATGATACATGTTGGACTAATAAGAGTTGTTTTGGTGAAATGCGTTATCTCGATAATTTACCAGAATGAAAACAATAAACTTTCTACAGGTATTTATGTCACAAAAGTAGTAAAGAAACTTACTTTGTTTTTGTTGTATACCAAAATTATTGAAATTTTAACGGACTAGATCAACTAAAATATTGTTGGATTATGTAACTTTTATGCTTCTATAAAGTTATAGATGCATGAAAGTTAAGTAATGCAGATAATATTCTAGTTGTCTCCAAATAAAGTGTAAGTTTTTTTTAAAAGTTTAAAGTGATAAACTGCTTCCAAAATTCGGAAGTTCACTCCCGGAATTCATAGTACGTATAATGCTCTTGTGGTTCTTATAGTTTTCTCAGATTGATTTTTGAATCAATTGAATTATTAGTTTCTAAGCAATTCCCTATAAAATCTTCTATACATGTAGATATTACAAATACAGAATGGAAATATTTATTCCGTCTTTCTTATTATCAAATTCTTAGTAAATTACATATATTTTCAACAAAGAAATTTTACTATTAGTAGTAGTGATTGATAGTCTTTATTATATTTAATAGCAATATTCGACCAAAAAATATGCGTTATACTTAATAGCAATAACAATATTTAATATAAATTTAATAGCAATATATAATTATGGAAACATTATCTCTAATTAGAATAGAAAATCAACAAAGAGACGTTATCTCTCATTATATTATTTAATATAAACAAGAAATAGGAAAACCAAAAATGGATCAAAAGATTGCGATCTTGGCCAATAATCAGTTTTTCGATCAAGGGCCACAAAATTTTTGGACGGCCCCTAAATTGAGTTTTCGTATTTTCTTGGAATAAGCCCATTGCACTGAGTTAACTTATAGTTTGCGTTGGCTACACTATATGTAGTTCTCCAGATATATGGCCTACGAGAAAATGTTTGATTGAAATATGTTCTTTAATTGGAATGTTTGACCAACAGTGAAATATTTTGTTTAATTATAATATCTGATGAACAAACAAGCATTATCTGTAATTCAAACAATAAACCAACAAAAAAATCTTGAAAAGTTATATGTAATAGCAATACATTTACGTACTAGAACTTGTATCATTTTTATTAATGAAGAAATAATAACGTCATCGTCAAAATTATATTTTGTAATTATTAGAAGGGCTTTTATCGAAGGTTAAAACGGTTTGTAATACTAAGGTTAGTAGTAGAGACCGCATGTTTAGGCATTAAAAACTTCGAAAATAAGCAGGTAAATAGGCACTTAACATTTAAAAAATAGGCACTAAAATGTAACTCGAAATAATGGAAATAAATACTCAATAGAATTAAAAAAAACTAGTTGAGAATGTTTCAAGAGCATTCTCAGAACGAACTTTAAAAAAAAATATGGAGAGATGGAGTGGAAAACATACCTGAGACTTTTGCTACATGTAAAAGTAAATCTTTTGCCCTCACCTTCTATTTCTCGCAAAAATTCGCTCTCCATGACTTACGGTTCCCGGGATATGGCTTCTTAAATCTCCCGAAATTAAAACTGTTTTGGCCAATATATGGGGGAACGGTGGCCTGTGGGGAACGGTGGCCACCAGTTATATACTGTTTGGTACTAAAATGTTTGCTATCTTCTCAGGTATTGATCAACACCAATATGATCTCTCTATGACTTACCGTTCCCGATATATGGCTCCTTAAATCTCCCGAAGTTGGAACTACTTTTTGGCTAATATCTCCGGAACGGCAAGTCATCGAGAGATGATACTGGCGTTGATCAATGCCTAACAGGATGATGAACATTTTGGTACCAATATTAACTGGTGACCACTGGCCAAACCAGTGGCCAGTTGGACAGTGCCTACTCGGTACTATTTGGTATTGATCAACGCCAGTATCATCTCTCTATAACTTATGGTTCCCGAGATATAGCTTCTTAAATCTCCCGAAATCCAAATTATATACATTTATAAGTACACACAGCAGTCCAAATCTTATAGCATTTTATCAGTACAGATAGCAGTCCAAAGTTTTACATCTTATCCCTAGAAACAACATTTACATTTCTTGGAAGAGGCAGAGAAATACTAACTTATATGTTTCTCCCCCAGTAAAGTCTTATTTTGAAGAAAATGTATAGAATAGGCAACATTAGGCACTAAAGCAATTATTTAGGCAGAAATGGGCGAAATAGGCAAAATAGGCAAAATAAAATAAGCTTAAATTGAAACTATAACCCCCCATACAAACTTTAAAACATTTTTGATCATATCTTTAATATTAAAGAATAGGCATTTTGCCTAACATCCGTTCTCTAGTTATTAGCTAATCTCTTCAATAGGAATTCTCTGTGTGCAGTGTTATTGTTCAACTATACCTCTTCTTCGCACAATTGCTTTTTCACCTTCCACTATAACTCCTGTAAAGTTCTTCAGGACAAAATCTCCTATCCTCATTCATTTTCTGTTAGATATACATGATTTTCTTATCGCTTCTTCATACCCATATTTACAAAACTCCTAATCGTAGAGCTATATCTGTTATTTGTAGAATACAGCTAGAATACGAAAGTTTTACAGCTCAGGTTTGGGATAGTTGTAGGGGATAGAGTTTCAGTGGAGGAAAAAATATAATAAAATCTTTGAGTTTTACGTCTTACGGTTATGCCGGTTAGGCTAAAGGAGACGGTGATGATGAGTAATGAATGAAATGGTGGAATGAAGAAAGTGGAGGAGAGTGGGAGATCTCAGAGAAAACCTACGCACACGGTGTTTGTCCACCACAAAGTTAACTTGGCAGTGGCTGGGATCGAACCCAGGATCCCAAGCACCAGAGGTGAACGCTCTACTACTGAGTCACCGCGGCCTCTTTAGTGGAGAAGAGAATATGTAACCATCCCTATTGGACGATGAATATTTCTTATTACTACCCTTGTTATATTGATTTTCATGAAATCCTAATTGTCAATATCATGGTGTTAACATGTAGTTTAGGCTGAGTATTTAACGTATTTTTGCAACTGTATATTCAAACACCTAGACATTTTTGTCCTACAAAATGCTTTACGTTTCAAGTTCAAAAATAAAATGAAATGAAATCTTTCAGTTTAACATCCCAGGATCATGCCCATTAGGCTAAGGGAGGCGAATGAGAAGACAAGTGAATGACAACGGAAGAACTGGTGGAATGAAAGTAGGAGAGAAAACGGATTTCGAGAAAACCAATGCACATGACTTGCCGGGAATCGAACCATGGACCCTAGAGGTAAGCGATCTATCTATGAACCACCGTGTCCCCCTTGTTTCAAGTTCAGCATCATGTTTCTATTAATAATACTCTATACCAAAGATAATAGATAACAAAAACATCGCTTATTCTACTTTCTCCCTTCCAGTATATATTTGGTATAGACCGCGCCCTTTCAATCATTCTGATTTCTTAACCGTTTATTTAAAGTTCGTTTTTGTAGTTTTTTTTTTTTTTTTTTTTTGTTCAGAAAGCCTAATAACTACACCATGCTTCTATGCTGAACGCTTTGGGAACTGCAAAACTGTCTGTTGCATAGCCTCAATACTCTCAGGCATAAAAGCACTTTTAGCTCGGCCAGATGATTTCTTTTTTCAAATCTGAACTTTCGTTCGGAAATGTTCCATGCACTGGAAGATAGTCATAGATCAGGAACATTTTCATTACGTGTAAAAGCTAAGTATAAAGGAAAGGCTATTTGCACTGTAACCACAATATTTCGACTTCGTACGCGTCATGAGCTCCTGATAAAACCATAAATACGACTGAAAATGGCGGGAGAGTAATGAGGGGGAGCGATGACTCTCACTCCTCTCGTTCCCTCCACTGACAGTGCTACAGCGGATGAAAAGTCTGGAGTTATATTGGGTATCATCGGACATTTGCTGACAATAATTATATAGTCAATTCCTGTGTAATTTCAGCCTAATAGGACAGAGTATTTCATATCAGAACAAAATAACTATAAACTGTTGTGAATAGAGTTTTATATTTTTTAATAAACTTATTTCTTGAAAAAAATGAATGAGATCTTATAGTTTAATGTCCCACGATTATGTCCTTTAGACTACAAAGAGAATAAAAATCTTATGTGGCGTACGTGAAAACGTATGTTACATGTGTAAATCCTGTAGTTTTTAGACTTAACGTACAGCAAACGTATAATTGAAAACGTGTGTTTTTATAATACTATGTTCCATCTATACGTATTTTCAGTATGAAACAATATAGGCGGTCAGGAGGACATTTATGTAACATATAGCTGACAAATGTAACGTAAGTATATGCATGTGATATACAGAAAACTGTTAGATGTCAGACAACCTGCAGCGGTATGATGTAACATTTAAGGCTCGTGCGTGTGCAGCATATGTATAATGTATGCTCCGTACGGATTTCTGTAGTAAGCAAAATGATTACGTATATTTGTAAAATATACCGCTGTGTGGATAACTGATTTTTCTCAGTGTAAGTTAGACGAACGATTTAACAAGTGAATGATGATGGAATAATTGGTAAAGTAAGAATGTGGGAAAACACGGGAGTGAGAAAACCTATTTACACCATGTTGTCCGTGTAAAACTGTGAAAATCAGAAATCAGCTTGTAAAAAATCAAAAACCATAGAGCGGCATTTCAGTTTTTCTGGTGGAAACTGTTTCTTGAAGGAAAATTGAAACTGTTTTTCATCGAAATTGTTTCTTGATAGAAAATTAAAACTGAAACTGTTTTTCATGGAAATTGTTTCTTGATAGAAAATTAAAACTGAAACTGTTTTTCATCGAAACTGTTTCTTGATAGAAAATTGAAACTGTTTTTCATCGAAACTGTTTCATGATGGAAAATTAAAACTGAAACTGTTTTTCATCGAAACTGTTTCTTGATAGAAAATTGAAACTGTTTTTCATCGAAACTGTTTCATGATAGAAAATTAAAACTGAAACTGTTTTTCATCGAAACTGTTTCTTGATAGAAAATTAAAACTGAAACTGTTTTTCATCGGAACTGTTTCGTGATACAAAATTAAAACCGATTCAATTCTAAATGGAAACAAGTTTTGCTTGTAACTTGAATCGCTTTTAGAACTAAAGCCGGTTTCTTGGTAAAGAATCGAACAGGTTTTAAATTTTAAATCGGTTTTCGAAAAAAGCTGAACCTGTATTAAAACCGAAATTGGGTTTGATAGATAACGGAACAGCTGTTCAAATGAACGTTTCTTTGGCAGTTTTCAAAAAGTGGTTTTGTTTCTTCTAGAAACTGAATGTCAAAATTTGGTTTATGTGCCCGCCACTAATTAAAACAGAACAGGCAACAGCGCCTTCAAATTCAGAAAGTAGAAATATATTTATTCTTTCACACATTTTTGAAGGTAGGAATATGAAATATAGCCTCGAGCGGAAGAGTGTGTTATTCGGTCCTGATGTGCCCACGGAGCTTTGTTTTTTAAAGTTAATGATGGCAACATTGTTTATCCAAATATTGTTTAACTTGTTTGTTTTAACCTATGAACTTGAACTTATATGAGTCATCAACTTTTAGTTGAAAACAAAACTAAACAATTAAAGACCGTTTGTCTCCCACACGGGTTATTTGGTACGACAAAATAAGGACTTTTTTTTTTAAAGTTTCTTCGAAGCCGATCCAACCTGATTTAGCTTGTTCATGGTTCGTGTTATTGATAAGAAGATTCAAAGAAGTGACACCGTATTATGGTAGGATGACAGCCACTGTTTAATATCCCTTCAACTCTTGATTAATGAATTCGCGAACGTAAGAAGGGACTGCATTTCCTGTCAAAACTTGGCTTGTTTTCATCATCGAGAATAGTGTCTACTTTAAGATCTAACTTCCTGTTGTTAGTACATGCAAGAGAAAGTCAATGTATCGAGAGACCTATACAGCAAGGGTAAAAATATTTTTTCAGACTATTAAAACATTCTTTTAAGTTGTTTAGTTTACACAAAATATCTTTATATATATTTACCGTGTTTGTCCGTGTGCTCGAGTGGGAGACGCAAAATCTCAAATCTAAGTGATGGGTCACAAATCCATTTTGGACAGTATGTAGAGATTCTGATGTTCGGAATCGAGTCCCTTGACAGAGGCGATTTATCCACCTGCAAGTTGTAAGAATCAAATGTGTCTGGTTACCGTAAATTAAGAACGATAATTGATATCGCAAATCTGTTTTCTGGAATGGAGTCCCTAGTATACATTTCATCATTATCCTCAACACTCTTTCAAAACCGGAAATGATAGAAATATCCCATAACTTCCGGTATCAATATTGATATACATAGAGAAAGTATGATCATAGATAGCCTGTATTATAGAACTGATTTGGTGTTCTGAGAATAGGTATTATGTTCTCTATTAACCCCCTATTTAACCGAGAGTGTGAGGGCACGATAGTTCATTGGTAGAATGATCATCTCTAGTGCGTGAGTCCCTGGTTCCACGCCTGACCAAGTAAGTTTGTACTGGACAACACTGTGATTGTGAATTTTCTCGGAGTGCGTCTGTTTCCTCCCACATTCTCATTCCACGAATTTTTTAATCATTATTCACTTGTCTTAATCATCATCTTTCTTAGCCTAAAGAGCATAATCGTGGGACGTTAAACTGAAAGATTTTCAACCGAGAGTGTCAGAAATCAACCTTTTCCAATTTTATACTAGATGGAGGATGGAAGATATTCTCTGTAGTGTGGGGAGGTAGGGAGAAGTTATTTCGTGCAATCAATATTCGAAAACGTTGTATACACTATGAGAAAGCAAATTCTTTCACATGGTATGTCTGGTTTAACATCTTTTAAGCTAGATGAAACGGATGATTAATGAAATGAATAATAATATTAAAATTAGTAAAATGAGAAAATGGGAGGAAACGAAGTAATTTCGAGAAAATGGTGTCCACCACGAGCGTGATGTCCACCGAAAACTCGCATGACCTGAGATTGAACATAGGACTGTATATATAAACATTTAATATAAACGCTTACCACTGAGCCACTATGCACTATTCATAATCTTCATGTGCTTTGCTCTTTCACAGATATCGATTTCAAAATTCGAGTTCGGTTTGAGGCTAGATTAAGCAGATAACGTAACGTCGAACTTCTCCCATGAAATCAGCGTGATAAGAGTACCCTGATTCGTATGGTTTAAAAAGTTGAACTGGTGGTACTAATACGCAAATACAAGCCAAACGTGTGTCCCGTAGAACTTTCATATAGGATAGGAGAATATTGAGGTATTAATATTAGTTATATATTAAAACACTATATAGAGAGACGCATGCGAGAGAATCTCAGTTATAGCAATAACCAACTATATTTTGACAAATTGTTACGGTTCTTGCACTAATATCTAGGGACATTCTGATTAGAGGGAAATGAAAAGAATAGAGTTTCGGAGAATGATTTTAATGCACGTAATTTAAATTTACTTCTATCTACGGAAATGTTCCAAGTACTGTATCATGACTAATCATTCGAAACTAATTACTAAGTACATACCTTATTTCATGTTATAGAATTACAGATTTTCCTACGGTATGAGTCCTGTTGATGGCATATTTTTAGCACTGATTAACTATTACTTTAATGTTCAGTTCAGATCCAGGTTATAGTTGGGTATGATGTCTTCAACTTACTACAGTCTGAAATTGAAATGCTACTACTTAAAGATTCCAAGAGGTTTAGGTTCTGAACTTATGCTGATGACATAAACTTACTGTACTCGCGGTCAAGTTGTAGGTACGTGTACGTACAGGAATGTATTTATATAATCATACACGATTGCCAGAGAATGAATGCACACAATGATATAGAGAAAGGGTAGCCGATGTCCGTACGTGGAAACTAATTCAAAGACATAATTACAAAGCAGTTTTTACACATACAGAATTCGTAAGTTAATTATGAGTTTTAAAATATTCAGTTTCTTTACACTATCTTTTTCAGGACAGCTTTTGGAGTAATGAACAAGAAGAAAAATTACGGCCGTGACATTATATTCTAAATACAAGATAATCCTGCATATACATGACATCTGGAAATGTAGATAGTATAACACAAGGTTTCTCAAAATGGGGGTCGCGAGAGGGTTTCATGTGGTCACGAAGATAAACGGAAGAGATAAATATAATTAGAATCTAATACAGTAACATATTTTAAAATATTATTTTAAATTTTATTCTGATAGGCATATTTTTATTTTTTTACATGCTGTTAAGAACAACAACAAAAAAATAGGTCTAGTAAAAATTTTCAACAGATGCAGAGTTGTTTAAAAATCAATTTAAATGAGAGAGGTACGATATGAAACTAATGAGAAGTGCATATTGAAATACCAGAAAAATACAAATGCATCAAAATTTGTATATTGAAATACAATTAAAATTAAAAGCTAATGAGATACCTGAGCGTCAGGGGCGTACGCAGAGGGTGGGCCCTGGGGGTCCGGCTCTCCCCAAAATAACGACTTTTTTGTAAATGTAGTCTACTTTTAGGGACAATTTTAGAAATTTTCATATAATTTAGCCTCAAATTGTATTTGGACCCCCCCGAAACGCTTTAGATACCTCCCGAAATAAATTCCTGCGTACGTCTCTGCTGAGCGTGGTGTGATTTCACTAGTGTAGCAATATCCGGTTAAATCTTTTAGCTTTTATAAATTTAGATTATCTTTTATAGCTTTTATATATAGCTTTTAAAGCAGCAGATACCAGAGCAGGATATTGTTCCCACTTTATTTTTTTTACCATCTGACCTAAAATTAATAGAGTTGTGAAGTTTTAACAGTTTTATACAGCCTCCATTTTGGACCAGTATGACGGATCGGATTCGATATGTCTAATATGAATGAAATGACCAAAATTTGTATTAATCCGTTTGCTTTTAGGGCGGTTGCTGTATTCACTATATGCAAGAAATTAATTCTACTATTATAGAAATAGATGGATATCGTGAGATATCCGCAATAGGAATATAAAAAAATCCCACACAAACTTATTACAAACCAAAAAAATATAAAAGGGTCGCTGGAAAGAGGATGTGATAAAATAGGGGTGGTGATAGGAATTAGTTTGAGAACCACTGGTCTAACATGTAAGATGGATACTGATGTGTGAGAAGTTGGTAGAAAGAACTATTGCTGGGCTAATTATTCATGTGATGGTATTAAATGATAAAGTTTAGTTTTTGCTGAGATAATTTTAAATCAAAATATTATATACTTGACGTCGCAGCAAAAGTTTCACGCAAAACAATGCCACTACAAATGTCATACAATGGGATAAACACTTCACTCATAGTTTAAAATATCACACGGATGTGAACAGAAACATACAAAAATATAATAAATATTTCAGTTTCATATTCCATAATTACGAGTTTAACTTTGTCTAAAATATCATTAAGAAACTTCTAGTGTTTTTAAAAGGTTGACTACCCTCAAAGTATCTAGACATAAAATATCTTTCCCAAGATTTTAATTATGAAACGCTACACAGGGACATATTTGATCCAGATATATTTTTCATGACAAATTAGTATACTATATTTTTTTTTCTCAGAATAAATGTCATTGACCTTCTCAGAAGAAATTTTACAACGATATTGTATATCTGTTTTGTGAATTTCTTCTATTTTTGTACCTTGGTTTTGGGCAACGATGCTCAAAAATACCTGTTGTGTAGAAGAAGAAGAATAAAGAAGATATATATGTTGTTGATTCTAAATATAATGAAATAAGGTTTAATCTTAGTATTACCTGACCAGCGAACTAGTGCGGACGGCCGGTTTTGGAACTAAACTGCAAACAGCAGTGTTTCTAACGGTTACTTGTAATCAATCTGTCACAGTTCTTTTTGTCCTGTTCGTAATAAACCACTTCACGCATATGCTCAAGTCAGGGACAGATCCAGGGGGGCAGATCCAGGGGCAGATTGGGGCGATTGCCCACCCAGAATAGGATATTTTTTTTTATTTTAAAAATAAAACCTAAGAATTTTCACCTTTGTATTATAAATGTAAAATAAAACTTAAAACAGGTAGGCGTTACTTTTTTTGTTTTACGTTGCAGAAGTCAAAGCAATAAATTGCAAGAAATTACTTACATTGGCGTTCTTGCTCAAAAAAATGCCCACCTTCGAAATCGCAGGTGGCCATTTCTGTTCTAGAAATTGCAGACAATAGCTACTTCTCCTTTTCTGAACTTGTTTTACTTTATTTATTTATTTTTTTGCAATACAGTCTTAACCTTGATTTGACTTCGAATGACCACCCCCAAGCATTCAGCCTGGATCCGCCCCTGGCTCAAGTTAAGACAAAAAGTTTCAAAAGTTATTCAAGTTATTTGCAGAACATCTTTAGTAACAAGAAAAAAAAAAAAAAAAAAAAAAAAAACCTAGAACAAAAATACACTCTCCATATTAACTTGCGAACAAACTAGCGAGCAGCGTTTTACAGGCTGCTCCTGTTTCATAATGACATCGAATAAAACGTAACCAATTTTTATACAATCTGCTTAATACACGGTAGAACCTCACTGAATTGTCAATTATGCTATGTTGTTCTTAAATAGGTAATTTTCATTTATATATCACTATTCACAATACATCTGCATTACTGCAGGAATGGTTCACTACAACCACATAACTTACGGCGTTCTTTATTAAGCAGAAAGAGATTAGGCTATGCATAACATCCAAAGTGCAACTTTTAAAAACCGTTGGATACACTGCAGAGTGAAACTCTCCGCTACCCTGACCCGCCACGCTTGACAAGAAACTGATGTAAACACAGCAGCAGCGCCATCCTCGAAAAACCGCACTGCTATCCTGGTCAGGTAATAGCTAAAAATATGTTAATTTTATATATATAATCTGTACTCATAGTTACCGTAACAGTAGATGGTTGTTTATTTAAAAGTTGCTATGACAACCGAAAAAGAAAATTATTAATAATGGAGATGTGAAAAAGAATAATAGGTAATAGTGATACAAGGTGACGTGTATGATTCAATGTAATTTGATCGTGTTGATATATCATAAAAATTACATGAACTGTGCACTGAATGTAGCATATAAAATAAGAATAATAATTTAGACGTTACAATTTGTGGTATCTAATATAATACGAGTTGAAGTGTAACTGCATTTTTCTACGAAATAAATACACCCTTACAGAAAAAGCCCGCATGTTGCACATACATAAACCTTGTTAATGTATTGGGGGTTAATTTTGTCTCTATACAATATGATCTCACAATACTAATTAAATATGATTGATCCATGTCCAAAGCGGAAAATGTTAACAAATTGGTAGATAACTTCATAAGATTTGCACGCCTTTTTGTAAACGTTTAATATTAACCAAGAGTAAAATTGACTCTTACAGTTAACAAATGTGCATAAAAAAATATAATTATCATTGCGTTAACATTGAATTAATATTTTCTTTCCTATCATTTTTAACTTCTACCACCTCAATGAAAAGTACTGTATATCTTGTCTTACTTGTTTCTCATAACTGTTACATTATATTCATTCAGTTGCTCATTTTCGGGATGAACACTGACAAATTAGTTACTCATGGCAAAACTATTATTTGATTCTTTGAGCCTGACACAAATTTCTTCACTAAGTGGGCTAACTAACGTATTTTGTCCGTTGAACTGTGGCTCCTTCACACAAATATGGAATATCAGTGTTCATATCATCACACTCTTGACATTCTAGCATGATATGTATCACAACTGTAATCACTGTTGAAAAAACATTCTATGAGACAAGTAAGTTACGGTACCTTTAAAGTAGCAGAAAAATCTTTGAAGTTTTATAAACGCCTGAATTTTTTCCCTACATGTTTCACCAAATGCAAATAAGTTTATAATAAATTCTTTGATATTTTCCTCTAACATTTAAGGAAATTGTTTTACTAAAATCCTCTTTTTTTATATTTTTTCTGTCTGGTGTCTGTTTGTCTATCTCTTAATGAAGCAGAAAATGTCAAGAACTACTTCATGCACCACCATCAATTTTGGCCCGGATATAAAGAAGGCTCGACCACTTTTTAGCAGTTTCCTCTTAGTTGGATAGCGTTGCGTCGTACTCCCACGATCAAAATCATTGAACACCAGCAAAGTAGTTCGATCACGCGCAGAGGAGTTACTAACTATAGAATGAGAAACAGGCTAAATCACAAAGCGTGTATGCGAGTTATACGAAAAAAACGTGTTTAATAATAATGTTATTTTATAAAGTTGAGCTTTACAATTATCTTTACTTACTAAACTACAGTTTTAGATGTTCTCTTTTTAGCTGAAAATGTAATACTGTAATCTGGTATTACTTGGAAAATCTTAGGCTACCTTGTAAACTGACATTTTTGGTGTTATATTGTATAGCAATGAGATACCTATGGCAGATACGTTTCTTCCAGACCATGAAAAGTAGGCACCTAACAGAAATAACATGGATGGTTAAAAGAGCTGTGTCTTATTTATAGATGGTCTATGCACAAATTCTCAGAGCAATTGATACTTTTGATATTTGATGATACTTTGTGTTTTTAATTTTATGTAATTTCTCCATGTGTTTCCATAATGAAAAGTGATTTTTATCTGATTGTGTTAAACGAGGCGGATCCAGAGGGCGATCGGGCAATTACCTCCCCCCCCCTCAGAAAAGGAGGAAACTTTCTTATTTTATATATAAATAAGACCCATTTAAGAGTGAGGAGCTCTTAAATGTAGCTCTAAGTTGCAGTATTTTAGCACACCGATCCCCCAGAAGTCCGTGCTGGATCCGCCCCTGGTGCCAAATATCATTGTGTTCAGAAGTGGGAACCGGTCAAACCCCCACAGCCAAAACCCCCACACTGGTAGTCGGTCGTAACCTCCAACGGTCATAACTCCCACACAAATGGACAAAACAGCCACACATAGCAACGGTCACAATACCCACATAAATGGACAAAACCCCCACACAAATGGACAAAATTCCCACATGCAGAAATAGTCACAACTGCCACATAAATGGACAAAACCCCCAGACAATCGGACAAATCTCCTACACTCTGAAATGATCCTGGTTGCATGTCTTGCCCTTGTACTTTTTAATAACATTTTTTATTCCACTTAAACTGATGTTGCAACTATTCTTCTTGGGCGTCATAAAGAGCCGCAACAAAGACGTGAAGTGACGATCATTTCAGAGTGTGGGGGATTTGTCCGATTTTGTGGGGTTTTGTCCATTTGTGTGGCAGTTGTGACAATTTCTGCATGTGGGAGTTTTGACCATTTGTGTGGGAGTTTTGTCCATTTATGTGGGGATTATGACCGTTGCTATGTGTGGCTGTTTTGTCCATTTGTGTGGGGGTTATGACCGATTGTGTGGGCGTTTTGACATTTCTTGAGTGTGGGGGTTTTGGCTGTGGGGGTTTTGACCGTTCGTGCGTTTGGGAGATTTGACATTTCTTGAGTGTGGGGGTTTTGGCTGTGGGGGTTTTGACCTAGACCCTCAGAAGTTTACTAATGAGACAAATTACTTTTACATTTCCAGTTCCTTTCTGCAACAATTTCTGACCATTTTTTTATTTCCTTCCATTTTTCTACTAAAAATTTTGATATTGATCAGGGGATAGACAAGGACGACATTATTGAAGTTTTGCATGAACCTATCTACAACCGCAGAGAACAAGTTGTTTTCCCGCATAACTTTGCAGCAAAGAATTTCAATATATGAATTTTTGTCCTTATCGTACTGTGTTACATTATTATTATGATAACAGTACCATATGATATTTTTGCAAAAAAGAGTTAACTTAAATGTACACCTGTAAAAATGGTACCAGATAATTTTGTAAATCAATATAAGGCAATTACTGATCTGATCAGTGGCGTCTTTAGGAGGGGTCTTCCGAGCTTAACCCCACCGAAGTCTTATTTACTATAGTAACGTATATGAAATATCTTGCAGAATTTTCACATTTTCAGGCACAGTCCCCCAAAGTTAGCAAAGCCCCCCGAAACAAAATCGTAAATACGCCACTGGATCTGATACATACATAAATTTCATAAAATTATATACTGCATATTTAATGTCTGAAAGGAGTCTCAAAAGCTTAAGCGTGCATCAAAAATTTCCTTCCGTTGTTTGAATTATAATAGTATATTGCAAGAACATTTTTTTGCTGATTCTGTAGGCTTTCAGGAAGACGAGCCTACCACTGTAGTTTGTTTAGTTCAGTTCAACAATTTATTGTATTTAACCAATAGGTTGTGCAAAAAAAGTTTCATTTTTAATTTAATACAACATAGGAACACATTACTATGAGAGAAATACATACATGTTGCATATCAATCTTCTCAGGAAAGTGTGATCTTTGAAGTGAAGATTCTTTCCAAATATTCTCATCTTTTACACAGCTCTTACTATTATGAAAAGACATATATTTTCTAAGCAGCCCCAGAAGCGAAGCTACCTGGAAATACCATATTCTGGCTTCTGGGAGGCTTCAATTTCTGTAAAATCTTGTTATGACTACAGGAAAAGGTAACATGGACTAAGCTCTAGCAACATCACAAGAAGAATTAAAAATAAATTCCAATAAATAAGAAGGGATAGTATGAAAAAAAAATTAAAAGTAACCCCAGTTTACGGTATATGAAACTTATAAGTGGGAAATACAAAAGAGGATAATTGAGAAACTTTTGGGAATTGAGATATACTTTAGTTTTACATCTAGAATTATTACATACATATATAGTAAAAAACGCATTGATAAGTTTTTCTTATAAACGAAAGAATAAATAAATATAATTATTATTGGCAGACACACTGCTAATTTAATTATTAGCAAATACACCTGTATCACAAAAAAACTTTGTAAGGTAATACAAGAAACTATACAGTTCTTAAAGTTCCCTGCAGTTCTAGTAGTTAGTGTGTGCTTCTTCAGTGTACGTGATCATGTATTCCATTTGTAGTAGGGGGGCGCGGTGGCTCAGTGGTCGAGCGTTCACCTCTGGTGCTTGGGGTCCCGGGTTCGATCCCAGCCCCCGCCAAGTGAACTTTGTGGTGGACAAACACCGTGCTCGTGGGTTTTCTCGGGGTTCTCCCGTTTCCTCCCACTTTCTTCATTCCACCGTTTCACTCATCTCTCACCATCACCGTCTCCTTTAGCCTAACCGGCATAACCGTGGGACGTAAAACTTAAAGATTTCATTTCATTTTTTCCATTTGTAGTAGGGGCTGCTTTGGCTAAGTGGTAGAACGGTCACCTCTAGTGCATGGGGTCCCTGGCTCGATCACACCTCGCGCCTAGTGAACTTTGTGGTGGACAAACACTATGTACGTGGGTTTCGTCCGGATTCTCCTGTTTCCTCTTACTTTCTTCATTCCACTATTTCATTCATTTATCATCATCATCGTCTTCTTTAGCCTAGCCGGCATAATTGTGGGACATGAAACTCAAAGATTTCATTCCATTTCCATTTGCTGTTCCATAGTACTAAAAATTTACTTATCCAATTATTACCTTTCATTTATCATATGTCTTCTTTAGCTTAAAGAGAACAAAAATGGAAAAGAATTATTTTCATTTTACAAAATTATATTATTATTATTATTATTATTATTATTATTATTATTATTATTATTATTATTATTATTATTATCCTTCTCCCCTGGTGCAGTGACTAGAGCATGTGTCTTTGGTGCATGCGGTTCCGGGATTGATTTTGCGATGTCTGAACCTTGAAAAATTTGGATGAATTGTGTTGGTTGAATTTTAAATTGAAATTGTAGATGGAAGTCTTAGATATCCTCTGTTGGAAGATATTGCAGTAATAAGTGTCAGCACATGGCCAACACCCTCTATAATGAAAGCCTACGAACTGATTTTGTGACGTCACTAATCGAAGTCATAGATTTTCAATATTGTGCTATTTGAAACAAGGGCAGGATACTGAAATGTACTGTACTTATTTTGATTAAACTTGATAAAATCGGATATGAACAACAAAAATTGGTTGTTTACATATATGTGTGAAACTCTATATTAAAGTTTCTTCAAGTTATTTTCGTAAAAATATAATTTTAAGAAGAAAAATCTGAAGTAAGTATTCAGATAATGAAAAGGTATTAAAATGCAACGATTTATTGTTTACAAAGTGGTGTTACGATTATATTTCTAAGATTGTGTAATGATTAAATATACATTTGAAGGGAATTAGTGAATGATGGAAATGAGTACCCTTTATTTAAGTATATAAGAAAAATGTTTATTTAGAAAGGCCTGATTAATGTTGAACTAAGTTGTTCATGAAGGCGGAGATCGTGTTCCCAACTATTTTATTAATGGCATTGAAGATTTACGTATATTTTTTAGCATATATAAATATTTGCAGTGTTTATTGCATATAACTATTTCTCTCACCTTTAAAGCAAACACAACAAATATTAAAATGGAATATGTTATCTACCCTTGCACTAATAAGCGGTCATTGTGTAATAAATGGTATTTAGGTCTTGTTTTTTAATATGCCGTGAAGTAAAGGATTTCACTTCCCTTTTCTTACTTTAAATGAATGTCTAAGGTATAATGCACTCGTATATTCTTAGCACATTTCCAAATAATTGCGTCAGATGTGGTTGCAACATAATGTACCATAGAAACGATCGTAGTTATTTCTACAGATCATACGTTCCAGCATCCAGTGAAAAAATTAGGGCTTATGTCTTTACTGCTGTATCACGGAACCACACGAAAATCGAAAGAAGAAAGTGAATATTATGTTTCCTCCAAAATAGGTAGTCACAGTTGCTTAGTAGTGATGATTGTTTGAAATACAATGTGGATGTATGGCATAAAACACCAATTTGTACTAGGTGGCCACTAAAACCACGCAAATACTATCTAACCGAGTCAAGGCAGGAGCGCAGCAGGGCCCAGGCGGTAGTGAGGGGGTGCGTCCGTAGAGAGCAGGCGCATTATCGGCAGTGGGTATAAGTATAAACGAGAATACTGAAAAGTACTTCATATGTCATAGAATGCATGGCTTATGTGTTTCACAACTTTGGGGGAGATATTAAATGCCACCCAAAAAGTACAAAAATATACTATATTAGGTTTGGTTACGTGTTTCTCTTTTCACTAGTTTCAATTCGTTAGGACAGACTGTTCACCTGTTTAATAGGCAATGCCTTCCAGACAATTTCAACGACTGGCACTCCTTATTTTTGTACAACTCGATAAAAATCAAACATAATAAGTGAAAATCTTGTTATTTACGCACCTAAGCCACACTACCTTTCCCATAATTCATAGCAAGTGTACCTCTCCGCCAAATAGTCCCTTCTACCTCCACTTATAAAGACAACTAACAACAACAAGTATTTTGTCAACTTCAACTATTCCCCTCGCTTGACTTTCACTCACTCCTCATCACAAACCAAAATAAATTCTCCAATACATCTGGTAAACTTTCTAAAAATTCGGCCGGTGATTCGGCATTTAACCAAGCCCTATTTTTAAGTAGTAAGAGCAGTAGTAATAGTAGCTTAGGTTAGATTGGATTCAGCGTAGTCACACTTTATGGGTGCATACTGGCATTTGTGAAAAATAAGCCTTCAGCACCAAATCATTTCTTATTGGTATAGTCTCAGCAACAGTTCCTGAGAGGCTGTACCGTACAGCATTTTGCGGGGTGCACACTGACATTCATATAATAAAGAACATTACACAGACTTTAACAAAACCTACATGAGGTTTACGTTCATCTTGAAAGGACCATCCACTGGGTCAACTTTTAGTTAAATAATCGCAGCGGGTATTGAACCTCAAAAGTTGTGCGATTGGGGAAGAGTGGAGCAGACTATTTGTAGGTGACCCATGATCACTTGTGCCATGCATCGAACTTTGTTTTTCTTGTTTATTCGCTTCTTTAAGACATTATCGTGCAGTATGGCCATATAAATACTTAACGCGCAAGTAATGTACCATAAAAAAGATCGGGTTAAGTGTTACAGAGGGGTCCAGAAATAGATAAAAATTTACAGAAGAAACTTCAGAGCTCAACTAGTATTCTTGAAGCTGCAATGAACAAGAATACTATATAAGCTATTTAATATTTTAAAACGTGATTTTAATGAGATCATTTCCACATAACGGTTGGATACATTAGTATTCATTATGTACTGGGGCAAATAGTTCAGATTGGTGGGCACTTGTTACGGGTGTGAATTAGGTAAAGGAGATTAGGTAAAGGAGACAATGTTTGTAGCACGACGTGGATTACTGAAGCAAGGAAAAACCTGTGGAAGTTGTAGGAGAGCTGGCGATAAAGATAGTCCGAAAATTGTGTAAACGGTTAGGCAAGTGAAATATGTTCCCACTTCGCTTCATTTCATATACAGTCCTTAGAACCGCCTTTGGTGGAGATACCATAGTTATTGTACAAAGAGTCAGTGCCTTTGTGATGTCACTTACAACAAAATACTTTGGTTTGTGTAATATTTACCTGTACCTTGGGCAGAAAGTACTCATACATATGCACTATACTTAGTAGAATGTTCATTTCATATTAACAAAAGAAGAATGTTTTTAATATATGTAAGTGATTATTATGGGATAGTTGTTGATATGGACATGTTTTATGGTTACCTAGTCAGTGAGTTTGTGTACTTAACAGTTTAAAGAAAAGGATATTTAAGTTATATCAAATAATAAACCAGTTTAACACCATTTATAGACGTTGTCATATTTATTAAAAAGGTGAAATTAATGGTATTTACATATCGAAGCTAATTTTTACATGAGGAAGAAATACTACCACTTCAAATTTTTATTTTAGCAAACGAACCAGGTTTACGACTATCATTTTGATAAGTCGTTGTAAAAATTTGGTTTACCTCACCCGGGACTTTGTAAATTCAGTTCCCGAAGAAGAAGAGTAAGGTTGAATTTACTTTTATACTACAGTTAATGAATAAGAACTTAACCATATTGCGAAGTGGTAAGGTAATCATAAGAAAAATGGACAACGAAGAAATGCAGCAGGAATCAAATACTAGTGACCAAGGTGAAACTAGTGTAACACCAGGTTTGTCATCAGAGGATCGACTCTTGTTAGCTTTACAGCGACAATTCAGGCAGATGTCTACCGAGATAAACAAGCAAAATGAAGAATTAAGTAGACGAATGGAACAGAAGTTTGACGAAGCTAACAAGACCATGGAACAGAAGATAGAACTGAAGTTTGACGAAGCTAACAAGCAAAATGAAGAATTAAGCAGACGAATGGAACAGAAGTTTGACGAAATGGAACAGAAGTTTGACGAAATGAAACAGAAGTTTGACCAAGCTAACAAGCAAAATGAAGAATTAAGTAGACGGATAGAACAGAAATCAGATGAAACGAAACAGACAATTGTCCAGGTGGTGAACGACATATCCTCACAGTTCGAGGAAAAGTTAAAAAGGATATCCGATGATTGTCAAGAAAAGCACAATCACCAAAATCAAGAAATCTGTGCTGTAAAAAAAGATTTAGAAGTAATAGAATCTTCCATTAAACAGCAAAAGATCCAGGTCAGCAACAACTCTAATAACATACGTGTAAATACACAGTTGTTAGCTGCTATTCAGGAAGAGATTAGAACGTTACAGGCTAAAGATAACATTTACCGTAATAACCTGGGTAGTGATCGCTTTGAGTTTCCCCACTCGCCAGAGATGAACTCGCCTTCGCCGGGGTCTGATGAAGATATTATACTAGAAGAAAGTTGTCCGAAGAGTACTGACGAGCGAAACATAGATGGTGTGACGACACAGCATGTCACGGATAGGAACTATCACTCAACAAGAACAAGGAATGAGAAAAAGAAGGTAAAATTAAGCGTTAAGATGAGTGAAATTCGAGCTATGAGCAAATTCAGTGGTAAGTGTAATGATAATGCTACTTCTTTCTTAGAGAAATTCCAAGACGAATGCAATATAATGTGTATTGATCGATCACAATATATGAAATTAATACCCCATGTATTACTCCCACCTTGTTCCTTATGGTTTAAAGCAATACGTGATCACATTAGTTCATATGAGGAATTCAAAGCGGCATTGATCGCAAATTATGAAAATGACTTTTTGCTGGCAAATAGAGATGCCACCCTTAGAAATCAACACTTCAATCCTCGATTGCACAAATCTATTGTAGAGTTTGTTGTAAATGTCTACAACGAATTAAAGGTCGTTAATCCTTTGCAATCGGAATCGAGAATAATAGCATCGATTCGAAATTTGCTTCCATTTAAATTGCAACAGATCTTATTTTCTACACAGTGTATGAGTTTCAGCCATTTATTGATGCTTGTCCAATGCTACGAAACTCAATACCATGCCATGAATCCACAATCAGGAATAGGTAAAAATAAGAATAATTCAGATCATTTGGTGCCTGTTCGGAATTTAAATATTCGGAGTGTGAATAATACAGAACCTAACCTAAGCCGAGTATACTCTAGCAATCAAAATGAGCACAATAGGCAAGGTTATGTAGGGAATCCGCCTAACCTAATTAATAGTAGCAATTCGTATGTTAGACCATATAGTCAAAATAGATTTAAAAATCGACGTAATGTATGGCGAAAT
Source organism: Thermobia domestica (assembly GCF_964235325.1). Taxonomy (NCBI): domain Eukaryota; kingdom Metazoa; phylum Arthropoda; class Insecta; order Zygentoma; family Lepismatidae; genus Thermobia; species Thermobia domestica. The sequence continues at coordinate 361,989,717 of NC_137455.1, forward strand.
TCCAGAAATGCAGCGAACTACGTGGATAGACGTAATTGGAGATCAAGAGAGGGCATTTCATATCAACATCAAAATCACGATGAAAGACATGTACAACATAATGTAGAACCTAATCATGATAGCGCAGTACAGTGTACTCTATTAGAACCGTATGCAAGTACGAACGTAACCTGATTACCGTTACTGAAATTAGGTTAAATTCATGTTAGTTATAGATTCTTGTAAATTTTTATTTTAAAGTTTATGTGTTAATATCAATAATGAAAACGATTCTTAAAAATACTTGAATTACTTAAATAGAGTTTTAGGTAGACTGGGAAAATTAATTTTCAAATGATTTTTATTCTTTCTTGTTAATGTGAGGAATTATAATTCGATTTATAATTAATTAAAAGCAAAGATTATTTATATTAGATTGATTTGTGTTGAAAACTTAATTGTCAAAGATTATGTTAAAAGGAAGCTCTATTCTATAAAATCAATTATTCAACGACTAACTTGAACGAGATTCTTCTTTATTATAACATCTTAGTGCTACTATGTATACCTTTAAATGCAACATCTAACTTGTTTGTTATTTAATGCGCCCGTAAAGATTAATGTTATTTGCAACCCACGTTTGTCCTTTACATTTTTTGAAATCGCACTCTCCGACGATTAATTAAATGAGCGACGATATTTTAATAAGAAGATATATTAATAATATAGTGGATAATAATGAAATAAATATAATTAATGTAATTAAAGATAAGTATTGATGAAATGAAAGAATTGTTATGAATGTATTTATATATATGTGTATATGTGAAATATAATGAATAGATATACAAGGTGCGATTAAAATATGATGGACATAAGCAATGTAAAGAACAATAATGTAAACGGACCAGTGGTTCTTGAAGATAAAAGCCAAGCCTACTCATGACTTTTATATTCAGTCCCTTTGTCGAGCGACATTTTATACAACAAAATACTTTGGTTTGTGTAATATTTACCTGTACCTTGGGCAGAAAGTACTCATACATATGCACTATACTTAGTAGAATGTTCATTTCATATTAACAAAAGAAGAATGTTTTTAATATATGTAAGTGATTATTATGGGATAGTTGTTGATATGGACATGTTTTATGGTTACCTAGTCAGTGAGTTTGTGTACTTAACAGTTTAAAGAAAAGGATATTTAAGTTATATCAAATAATAAACCAGTTTAACACCATTTATAGACGTTGTCATATTTATTAAAAAGGTGAAATTAATGGTATTTACATATCGAAGCTAATTTTTACATGAGGAAGAAATACTACCACTTCAAATTTTTATTTTAGCAAACGAACCAGGTTTACGACTATCATTTTGATAAGTCGTTGTACACTGTCGTTCTGTTGTTGGTCTAATACGTATAATGAAATATCCTTAAAATTGTCATAGTGGGTGCGCCAGTTAACAATGAACGTACACCTCGTGTAGATCGGTTATAGAGAATGTAAGCGTGCTATCGTAAAATTGGATATTATGCTACTAATACTTCGTTCTGCAACATATTAGCCCTGGTGTACCGTACGGAAAGTTCTTAAGAAGAAGACGAAGTACACTCTTTTGGGTGGCCACTAGAAGCATGGATTGCATCTATTTCGCCCTGGGACTAGGCGAAGCTTGTGGGTACTCGCAGGGATTCCTTCATAGAGAGCAGGCACAAACTGACGGTGGGTATACGCAAAAACTGTTGTTCTTGCGGAAAACACGATTCAACCTGTCCTAACTGGTCACTATATGCAAGAATTGAGGGCAATTGGAATTGGTTTAGGCAGGGCAAAAGCGGTGTGCAACGGGCTGGGAGCTACGTGTATGCAGATAAAGCAATTGCAAAAACGCTTGAAGATTCGTGCAAAGGATTCAAGTTAGTTTTGAAGGGTTCCTTAACCTGTAAATGGTTAATACTAGAACTTGATCATAAGGTAACACATGTTTTTGTAGTAAAGTTCAAGTTACTTGGGGAAATGTTTTACTTGGTTGTAGGAATAACATGACAGTTTAAGATCAGGAATATTTTTTTTTAAAAAAATCTTAGCGCAGGTCAAAATGTATTAAAAATGCCATAATGACCTACCTGGAGAGCGAGGGCTTAGTGCTAACTAAAACTTTTTCATCTAGAAATTTATACTTCGTCAGTTACACTTTTTAGACTTTTGTAAGTTACTATTAATGTAGTTTAATAATGTACGTACTTAATCTACAGAATGTTTAGTATGCGTATCATTCTTCTTCCAGGAAAACATCACACCAACTATCAGTTACCGGGATGACTTAAGAAAGACGTGACTTAATAAATGAGAATGTAACAAATTTGAACAAGGCAGGGACGATAACAGCTGTTTTGGACTAAAATAAAATGTGATAGAAGTTAATGAAAATTGCCATAATACTACATGACAATATGTATACTGTATAGTAGTTACTGATTTTTAACGTATAATTATAGGTACTTTATATTGGTGTACGTTTTTCTATCTAAATTACAGCAAGCCATTTCATATGTACATGCACAGTACTTAATAAACTATGCTTCAATTTAGAAAGTTGTGATTAAAATAAATGCCTTAGTTTTCCACATATTCCTTGCTTTTAGTTTACTTGCTTTAATGTAGTGTTCCATAAGTTTCCGTACTTACGAGAAATAAATATTTTTCGCTGAGAAACTATTTTTATATATTAAATATGCTCTACATAACTAAAACATTTTCAAACACATTTCGATGTATGTTTTCCAGTACTGGAGAACACGTATAACCACAACTAGAATTATGCTTGTAAGGTCGTTGGTAATACATTCATAGAGATAACGTATGTTTTGTATCTTTTCCTGATATAGATGGCCTTCAAATGTTCTCAAAGATAAAAATCATGTGTGGTGGAATATGGAAGGTTAAATTCACAGAACCTCGTTAATCTATGCAAGCAGCTGGAGACTGCTGATCATACGAAAGAAAAATTATTAACAAATATTTTCCATAAGTGTGGAAATTTACGGAACACCTTCTGAATTTCTTGCACCGTTGTAACAAACATCATCTTATACCAATTATAATCTCCATCACCTGAATTGGTGGATGACGTTAGTCAGAAATCTCACAGTTCTCTGTTGCTATATCTTCACAAAAAATGTAATCATTCGTAATTGATGATGTTCATATTTATGGATAATTATTAATGATTCACGAACGATTCATCAGTGATTTGGCAACAGCGCTCTGCAAGCTTATTGGCTGACGCCGCCTGCCAGTTCGGCTTACACGGACTATAGGTACTATTTCCGGTGAAAAATTACCTAGGAACAGATTTTTTTCTTTTAGTTTTTTATTTTTCCGAACCTTTGTGAAAAGCTGGTTTTCCAATTCGGTCGCAATGATTTAGGAGAAAATTGCAGGAGAAAACTGGATGACTTTTTAAAATCACTTTTGTATATAATAGTGGTTTCAAGTTATTCGCAGTTATAAAATCACTTCTAGTCTGTGCCCAACTTTTCTCTTGCTGTAGCTTTTCCTAAACCCTCCAGAGATTAAATTTCATTGTGCTAGAAACTTTCAATGAATCTGTTTCATTATTAATATTTCGCACATGCCGATGGGCTTCTTTAGAATCATCTCGTTTCAAGAACTCATTGTTGTCCTATCTAAGTTGTTAGTCAGATTAAGCCCTGCAAAAGAGATACTCTTTCCCCCCAAAATATCTGTGGATGAAACTCTTCTATTCTTCTTTCTGTCATCAGAAATAGTACTTTTCGCAGTCACTCTTTCTTTGTAAGGGACATTGCATGCTTTTCCTTACGTACTTTGGCACTAGGCACTTTGGAAGTTCCTAGCAGTTTCTCCTTTTACAATATCTACGTACATTCTTCTAGTTAAGTATGATTTTATTTACTAGTAGGTTTCCTTATTATGGAAAATTCGTCGTTCCTTGAATTTTTTTGAAAGCAAATTCTACAGCATAGCTAATTAACAATCTCATCGTTTGCCTTTTTATATCTCAAATTAACGTTTAACATAAGGTATGTTCCATATGTACTTGTTCTAACAAGCAATTGGGTTTATTTTCTCTTGAAGCTTGGCTAAGTCTAAATACAAATTTTAATGATCCATAACTGGGTTGTTGGCAAGGAAGGGAATGTCAGTGACATAAAAAATTTAAGATAACATCAATTTTTCACTTGCAACCAGTGATGTAGTGGTAACATAAGTAGTACAAGGCTATCCCATTACTTTAGTGTTTCGTCATAATAGGCATAGCCGTGTCCCTAACGCGCCTGTTTGAAGCGGTATTCATTGCACAGTATTTCATAAATTGAATAAACTTCATCTTTGAACATATGCAATACGTCAAGAATGTTTTTTTTTTTTAATTACACATGCATCACAAGTTCATTCTTTATTGATCTATCAGAAAAGTTTCCGTATTTTCCTCTTCTTCTCGTCCTTGCTTCACACGTATAATCCATTATTGACACAATGCAGCCAGCAGATTGATTATTTCTCTGAAATAGTGCCAGCCTTACCTTGATAAGAGATGCCACCAGCAGAGGTAGAGGAAGGCTTAAGCGTTGACGCAATTGAAATATTGAGGGGAAGGGGGCTCAACTACTATAAATATATAAGGAATTGTTCATTGGCCGACATTATTAGGCAGGCTGCAGGGGTGAGCTCCCAGGTTCCGGCACCTATGAAGGGAGATAGAATACGTGGTAGAGAGAATCTGTAGTGCAGTGTCTCTAGCATATTATCGAGTGAATAGACGGCACGAGGCTTTGTTGCATTACTCGAATACTGAACCTTGACTGTGCCGCCGTGTACTCTGGTCAACGCATGGATGATCTATTTGCCAGTTGGAATCAAAACAGATGCATTTTTTTTATTGGTCAATGACTTTTAGGTATGTGCTTATATAATTTTAAAGAAGACTTCTAAAGGAATGAATAGTCGTAACAAAAATAACCATGACATTCCTATGGGTTCCAAAAATGTAACGTGGTGGCGCCCTAGCACAACTACACCACGGCTTGCAACTCATTCCTTCTCTCATATCTGCTTTGCAAATTTAGCTGGCTTTCTAGACGTACTGGGTGTTCTAGGACAGGGTTTCTCAACCTGAGGGTCGCGAAGGAAGACGAAAGATGTAAGTAATTAGTATCTAAAAGCGGAAAATATTTTAGAGGCTAATTTTATAACACATACTCCTACTTGCATGCTTATTGTCGAATACTGCCAGGAATATTAAGAAAAGTTCCTCTTACAAACACAAACTGGAAATAAATTACCGAGGTCAGTGGCAATCTGTGATAAGAGAGGATGATCGTGATATAAAATAGGTTGAGAGCCTGCTCTAGGGATGCGATTCTCTACCTTGGGATGCATGAGCCTGCTTTTCCACTCTCCTGGCGACCCTTGTGTATTGACGGTACACAATAAGAAAACTCGTATATTTTTCTCTACAAAATTTAGTCACATTTCACTGTTAATATAGACACTTCTAGTGTTAGGTAAAATGACCGTCAATTTGGTAGACCATTAAGTTTTTATTATTACGGAGATCATTCTTGATTTAGAGGATAGCTAAGCAACTGTGAATATGATGAATTAATTACAAAATTCTAATACAAAATTAAGGGAATATGATGAAGCTCTAATTTGCGTGGCTTGGCACAGACTTCAAAACTTCTAATATAGTACTATTTGTTTTATCATCATTATTTTCTGCTTCTCGGTGCATTTTGAAGTCATGAAGATTTTTTGTGAAAAAGTTACTACTTTTTTAATTTCAGTGCTTTCTGCCATTGAAGAGTTTCATGGCCTTACTCCAAAGATTACCATTTAGTCCCAGCGACTTTACACCAGTCCACCAAGAAAGCATACTTCTTTTAACAACAAAAAAAAATAATTAAAATCGGTGCATATCGTCCGTCTCGAGACAAAAGGGCGTATCTCACTTTCTTAAGTTTTCCAGGAGACAAGTTTAAACCTTTTCTCAGTATTTATTCTGTCGTCTTCTTTTAAAATTTCGTTGGATATCATTCGTGTCAGATATGTAACTTGACCAAAAGAGATCAAAAAATTAAATTTTGACAGAACAAGATAAAATTAACTTATGATAACATCTTTAAACTTGTATCCTGGAAAAGTTGAAAAAATTAGATACGACCCTTTGTCTCCATACGGATGACCCTTTGTCTCCATATATACCAAAGTTATGTCTGACCATAAGCACAGTGAAGTCGATTAATCAGAATATTAACACTGCACCCGTTGAGATATTTCATCGTCAATCTCGGAAGACTTTAATCAGACAGCAATGCAAATTCTAGGGGACCTTCCAGAAAGTGGAGATTTATAGGGGGCAAACGGGAAACTACACTCAAAAAAATCATCAGAATGGGTGCACCTACGTCAAAGTTATGCGTGAACATATCCACATTATATATGTAAGCAACATATCGAAAGTTCAGACATTCAATAGTCTAATCGTTAGTACACAGCTAACCAGAATTGAAAATGTTTATGAACAGAGCTGAATATTCTTATCAGTTTCCTCGGTGTTAGCGCGCTCACTTCCTCCAACTGTACTGACAAATGTTAATTTTTCGGCGAAAATAGTATAAAAAGTTTTCATTAGAAGTCACAATTTTTGGAAATCACGGTTTAATTTTGAAGTAAAGTGGTTACAATAAGGTTGAAGGACATATATAGTTGTTGTCGGTAATAATCATCTATACAGACTGCATACAAAAATAACGCGGAATACAGAAAATAATTTTGAACAAGAAATTTCAATAATACTGACTCAAGGGAACATTTTTGTACAACTGGAGAGATTGGAGAGTACCGATAAAAATAACCAGTTATACAAGCAGCACAGTTTCCAAAACATGATGGTGACGACACGAGATCGTTGAAACAGAGTCGTTATGCAATCTTAACATTTGAATGCTTCAGTGGATACACTATTGTTTCATTCAGTCGGAATAAAGTCCACTGTAAGTAGGAAAGTCACGTCTTATTAACAATTAGATGTCATACATGGAAAAGAAAGTTTACATTTGTAAATTATGAAACCTTAAAATGACACATAACTATTGCTATTAATAAAATAAATTTTCTTTTTATAATTACAATTTATTGAATCAAACAAAACTAGATACATCGAAATATTTACAATAATAGTAAAAACAATATAACATTCTTAAATTCGACAATATTAAGGTAAAAAGTCGTAAGCCTCACTTCCAACTTTTTTTTTCAGGAGAGCAAAAAAATAACCTCTAAATTCCATTTACATCTTTCCAAGATACAAGTATAGAAAGTGGTTTGTTTGCCTTAATAATACACACAAGCTTACAATAATTTTCTCATATATGACCTGGTCTGTAGTGAGAATAAGATAAAATCCACATTTTTCATTTTTGGAGGATTACTACCTTTTACCTTAACACCGTCGATATATTAATAATGACATAACATCAGATAATATCTTCATAATTCGTAACTGAGATATCCCATCTGTTAGAATGATTCAATCGTAAAAATTCCTAACTGCATTACTGTTAATTTTATTCTCAAACGCTAGAATGTGTCTAAATATATTTTAAAGCAGAATATTTCAAAGGAACTCCACATTCGTCATTGATTGAGCAGTCATCATATGTGATGAATATGTAGTGTGTTCATATAAAGAAATACCTCCCTGATGAACGTGAGGGTTCCTATTGAAAATTTTCGCATAAAATATATTTACACGCATTCCTGAGTTTAACAGTTACAATCATGCATCAATTTAGTTCTTTCAGTTGTTTATATTATTCTCATTTCAATATAAATGAGAAACTTGCGCGCACATAAGCATACTAGCAACATATTTGAAAATAAGACACATTGATTTACAAAACAAAATAAGTATGCATGAGAACAGGAATCAACAACAAAATAGGAAACACAAAATAATTATATCTCAGATATAAAGAAAATACATTTCGACGTGTCACAAGGAAGTGTAGTAGGGTCACTGATTCTCCTACTGTATGTAAATGACGTTACGAGTTCTTCACTCTTTTTGCAAATGATACGTTCCTACTAGTAACACAGAAATATATGAAATTACTCCAACAAAAGGTAGATAAAACCTTAAATGATTTCCAAAACGGTGTGAGGAAAACAAACTTGTGCTAAATTAATCAGAAACAAAGTATGTACCTTTTCAACCACCATTCTTGAAACATACAAAAACGAAGATATACACTCATGTCCAAAATGATTGTCGCATATCTATAACTGTCTTCTTGTAAGAATATAATTTGATAATGATTTTGCAGGGTACTTTACTTTGCAGGATACTACTGATATTACTGAGTGAAACAAAGTGTTGCTAAATGGACAAGGGAGTTTTATTTTCATTTTATTATTCTTATTTACTGCTCTTTTGACATGAAATTTGTCACATACATGTCTTTGCCGATTCTACAGATACTAACATTATAAGAAATACCGGGCGACTTCATTATCAAAATATATTCCTACAAGAACATATTTATAGACATGCGACAATAATTTTGGACATGAGTATACATAGTACTAATACAAGGGCAAACGAAATACTACCAGAGAAAATAGAATAATCTCGAAATAATCAAAGAAGTGAACGCCACCCAATAAGATGCACATTCGAATTTTCGATGCACCAAAAAAGAATGTCTGTGAATATGGATTACATATTTTCATAGTGCTCATGGAAAATCCGATTTACGGAAAACAAATGTTTTCTCTCTTCTGGATTACAAGCATTAAGCAACTAACAAAGAGATATATGATAACAATCAAAAACAGTCATACAATAGAATACAATATAATAGTGACACGCTCCATACATATAAATATCAGAACTAACAGAATGATTAGATTTAATTGACATCGAACTGTTCTAGAGTATTAACTAACTGTCGTTAACGTGCTCAGTTTTCGTTTCTTTGATTGTTTGGAATAGGTTGGTATTAACTTGTAAATGTCATTCCGTTTTGAGCAAAGATTCCTTAAAAGCGTAGTAGTTGAAGCTCGTAAAATTTTGTGGCATATTTCATGTGACGTGTGACCATTTCTGCAGTTTTCTTCAAATAAATGTATTTCTTGTGCTTGTAAATTCTCAAAAGCTATACGCATAACAAAATTTCTTTGATTTTTTACTCTCAGGAAAACTTCTTCATAATTCGAGCACAACTTGTTCAAAACAACATAAACAAATAAAACTATATCAATAACTACTGGCTTTGGATACACAAGTCCACCTCGATCTAAGTTTTTGATTAACTGAAATTCCTCGTCATCTATATCTGTACACTGCGTTAATTTTTCTTTACAGTCGTCACACTTTATATTTTTCAAGACAGAGTAACAACAATACCCTGCCACAAAAGCAATTACCTTCAAATATCCGTCGGCTTTTTCAATATCACTCGCGTCCACAGTTACAGGAACGTAAGGATCGGCCTTGTCCTGGAGACATTGTTCTTCAGCATCATCAGTAGAAAAGTCCGTCAACGCGAGGACTTGATCATTAAAAGTCAGTTCTAATCCACCACAAGACTGTAGTCTAAGTTTTTTCTCGCACTCTATTAACTGGCGTACAGAAATATTATAATTACTACCAGCCAATTGCCTGTATTTGCCAAAACGATCTTCCAAATCGTCAGTCTGAAATTTTCCTGGTAAAATGTAATCTATTCCCAGCTCATCCTTGCAGTATTTACTAATCTCCAGTAACCCATGTGTTGTTTGCTCTAGTGCTTCATGAGTTTCTTTTGATAATGCACCTGTTTTCAAATTTAAATTTCTCCATTTATCAAGCCAATCTAAGAACTGCTCTAGGAACATTTTCTTATCATAGCTGTTATGGTGCAATGGCTCCATGAAAATATCCTTTTGTCTGATACCTTTCAAGGGAGATTTTACATTCATTATTTTCCACCAAGTCAGAATGGTTGAAATGAAATCTGAAGTGTCTTGGTAATGAGGTATATTATATTCTTCACCAAGCTGATGTAATCCTTCAATTACAAACTTATTAAAAATTTTCAGAACTAACTTTACATTTTGCCTCTCTAAATTTGATGGAGACAGAGATTTCAGTGTTAAACCACAAGCAAATTTCACAACAGAATGTGATTCCACCTCATGGAGATGTCGCAAGGAAGCAAATGAAGCACTTTTTGCGGTTACAGTTTCATCAGCTGTAAAAGCTGGAAACAATAAACATTTACCAAGATTCCTTTGGTTTATCCAATTATTACGAATATTTTTTAATAAATGTACTGAGTCAATTAAGAAGAATAACGGTCTAGAAGCGTCAGTTGGGTGTGGATATACGAAAGACTGACATTGTGGTGTTGAAAACAGACTCATTGCCTTCCTGTTAACTGCATTATTGTCTGTAACAACGCATATAACTTGAAACCCAATACTCTCTAGTCCTACTATAACCTTCTTAATAATGTCATGTAACGCCTGATGTTTCATTGTATTCACTGGTATAATGTGTGCTACTTCTTCGAACGAAGACATAACACTTGCTACCATAAATGCATACACACTTGTAGCTGCACAATTGCAATCGTAAGCCATGCCTACAATATTACCACCTTTGAAATCGAAGAAAGGTTTAACATGTATTTCATCCGCTTGCAATATTACCACACGCTCATGTGCCTGGATGAAATTATATCTGTAACTAATATATCTAAGGAAACATTCATCACTTTGTTCTAAGATTGGATCTGTAGGTAAACGTCGACAAATATTCTGTAAAGTTGATTCATGTGGCAGGATGAAATTTCCACTGGCTTTTATGAAACGATATGCATGGGGTGATATTGAATGCAGTAGGCAAGCGAATACCAAAGTCGGAGGTGAATATCTTCGTCTATGTTTTGATAAGCACAACGAAAGTTGTAACTGCTCTAATACGAAATTTATTATGTTCTCGTTTTCATCATTTTTAAGTTCGTCCAATAGTGATAAAACAAGATCTGTCTTGCACTTAACACTGGTTTTATCACCATACTGTAACTTGGTTACGTTTCCAAAGATGTGAAAGTTTCTAACTTGGAAGGGAACTGAAAATCACCAAGTTTCTCCACTGAAACACCTCTAACGGATGCATAACAGTCAAGAGATTCTGTTATTCTGATTGCATACGCAATGATAGGTTTTGGTTCATATATCACATGTAGGAAACTTGCAGATTCATTAGTTCTGACAAAAGTCCATGTATTGGGAATTTTTATGTCACATACATATTTCTCAATATCATTCAGAGAAGATAATTTTCTTCGTTGATCATACATACGCTTATCCTCTACGCTTGCCGCTAAAGCATTCTGGATGTGTGATTCTTCTCTATGTTTCATTTTGGTTTCCTTAGAATAAACAGAGGAATATCCGGAGAAAACTGACGGGACAGCAGTCTTTTTTAATCTAGGAACCTTTAGCGGAACTGATATTGTTTTCCCTGACTTCTCGTCAAAAGCAGAAGTTTCATATTCAAAGTCTGTTGGTTTAAAATGCTTCTCGCAAACCTGAAACAATACATATTAAATGCATTACATAATGAAAGAAATAATCAATTCAAATGTAAATAAATCTGCAATAAATTACAATCGAAATAGTTAATAATAAAGCGATAAGAGCAAATTTTGTACGGCCCCTTGCATACACACCGAGGACTTCTGTCTGTAACTTGGCAAAAATTATTTTATTTTAATTTTTCACAATAACTGCAATATCCTGTAACGAATGTCTACACTACAATTACAAAGCGACGTTCATAGCTTTGAAAGTTAGGGAATCAAGGAGACCATCTCACATGCCAGTAGCAGGAAATTTAACTCTTTTCCAACTGTAGGGACTTTGAAGTCCCATTTTCTTTACTCAAATATTATTCCGACTGTGTGAATTGAGTCGAACCCAACTGCCTGACGGGACTTCAGAGTACTTTCTACGCTAAACTTTGTTGAACTACAGAGAACAAAAAGTGCCTTTTTTCATATAATTAAAATACATTCCATTTACCTAAATTCAATATTTCAACAACTTATTACCTTAAAATAATATTTCAGTCGGAAATTGTTACTTTTTTTAAATGAGAATCCCAATACAACACACATCATTCAATAACATTTTACGTAAAGATTTTTCATCATTCCACTGACAAGACATACCTTCGAAGTATGTAGGAAATTTCCAAACCCCTGTGCTATGTGAATATGAAAACGAAAGGATATTCTAGTACCGATGCTTATCATTTTAATGAAAGCGCCTTGAATTGGAAAAACGCCAGATATCTAAGTTACAACTGTCAAGCGTCGACCGTAGCGCCAAGGTCGGTTCTGGTGTTATTGTAAACTCTGTATTACATGGAGAGCATTAGAACGGCACTGTGCAATGAAGTAAGCATACAGTGAAATATAAAATAGGCAACCTCTGTTTCGAAAGAGAGAATATAGTTAGTGCTCGGTTAAGTGGTCCAAATGTGACGAAACTGACACATGTTGGCTAACGCGAAAGGAAGTGTCGAAGCTAATGGCGGACAATAAAGTCAAGACAGAACCACATCGTCAAAGAGGAACCATGGTGGAAACAAAATTCTCAGACATGTCTCGCACCGCATGAAAGCGCAATGTCACAAAGAAATGTTGTGCGACTGTTCAAGTGACTGAGGATATCAATAAGCACTTCTCACAGCCTGACACAATCTTAGTTCGTCGTGATTTACATGACAACAATACACGGCGTCTAGTTGCATGAGTAAAACCAGTCATAAGGGACAACACTTTAATACAACGCCAATCGTTCACTTCAATACAACATGGACCGCTACTGTCCGGAAACGCGTGTTATGATCGGATAAGTAATCGTTCACCTTTTTTAAATACCACAAGCCTTAATTGTGACGCACGCTCAAAGAAGCACATGATCCGCAGTGTCTACGCCCAACTGTGAAACACGGCGGCGGCTTTGTATTGCTGAGTGACGCAATATTTGGTTTTCAATGGATCCTGTGCTAGTTTTTACTGGTTGCGCCACTGACTGTGATTATGTCTCCATTTTAGGAGACCATGAGCATTCTATGGCCCAGATGCCTTTCCCGAACAGTGACGCTAGATTGGAAGGTGATAATATGCCCATTTACACAGCTGGAGTATTTACGGCGTGGTATGAGGAATAATAGGATGAAGTTGAATACTTCCCCTGACTTACTAATTTCCGAGCCTGTACATAATTGAATACCTGTAGTTCATTTAGGATACTCGAATCAAGTGCAATTTCAGTTTCCATTCTCTCTCAGGAAGTGACTGATGCCCCGGTTGCAAAGTGGTGTAATATTCCACTTGTTAGCATTTACAATCTCTATGATTCAATTTTACGTTGCACTAAAGCTATTCTGAGGGAGAAATGTTGCCCAACATCATATTAATCTTATTAGTTGTACTTTGAGTTGATTTTGAGTTTAACGTCCCTTTGAGCAGCGAGGCTCATTGAGACTGACCTACTGACTAACGTGGAATCCGAACATGGGCTCCCGCAAGGAACCGAACCCGGTCCACACTGCAAAGGCGCGCACGCCAACCGCTTAGCTACGAAGGAGCTCTTGTATTTTATCTAGATATTTTCATTAAATAGATAACCTTGTATAACGATTTCACCAATATAACATCACCTTCATGAGACATGTTTTGAAGAAAAAAGGTAACAACTTAAATATGAACAGTAATTGAAAGGTCACGTCCAATGTCACAAGCCAATGAAGATTTCCCTTCACCTTTTTAGATAAATAGATAAAAGGAGAAAAAATGCAAAGAGAAACGGTCATGTGAGCAGGTATTCAAAATTATGAATAGATGTGCTTAAAATTCGTTAAGTAAATCACAAGCACGTAATTTCAGAAGTTATCATTTGTACATGTGCATGTAAAAAATGCAATGAAAACTTTATTTACTCTGGTATAGTACTCTCACTGACACCTCTCACTTTATATTTATTTTGGATTGTATTTTTTCAGAACATGCCTGATGGAGGTGATATTACACTGCCAAAACTATTATCCATGGTTATTAATATACGATGTCCTTTGATCATATTCATATAGTATGTATATACAAAATAAAAATACCTTGTTGTTCTGTGAGGGTGTGAAATCTTTTCGTTTAATTAGGGATAACCACTTCCTTTTAGACTCTTCGTCAGGTGGAAATGAATAAACGCTCACTTTTGGACCACCTGGGAAGTTCCCTTTGCAAAGGGGTACGCAACATCTATTTGGCATAGTTAACACCTGAAAAAAAGTAATAACGAACACTTTATAAACATTAAAGATGCCTCATGCTTTTTTTACACATAGTTTGATCTGATAATAAAACTTAAAAGTGGATATTCTTTAAATTTAAAAGTATTCATAGGTTTACTACCAGGGAAAGATCCAATCGTTCTTCCATCTTTTCCAAAGACACGCACGTAAACAAACCCTTAGAATTGCTATTAAATTCTGGATAACAGGAACAATGGTGGGAACATCTAATCGTGCGGAAGTTTGGAAATCTTTAATAACCAAACTTTCACTGAGATGGGAAAAAAGCTAAATCATTTATGTGTTGATGTTGACTATTAGCATTCCTTTTCAACACGGAAACTATTTGAAACGCGAGACTACAATTTTAGGTAAACCCCGAATCACTGTGATGTGTTCCATTATCATAGCTCTCCCTCCCGGAATCCAACCCACGACTGAGGCGCGCGTATGTGCACCGGGACCAGCCGGGAGGACATACTTAATATATGGAATAAACCCCACCAATAAATATATTATAACCCTAAAGATTCACCTGGTATCCAAATTGGCAAAAAGTATAAAGAAAGTTAAAGACTAAGGGGCACCGATATTAGCGTCAAATTATACGAGTGAGGGTTAATTTATAGTAACACTATACAGAAACAACCACATGCATTACATATACAAAGGAGAGCCCATTTACCTTCAAACAACAGCGTCAGCTATTATTAATGTAATGCTCAAGAATGAAATTAAGGATTCTGAGACACGCTAGAACATCAAATCTGAATTTCCGTTATATATTTAAAATGACAACAACCTAATAATTTGTTTCATTAAGTCAGTATCATAAGAAGACTGCAGCACTAACTACACGCTTTCACTTCATATCTTCTTAACGTGCTAAAAAGTTATAGGCTCCACCTTGCAGTATGGTAGAAAAACTTTTTCGTATTAATGATATTAAAAACCACTTTGTTCTAAATAATTATTTCATTTTCTCTGACCTATTTCAGAATAGATAGTTAATGCAGAACTCTTCACTTTCACTCTGTACAATACTCTTCGTTCAAGTCGTAGTATGTTCATCCATAAATCTAATATTAAACGGTGTCAGATAAAGAAATTGCAGTTTTCTGTTAATAATGAAACTATAGTTAGTGCTCTTAATATTTTGTTTTCAGTTGTTTGTATAAAGACATTTCGGCAATATCAGGCAGTAGTAGTAGATTGGGTTAGCTTAGGTTAGGGTAAGTTCTGTTCTGTTATATAATTGTGGTTACTAATGCATCGCGGAAGGCACTGCAGGAGGTATGCCATCTACGGAACTTTAACCCGTTTACTTTAAGATTTGTAGATATCCATTAAAAACTTCATTCGCTTTAAACTTATGAATAACTGATAACAATACATTCTCGTTCATATCAATTGCATGAAAACTTGTTAAGTTAGTAAGTTTCGTAAGTAATCAGTAAATTTTGCTAATTTTGCCGCCTTTCTGCAACAGTTAGCCCCCGAAATATAAGTGTATAGCACTAAAATATGGTATCTGACATTAACTTAACCTACTACTATTTGCAAGAAGGACTACTTTTGTAGCGGAGGTTGAGCAACCGGAGTGCTATTAGTGTGAAACCATGACAATTGCCATTGAAACTCATATTACTGCCAAAATATATTTGGTTTAACAACCCTCACTTACGTGTATACCCACCGTGGCTGACGTGCCTGTCACCTTCAAACGCACCCCCTCGCTACATCTTGGGTCCTAGCTGCGCTCTGCCGTGACAGTTATATAGCATTCGTGCTTTTGTGGCCACCTGGCACATGATGGTTTGTCTTTCCTTGCATATAATTTTTGTGTCCTGAATCCGGATGCCATTCATATGCAAATCGTAAAAGAATTGTAATTATTCAACAATGGTTCCCTTGAATTTCAACTACGCCAAGAGAGATATTTTCATGTCACCCAGTACAATTCATTTAGGAGACAATAAAAAGCGAATCTGTGAAAGAATTATAATTTTTCAGCAATTATTTCGAGTGGTGCGCCAAAAGTAAACCTGCACGGTATTGTTTATTAGTATGATTAACTCTTGTCACATGGGGGAAAAGCATGTCACCCGCTTCAATGTGTATTAAACACAAGAACATGGGGGAAATGTCTCTTTAAAATGAAATGTGCAAACTTCCACACAAATTAATTGTGTACTATTATGGAAAAAAATAGTGCAAGGCTGGACATGTGCTCCCTGGAGCGTCTGGCGCTACAAGTACCGGGACTCACAGTTTTCTTACATTAAATTAGATTAAACTAAGAACTTTCTTTGTGGTTTTCTGTACTCTCACACATAAATGAATATGTGTAGGACTAATTATTTCAAACATTTTCACTCATTGAACTGCACCTCGGTGTTTTGGAGAGGAAGATACGTTCCTATTTCCCTCCAATCTTTTAATACACATAGGGGCTTACTACAAAATAGTCTTATTATCAACAAGAAGCTACACATATATTCTGATTATTTTAAGCAAGCACGGTACGAAAACCGTGAATTTTAATAGTTTACGCTGTACTTCCTAATCCACACTTAAGTAACATTGATAAGTCTTATTTTGAGCTAAAATTTATAGTGAATGTATTGTTGTTTCGATTGTTTTCAACTGCAAACTCTCAAATAACCTATGAAGTACATTTATAAATTACTCTAACCTCTCTGGACATTAAATGAACTATCTTACGAATAAAAATGTATCTTACCTTCAGCTCCTTTGTATCCTTCTTCTTTCTTCATTGAAGACATTATGACTTCGATTAGTGACGTCACAAAATCAGTTCGTAGGCTTTCATTATAGAGGGTGTTGACATGGCAACGTAAAATTATTGTTAGAAGAAGAAAAAGGATGATATGTATACTGTTCTTTAATATCTTGTGTTCTTGGGAGCTTTTGCAGTGTTATAAAATGCGTTGGTTCTTATAATATCTAAAAGTTATACATACACATTAAAATTTATATCAGTTTATGTGGTAATACAGAATGGTATTAAAGTGCATACCTGGTGTTTGCTGATTGACGTTTAATTATTTGGTACACATTATTAAGATATTACACATATTGGTACACATATTGTATAAGATAAAGTTTAGGTGTTGTTAGGCCTTAAAATAAGTCTAAAGTTATCAGTGGATGATACTGCTTAAGTAATATTTCGGAGCAGTAATCAATGAAACTTATTTGATGTGAGATTAGCGCAGTCCTGTTTGAGATGGACCACTTTCGCTCATAAATTACGGGACTAGGCTCACGAGAGTTGCTATGAAGTTTGATGAATCAGTTAAGTTTAAGTGCATAAGTAAAGTTCAGCTCGACCAGGTGAACAAAGAGAAAGATGATATCTTAAGCATATGCAGATGTCGAAGTTTTGTACTCAAAATAATGATGTATAGGTGTTCAAAAAGAAGCTATGTGGTCAGAAGATTAAGGGAGCCGTATGCTCAGATGTTCAAAGGAAGCTTAGTGCTCAGTTGTTTTAAGGGAGCTTAGTGCTCAAAAGGAGCTAGAAGCTCAGAAGTTTGGAAGGAACTTAGTTCTCAAGAGAAACTGTGTGCACACAAGTTTAGAGAGAAATTTGTTCAGGAAATGCTTTGTACTCAGAATTATTAGCATATTAATGTGATTGCAGAATAAGAAAAGAAAATAGTGAGAAGATTGACGTTCGATTTCGTCTAAGGAAGAATTAAGGTGGATTGTTATTGTGAGAAGACCGAGGAAATATGTTGGAAGATATTGCAATAATAAGTGTCAGCTCATGACAATAAGTTGTTATTGTTAAAAGAAGAAACAATTACATATGTTCTGTTCCTTAATATATTATGTTTTGGGCAGTTTTTGCAGCGTTATTAAATGTATCGATTCTTATACCTAAATTTTATATATACACTTTAAATTTATATTAGTTTATATGGAAATTGAAAACGGTATTAAAGTGCATGTCTGGTATTTGCAAATTGATGATAAATTATTTGGTACACATTATTTGTATATGATAAAGTTTAGGTGTTGTTAGGACTACAAATAAGGCTAACGTTATAAGTGTATGATACTACCTGAAGAATATTTAGGAACAGTAATCCATGAAATTTATTAGATGTGACATCATCTATGCTGAGAAGAACGTTAAACGTCAATAAATAAATAAATTGATTAATAATAATACATATAAGGTAAATCAAGCCTATCCAGCAGGCTACTACGTATATCTTTAATGTATAGGGTCCCTTCCTTGATTTCCAATTGGACTCACATGTTTCGGATTTCACATTAAGTGGTAGTTTCATGTCTCTACGGATTAGTTAGTAATACTAAAAGTTGTCAGAGTTTCCTATACATAATGATATTGTTTAAAGTAATTTAGCTACTAGTCCGTAATTTACTAAAGTAATTTACCACTAAATACGATCAGTAAAATCCTCAATTCTGCATGGTATGGAACAGATTGAATGCAATAGCCATGGTCGTGGGCAATACCCGAAAACTTATGTACTGGTATAACACGGTTAAAGAAAAAGAAAACTGGAAAATATTTCAAGAACGTTCCATAGTAAAGGGAAAATTATAGTACTAAGTCACTCATCGAATAATCGTTCATCACTTCTGTCGGTCAAAGGTGACGATGGTAAACAATTTGTCCCTCGGCATACAACAGAGATCTGTAACCCTACGGATTACACCTAACAGATACTTGTAAAAAAAATCAAATGTTCAGATGATATCTTTAGGTTCAAAACAAGTATACTATGCGAGTGTATAAGTTACCAAGTTAAATGCGGGGTTGAGAAAAAACTAAAAGAAAAAAACTAGTAGGATAGGTAGAGGGAAAAAGGACAGAAGTATACAGAGGAAAATTAAGGTAAGAGAAGTAATGGGATTTAAGTAAAAGATACAACCATTGTGTTGATTTAAAGGCAGAAATATTTCTGTGCCGAAAGATTTTGGGCCTTCGCCATCCAAGCTTATTATCCGTGTATGATTCTCAAATCTGAAACTTGTTTGGGACGTTGTCTATTATCTAATCTCTATGTAGACAAAAAAATGAAGATGAGTCTCATTTATTTCGTTTCAAAATATACATTCCAAAACGATCGTTTTTAGGTTTCCAACATAAATGTTCAGAGTTTTTCCCCGACGTTCTGAAGTACGTCTAAATGTCCACACAGCCCAGAATGTTGTCTATTCCATTATATTTCATATGGTTTTGGTTTGAATTCATTATCTTTAAAATCTAAAAGGTTACAGCGCTTAACGGAATCCTCTGATATGTGCAAAATACGCACACGCGTCTATACAAAATGGCCGCTACAAACAAACCTGCGCGGCTAAAAAATAAATGAATACCCGTTTACAACTCCCTGAATGTGGTACTATCTTAGGTGAAAAAATAAATAAATTTTGTTAGCAACCTTTGACCTGAAAATTGGTCGATTTCATTTGGATTGCCCTAAGAGAGATAGTTGCAACAGAAGGAACTCTCTTTCACCATGGAGGTAATGTACTTTCTCTCTATGGAGATCATGATTGAAACCAAATGCAGTAGTATGTTTTTACCACTTCCTGTTTACCACTTCCGGCTTTAGTAGAAATATGTAGGTCAATATACTGCCTTTTATTGAGACAGTGGATTGATTCCAAAAAATAGCTTATTATTATCACATCCAGTCTAAATAGAAGATTAACTTATTATTGGGAAAAGAGAGGTTGTGAACAAACTTATTCTCTGGAAGCTGTACACAGTGTTGCCAGACACAGTAAGCGAAATTACACACACCTTCCGTCAAAATTGCACAATTTTACACACAAACTGGAAAACAGTGCACAAAATTGATAATACATAACAACCTATCTATATGTATATTATGTTTGATCATGCACATACCTATACGTACATCGACCAGTCATTGTTCAAATATTGAGGGAGTTATTATTATTATTATTATTATTATTATTATTATTATTATTATTATAGTAAAACCGTCGTCTTCTTCACGCCCATTGTCACTTTCTTTTTACTTTCAACGTAGTTAATGTTTTTAATTGGACATCGGCCAGTCATCCTGACAATTTTTTACCTTAACCAAGCCACATCAGTTGATTCAGCGAGATAACTTGGTTGAATCTTTGATTTAACTTCTCTCTCTCTCTCTCTCTCTCATTTTTTTTTTATTTTTGTCCTTTCAATGAAAGACCTCTCCCATCCGTCTTGTTCACGATGTTGTTCATCTGTTTGCAAAATGGCATTTTCTTGACAAAAGTGCTGAGAAAAAAAAAAGACTTCTTATCCTCTTCCGCCTCATGTTTTGGCCAACATCTAGGCAGGCGCGGATCCAGGGGGGAGATTGGGACGATCGCTCCCCCAGAAGAGGAAACTTTCTTATTTTATATATACAAATAAAACCCATCCCAAAGTTTGGAGCCCTTAAAAGCAGGGGCGTCATTTAGGGGGGCAGGAGGGGGCAATTTCCCCCCCCCAAGAGTTTGAGAAACACATACACTTTAATTAACTGTATACTAACATACTAGTACAAAATATGAAAGTCTTATGTCGGTGGTGCAGTAGTACTGGTCGACGTATATCTCGCCGAGTCAGCAAAAATTTCTCGATTCTGATTGGCTGAGAGAGGTCACGTGACGTTAGGCCCCGCCCACGCGGGAAATTCAAATTTTCAGGTCACGTGGTATGACGTCATGAGTCACCCTGCGGGGAAATCCCTCACCAGGGGTTTTTGAAATTTGTTCCCTTTTACGGGTAAGATGTGTGTTTCTGATTGGTTGATAGCTGTCACGTGATTTTAGACCCTGCGATATTTGAAATTCGTTCCCTTTTACGGGTAAGATGAATCCTGTACCTTGAATTTGATTGGTTGATAGCGGTCACATGATCTTAGACCCTGGGATTTTGAAATTTGGGTATCCTCTTTGATGAGTACTTTGGTACTATGATACTGATTGACTGATAGAGGTTACATGATCTTAGACCCGCTACACGGTGAACAGGTCACATGGTATGACGTCATGTTTTACCCTTGCGGGGAAATCCATCACTAATTCATTTCCTTTTACGGGTAAGATAAGTGCTTTGGTACCTTGATTCTGATTGGATGATAGAGATCACGTGATTTTAGGTCCTAGGATTTTTGAAATTAGGGTGTCCTTTCTGATGTATACTTTGGTATTACGATACTGATTGGAAGATAGAAGTCACATGATTTTAGACCCATCACACGGTGAACAGAATACGTGGGAAAACCCCTCACTCATTTGTTTCATTTTATGGATAAGATGAATGTTTTGGTACCTCAATTTTGATTGGAGGATAGAAGTCACATAATCTTACCCTCACCCCAATGCTAGACATTCAGAGTGGTATGACAGTGATCACCCTCGACCTGGATTTTTTTTTTAATGGTTATCCTTTTTGGTACCTTAAAGTTCCCGTGGAGGGTTCAACCCATCCTTAAATAACCCTTTTATGGTATGATATTGTACTGAAGTTTACATTAAATATTATCGTTCTCTCTTTGACAGATAAGATGATTACCAGCTTTTTTTTTTTTACCTTGATGGAGATCCTGTCCTTGAATTAGTAGCCTATGTCTCTGGAAGTAACAATGGTGAAAGAGGGGTGTGGCTTGTAGATTTCTTATAACACATTGTTGTGAGTTTAAGCGATTTTTAAACGCTCAGTAAGCGCTTCATTAATGGAAACAGTGTTGCCAGATTTTTTTAACCTAAACTGCTCCGATTCTTTTCGAAACGGTTCCGCAGAGTGCAAGAAATTTTAAACTAAAAATTTTTCGAACTAAAAAATTTTAAACAAAAATTTTCAAACAAAAAATTTTCGAACTAAAAATTTTGAAACAAAAATTTCAAAAAATTCGAACTAAAAAAATTTAAACTAAAAACTTTCGAACTAAATTTTCAAATCAAAAAAATTTCGAACTAAAAAAAATTCGAACTAAAAAAAATTAAAAATTTTTCGAAAAATATTTTAAACTAAAAACTTTCGAACTAAATTTTCAAATCAAAATTTTTCGAACTAAAAATTTTAAAAAAAATTTCGAACCAATTTTTTTTTTAAATAAGTTTCGTACTAAAGATGTAAACCACATTTGAAAATTTTCAAATCCAAATTTTTTTTCGAACTAAATTAAAAATCAAATTTTGGACACTAAAAAAAAATTCTTTAATTATTTTTTCGAACAAAATCATGTAAACCAAATCTTGAATATATTTTCCACCTTAAATTTTCAAGATTACCATGATTTGAAAACAAGTGTTCAGGGTTTCAAGAAATAATAAAACATATTTTTTTTCAACTTGTTGTATTTAACGAAAAGTATGTGCTCTTCCTATACATGTTTATTAACATAATAAATACAGGATCTAGTTTAATGAATATATTGGACGTATCATCATCTTCGAATGTTGTAGCCGTATCCTGTAAAGAAAAAGAAGAAACGACGGATTACTTTAAGAATTTCTTTTTTCTGAAACAATAAAAATGAGTCAATATTGATAAGAGAGAAATAAAACTTACTCGTAAATGATGGATGTGCTTTGGCTCATCTTCCCCCTCCTCGGGTACATTTCATCCACTGATGGTGGTTTACGAACTTTTTCAGGGTACTGCATTTTTCTAGGTGTTGCTCCTTTATGGTCAAGGTTCCTCCTTCGGTACGAGATGACTACATTTCTTCCACTGATGGTTGTGTTGATGTTTATAAACTCTTGTGGGTACTTCATTTTCTTCTTGGTGTTGCTGCTTTATGGTTAAGGAAGGGAAAGAAGAAAAGGAAAAGGAAAAAAGAAATGGCGGCCTTATTGGGTATTTACAGTTTTTTCTTCTTCATCTTCTTTTTCCAGTTCCATCTTCTGTTTTTTAACGTACCCGTACGGAACCGTATCGTAGGAATTGATTTCTTTAAATCGACGTTTTGTGTACTGGATACTGTACATTTTTTCTTCCTTTCGTGTGACGATGGTATGGTCTTTGGTCCTGCATATCTTATGGGGGATAGTGATGGTGACTTGTCCACGGCATTGATTTGTAATCATTTCTTTTAGCGTGTTGAAATTTAATTGTTGTCCTGCATTGTAATTTAATGTAAATCCTCTAATTTTACATATGTAACTGGTGACGTTGGTATCCGGATTGTATATTTCTAGGCTGTAATTTTTTGGTCCTCCACTGACAAATGTCTTGATGTATGCTCGTGGTCCATAAGATTCCATCTCGTCCGATAAGCATCCCAAGTACGTTGAAGGTTCAATGGTTGGCTCCCCGGGCTTCTCCGTAAATATTACAGAATCCGTGTCGAAATATAAAACACGTTCCTGCAACATTTCCAGGTACTTGTACAGTTCCAGACGTGCCTGACATGTTGTAAATGCACCTAACACGACATTGGTGTTTCGGTTTTGAACAGGCACATGTTCATTGTACTCCCAGAACGCATACAACATCGTATCATTGATGGGTACAATTTGATGGAGTTTAATGTCGGGGGAAGTGAGTTTTTCATAAAATTCTTCCGGCCGATCAATAATTGTGGTCTGGCTAAAGTTTGATCTTTGCGAAAGTTTTCCCCAAAGAGCATTAAGACAAAGCTTAGATAAGCTTCTTCGTGTAGGATTATTTTCAATTTTGGTCGGATCCAATGCAATACCTTCACGCTCCAGGACGGTTTGTATGAATTTTGATTTGTCTTCTTCGGTCACACAGGAACTGGGCCAGCCAGACGCTTCCATTTTTGATTTCAAAAATGTATTGATATATTCCGTGAACAAGCCACCTGTTTTCGTGATGGGATCATATTGTTCAATGTCATAATCCCAAATTTCAAAAATTTCCACTGGTTGATATCCCAATTCTATTGCTTTCTGGATTTCATATGATACCCATGTTCCAGTGAGGCATCGCTCCTGATCGTTGTGCGTACACGTTGTTGTAGGGTCTGGGTTCATTTCTTCGGCACACGCAGCACACAGTGGAAAGAGTAGTTTCTTGTTACATCGGTAAGGCAGGAGACCATGATAAAGATGGCGACTTGGTAATATCGTCATTTTGATTAGACCATTGACTTTATTTATTGGTGGTATATTTTCATCACCCTGTAGATAAATTCTAGGATGGCCTACCGGGTATTTAGCACACTTATTTACATAAGGATAAAGCGAGACAATATCGTAATATTTTATTACTTCCCCCGCTTTTTCATCGACTTGGTGGTACAATTTCACGCAATTGGTCCTTCCTCCAAAAAAACTATCTCTTGGATTTAATGGTCTGCGGTTCATGTACGGGTGATTCTTCAGATACGTCGCCATTGCAGGATTTTGTTTTAAGAACTGATTAAATTCGCACTCCCACATTTCATGTACAATGTACCCCAATTCACGCAGTCTTGCATTTTTTCTTTGCGTTCGTTCATAACGGAATTCCATGGTGTCTTCTGGATTGCTGTAGATGGGCTGATTACGGCCTGTAGTAAAACATACTTTACACCCGTGGTAAAAGCAACCGGCATGCTCGTAGATGTGCTCCTCTAACGTCTCAGGATCTTGGTAGTAACCATCAACATGGAATCCCGCAATAAACACTTCTTTTTGTCGGGCCGCATGTAAGATTTGTTTTTCTTCAGTTTTTTCAATGTAGGCCAGCCATTGCATTGCAGCGATCGATTGGGTACTTCTCCATCGATAGCCATGTGCCGGTAGAATTCCAATGGTGTTGGGTTTAAGGAAATTCCGGCGGAATACTAAATTAGAAGCACTGGCAATCGTGATCGTCTCCAAGAAGGGATTCACTTTGGTTTCTGTTTCAAATGACGTCATAAACGAAACGCATGCTTGTCGCAGTACATTGACATCTTGAATACAATACTTGAGAATTTCTTTCTGGAAATCAAACGTGTCATTACGATGATCGTTGTACCACTGCATGAACTTGTTTCTGTCTTCGACGGCCATTTCATCTGCACCATAATACTTTGTTTCTGGAAGTGGTCCAATATACGATTGATTCTCCTTGGTGTTGAAGAAATGCGGGAAGTAGCCTTTGGTTGCGGGTAAATTGAACGCTTTTGACAATTTACTTAATGCCATAGGCAAGAAGTTCAACGAGTCAATGAACGTCAGATTATTCAACGTTAAACTCAGTATCTTGGTCCCATTTAATATGACGTCAGGTCTCCATTTGCATTGTTCTACCATGGTCTTTAGGATAAAATGTCCATCGTAGCCCTTAGCGTTGTGCGCGACACAGAAAATCCTATTTATATTGGGACGCCGTTCCCGCAAGTACTGGAGAAAATTATAAACTGGATCCTCTCCTTGGAAAATATGCTGGCGCTGACCACACGTACTGCAAGACTGCTGGATATTATTGTTTTCAACACATGCATAACATACTTGTTGTGCAACCAATAAATTTGGAATGTGTACATACGTATTATCGCCAATATTCGTGTCCTGCATAGATTCTATATCATAGAATATCAACAAGGCTTTCTTTGCGTGCATGAGTGAAGGAACACCAGGTTTCAAGCATTGGCGATCGGGAAGCATAAAACATTGATGCGATCCTGGAACAATCTTCTTACAAACATTGCAAAAGATCTCATTACAATCATGATGTCGTTGTCCTGTATGCACAAAAGAATAAACTCTGTAACATCTAGTACATTGCTTCACCATTTTGCATACAGGTTCCCCTTGATGATATACAATATTACGATGATTGTTAAAACATTGTTCCCCGTAAAATTGACGATTGCAGTCTTTGCACAGCACTAGCGTTTGGTTCTTGTCGCATAGAGGTCTCTGTAGACATTTGGAGCACGTTACAGGACAATTTTTCACATGTCTGTTACGCTCACTATATTTTTTATGGCACGCCTCACAGTAGAAATTGGTTGCAAAACAAGCAGTTAAGGATTGGATGATGTCAAAATGACCAGCCAAACAAATCAAATTTATGGGAGTGCGATTTTCGTCGTTCGGTCCCTCGTACATGATATCATGGCCTGTGAAACTGGTATACACTGTAATTTTATATTCTTTGAGGTATGCCTGGAATTGTCGAATTTCATTTACACTGGCACCATGATCCAAATTCACTCCTGCATTTGCACATAGCGCATCGACTTCTTGGTCCACAATACATTTTCTCTGATTTTGATACTGCTTATGTCGTTTCACATCTACATTCTTGTATTTTTTCAGGCCAATAGCAATAACAAGG
The DNA here is from genome assembly GCF_964235325.1 of Thermobia domestica. Classification (NCBI taxonomy): domain Eukaryota; kingdom Metazoa; phylum Arthropoda; class Insecta; order Zygentoma; family Lepismatidae; genus Thermobia; species Thermobia domestica. The sequence goes on from NC_137455.1 coordinate 362,016,376, forward strand.
GCGTACGCCAGGCACCTTGAATCTTGATTTCTTACACGTACAATCCCTCGCTTGCAACGTAATAATTCTTCGTTTTGAAGTACTCCTTGCCGCAAACCGCCATAGCCACGTGGAATATCCACACGATGAAAATGCACGGTGAATGGTTCGTGCAGGAGAAATGTATTGTTACTTTGTAACACTCTTTCAAAGGAGGCCCACATTGTTTCCAGTGTCAAGTTTCGTGCTTGGCGAAAACTCACCCAAAACGGTTTATTCGTGTTGCGTGGCGATATTACTGATAAACCAACCATCGCCTCATCGTCGACATTGGCTAACAAATGGTCTAGCATTGCTTGGAAACTGTTGTGTACATACTGTATGATATCGGTTCCTACGGGTGGTGCGTTGAATTGAACTTCGAGCATTCTGCCTTCAATGTTAAATCGTCTATAATGACGTGTGATTTCATTGCGAACAATAAAACCCGATTCGGCCATGTTAATAAAAGGAGATAACAAACAAACAGGTACGGTAAAACAAATATGTAATGGGAAAAAAGGAATTGAGCAGCGTGAATTTACTACAAAAGAAAAGAAGAAAGAAAAATCTTAATCACCTGATAAACGGGAAATCATAACATTCATGATAAATTCTTAACTAAGCAATTCATGTAAAGGTCCTGAGTTTGATTCCTGGCGGTGACGTTCAGAATCTCATTATGAAAGCATATGTACTAGAAATCAAAGTTTTTTTTTTAAATAATTATGTTACTGAAATGAGTGTTTTATTGCTGTCATACTGGAAAACAAACTCGAGACCATTACATCAGCATGTAACTGACCTACGATTCTATAGTAATAAAAAGAATGCATGAAATGAATGAATGTTTCATCAGTGCTGAGATGTGATAAAGTACGCGTCAGCATTTTTTCTACTCACAACGACCTTTAAATGATGCGTTTGCAAGTTGAAGAGACTCATCGAACATTAACGATACACATACGTAATTGTCGAAACAAAATCTGTATAGCGTAAATCTTTTTAACCACATATTCATGCACTCGTGGCTAAGTGGTTAGCGTACATGATTCGGACGTGGAAGGTCCTGATTCAAGCCTCGGTGGGTTTGCTTTCCACGTCGGGGGCATGTCAAGCCTTTTCTGTAATTTAATATTCTCACGCGTTATCATATATTCTTTTCAAAACTAAGCTAAATGTTTGACGTGCACACCTCATAATACATAAACGTACATAAATCATCTATAATGACGAGTGATTTCATTGCGAACAGTAAAACCCGATTGGACCATGATTAAAAAATGAAAACAAACAAACAGGTACGGTAAAACAAATATGTAATGGGAAAAAAGGAATTGAGCAGCATGAATTTGAGTTGATTTTTTGATTTTTTAGTTTAGCGTCCCTTTCAGCAGCGAGGCTATATGAGACGTGGACCTACTGATTAACGTGGAATCCGAACCGCATGAGCTCCCCGCCGGGAATCGAACCCTGGTCTCCCACGCCAAAGGTACGTATGCTAACCGCTTAGCCCAGGAAATCATAACATTCATGATAAATTCTTAACTAAGCAATTCATGTAAAGGTCCTGAGTTTGATTCCCCTGGCGGTGACGTTCAGAATCTCATTATGAAAGCACGTGTACTAAAAATCAAAGTTTTTTAAAAAATAATTATGTTACTGAAATGTGTGTTTTATTGCTGTCAAACTCGAGAGCATTACATCAGCATGTAACTGACCTACCATTCTATAGTGATAAAAAAAGAATGCATGAATGAATGTTTCAACAGTACTGAGATGTGACAAAGTACGCGTAAGCATTTTTTCTACTCACAACGACCTTTAAATGATGCGTTTGCAAGTTGAAGAGATTCACCAACCATTAACGTTACACATACGTACTTGTCAAAACAAAATCTGTATAGCGTAAATCTTTTAACCAAATATTCATGCACTCTTTTTTATTTAAGCGGTTAGCGTACATGCTTCTAACGTGGAAGGTCCTGGTTCAAGCCTCGGTGGGTTTGCTTTCCCACATCGGAGCGCTGTCAAGTCTTTTTTGAAATTTAATATTCTCATGCGTTATCATACATTCTTTTCAAAACTAAGCTAAATGATTGACGTACACGCCTCTGGCCTTGGTTCAATCCCGGGCGGTTGCTCGAATATCACGTTAAGCTGAAGGGGCCGCTAATGCTTTCAAAGGGAATCGAACCATATTATTCTCAGGCATAGTTTCTGAAATTTTGTAATGCATTCTTTTCAAAACTAAGCGCACACATTTTTCTGGCCATGGTTCAATTCCCGACGGGTGCTCGCTGAAGGGACGCTAAACCATATCATTTATCGTGCTTACTTCTAATGTGTGGGGGTTCCTGATTCGTACTCCCACTTTCCCATTCCACTAATTTCTTCATAGTCTAAATATTTCGTACTAAAAGTAAAACAGTGTATGAGTGATCCACCCCCACAAATATAAAATAAAAATGATTTTCGAATCTTGGGTGACTCACTGAACTTACCTCAAATTCAATGAACACAAAGTCGGTGTAGTAAAGCTTCTTAAATGAAGACACTTTTCAAGAACAGATCTTCTTCACACGATAGTTGAGAGCGATGTAGGATTTGAAAAATGAAATTTAGATTTTTATTTAGGTCGCTGTGAAAACGATGTCACCGTCAGCCAATCAGAAACGAGGAAATTTATAAAATGACATCACAACGAACCAATCAAAACGCTCGCTGCTTTTCGTCATGAATCACGAACCAAAACGATGTGTAACAATCGATCGTGACGTCATTCAAGTTTCTCAATAGTTACAACATCTAGTATCGCAATTCCGATGCCAATTCCCTTCTGCCAGGATCATGTCACTACTTGTCGTAACTGTGACGACATTTCATTTTCCTCATATTCCATACGAGAATGTCAATGTTTGCTTTTTTCCATGAATCATGCTGACACGTTCGTAGTAAAACAAAAAGTAATGCGATCCGCTGACGTTTGCATTTTTTCAATCATATGTGCTTCTATGTCGTCACACAAAGAAGTCTATCAGCATTTTATTTTAATCCACGTTACACTGTCAGATTTATTTTCTTAAAGTGTATGTGTATCCTTTTCAAGGACCATGGTTCGAAACCCACCAAGCATAATTAAATCCGAATTCATTCATAGCTAAGCGGTTAGGATTCACATCTTTGGTTTGAAAGACCTGAGTTCGATTCCTGGAGAAACATTTCTTAGGATTTTTCTAAACTTGGTTTCAATTTCTAGTTCGAAAATTTTAAAAGTTTAGTTCGATAAAAAAAGTTTGATTTGAGAAGCGTTACACATGTCGTCACACAAAGAAGTCTATCAGCATTTTATTTTAATCCACGTTACACTGTCAGATTTATTTTCTTAAAGTGTATGTGTATCCTTTTCAAGGACCATGGTTCGAAACCCACCAAGCATAATTAAATCCGAATTCATTCATAGCTAAGCGGTTAGGATTCACATCTTTGGTTTGAAAGACCTGAGTTCGATTCCTGGAGAAACATTTCTTAGGATTTTTCTAAACTTGGTTTCAATTTCTAGTTCGAAAATTTTAAAAGTTTAGTTCGATAAAAAAAGTTTGATTTGAGAAGCGTTACACTGTCAGATTTATTTTCTTAAAGTATATGTGTATCCTTTTCAAGGACCATGGTTCGAAACCCACCAAGCATGATTAAATCCGAATTCATTCATAGCTAAGCGGTTAGGATACACATCTTTGGTTTGAAAGACCTGAGTTCGATTCCTGGAGAAACATTTCTTAGGATTTTTCTAAAACTTGGTTTAAATTTCTAGTTCGAAAATTTTAAAAGTTTAGTTCGATAAAAAGTTTGATTTGAGAAGCGTTACACTGTCAGATTTATTTTCTTAAAGTATATGTGTATCCTTTTCAAGGACCATGGTTCGAAACCCACCAAGATCGATTAAAACCGAATTCATTTAAGCGGTTAGCATACACATCTTTGGTTTGAAAGACCTGAGTTCGATTCCTGGAGAAACATTTCTTAGGATTTTTCTAAAACTTGTTTCAATTTCTAGTTCGAAAATTTTAAAAGTTTAGTTCGATAAAAAGTTTGATTTGAGAAGCGTTACACTGTCAGATTTATTTTCTTAAAGTATATGTGTATCCTTTTCAAGGACCATGGTTCGAAACCCACCAAGATCGATTAAAACCGAATTCATTTAAGCGGTTAGCATACACATCTTTGGTTTGAAAGACCTGAGTTCGATTCCTGGAGAAACATTTCTTAGGATTTTTTCTTAAACTTGGTTTCAATTTCTAGTTCGAAAAATTTTAAAAGTTTAGTTCGATAAAAAGTTTGATTTGAAAATTTTTAGATGTGATTTACATCTTTAGTTCGAAACTTTTGTTTTAAAAAATGTTTTAGTTCGACAAAATTTTGTTTCAATTTTTTAGTTCGAAATTTTTTTTGGGTTCGAAAATTTTTTGTTTGAAACTTTTTTGTTTCAAAATTTTTTAGTTCGAAATTTTTTTTTGGGTTCGAAAATTTTTTGTTTGAAAATTTTTGTTTAAAATTTTTTAGTTCGAAAAATTTTTAGTTTAAAATTTCTTGCACTCTGCGGAACCGTTTCGAAAAGAATCGGAGCAGTTTAGGTTAAAAAAATCTGGCAACACTGTTTCCATTAATGAAGCGCTTACTGAGCGTTTAAAAATAGCTTAAACTCACAACAATGTGTTATAAGAAATCTACAAGCAACACCCCTCTTTCACCATTGTTACTTCCAGAGACATAGGCTACTAATTCAAGGACAGGATCTCCATCAAGGTAAAAAAAAAAAGCTGGTAATCATCTTATCTGTCAAAGAGAGAACGATAATATTTAATGTAAACTTCAGTACAATATCATACCATAAAAGGGTTATTTAAGGATGGGTTGAACCCTCCACGGGAACTTTAAGGTACCAAAAAGGATAACCATTAAAAAAAAAAAATCCAGGTCGAGGGTGATCACTGTCATACCACTCTGAATGTCTAGCATTGGGGTGAGGGTAAGATTATGTGACTTCTATCCTCCAATCAAAATTGAGGTACCAAAACATTCATCTTATCCATAAAATGAAACAAATGAGTGAGGGGTTTTCCCACGTATTCTGTTCACCGTGTGATGGGTCTAAAATCATGTGACTTCTATCTTCCAATCAGTATCGTAATACCAAAGTATACATCAGAAAGGACACCCTAATTTCAAAAATCCTAGGACCTAAAATCACGTGATCTCTATCATCCAATCAGAATCAAGGTACCAAAGCACTTATCTTACCCGTAAAAGGAAATGAATTAGTGATGGATTTCCCCGCAAGGGTAAAACATGACGTCATACCATGTGACCTGTTCACCGTGTAGCGGGTCTAAGATCATGTAACCTCTATCAGTCAATCAGTATCACAGTACCAAAGTACTCATCAAAGAGGATACCCAAATTTCAAAATCCCAGGGTCTAAGATCATGTGACCGCTATCAACCAATCAAATTCAAGGTACAGGATTCATCTTACCCGTAAAAGGGAACGAATTTCAAATATCGCAGGGTCTAAAATCACGTGACAGCTATCAACCAATCAGAAACACACATCTTACCCGTAAAAGGGAACAAATTTCAAAAACCCCTGGTGAGGGATTTCCCCGCAGGGTGACTCATGACGTCATACCACGTGACCTGAAAATTTGAATTTCCCGCGTGGGCGGGCCCTAACGTCACGTGACCTCTCTCAGCCAATCAGAATCGAGAAATTTTTGCTGACTCGGCGAGATATACGTCGACCAGTACTACTGGTGCTCTTGCCCCCCCCAAGCGAAGTCTGAAATGACGCCCCTGCTTAAAAGTAGCAGTATGACAATCCCCCCCCCCCAGAAGTCGATCCTGGATCCGCCCCTGCATCTAGGGTCAATATTAATTCATATTGCTTTGCTTGAACAAAGCGGCCTTGCTTGGGGATGAAGGCCAAAGGTCAGGATGACACCCGCTTCTGAAAAACAAGAGTGAGGTACCAAGGAAGAAAGATAAGTTTTATTGCGCCGCCCTGGAGTCAGACGTTTGCGCTCGTAGTTTTTAGCAAACAGAAAAAAATGGAAATAATGAATATTTCAATGAAAGGAACTTCGCAAAATTCATCAGTGATCAAAATTTTGAATTGTGCCAAACTACACACAAAACGCACATATATTGGCATTACACACAAAATGCACACACAGGACAAAGTTACACATATATTGTATAATTTCACACACATTTGCAACACTGCCTGTGCATTCAATTGATTCTGGGAGTGTTTGTCAATATTTAAGCGGCTCGGGCGAACATAGTGGTTAGCGCCACTTCAGTTGAAATTCGTTATTAGGTGGAATGGGTTTATATCAAACTATATAATAGTATTTAGATATTTGAAATTTGGAAAGGCATCTACAGATAGCAGGAAAAACTTATTTGGAATGTGTCATTACGTTGAAATACATAGAGATGTTGAACCTTCTCTCCACTTCACCAGAAGTTAGCAAATATGACCCACCATTAGGTTCTTGAAAGAATGATATTTGTTCTCGAATTTTCTCCGATACCTTTCAACAGACTGACAATCATTACTGTCCTGTTAGACTTCAAATGCAACCACATGGAATGGTTTGTTTCTGTAATTTCTTCGTTTACCTTTAAATAGTGATGGTTCCTTGTTCTTAATATGTAGCTGCGGCTGCTTTGCTAGCTTTATTAAGGATTATCTGCCAGATTAATTAGGGTTTTCAGAAAGCTATAAATACATTCACTCGTTGGTGTACTGAGAGGGGAGTCCCTATAGTGGTGGTAAACGCAACGAAAACAAAACGTTCAATTTCATACCACCACGGAAACGCTCCAACGTTAACGAAACACGTCGTAGCTTTCTCCTTACATCCCGGATATTTCCATAGTTCTTGCACCGTCTTTTTGTTTATCTTGGCATCATTTATAACACGGAACTTACATAGAAACCATATCTACAAAAAGTCGCTGCCAAAGCCTACCAACGTGTACAACATCTAGAGCGCTCAACGGCACTAGTGGGGCCTTAAATTAAATACAGTTCTAAACAGAGCCGTAGGTAGAGATTTCGATCCCGGCACGAAGTAAATTCGGCGCCCTATACATCCATCTTACCAAGCTTTTCCTTTTTTTTTTTTTTTCAGATATAAGAGACGCAGCCTTTCTTGTTATGGTACATTGAACTTTTATGAAGCTAAAAGCTATAATTATGTATTCTGTTAAAAATAAGATCAATTTGCAAGAGGTTTATTTTCGTCTTTTTGTGAAACGTAGCAAAACTATATTCCGTTGTATAAAATCAACTTGGAGAACAGTTATAGAAATTTACAGCTATTTTCAATGCTTCATACTATCGATAAGGAATGAAATATCAGTACATTTGAAACAAGTACTTTTTAAATGTTTGAAATAGATGATGGCATTGATTTTCAGTAACAATTAGGGAACTGTATACTTTTATCGTGCATATGACCACACAAATAGCATTTTAATTTTAATTCCTTTACTGTAAAAATATCTTGGGAGGTGTAATGAAAACTCAGGAAAAAACTTCTCTGTAAATTTTTCAATCGATGGAAGTGAAGAATATGTTTCTTCGTATTTAAAATTCAAAATATAATTTGGGTAGTAAATGTAGACTAAAAACAGGAAATTCGTGTTACTATTTGGTTCAAAATATCTTGTCGTCGCGAATTCTATCGAGGAATTTGAAGCTTAAAATATATAAAACGATAATCATGCCTGTTGTTCTGTATTGTTGTGAAACATGGTCGCTTACTCTGAGGGAAGAACATAGACTGAAAATATTTGAGAACAAGATCTTGAGACGAATATTCGGACCAGTGGTGTATTTACTATTTTGTTTAGGGGGGACTTTGCTAACTTTTGGGGGGGGCTTGTCTGAAAATGTGAAAATTCTGCAAGATATTCCATATACTTTACTATAGTAACTAAGATTTCGAGGGGGGCTTAAGCCGGAAGCCCCCTAAATACACCACTGATTCGGACCCAAGAGGAACGGGAATGGGGAATGGCGGAAACTTCATAACGAGGAACTACATAATTTATATGGTTTATCCAACATTGTTAGGGTCGTCAAGTCTAGAAGGCTTAGGTGGGCAGGTCATGTAGCTAGAATGGAAGAAAGTAGAAACGGTTTCAAAGTCTTGACTGGAAGACCAATCGGAAAACGACCATTAGGAAGACCTAGGCGTAGATGGGAGGACAATATTAAGATGGAAATGAAAATGAAATTTTTGAGTTCCACGTCCCACGGTTATGCCGGTTAGGCTAAAGGAGACGGTGATGATGAGTGATATGGTGGAATGAAGAAAGTGGGAGAAAACGGGTGAACCCCGAGAAAACCCACGCACACGGTGTTTGTCCACCACAAAGTTCACTTGGCGGGAGCAGGGTTTGAACCGGAGACCCCTAGCACCAGAGGTGAACGCTCTACCACTGAGCCACCGCGGCCCAATATTAAGATGGATCTCGCTTAGTTAGTTAGTAGTAAATATGTTTGAAATTATAAAAATTAATTAATATCTCAATGAATAAAAGTTTTGAATTTAAGGTAACTTATTATAGATTAACATATTAACATATAATATCCCACTCACACACACACACACACAAACACACACACACACACACACACACACATATATATATATATATATATATATATATATATATATATATATATATATAGATAGATAGATAGATAGATAGATAGATAGATAGATAAATAGATATAGATATAGATAGAGATAGATAGATAGAGAGAGAGAGAGTCAGTTGTTGATGTAGGTATATCTAACATACTACCTGCTGCCTGATTGTGGCAGCTCAGTTACACCGTAAACTTGCATAAGGAGCCTCCACAGAGTGCCATAAGGGACTGTATGCTGTACGAGTTCAAACTGGGCACATGTACAAAATGAAGATCTTCAGGCAGCAATTTAGGTGAACAGTGGCCAGATATGCGAGGAATTGGGACTACAATTCAGTGTGAGTGGAGAAACCGCTCGACAGCTCCTTCATTAACAGAAAGCACTACAAGTTGGGTCGATGGGTTCCACATGATTTGTTTCCGTGCAACAAGGCAACACGAGCAGATACATGTGTTTCATTGCTGTCTCGTCTGAAGAAGAAGCCATTTCTGGAGAGATTTTGACATGTGTTGAGAAGTGGGTGCTGCACGAAGCTCCACGGCTCCGTTATCATTGGTTAGCATCCCATGAACTGGTTCTATAACAGCCGAAACTAGGAATGCATCAGAAGAAGACCCTCCTTGTGTTTGGTGGACTGCTCGTGGCATCGTGCATAGGGAACTGCTACCAGCTGGGTACTGTAAGCAACTGTGTACTGTAAGCAGTAGCTGTGTTCAGGAAAAACTCAAAACTCCGGAGCTAGCACTTCTGAATCTCTAAGGAATCCTCCTGTTACAGGACAAAACTAAGCCCCACGTGGCTAGAATGACCCAGGACACCATTCTATGCCTTGGATGGGAAACACTATTGCATCCGCCATACTTCTCCAACATTGCACCGTCCGATTTTCACCTGTTCCTTCCTTGGACAATCACCTTTGAGGACGCCAATTCAAATCCCTATTAGAGGTGCAAAATGCACTTGATACCTTCTTCGCTTAACGACCCAGCAAGTTCTACCGCGATGGAATCAATGTCCTTTCATAACGTTTGCAAAAGGTCGTCGATGCTGATGGGACTATTTTTTATTTTCCAGGTATGTCTTAGGTGACATCATATCGATGTTATCGATGTTTGAAGATGGTAGGTGATAAAGCTACAGAACCTTCTTTATTAACTTTGTGTATATGATTTCTCACACTAAGATAAAGCAAAAAGAACAGACCAACCTGGGTGCAAAAATGCTTCCTTTTGGAGTTATAGTGTCCCAAAAACATGAAGACATGAAATTTAAAGGCCTATAGCTCCAAAACTATTGGACCTACCGTAGTTGGGTCAAACCTTCACATAGCAACTAATGTGTGCGCTACCAAAAAATACATGTTTCAGAATATTAACGCAACAATTTTTATAGAGGGAGTTTGACTACCGGCATATAATTTGAATTTTTCACCACTATAAAAATTGTTTCGAAAATACCGCAGGATTTTGAAACTTGGATATTTTGAGATAGGGCATATAGTGAAGTTTTGACCCGACTACGGTAGATCCTATAGTTGCAGAGCTATGGTCCGTTAAATTTAATTGCTTCATGTGTTCGGCAACCTATAACTCAGAAAGGAAGCACTGACGTTAGACTAGGGTTTGTGCACCCAGGTTAAACTATAACTTTTACTTCATCTTGGTGTCATGAATCACCTCCTAAACGTTGTCTGTGTTGTTTTGAAACACCCTGTATATCATTATACGCAGATGAAAAAACCAGACCCCTTACAGGTGCCTGTGGAGTGCCTGGAATCGAACATGTTTAACACCTGTCAGGCGAAAAACAGGGACGCCTGTTCTGGTACAGAACAAGGAATATTACGTGTACTGGACAGCAAAAGTCGTTAAGCAGTTAAACACAACATGGGCATGCCAAGTGGTGGGAATGAAACCGGGTGATTTACAGCACAAGTCGTTACATCGGAAAACATAGCATGTATATACCATGAATCAGGTACAGAACACCTAAGAGGAATCAGGTACAGAACACCTGAGATCACATATGTTGTACAGCACAAGTCGTTACGCCGTTACCCGTGGTATGTCCATGTCATGTGGTGTGAAAGAAACCAGGGATAATTACATGCACTGTACAGCACAAGTCATTACGTGCCATGTAGTTGCCAAGACAGGTACAGACAAGGCAAGATCGCATGTAATGTGCAGCACAGGCCGGGAAAAGCTAAACATGGAATGCCCATGCACTGTGTATTGTAAAAGAACATGAGTTGTACAGGACTTTCGATACAAAATGGACATACCATGCACAGAAAAACAAAACACGTACTAAAGAGTGTATGGAACAAGATACGGGACTTGTTAACTACATACGTATGCTACTATTTGTGTAGAAGGATTGCACATGATCTGTGTATGTATAGCCCATGAAATATTAGGTGATTGATATGTAGTTTATATGGCACATCGTAAACAAAATCCCATATGCTATGTGTACACCGATGCGGCTACTTCAATCATAATGTTACATTTTAGTTGGCATGCTGTGAACACGTAGCCTTACAAAGCACACAGGGTTTCGCGATAGTTTGTTTATGCTGCCAGAAAGCAAATTAAATTCACGTAATCTCTCACTGATAAGAGCACATGTAAGAAGCTGTAATGAAAGTTGTCGTGAAATAACTAAATACCGATGTTAGCGTATAGTTTTCTCCGTGCTACAATATTACGGCAAATTAATTTATTTCGTAAAAGATAACGGTTCACGCTCTTAGAAGAAAGTTTGTAAATTTTGCTTTAATGTTAAATTACACACTTGCGCGGGTAATTCGCCCAGCCAACCTGCTCAGAAGGAAATTAACCGTTTCCGTTATGTGATATAACTAGTATTAAGGTTCTCGAAACAAGAGACCTCGCGATAGACTTGTTAAATTTTCATTCGAATTCGTTAGTATTCATTTCTGTGAACCTTTTTTTTTTTATTATTTTCTGGCTGCAACCTTGTCCGATCTCCTCTTTTCCAACCAATAACCAGGAATCCCCAAAGTATTTTTTTCACATTTATAAAGCTCCTGTAACAAGGCCATTAAATTTCTCTCTAATAGTAGAGTTCTTCAGATTTTATTCACCACGAACTTGATCTGTCATTTGAACCAATAAACAATCCGTGAAAAATTCATTCGAATCGGCTTAATCGTTCGGCAGTTACCGTAAGACAACACAAATGACTAGCATCTCGAATGGTAAACCTCACTTCGCTCGGTTTCGTGCTTCTATACAAATAAAAGGCAATTATTGAAAGTTTTCAAAATATTTATTGGCAAATGGTGTGGATTTCCAAAAAATGTAGCCAAACAAAAAGTCTTCGTACATTTTTACATCTGCAACGTACGACCAACCCAGATTTCCAACTAGTACAATGTCAAGGTACTTGATACACTATATGATTATTCTTTTGTACCATTTTTCAAACCAAATCAAAAGTAAATATTGAAAATAATAAGATATTTATTAAGATATGTGAATTTAAACAAAAATAGCAAAACGAAAATTATTCTTAAATTTTTACATCTATATCGTACAACCAAAGCGGATTTCCAACTACTACAATATCAATTACTGGAGAAACTAAAGTAAATATTGAAAAGGACAACATATTTATTGTTACGAAGTGTGGATTTGAAAAAAAAAAAAGCGAAAAGTCGTCTTACAGGTTTACATCTATAGTGTGAACCAAAACTCATGAAAGTGTTACAACTGCGAATAATTTCATTTATTATTAGTTTCAATAAATATTCCACAAATACAGACCGAGGATTTTGTGTGTGGACTATAATCTCATTTAGATGTCCGCCATTAATGGGCCTCATATATACACTCCCTGTGTAGCACATTATTCATGAACGGGGATTCAACACGTCCAGTCCATGGTCAATGTAAACATGATTGAGACTATTGTGCGTCCTGGAGTGGCGAACATGTCTGATATGCTGTTTCAACAAGATGAGGCTACAGTACACAGGACAAAGGGCTGAATTGAGCTTCAAAGGACCATTTTTGGCCTTCGCATCATCTTAAGAAACATGGACATCAACTGGCCCTCCCATTCACTTGACCTCACTCCGATTATTTTCTCTGGAGCCACCTAAGGACAAAACTATTGCATCCGCTATACTTCCCGAACATTGCACCGTCCGATTATCACCTGTCTCTTCCTTAGACCTTCACCTTAGAGGACGCCAATTCAAATCCCTATTAGAGGTGCAAAATGCACTTGACACCTTCTTCGCTTAACGACCCAGCAAGTTCTACCGCGGTGGAATCAATGGCCTTTCATAACGTTGACAAAAGGTAACATATGGCAAAATGTCTTCAACAACATTGATATTTTATTAAAATATATTTCTGAATCCAATGCTTGAAAATTATAGCTAGAAACTGTTACTTTCTGGTCGCTACATCCTTTTTATTTTGCCATAACGTTTAGACTCAAATACAAGTGTGTTTGTGCATACACCACAATTTGGCATACAACAAAATTATCTATGTTCAATAATAATTAACAACATTTACGATATCCATACATTTTAATCATAAGCCCATCTTAATGAGTGACGTAACCCACTTTCTGTTTATGATATATTAGTATCCACGTTCTTGTTTATTCATATAAGTTCTTGCAATACGTAATCATATAACTAACTCTTTCCTAGTGCTGCTACTTTGTCTTTCAAAATCTGTTCACATTCCTCACGGGGACCTGACATTTCAGAAACAAATAACTACTTACAAAAGTCATACAAGAAGAGCAGTATATAGCTAGTATTAACAGTATTCAGTCAGTAAACATTTTTCATTCACCTTTGCTGCATTTAGACATTTATAGATGAGGTCGGCCAAAGTAATTCGCGTACTGTGAATTCAGTTTAGAAGTCAAATATTTTTATCGACCGTAGACTTGCGGGCAGTGTGTGAATGAACGAAAGCTTTACAGGGGCGGGGGTGTACTTCAGGGGAACATAACGGGAGAAAACAAATCTTCCATATTAACTCAGACACAGTCCATTTTAATTCAACCAGGATGGCTACCATTATAGTCTCAGATGTTGTTGAATTCATCGTGTGTTAAAATTCAGGACAAAGTAATTAACATGTATTTTTTTGTTCGAAAAAATATCCTTGTCTGGTGTCCAGCTTGCTATTTTGCTCTTGCAGTTTTAGGTAAAATATTAAAAACCCCTATCTGTGGAAGGGTTGAAGATATTTTGTTGCTTGGTTTTAATTTGGATGATAATTTTCTGATTAAAATTGTATAAACAAATATATATTTTTAAATGCCAATCCCAAACACTTTAATTTTTTTAACTGTTTAGTACCATACATTACTAGATTTCCAAAAAGGGTGAGGTTCCAGTTTTTAGTTTAACAGATTTTATTTTTGAAAAAGTGCCATACATTAAACCAATTTCCATTACTACATTCTCGAACATTAGTTTCATAAAATCAGAATCTAGTCTTATTTGACATGACATTTATATTTTTCATAAAGATAAGTAATAGACAGAGTTTTCAAACATATTAACATTTCCAAAATGGATGTGCAAGTTCTAAAATTTCTTACAGGTTCCCAAGCATTCCGGTATGTAGCATATAATCTCTATGGACCCCGTATCCTCCAGCTCTGAGCTAAGCCAACTTTTGGTGATAACTTTCATTACGAGGAAACAATTTTTAAGTATTAATACGATAGAAAGTGCAAGTAATGGCCTATTTTCAACATGGCGGTCAAAATTACTAATTTTACAAAAAGCTCTGCCAGAATCGCTTGAGCTGGAGAAACGAAACTTGGCATGAAAGTATAACATCAAGAGTAAGTTATGAGAAAAATACGAAGAGGCCAAAACGCGGCAACTTTGAATCCAATATGTATGACACTTTTTAAATAAAATCTTTCGAACTGACAAGTCGAAGTTCACCTTTCAGGGAATATAGTACAATATAGTAGGTGCTAATAAACAGTTAAAACAGTTAAAAAAGAATAAATAAAAATCTTTGGGATTAGTATCAGAAAGCAGCTTTAGATTGTTTGCAAAAAAAAAAAAAAAAAAAAAAAAAGATCCAGCACGAAAACCTGCAACATATCTCTAAATGCAGAATGTTATTTTAATCAGAAATTTATTTTGCTCCAAATAAAACAAGGGTAAGAAAGGTATCGTCAACCATTCCAGAGATACAGGCCTTTTAATATTTTATCGACACTTGTAAGTGAAAAATGGCGCGCGGGACACAATCTTTAGCGGGTTGAATCCCGGGCCTGGATTTCTTTTGGGGTGAGGGACGAAATAAAAATACGGGTTACTTACTTTGTCCTGAATTCTAACATACATTACATTTAAAAACACCTACTATTGGGAAAACTTGAAGGAAATATTTTGAAATGCTCAGTACTTCCATCTTATAGTTACAGCATGATGGAAGATGCCAATATGAATGAAATGGTGTTGTTCTTAATACAATACAGACCTAATCTTCGCAACAAAATATTTGTACAGTAATGAGTAATATATTTTGAAAACTAGTTATGTGGGTACGATATTTTGGACAAAAATGCAGGACAGCCCCTTCAGTTCTACTACGAACTAAATGCATACATCCCTAATAATAGCATATTTTTCGTAATATATATTGCTTTCACTATCTTTTCAAACAATTTGTAAGTCAGACAGTAACACAGGTTAGGATAGGTTACCTTAGTCATTGTTTACAACAATATATTATGGATTCTGTCAGCCAGTAGGTTAGCCTAAGATTAGACAATAAAATCTGATTCCATCTGCTTCTGCCAGTCAGTAGGTTAGCCGGTCGGATTTGGGCTATTGGGTTTAGCATGCTTAGAACAGTAGTAGAACCACCAAACTTGCAGAGTTGAATAACCTCCACAACACAAGCCAGTAAACACTTTCAGTCCTTCCACGAAAATTCTTCTGGGGTGGGGTACCGTATGTTATTTTTTATATGAAAAATTTCCATTCCTGACGTTCCTGACATTGTTTGTAAGTTTGTACAAGGGCATCTATAGCATTGCTTGCATGTTCTGTACAAGGGACGGGGACCGAACCTGCAACCCTTCGAACCAGAGTTAAGCGCTCTACCACTGAGCCACCGTGCCCTCAATTACCGATTTTATGTTGTTCCGATAGACTATGTATTTGGATTCATTTTCACTTTTAAGTATAGTTAGTAATTTGTTTCAGTAAAGTAAATTCCAAATGTGGTCACTGTTTCCTCTTTAATCTTCGTTTTCAATTTTGCATAGGAATTGTACGTGAAATTTAAGTAAGACTGGTTCTTCAAATATTAATTTTCATGTGATCTGTTTCTTAATATTTCACGTAGCCCTATGAGATTTCACAGTGTGCGCGCGCCTGATTTTCGAACAATAGCGTAAGCAGGTTAGGTTAGTTTTCGTTTCATCTAATTTTCGAACAAAAGCTTGAAAAAAGTAGATTAGGTTAGACTTCGTTCTTCTTTGATAATTGTATTTCTTTAGACAATTCGATAATCTTATTATCCGTCTTGAATTCCCCAAATTTATTATATTTAGATTTTTTTTTATTTTGAGTTGCTTTAAAAATTTAATATATTTTAAAGAGGAATGTCGTGCTTCCAGGTTCACCACCCAGAGAACAAGTTATGTAATCTACGACAAATGCAACTACTCGAAGACTATAATCAATATTTTGATTAGATAATTATTTTCGAATATTTGGCTTTCATCGTAGTTCACGTAAATTGCATACAAACTACACATTTTCACCAAAATTCATGTAAATCGGAGGTGGTTCAAATAAACCGAACTTTTACACTTGATTTGATTTTTCTGTACATATTTGTTCAAAAAATATTCGCGGAAAAAGTATCATTTTTGCCCAAAGCTATCTCACTTGACGGTAGTGGAAATTTCCAGATTCCGACAGGGAAACTATTCAGCAGAGATGTCTTATAGGCTTCAAGGTTACTTTTCACGTAATCTATACGTAGTTTACATTACACTTCTTATTTTTGGGTTAGGTGCCGAAAGCCAACCAGTTTTAGAAAATTTATCGAAAGAATTGGAGAATCGCTTCGATGTGCTTTTGGTTTTCAGAGGAAAAGCAGGTGTTAGTAAGTTGACATAAGTGGTTTAAGTATTGAAATTCGTAGTTGTTCTTGGTTATTTATGATGTTGTATGTGGCACTATATGCGCGCGGCGGAAGGACACACTTGTTTTCGTTTTTTGGCGAAAAATTAAACTAAATTAAATTTAACTAAACTAAACTAAACTAAACTACTTTATTCTACCGTACTCCATTCTAAGCTAAAATAATAGTTTTGAGGTGGTAAGATTAGTTGGGGCCCAATTTTTACACCTACAGTATAATTAAAACTGACTTTTAATCCAAATTTTCGGCTAAGGTGCCGAAAGCACCAACGAATTTTAGAATCTCAAAACGATTATTTTAGCTTAGAATAGAATAGAGTAGGATATAGTAGAGTAGGTTATGTTAATTTACTATAGTTTAGTTTTTTTTGCAGAAAATGAAAGCAAGTGTACCTTTACGCCAAGAAGTTTCTTCCGCCGCGCGGATATAATGACACATACATCATAAATAACCAAGAACAAGCACTAATTTGAATACTAAAACACTTATATCAACTTACTAACACCCAATTTTTCTCTGAAAACCAAAAGCACCTCAAAGCAGTTCTCCAATTCCTCCGGTAAATTTTCTAAAACTGGTTGGAACTTTCGGCACCTAACCCAAATGTTCAACTGTAAGAAGTGATTTGATTTTCTGAACACAAATCAGTGATGATAGGTTACATAGTCTACGTTTTTACATTGCCTACGCGTTGTTTACGTGTAAATGTAGATCGATCGCTCTGCTCTCTCTGCTATTCAGTTGAGCAGTGTCTCTCTGCAGACACGCCTGTCTTAGAACAGGAACTACTTCATATTTTTTTTCGTATACGGAAATGGCTTAACTTCTAGGCAACTCTCCCAGTACTTGCACAAGTACAAGGTACAGGCCCAATTGGTAAATTCTCCCCGTCTCGATTTCCTATATACGAACCTTTGTTCAATAGCTTCCGTAGTTATAAGAAAGTGATCACATTATACTGTATTCAGTACAGGGAGGTTCGTTCAACATTAACAATATTGCACGACAAAGTTTTAACAGTTACTAAAGAGTAGCAGTTATGACTTGAAGGAACTTACTTACTTTACTTTACTTGTCAGACTCCCAACTTACCTATGAATTCTATTAGTCCTCGGTACCGTTTACCCTTCGTCCACTTGAAAGTTGCGTAACCACCTACTTTTAGGTCTTGTTTTTTTTTTTTTTTTTTTTTTTTGTTTATGGCATCGCCGAGTCTTTTAACACATGTTGTGTTATCTTCCCATTGAACAACAGAATAATCTATAAGATTATCTATGAGCTCAGTACACGATAATAAGTTTCCACTATACAGTTCACAAACCGCCAGGTAATGATTCACACTAAAGGATGTTTGTGGTTGTTGAAAAGATAACAAAATAGAAAAATAACAAAGATAAGAAAACAAGTCTGCCTGTCACGTATTCACGCTTGCGTTGATTGCTGAGTACTCTAGCGGAATTTTTGGGAAACGACTGACAACTGACTATCGTGACTGTTACCTCCATGTCGGCAATACAAACATGCCTTGTACATTTCCTGTCTGTTGCACACAAATATACATTGGATGATCTAAATATATTGTTTTGTAAAAACAGTCAGTGAACATTATCTTTGGAACACTAGATACAGGTTCATGTGCGTTTATTATGTTCTCTGCCTGTTTCATCTCCAAAACAGACGATGTCCATGACATGTTTAAATCGCCTGTACATGTATTAAAATTTAATGTATTTGCGCTTGCCTGTACATTACCTGTACATACATATCAAACAGACACATGTGGTTGCTACATGTTTTCTTCATGTAAATTATATGTTGATATCGTCTGTTTTGTTCATGTTTACAGTAACTGTATAGGTGCATTTCACAGACAAATGATTTCGCCCTGTTTTAGACTGAAAACATGTTATGGTCACTGCATGATCGTGACATTTGTACAGGTTCTCCCCACATTATCTGTTCCTTTCGAAATACATTCCTTATACACAACCTGTACACAATAACGCAACAGCGCGTGTATACTATTTACTAGCATGCTCCCTGTACAGCCCGTGTTTGTGCATCACACGTGCCATGTGCTTTGTCTGTCACCAGTTTGCGCACATACGTGCCTTCTATACGCTTCCTACTTCCAATGAACATGCCATGTCGTGTACTTTCTCAGCGTGTACAGTTTCTCGCTACAAGACCTAGGTCTTACCTGTAACGTTTTCACATACATTATAGGTCGGGCACAGGCCGATATGGCACCAAATATGGTTGCACAGGGCCCCTGTGACTCTCTGTTTTATACCTGTACCAATTTACAAGGCAAGACAGGCACTAAACAGGGGTGCAACAGGCTCAAAATGCCTGTACAGGGCGTGTACATGCAAAAACATTTTCATCAAGGTATCTAAATGAAACCTCTACCTATTATTAATTTATAACTATGCATGAAAAGATCTTACTATCCTTGTCCGACATTAAATAAAATATAAACAAATAATTCTTAGCTCCCCCATTACGTCTCCATCACGCTATTTCTTCCATTCTCTCACATAAGGAAAAGTGCACCATTCTAAAAGGAGGTTAGCTTCTGGATAACAAAACAAACAAAAATATTTGCCTAAAAGTAAAGTAAAATGAGATTCGGTGTTTCGTTAATAAATTAGAATTATTTGAGGTTTCTTTGATTGAGATAAGATGGCGAGGATACTGCCATAATTTATTTTACTTCCTAATTTAATACAGACATAAAATTTGCAAATCAACTGCATCAAGATAAGTATTTTCACTATGCTTTCCAGCTACTCGTTTAATGTGTTTTTATATATGACTGGAAGATTTATAACATTATATAAAACAAATTATGCCATTAACATAACCGAAGAAATTTGTCAGAAATTAATTATGTTCCGGTTTATTTTTAGTTAATCATATATTTCATCTGCGTCATCATATACAGTCCACCAGAAAATTTACGTAATTATGATTTCAACTGGATTTTTTGATTAATAATGCAAGATAGACAGACCCGTAATCAAGAACGACAGTATATCACGAAATATGAGATGGCACAACGTAGAAGCATGATGTATGAGTACACCAGTTGAAATGGAGAATGTCGAAGATAGGACAGAGCAATTTTGCCCTAGAGCATAATATCCAAACATAAACTGAATTATAATTGCAACATCAGGAAGACAATGAGACAGCATTTCCAAAGTTTGCCGATAGAGACTTTACGAAGAAGTATCAAATGATCAAACTTACCAGTATTTGTAATGCATTACTACGCAGCTACGGCGAAAGAGATGTGGCGATAATCAGGTCCCTGTAAGGTCCAACAGAGCTGTCAAAATGTCTGTAGTATCTCAGGATTGTTAGCCTGGGATAAAGCACGTAATGCGTGTTACACAAGCTGCCAGATGCTCTTCTGGAGCAATCGACTAGACGTGTTCATTTGACGAGTGTCCGGAGACCGCGCTAGCCAAGGAAACATATGTATAGTGATACTTGCACCGTATTGATGTTAAGATTATTTTTTCTTTTGAATGAATTGAGTTAGTAGTTATTCAAAACAGATATATTGAAAATGAGCGCCATATGTAGACTACACTACCTGTTAAAGCAGTCTACCTCTGGATGACGTTTACGTCTTTCAGAGTGGAGAAGCTGAAGCGGTGGCTTGATTATTGGAATACAAGAAAGTTCGAACCGTTCATATGGATACTATAATAAGCCTTTAGGGTGTTGGAATTTTCGTAAGAATCTTAATAAGTTCTGAAAGTATAGAGTGATTTGAAGTTTTTGTATCTATGGTACGAATAAACCCCATAAATATTTCTACAGTCAATGAATTTATATTCGGAAAGATTATTTGAGATTTCAATAAGATCGCCTAAAGTATAATTATGTGGGTCGATCAGTGTACACATACACATATACACAAGAAGTATCATGTAAAAGGCGGGAAGGTCATCGCGAGCACTGTTGGTTCGATGGGTGGCGTGTATTGTTTGTGAGGGGCATTGAACCGGCTATGGCAAACGTTCGCCAGGCCCTATATTGGAAAAAATCGATAACTAGTGCTTGGATGCGGAAAAAGGTGCCTTCCGTGTGTGCAGTGAGTGCAGTGTTGTGGTGAGCGGAAGGTACTGCTGAGTTGTATATAACAAGATAATAATGAAATATGGCACAAAGACGTTAGTTGGATGCGTTTACCAAAGGTCGAATCACCGGGCGCTTGGAAAAAGGTGACACACAGACAGCAGTAGCACGAGCCATCAATGTGCCACCAAGTGTGCCTCAGGGGTGCGAGTGTCACCCCAGACTGTGTACCAAAGACTGCGTGTCAGTGGTTTGTATGCCGATTTCCAGCAAAATGTGTTCCACTGACGCAGGCACACAAAAGAGGTCGTTCACAGTGGTGTCGGGAACATCACCAGTGGACCTCCAACGAATGGAGCCGCGTACTGTTCACAGGCGAACCCCGATACAGTTCCTAGAGCGATACCCATCACACTCAGATCTGGCGCAAACAGGGAACTCGCTTACATCCCACGAACATTGTGGAACGGCATCGATATGGTGGTAGTGGAGTACTGGTCTGGGCAGGCATTATGACAAATGGTCGTACTGTCCTACACATCTTCGATGCCGGGTCTATCAATAGTCAGAGGTACAGAGACGAGGTTCTGCATACCCCTGTGTGGCTTTAAAGTGGTGCAGTGGGCCCACAGTTTCTGCTCATGGATGACAATGCCCGTCCCAATACGGCCAAACTGGTGGAAGAATACCTCAAGATGGAAGACATCCAACGTATCGAGTGGGCAGCGCGTTCTCCGGACTTCGCCCCAATTGGAACGCATTAGGAAGACATGTTGCAACCCGCCAGCCGCCCCCAGGTTACGCCAGGAGCTCTGTACTCCTCCTCGTGAGAAGTGGAATGAGCTGCCCCAAGAGCTCTTCAACAACCTGTCTTGAGCATGGAACGTCGCTGCCAGACATGTATGGCTGTTCGGGGCGACCATATCCCATATTAACTTGTTTTCCATGCCACCAGTGCGTCTCACAGTGTTGTTGTGATATATCTATTATGGTATCACGTTGTGAGTTTGTGTTTTGTGAACCCTTTTAGCATGTTTTCTTTCCAATTTGGCCTGTTCGTGTGGTCTTTACGTGTGATATGATGGTATGGTAGTCCCATTTGGTGTGCCTTCTTGACGTTCTTCGTCCCCTATGTACTCGAACAGTCATTATGCTTAAGTTGTGGACACCTCTGTATTTCGTTCCACCTCAATGTCCAGAGGATTAATTGATTATTTTGGTTATTAATAATGTATTTAAGCTGCAAGATTTAAAACAAAAGTTCAAAATTAAAATAATTATAACATATGAACAGCCATAATAGTATATAGGCTTCATAGTTAGGCTGGTTGCTAGTTAAAGGGACTATCATACACTCTTTGTTAAATATTTGTATTGAAAGACTATTCTTATATCATTCTGTTAAAAGTCGATATAGTTTATAAAGCTTATTTAAAAAGAGAATTTCATCTTTTTATTATTTCGCAAGATTCACTTTTGCACAAATCTAGTTTTCCCCTATGTGATTGGAGTTTATTACTATTAGGAGCTTATTACTATTATTATTATTAATAGGTACGTTTATAATTTCCCTTGCTGCGGGTAAACATTTGTCCTAATATAATTAAAGTAGCTATTACTTGACCAGCGAACGAGTGCGGGCGGCAGGTTTTGGAACTAAAATACAAACAACAGTGTTTCTAACCGGATTACTTGTAATTAATCTATCACAGTTATTTTTGTCCAGTTTGTAATAGACCACTTCAAGCATATGTTCAAGTTAAGAGAAACACAGTTTCAAAATTTATAGAAGTTATTTCCAGAACACTTGAAAGAGCTGTAAAAAAAGGTACATACACCCTCCACATTAATTTGGCAATAACTTGTGAATAAACTAACCTCAGTGTTGTACAGAGAAACACTAAGAACTTCGTAGCATTCAAGTGTAACGAATTCCTACTTCTCCTATTAACAAAACCTCGAAGTTCATCTTTGTGAATCAAAGTTATACTTTGACAACTGCGCTTTCATTGTTTAAAGCAAGTTCTATTGAGT
Organism: Thermobia domestica; assembly: GCF_964235325.1. Classification (NCBI taxonomy): domain Eukaryota; kingdom Metazoa; phylum Arthropoda; class Insecta; order Zygentoma; family Lepismatidae; genus Thermobia; species Thermobia domestica. The sequence goes on from NC_137455.1 coordinate 362,039,431, forward strand.
AGTCTTGAGATAAAATGTCTTCGAAATTGCGACCAAGTTGGACCATGTGATCTCCGATCGATTGTCTAAGCAGTGTCTTGAGTAACAAAATTATTTTGCATTGAGATCATTTTCGGATGCTGCAGAAGTGGGGTCAGAGAGAAACTGATAATCTTTTACCGTCACATTCGTAACCGCCTCCGAAGGAGACTCGGATTCGCCCCTGATTGAGATGGTAGATAAAAATAACTTTCTCTGATGTCTAACCTGCCATTATGTATCATGGTTTGGTAATTTTAAAAATCCAGTATTTCTGCCATATTTTGAAAACTTTATTTAAAAGAAATATACCCAGTGTTACATTGGAGGCGATAGGGGAGCGATTAAAGTTTAAAGTGGGGTGCCTGACAATTGAAAGTTTCCAGCCTTCCAAGGAATTGAACTCCAGTGAAATTCAGAAAAAAATGAATTATGTATTAAAAAAGAAATACAAAATATATTTTCAGGGTAACTATTACAGGCATTATGTTGTTATAAAATTAGTGCTACTTCTGAAACTGATTAGAGTGAATAGATATGTATTTGAATAACAAAACCACTTGCATAAGTTTTTCTTTCACTGTTATCTCATTGCTCAAAGATACCGGTGATGAAACAATTGGCCGGAAATCACGCGCCCGCTTCTTAACATTAATTCACGAAGAAGAAGGTGAGTGCCAATGTTAGGTACCTAAGTTCAGTATTAGTCCAAAAACGAAAAGCCACCCAACGTCTTGCAACCATATGTAGCACATTTTAATACTTAGACTTGAAATAAAAATGCAGCTGTTTAAAGATGATTGCCTTTGTCTTTGAATGTCATATGTGAACAACAATATATGACTTTTCAGATGGAGAAGGGGGAAGAGCAGGGTTTGTTAAACAATACCGTACATCTGATATGTTTGAACTAGATGCAACTTGTGCTTACGGGCTAAACTCAGTCCTCTGAAGTCAATCGAGAAATGATTATGTATTACAGACACAAAGCCAACACTAGGCTCCCAAGCTTTAAAATTATATTGTGTATGAAAACAGATAGTAGGATTAACTCTTTGTCACCTGAGGCATAGAGCCTGGAAGAAATTCAAAGGGAGTACAAAGGGAATTTCTGTACTCATAAACAAAAGTTGTGAATTTATTATGTATTGAAGTAATTATACTTACTCTTAGAACTACTTTTATTCCACATTTACCAAAATAATGGATTCCGATAATAATCCTAAAATAAAGATGTATTGTAATAAGATTTTACAAGTCAATCCCGAAAGGCAAGCTATCAAATCCCATAGCCCTTTTAAAAAGTGAAGGAAAAATTCTTCTTAACTTCCTTTTCCCCCAAAGAGTTCACATTCATCGAAAAAATGAAATGAAATTTCTTTAGTTTAACGTCCCATGATTATGCTCTTTATGCTAGAGGAGACAGATGATTAATAAAAGTGAAAAGTGGTCAAATTAATTTCTGAGCTCTCACTGGGATTTCAACTCAGAACCATGTACAACCAAGGCATATGAGCTAGCCAATAGACCAACGGAGAGGATTTCCACAGTTCTAGACTAGAAACGTATTGGAATTCTTCTTTGGCTAAAACTCGAGAAAATAATTTATTTGTCAACCCATAAACATACATTTAAAACAAACTTAAGCATCGCGAGCCTTAATTTGATTTAAACTTACAGTTACAAGGTAATGCGCAAGTCTTTAAACCATAAACTCTTAATTTATCTTTGTCATTGGCATCGTTATTCCTGCGTTTTACATGTTGTTCCTGTCTTATAACGAAATCAAATATAGTGTAATTAATTTTTATACAATCTGCTTAATAAATAGTAGAAACTCACTTGCATGCTACGTTGTTTTTAAATTGTAAAATTTCCATGCATATGTTATCCAGTAGCGTAGCCAGGATTGTGTTTTGGGGGGGAACAAGTGCTGTTATAGGTACATATAGAAAAATTACAAACAAACAAATATATAAACATAAAAATATATATAAAAAATACAAACATCAAAGTACCAAAGTACATTGTAGGACCTCTTTGGGGGGCGTCTCCTTTGGGCCCCCATTCCCTACGCCACTATCATTATCCACAATACATCTGCATTGCTGCAAGAATAACCATTCCTGCATTCAATAAAAATTACATAATTTATGTCGTTCTTTATTAAGCGAAACAGATTAGGTTACTTACAGCATGTAAACTGCAACTTTTAGAAATCATTGGATACAATTCAGAATGACGCTCTCCGCTCCCCTGTCCCACCTGCTTACCTAGAAACTGATGTAAACACAACACCAGCGCCCTCCTCGAAAAACCGCACTAATATTCTGGTCAGGTAATAGTAATCGCAAAGGGAACTTGAGTTTATAACGAAAACAAGTTATATACTGGAATGTAGTAGTCGGCAGCAATTGTACTGAGTGTCCACAAACGGGTTCAACCAATGTCAACAAACCATAGGCTGGTCAAATGTCCGACAATCCGTAGAAGGCATGGAGCCCACAGGTCACACACTAGAACGTATGAAGCTGGACAGACGTGACGATTCTAAATTCATGTTTGACCCAGCCTAGTGCCATGGTAGCACTAGATACCGATGGTTCCATTAATGATGCTGCGGACAAAAAAAGCAGGATTAATCTCGAACGAGAACATACTGCAATTCATCTCTCCATAAGGAGATTCGCGACGACATAGCAGGAGATTCGCGACGACAGACATACCTACACTGTAAAGTCAGGAGCAGGATAAACCTCAGCCGAGTAATATGTCCCTTTCTGCCAGACGACGTAGAACTGTTCGAGGGAATAGTAATGAACCCTTCATGCTTGTAATTGCTTATGACACGTGTGGGGTAGTGCGGTACGTTTCGCAGACCCATGCAAATATTTCATCTGTTTATGCGGCTCCTGGTATGGCGCGTTCGATAGGATCCGGCCTAACGCTTTTCAGTGTTGTCTTGGATCTATCGAGGCCATATACGCTGCACTGTCATTTACCATACTCGAGATAATCAATTATTGTTTCGCCATCGGAGGCTGAGACTTTCTTAAACGTTTGCCGCATTCGACCGCAAGGAATATTTTGATCAAATGCAGACGCTAAAGTACCATCAACCTTAACATACCATTGAACTATGCCTTTCTAGTAGGCCTCTTCGTGCTATCACTAAATTGCGTAACCAATTACTCTGCTGTTTCATGACACTGTCGTGCTAATTACGTTTTTCTCCTTCTATACTCTACGTCCCGAAATATTTCCTTCTTATTGTTGCATACTTGATGACGAACAACGTAACTTTTAATAACAACCCGTTTCGAGGCAAAACAAGAACTTTCTTGAGCGAATAACGGAAAACTGGATATATGTATGCCTCAGTGATAGCACACTCATCTCTTGAGTGAGTACTCCCTGGTTCGATACCAGACCATGCGATTTTCTTTTAGACAACACCGCGTCAGTGTGGATTGTATCATTTCCTTCCACGTTCTCATTCCGCCTATTTTCCTTAATCTCTCACTTTAATTAATCATCTATCTCCTTTAGTCCAAAAGACACAAACGTGGCTCGTTAACCTAGAAATTTCTTTTCATATAGTGTACTTGTGCGTGTATTCATCCGTCATTTTTCGCATTATTTATACTTCTATAGTCCGTTCAAATTATACAAGGAAAGAGCTTAATCCAAACCAAATTCATACTAATGTGTAATTTAGTACATACTTTCGGGAAGGTGTATGATTACATAACAACATATTACAAGTCCTGAAATATCCGAAGAGGAATTTATCTTGCATATTGGAAAATTGCCGCAAACCTAGTGTCATGTAGTTTTCAAACGAACTTATTGTTTTGATTAACTAATTCGAATGAGTTCTCATGAAAAGAGTTTTAGCTCCTCCCGAACTAGCTGTGCGCACCTCAAGTATTTACTGATGAACATGTATGAGGATTAAATAAGTTCAAAACGAACTGAAAGTCTAGTTCGCGAACTATTTGTTTGCGCATCCTTGTGCGCATGTATAATGCTTTTACTCTTCATGAATTTTTTTTTACGAATGGTGAGTGACAAGATAGTGACAACTCGACCCACAGTGAACTTACACTGAAGCGAAATGTGGAGGAATGAATAACGGAAACAAGAAAAAGGCGAGGAAAAAGAAAAGCTCAATAGCTTGAATAAGAAAGTTTTGCAAGGGTCACTTTGCAAAGAAAAACGCCTCAAAGAAACTGGAACATCAGGTGAGGGGCGAAGTAGATTTTTGTTTCAAGTGAAATGTTAGTTTATGGATAATTTGCTCAAAATATTGTTTTTGGTGAATTTCATTTTTCGAAAATAAAGGAATCAGTATTATCCTTATGCAAAAGAGCAAAATATACAGTGTAACTATGTCCTAACTAGTCCGTAGAATTGTTTTATTTATGTTATGAATTACCGTATGTCAAAGATGGATAATTTAGAAGATCAAAATCCGCTTTGATAAGGTAAATTCAATGTATATATTTGGGAGAAGTGTGGCCTTTAGTCTTTCTATCGTTAAAGTTTAACATTAAAATTTGAATAATTCATGCAAGTTGTGTATGTAGTCAAATAAACATTCCAACTGCTTTGTGACAATACAAAGTAGGTATCACCAGTAACATCATTTCAGTTTTTACTTGGGTAGAACGGAGAGCTGTCGAGACCAGTGATGATTTCAGGAGGTGGTCCGGCTGTAATGTTCCCCCAGTACTACACCTACAATCCTCGTTAATGCAAATTTCCAATACTATCATAGTACTACTTATAATCCGTTGATGTATTGATACTGCCTCACTTGTGGAAAATTTGAAGTCACTGAGTATACGATTCTGCACCGATATATTAGGATTACGATTAGTAACTATATTTCAGGGGTTTCGGCATCTATGGACATGTTACATTGTCACGTATGAGGGATTATATCCCTCGGTGATCATACTATCTGGGGAACTGGGGACGACGAAAGAAATTGGGAAAGAAAGAACTGACCTGGGACCATTATGTAAGGAGCCATTCCGTCATTTACCTTTTATGAAAGAGGAAAATCCAGGAAAACCTCACTCAGATGCCTGACTTGAAAAGCTTTTACATTTTTGCGACCGAGTGTACCGACTAAGGATCGAAGACGGGATCGATCTCACTTACTGACTGCGCTGCGCCACGCCACTCCACCGATATATACATGTCCCATTAGTATACCATCCCTGCACTCTACTGAATAAAATGTAAATGTAGAATGAATTGAAACAAACTTCTTTGTTTTTCCCATTCGATCCAAGAAGACTTGCATATGAATTGATAAAAACAAAAGAAACACTTAATACTCGTCTAATTGTACTTCACTATTATGTGGTTATGTGATGTGAAGCTAATTAATATACATGTTTAGAAAGCCAGAAATACTGCTGGAGTTGTTACACTGATTACGCGTTAGAAGTTGAACACTATCCTTCTGACAGAGTGGTAATTTCACATTTTCTTCAGGGCTTTTAATACACGGAGGATGAAATATAATGTTGTAAATGTACTGATAATCTAATTTATGAATAGTTGAAATGTGCGTCCAGAAGGAACTTTGAAGCTCCAGGAGGAAAATGCTTCCCCTTCCCATTAGAGCCACTGCCTGAAATCATAATGGTCTGATCACAACCCTTCATATCATGTCCGTGAAGGAGTTTGAAGTCACACTTAACAAGTGAAGCCAACCAGAACAGTTATAATATCCCATCTCGAGAGTCAGAAGATCCCATTTTGCTTTACAATTTTCCGACGTTACACTAATTACAACATTTATTATTATTATTATTATTATTATTAATAATAATACAGTGGCAAATTATGAATATGAAACTATTCGGTGCTCAATGTCTAGCCTATTGCCTAGTTTGAGAAAAAGTGATTTCTTAATTGTAACAGGTTTCATTTCGGTCAGAAGTACGATGTCTTCAGCACGTCTTGGTGCGATGACCTCATACTGAGCCTAATGATATACCCTACTAATTTAGTTCTTCGTATGTTTTATGTGGACGTTTTGGAAGTTGAGTGTTTATCGTTTAATATTTTCTTTTCGTTCTTTCATTAACTTGTTCATTATTTTATTTTATTATCATCTTGCTTTTAACACCAGACTACATTTTTCTTTTCTTAGCGGTTGATTTTGGATTATCAAAAGCTCCACTAACCACTTCTTCAGTAAATGTTCTCGATTTAAAAAAAACTGTTAAATCATAAGAACGTTAATTTCACCCATTTTAACTGACTCATTATGCCTATATATTGACTCTCAAAAATTATTTTGGCGAGTAGGGATAGAGTGCAAGTAGAAAATTTATATCCTAAATCATAGTGACGGTCAGCATCCATAGTATCCAGACGTAATGAATGACGTCACTGAAACCGGTTAGTGATAAACTTTACTCGTAACTGTTCAAGATGACAGAGAATGGAAGGAAAAGTGGTACGGTCATAAAGCTCCTACGTCGGACTGACGTCCTATAAGCCAGAAGAAATGCATTCCTTTCAAGAACTTGTAGTTTGTGATAAAAAAAAAAAAAAACGTAGTGCCACAATCCAAGCGGGATGGCCATATGTCAGAACTGGGTGTAAGAATACCTTATTCGTATTAAGTATTGTAGTGGGTTGCAATCCTCAGGTGGTACCAACTAGACGTTTTAGTAAATTGAGCCGAGCATACGCTTTGTGAATGATTCCTTGAAGATGTGCCCGCCAAGTTAAGTGATGATCGATGATGATACCAAAATAGGTGATATTCCTGTGCCGTGAAACTCGAGATAGAGTAGATTAGGATTTTTCTGAACTCGAGAACGTTTTCGAGGTGGTATGAAGACTATGGCTTGTGTCTTTGTAGAGTTAATATGAAGGCGTCACTTTTTACACGATCGTAGAAAAGTTTATTGTGTGAGGGGGGCGCGGTGGCTCAGCAGTAGAGCGTTCACCTCCGGTGCTTGGGGTATCTGGTTCGATCCCAGCTTGCACCGTGTGGACTTTGTGTTGGGCAAACACCGTGCTCGTGGGTTTTCTCGGGGTTCTCCCGTTTCCTCCCACTTTCTTCATTCCACCATTTCACTCATTTCTCATTATCACCGTCTCCTTCAGCCTAACCGGCATAACCGTGGGACGTTAAACTTAAAGTTTTCATTTCATTTTTCAAGAGTCTATTGCTAGGGTGAGAGTAGAATTGATTTGTTGAACATACAGTGCAAAGAAAAGCTGTATCATCTGCATGTTGAAAAGTACGAACATTGAAAGGAAGTGTTGGCATCTCAGCGACAAACAGAAGATACAGAAGAAGCGAGAGAGCGGAGCCTTGAGGTACCCCAGAATTAATAATAATCGGATGTGATGAGGCACTATTGATAGTAACATAAGACAGGGGGATAGAAAGAAAATGGAATATGAAGCGGAAATAGGAGAGTGGAAGCCTAAAACGGTGAAGTTTGAACATGAGAGATAGATGCCACACTTTATCAAAAGCCTTTTCTAGGTCAAAAAGAATGAGGCATGAAGGCTGAGCAGTGTTATAATGATTTGTGATGAGATTGAGAGGTCTGAGCAATTGATCATTGATACTGAAATTAGGCCTGAAACCAGCTTGGTGTACAGGTAAGAGATTATGTTGAGAAAGATGGTAAAGAAGTCTAATGACAATATTGTAATTAAGATTTATATAACAAAATATCTTTGTAAGGTAATAATTAGTATAATTTGTATCTTCCTACCAGGAGCGTCAAAGGTTCATCATAAATATCAATTTTTCTGAGACAATAGTTAATATTTTCATTAATACCAGCATATCATGCTTATTTCTTCAATTCCAAAAAGTTTTCTTCAGGTATATAATTATCTTCTTTATTTCATTTCTTATAGGTAACATGCCAAAGATTCCTCCTGCCATCTTTCTTCTATTTACGCAATGATGCTGATTAGTTCGTGGAAATGAATACAACCGATGAACAAAGCTTAATGTCCAATTGAATTACTTTGTACCTGGTGTAAATACAGTTATTGGTTTAATACAAATACCTTTAAAAAGAGCAACTTGCCATATTAATATCGCGTATTGCCATCCTTGGAGTATGCCATTATTACCCGAAAATAATACCTGAGCCATAGAATGAACATCGTGCCCTAAAATGGCGACATAATCAAGAACGTTGATGTCACTGATCATGCAGAGTCAGGGCAGGATCCAGTGAAAACAAGCATATTATCGACCATATGACCATCAAGTTCCCACAATGTTTCACTCCTGGGCGGAGTCATTGTAGATCATTAACTTCTTTGTGCATCAGCTATACATAACTATATTCCGTGGTTTGAAAATTAAGCGAACGTTGACACCTAACTTTATGACATGTTTCCAGTCATCAGCGTTCAATGCTGTATGTTTGTGACGACATTGGCTTCTCGCAAAGTGTCATGCTCTCCTAAGAGCGTTTTTCTTCCCTGTAACCGGCTTCTGTCATGTAGACTCTGATTGCTGACACAGACTCAGGGAGATATGCTGGAGGAGTTCCTGTGTCACTTGCTCCATCGTTCTGTCATGATATTGGACGGGACCTGCTATTAATATTTCTGTTTTTTGACCACTATTTCTTGTACAGACTTCGTTTCTTTGTAGCTAAGAACGAGTATATACTTTGTATATGTATACTCTCTATAATCATTTAACTTGATACGCTATTGCAACTTATAAACCAATAACCAAAAATCACTGAAATGATGTATCATACAAATATCGGCAAGGAAAAATTGTCTGATACAGTGGCGGCGTAAGGGCGGGGCGAGCGGTGCCACCGCCCCGCGCCTCTCTTTGTGTGGGGGCCCCGGACGGTAGATAAAAATAAATTACTAAAGAACTTTGTTAGCATGAGCCGTACAAGTACTGTTAAGGTTTATAAACCACATCTTCCCTAAAAGCAAACTCAGTTAATTGACAATCAATATTACACCAAATAACGGATGAAACAACAGAAATACCTGTCTAATAAAACTAACTAGTACTGGATTTCCGTAAAAGTTAAACAAGCTATAGCTTAGGGCCTCATTCTCCTGGGGACCCCAAAAGAAATTTAAAGAAAAAATCTGAATACAGTAAAAATAAATTATCTTGGGGGCCCCAAAGAAATTAAAAGGAAAAATGTATGTGGATTAAAATATGAATAATGTTACATGCTGAGAGATATGGTCCCGGAAGTTCGTCGTTCGATTCTAGTGGATGCCACTTAGAAAAATTTATTATTCTTTTCCCAAGAATTGAACTGATGTAGCCTCAAGCTTTTTTTAAGCAGTTTGTAAAAACTTGTTTGGTTCATTAAACTAGGTGCAATAGCAGAAGTCCTTCACCCTGCCCCCCCCCCCCACATGTCTACATCATATTCCTTATCCTGACCTTTATTACCTCACTTCCTACTTTTACGCAATACACATCTTTTGAGGGCTTTTGTAAAACAGCCTTTGAATAAAACCACGAATACCAAATTTGTCGGGGAAGTGGACATAAGATTTTGACGGAGCAACTTCGTTGGACGACAGCTCATGGAGCTACCTCGATGCATAAAAGTATATTAATTAGCTGACATATTGAAGGAACTTTAAATAACAAACCATTACATTTTACAGACCAAAGATTCTTATTTTACCAACCCAAATTCTGCTGCATCTTTTCAAATATGCATTTTGTGTATTTCATTTATAGTTACAATAATAGCTGTGTTAAAGGTACATTCTGAATTTAATGTTCATGTATTTTAATGAAAGAATTATATGATTTAATCATTCATGTTTCCAGCTTCTCATAAAGCTGGTGGTAGAGATAACATCCCCAATTTGTTGGGCAACGATTTTCTTACATATTCTAGGTTGCTTTTAGTGCTTTGCCGACACTATTTGCAGTGAAAGCAATAAAATAAAAGTTTCACTCTGTTCAATAATCTTAGAGAAATTTAAAGTAAAAAGCTGATTGTTGATTAAAACATAGTAAAAGGAAAATGGAGGTATATTGTATTGTTTACATTTTAAAATATTATGATGCAAGTAATGGAACTCCGACAGCTAGCCTGCTTCCTAAAGTATCACTGTTTATTTATTTATTTATTTATTTATTTATTTATTTATTTATTTATCAGCTCAAGAGAAGGGCACAAAGAAGGAATCAATGTACATAATGCTTCATTAGGGTACTAGAATTCTGGTGCTAATTAAAAGCTCTTTGCTGCAGTTTTACAAGTCTAATTTTCGGAGAGCGAAATACTTTTGCTTAGCTAGTTTCTACTTTCTTGCTCTTGCTTTTTGTCGTATGAATTTACACTTCAGCTCACAAATTTAGAGTAAAGAAAATGTTCAATAAGAAAACAAGTGTTCAAATATTCAAAAGAAAAAATAATTTACGTAAATTACATGTTATATCGATTCCTTCTTTATTTAGATGAAATTAAATAGGACTGTTTTTTACGGGGAGTAATTTCTGTGGTGTGTTCCACAGTTTCTCGATAAGCTGGGTAAAATATTGCGCAATTCCATCATATGGATAGCATATCACAATCATGACGCATGCCCATTCTTGTGATTATACACTTGCAATATAATAAGTCCAAATAATAATAAAAAAAAAAAAAAACTGAATATCAGTGCGTTGTAATAACCTGACTAGTAAAAAGAACCTAAACTGTATTTCGTGAGGAGTCCATGTTAATGTCTTGATTTTGATCTATAAACAACGCTGGTACGTAAATATAGCGAAACCTGTTTCTTTATTTGTTTATTCTTTCAATTGTGATTATCATTCTAAATAAGCTTGGGAGCGTGAAAGTACAGGTCCTGCAGTTTTATTAAAGTGTGCTTCGAACCATCGGACCAGTGTACTGCGTTCCATCGGACTCCATAGATTTGAACCCACAACCGCATGTTCGAAAGGTGAACTCTCTGACCAGTAGACCAGTCAGCGGTCTAGTAAAGTCTGTGAGGTTACAAGCAACAGCCGAGAAGAATCAAAGGATGAACCTCTGACTGCACAGGCAGCAGTGAAGCACTCTATCAATGAAATTCTAGACGAGATGAGGCAACAAATGTATGACCTGAACGACAAGTTTGAATTCCTATGTTCTATCACCAACTTTATGTTGCAGCCAGGTGATGAGCGAGGAAAGGCTAAAAGCATGTTGCTCTGATTTAGCTTTTATTTTCCCGAATGACCTAGGTGGCGTAGAATTATTTCAGGATTGTAAGGATATAATCCATTCACTAAGGTTTGCTCAGAAAGCTAAAGAAGACCTGATTGTTTCCTACAAGGCATACTGAAATATGTATCTTCAATGGAACTTGAAGCTTACAAAAGTTTGGCAATCCCTCTTCAGATTTTGATAATATTGCCCTATCTCTCGCATCATGTGAAAGGTCTTTCAGCAGAAGGAAGCTGGTAAAATCATACTTGCGCTCCACAATGAACCAAGAAGTACTCACGAATCTGATCATTCTTTCTGTCGAAAATGAAATATCCTCTAATTTGGATTTTGATAATATAGTTGAGATTTTCGCACCTACCAAAGCAAGGACGGTAGCATTTCTGAATGCTGCTGGCTCACAGGCTAATAAAGTAGTGGAACTATCGTCGAAAGTAGTTTCATATTTCAACTTAAGACAAACAAAATACAAAAGTACCAAAAGAATAATAAAAAACCCTCAAGATTTGTCAATTTACTGGTGATGGGTGGTATTGAAAAGTAGGATGGTAAAACCCGTTGTAGAACTCTGTGTTCATATATTTAACCCTTTTGGGATGCTGGCTTTTTGGGCTACTTTTAGACTTTCAGTCAAGCAGCTATCGACCAAATATTTACCGTTCGCCAAATACTCGAAAAGAAGTGGGAATACAATACCCCGGTACATCAACTATTTATTGATTTTAGAAAGGCTTACGACTCGGTTAGGAGAGAAACATTATACAACGTTCTTACAGAGCTTGGAATACCGAGAAAGCTAATTAGATTAACTAAGATATGTTTAAGTGAATCCCAAAGTAAAGTCCGGATAGGAAAAGTTTTGTCCACGAGCTTCCACGTCGAAAATGGCCTGAAACAAGGAGATGCGTTGTCGCCATTATTATTTAACTTTGTGCTGGAATACGCCATAAGTAAAATAAAAGATAGCAACCAGGGCCTAGAGTTGAACGGCATTCACCAGGTTATGGCATATGCTGATGATGTAAATTTAATAGGGGATGATAGGAGAACAGTAGAAATAAATGCAGAGATCTTATTAAGCACTTGCAGGGACATGGGTTTAGAAGTAAATGCAGAGAAAACTAAATACATGGAAGTGCGTCGGGACCGTAATACGGCAAATTGTGGAGGCGTTAAAATATTAAATAATACTTTTGATAAAGTGGATACTTTCAAATATTTAGGATCAATATTAACAGACGAAAATCATATTCACGAAGAAATTAAATGTCGACTAAAAGCAGAGAATTCGTGTTACTATTCGGTTCAAAATCTCTTGTCGCGAATTCTGTCGAGGAATTTGAAGCTTAAAATATATAAAACGATAATCATGCCTGTTGTTCTGTATGGTTGCGAAACATGGTCGCTTACTCTGAGGGAAGAACATAGACTGAAAGTATTTGAGAACAGGATCCTGAGAAGAATATTCGGACCCAAGAGGAACGAGAATGGGGAATGGCGGAAGCTTCATAACGAGGAACTACATAGTTTATACGGTTTACCCAACATTGTTAGGGCCGTCAAGTCTAGGAGGCTTAGGTGGGCAGGTCATGTAGCTAGAATGGAAGAAAGTAGAAACGCTTTTAAAGTCTTAACTGGTAGACCCATAGGAAAACGACCATTAGGAAGACCTAGGCGCAGATGGGAGAATAATATTAAGATGGATCTCGCAGAGATAGGAATACAAAGTAGAAACTGGATCCAATTAGCTAAGGATAGAAGTCAGTGGAGAGCTTTTGTGAACGCGGCACTGAACCTCCGGGTTCCATAGGCCATAGAGTTAGTTAGTTAGTTTTTTTAGTCAAGCAGCTACTGCATGGTCAATATTTATCCTAGGATCATGGTTCATTCCTCATTCTCTTCAGAATAGAGCTGGCTTTCAAATGATACCACTTGCATGCTCATACCGTATACCAGAAGCGGGAAAAAAATGTCAAAGTGAAAATTTCGGAGGGAAATTTTTTCTCGAACTTGCCCCCCCCCTGGACCCCCCCTTGTGTGAACGTAACCATCTAAAAAAATCGAATAATTAGTACTTGGTATACTGAATGTGTGTGCCAAATTTCAAGTTTCTATCTTGAATAGTAAGGGCGGGAGAAATTTTATCAAGAATTCCCACAATGCCCCAAATTACCACAAAACACTTTGATCTCAGGGAAAAAAATCCTGAGACATCCCTAATTACCCTAGGGTCATGTGTCACCATATTCTCTTCTGAATAGAACTGCCTTTCAGGCGGTACCATTCACATGTCTCCATCATGTATCTAAGGCGGGAAATTGCAGAAAAAAGGGATTTTTTGGTCTAAATTTCCCTTTTTTCAACTTTTAGCCCCTCTGGACCCCCCTGTTTTTACGCAGAAATCTAAAAAAATCTGTTAAATACTACTCGGTGGACTGAATGTTTGTGCACAATTTCAATCTTCTAGGTGCAAAAGTAAGCCCGCCAAAAAAAAAAAAAAAAAATCAGAAAATACACCATGTTTCTCTATACAGAAGTATATTTTGAAAAAAAATCACTGAGACGTCCCTAATTATCCTAGGATAATGATTCGACCGTCATTCTCTTCAGAATGGAACTGCCTTTCAGATGGTACCATTCGCGTGTCCCCATCATGTATGTGAGGCGGGAAAATCCTGAAAAACGGGATTTTGGGGATAAAAATATCCCTTTTTTCACCCCTTCGCCCCTCTGGTCCCCCCCTGTTTCAACTCACAAATCTAAAAAAAAAATCTGGTAAATACTACTCGGTGGACTGAATGTTTGTGCAAAATTTCAATCTTCTACGTAGAAAAATAAGCCCGCCAAAAAATATTGAACATAGGCTTAGTAAATGAGAAAATAAACTTTTGACTTATGACGTCATCACCTCCTATGTCTGGACGCAGGAAGGTCTGAAACCATACGTAATGTCTTCTACAATGCCTCTGAACTTGAAAAAAAAAACCGGAGTAAAAAGCTCAAATAGAAGAGAAATAACGCAATGTACCATGAAAAACGCATATGGTACAAATTGTACCATAAGATCTCCAAAGGGTTTCTACGATATATTTCCAATTATTCAATATATTCAGGATTTTTTGTTATATTCTAATACTAAGTGTGTTAGTAAGTTTTAATGGAAAGAGTCATACGTGACAGAATATGGACATGACTATATTATTAAATACAAAAAGATAATAATAATAATAATAATAATAATAATAATAATAATAATAATAATAATAATAATAATAATAATAAAAGCAAATGTGAAATCTGGAAACAATAGTACAAAAGACAACTAGGAGAGAAACATTCTATTGCTTAACTATTCATTGATATTTGGCCACCCCTGGAAATTTCAAATGGCTCAACAATGTTTTGCCGGGATTTTAGTTGCAAAATTTATTGATTTCGAATCGATCTATAAACTGTTTGCAGCCACTACCCAAATTACAATATCTAGTGTAGTCATCACTGTTTGAGATACTAAAGCAGAATAGGAGATGTTACTTTTATGGGAAATATAAACATTGTGTACACAGCTTAAAGTTTGAAGTATTTAGGAAAATTTTTCTTTGGAAGTAGGCTTGTCATATTTCCCTACTGTATTTCATATTGATCGCACGTTGGAAACTAAACAAATAAAAGGGCTTGCAACCAATTTCTAAACATTAACGCAATACGCAAAGTTAATTTGGCAATTTCAAATGTGTATAAGTTAACTATTTTAACAGTAGACATAGTTACCAGATCACTTTGATTAGCAGCTACTTCGTAGAATTCAGCAAATGAAATTTGGGGTTAAAGAAAACGAATGACTAATGAAATGCTTAATAACATTAAAAATAGTAGAATAATAAACCTGAGGAAAATTGGGAAACCCGAGGAAATTCACGAGCGTAATACCCACCACAAACTCGCGTGACCAGATATCGAACAAGGGACTCCTTGAGTCTGAAGTAAACGCTATAACACTAAGCCTCCATGCTCTGTTTATTATATTCATGTTCTTTGTTCTTTCTCACGTATCGATTTCAGGATTCGAGTGGATACAAAATATATATTAAGCAGAGATTGAAATGTCGCGTGTTTTCCATGAAGGCAACATACTGGTTTGAACGGTTTAAAAAGTTGAACTGGTGGTACTAATAAGCAAATACAGAACGAACGTGCCTCCTGTACAATATTTATATAGGAATGAAAAATATTGTGGTCATGCTATGAATCATGAACGAATAACATTGTTCGAGAACTATGAGAAAGGTATCTCTGCCATAACATTAATAAACTATTTCTTAGAAATCTAGACAAGAATAATGCTTACACCACTATTCACAAACATTCTGTTTACAATGAAATGAAAAGAATTGCATTTCGAAAAATTATTTTAATGCATTACTTAACATTTATTCTTACCTGTGGGAATATTCCAAGTAACGTATCATCATGAGTCGTTAATGACAAATAATGTTCAAGTACATATTTGATTTTATGTTGTAGAATTGCAGATGATCCTATAAAATGAAAAAAAGATGAAATGATATCTTTAAGTTTTATGTCCGAGGATTATGCCGGTTAGGCTAGAGGAGACAGTAATGATGAGAGATGAGTGAAATGAAGAAAATGGGAGAACCCCGAGAAAACCCACCACAAAGTCCACACGGCGACAGCTAGGATCGAACCAGGGACCCCAAGCATCGGAGTTGAACGCTCTACCAGTGAGCCACGCGCGCTCCCATTCCTATAGTATGATACTTGTTGATACACACTTGAGCATTGATACACAATTATATTAATGTTCAGTTTGGTGCGGTGTCTTCAGCCTACTACAGTCTAAATTTGCAATGTAACGACTTACAGATTCCAAGTAGTTTTGTTGCCAACTAATGCTTCTAACGATTTCAATATAAAAAATAAAAAAAGTGAGGAAGTCGGCAGTCTATGTATAAGGTACACAACGCTAGTCATATGATAGTGGAAAAAATTAGAACTAGTACGCTTGGCTGTGAGTTGTCTGTAGCCGTATGTTCATAATTACGACTACAGTAGAGAAGGAACAGTCAATTTCTGAATATTTAGTATCTGATATTGAGTCTCCCTTTTAGTCTTCTGCAGGTTATACGAAGTTCAAAGTAAAAACTTGGAAATGCTTTCAAATTCATGAATATGGTGATATTTATCAGATATCGACGAAAGTTTTCCTGTAATTTTTTCAATGTGAGACTAGCTGAGAAACGTTCGACAGGCAAGAATCTGCATATTATTATGAGAAGTTGAATTTTCTATATTAGTTTATGATACTACAATCGGGTTCTTATTATATCGATAGTAGTGTTATATAGCATTTTCTACCAGTATCTCAAGAATTATTCCTTATTCCGTGAGTGGATCGAAAATATCTATGAAGTTATATTGTGAAGTTTATTATTGGATGTTTTCATAATTACTGTGAGTACGGCCATAGTGAGTATATTAGTGAAATTAAGTATGTATTGAGTTTATATAAATGAATGGTGTTCTGGTGTTTTCAAGTTGTTTCGAAGGTGCCTTCATAGTATGTTTTGAAATGTAACCACACACACGCTCAAGGTGTCTCACCTAACTTAGCGACTTGAAATATTTCCGAAATAACAAAAAATATAGTTATGTAAGAAGGTATACATATCAGGGGCCCATACAATTCTGTAAACAAGTGCCTCAGGGGCCAACTTGAAAATGTCAAACGAAAATCTCCTATTTTTATTGCAGATTCTGATTTTCAGATCAAAACTAAGCTACATTTACTTGAAGCACTTTAGAAAATCGTCCTTACAGTCCACTAACGTTGCGAAAAATATTTACGAAAGACAAAATGTTTGACAAATCTATTTACGCAAGAATTTAGCCATGCAAAGCGCCTATAAAATTCTGTAAACAGTAAGTGCCTCAGGGTGTAATCAAAGGTGTGAATCAGTTTTCTTACAAAACATAAATTTACTTATAACTCATAGGTATGGATTGTATGAGGTTACTTTTCAGTTTGTTTAGTTGGAGTAGCTTGGAAACTGTGGAGCAGAAAATGAAATTAATTTCCACGAATAACTAATCGGATGAGGCCTCTGTAAAGGGAAATTAGGGATATCGTAGTTTTCATAAAATAACACTCTGAATTGGCAACATTGCTGATCTTTTAGTGCATCAAAAGACCATTTATTTTTAGGTGGCATGAGGTCCTCTTTATTTCTTTCTTAATTTAAGAGTATTAAATTGAGGATAAAGTTCTGTTAAGGACTTGTCTACATTATGCAATTCTTGAAAACAACTAAAAAGAGACGTTGAAATTATCATAGTAAAACTTTGACTTACATACACCCGGCGACACTGCTACTATCACGAAACGAGTTATCCGCTCTACGGCGATGTTGGAAGTGCCCCTGTTTTGATTTGAACACTGGTTCACACCTTTCACCATGTTGGCAGCAACTTTGCGAAGAGTACAAGTGTTAATGTTCTGAGTTACATCTTAATAATAAGGTATCATCTGTTCAAATTAAAAATAGTAAAAATATCTAATAAATTACAGTTTCAACTTTGAGTGCTACACAAATAAAACGGTAACAGACAGCGATGAGTAGTTTACTGGACCATATTCATCCGCACATTTCTACTAAAAGTGGAAATCGTAAAAATTACTACTACTTCCAGTTTCAATCATGATATCCATAAAGCAAAAGTACATTACCTCCATGATAAAAGATAATCTTTTCTGCTGTAACTATCTATCTTAAGTACTGATTCCTATTAAATACGTAGAAACTAAAGGAAACTAAAGAAACGTTTCCGCAGTAAACTTTGGAAACAACACTGAGATAAATAATGACTATTACTTACACTAAAGGACTATTTAGTCATATGGACGTCTTATAACAAAGAAAACATTAATTTATGGCGTAATGTGCGACTAGATCCACATTAGTTTCCTACGGGGATGAAACCCGAGTTTTGGGGGTCGAACGCTAGAACCCTAAACCCAAGGAAAGTGACAAAGGGGGCCTTTTGAATCATATCCGTGTAAACAAGGTTGTATTCAGGTATATACGGATCTTCCTTTGTCCTTCCTGAGCACACGCTCTACTCTCTGAGGAATTATGAAGTTAATTCTTTTATATATTCTATCTATGAACTGATATTGCATTAAACAAAGAATTTTTGGTATTTGTAAATGCATGTGAACTTATATTTTAATGACTTCGTTCAGAAATAAATGGAATTAAACGCTTTGTTATATGCATTTTGCAGAAGTATTAGTCTTAAACCTAACGTTATTAGTAGATTTTTCCTTCCGGTTCCTCTCTTCGATACTTTAAAAATAACGTGCACAATATTAGTTTCATTACCTTTGTTTGCACTAAAGGCCATGAGTCAGCAGTACTGATACTACTTACTTAATGTGAAATCCGAACAATGTGAGTCCAACTGGAACCTCGGTCATCAAAGGAGTGCGTATTTGCCTCTTGAGTAGCTGAGATGGCTTGACTTAGGTGATTATTATTATTAATAATCAATTATTCCTTGTTTATTGAAGCTAAACAATCTTTCCATTACGGAGGTTATGTAAGACCTGGATCTACTGTTTAAGGTGGAATCCAAACGTACAAAATGTGATCAAATTTTAAAAGCTCTGCCATGGGAAATCAACCCTGGAACCACATGCAGCAAAAGATAAACACGCTAGTCGCTGCATCAACGGAGTAAGTTAATAATTGTAATAATCAAAATTCCGAAAAATGAAAATGATTATTTTAGTTTAATGTCATATTTTATGATCTTCAGGCTTAAGGAGACAGATGATAATGTGAATAATTATGGGAATACATTTTTAGTGCACTGCCACTGCAATTCGAACTCGGGACCACTACACAAAGGCAGCACACACTAACCACTAGACAGAGAGGATGCTTAATAGCAATGTAGTATCCTTGTATTACTATAAATTTGTTTTGTGATACAAGTGTGGCTGCTACATAACATTTAGATTTTTGTATCTTCACGTTTACAAGAAAAATATATGAATGTAGTTTCTTTTATTGTATGTATATGTCATGCTTCCATATCTTAAGAGTCTTCATCCCGGCGAAATTAAAATACCGCTAATGTTACAGTAATTATGTAATATCTTCAAATAGATAAAAGATAATTGAAATATGGAACAAGAGCGCCCTAGACAATATTATTTTGCGTGAGGTATCGTTATCACAAGCCATCTAGCGGCTTTCCGTTTTCAGCTGTTTAGAAATGCGAAAATAAATGCCGATTTTCAATATGGCTCGAAATCGAAAAGAGATAAGTGAGTTGTGATAACGGTTTCTAATGTAAAATGATATTGTCTATGGCGCTCTTGTTCCACATTTCGATTATCTTTTATCTATTTGAAGATATCACATAATTGCTGTAAAATTAGCGGTATTTGAATTTCGCCGGGATGAAGACTCTTAAACTAAAGTATTTCACAATCTCTTAAAGTTTCTCGATTATCATCTTTAGTAGAAGAACATTATTTTATTTTATTATATTTCCCACTTATAAGTTTCATATAATAGATTTTCAGCGTAAGACAAAATTTTAAAACAGTAGCTTAATTAAGCAAATATAATATAAAGCTTAACTTTATGAAATAACATTATTATTAAACACGTTTCTTCTTATGCTTCGCAGACATGCTTTTTTGATTTAGCCTTCTTCTCGTTCGATAGTTAGTATCTGCCATGCACGTGATCCAACTACTTTGTGGGTGTTCAATGAGATTGATCGTGGGAGTACCACGCTACACTATCTAGCTCAGAGGAAACTGCTAAAAAGTGATGAAGCCTTCTTTAAATCCTGACCAAAATTGATAGTGGAGCATGAAGTAATTTTTGACTTGCTCTGGCTCATTAATAGACAGACAGACAGAATACATATAAATATAGAGATTTTAGTAACCAATTTCCTTAAATATTAACATAAAATATAAAAGAATTTAATATAAAATCATTTGCACTTGGTGAAACATAGAGAGAAGAAATTTAAGCATTTATAAAGCTTCAAACTTTCATTTTGCTGCTTTAGAAGTCACTTGCCTTGTAGGATGTCTTTCAATAGTGATTACAGTTGTGATACATATCATGCTAGGGTGTCAAGAATGTGATGAAATGATTGCTGATATTCCATACTTGTGCAAAGGAACCACAGTTGAACGGACAAAATATGTTAGTTAGTTTCTGAACAAACTTGTGTCAAACATCAAAGGATCAAAATAGAGCTTTACCATGGATAACCATTAAGCAAGCGCGTCAATTTCGGGGTCGAGGCAGTTCATTTGATGGAGCTAGCTCATTCTCTCCGGCACCGATACGGGAGTCGTTCAAAGGTGCCAGTTCCTTTTTGAACGGTTATAAGTTGTCGTTCAAAAAGGAGCCTGTTCTTTTTTTTTTTTGAATGGTTGGGAGTCGTCGTTCAAAGGTGCCAGCTCTTTGTTAACTGGTGTTGTGTCATTCAAAAGGTAACGACTACGTTCACTGAGTACCCTGTATGCATTCTTACTGGCTTCTGGCTATAGCGGTGTCGGTAGGCGTGTGCGGTAGTTTGGTGCATTCTTATTGGCTGTTTCGGAGCGGAGTCGTCGTTACTTTGAACTGCTGGAATTGTGTATGGTGCTCTCATTACTCAACTGTTGGTGTCGTCT
Organism: Thermobia domestica; assembly: GCF_964235325.1. NCBI lineage: Eukaryota > Metazoa > Arthropoda > Insecta > Zygentoma > Lepismatidae > Thermobia > Thermobia domestica. The sequence continues at coordinate 362,060,401 of NC_137455.1, forward strand.
GCGGAGCTGTCGTTCCTTTGAACGGACAGTTCCAAATGTATGAACTAGTTCCATACTAGTTCACATGAAGGTGTCGTTCAAAAGAGTCAGTTCGTTCATAAACGACCCATCACTAGTAAGGTTAGCAGTGCGTGGGGAATATCATACCCCATATGTTTTTTTTTAATGTAGATTAGGAATTACACGCAGAATCATTTTTAAACTATCAATACAGTCATAATGTATCATACATAAACTATAATGATTAATACTATAGTCAGGATTGCCAATTAAATGAAATTGATCTACCTTTATATATTATGATAATTTTTTCTGATGCAGTACGATTTTAATATTATTTAGTTGCACATTACTGTTATAATACATAACACATTATTTAATAATTAGTTTCTAATGATATTAATAAACCAAACTATATTGAATTGTACGTAACGTTCGAATCAGTGACATTTTCGTGTAATGTCATTATGATTCCAATTCGTATCCACTTGAAATAAACAAAGAATATTTTCCACTCAGACGCGTATGAAACACATTCCACTGCATCAGTTTACTTGTTAAAGAACAATGGACAAATACCTCAAATAGCAGTTGAAATCCTAAAGAAACGATGCTGTAAAGACTAACAGTGGGATACGTTATACCCCAACGTGTCTGCTTAAGGGTTAACTGATTTATTAGTGTGTGTTCACCCTTCAAATGGAACAACTGAATGAATAAAATGTAACAGTTATGAGCAACAAGTAAGAAAAAAAATGAAATACTTCTTATTAAGTTACTTCAAATTAAAAATGATAGTAGAGAAAATATTAATTCAATGTTCGTATATTTTATTACGCAATATTCATTATATCTCGTTATATACGTTTCTTAGGTGTTAATATTGGACATCTACTGTAAATAAATTCGTGCTCAGAGGTCAATTTGGGAGGATACAAAATTAAATCCCGGTAAACTATGAAGGTTTATTTTTAAACAATATTTATTTTCCATAATGGTTTATTTATTTTATAGAAGAAATGTAGCAACACTTCTACTCGTAATGTTTTAGATATCACAAAGTGCTTCTGACAACATTCGCGGTATCTATTCTGAGGAAAAAATGGTACCAAATTACCAATTTACCATATTATTCTGCATAGGATATCAAGAATTAAAATGTTGGAAAAGAGTGTTCAACCTCCCAAAACTGAAAGTGTTTTGATAATTATTTAGAGCCGATTAAACTCGTAATTAGAGAATATGAAATTAAAATCATTATTTTATTTTATGTTTCTTTTCACATCCGTGCGATATATTAAACGATGACTAAAGTGTTTATGCCATTGTGTGAAATTAATAGCTATCGCATTGAGTGAAATTTTTTTAAATATAATAAGTACACAATACTCTGTTAAGATTCAAAAAGATTTATCGCAGTAAAAACAATGACATTAGTGCTGTATCGCCGGACCAATTTAGACATCTGAAAAAGTACGAAAATGTACTGTATTGGATTATGTTTGGTTGGATTACATTAAGTTACGTTAGATTAAGATATTAGGAGTGCAGTTTTACTATATGCATCCATAGTATAAGTAGTCGTAGGAGTAGTAGTACTAGTAGTAGTAGTAGAAGGAGTAGGAGTAGGAGTAGTAGGAGTAGAAGTAGGAGTAGGAACGGATAGTAGTAGTAGGAACGAATTAAAAACCCCACTGGAGTTGGTTGGGTTGTGTTCTCTACATCAAATGGACAAATTAAAGACTTGCCCAAATTTTTCTGTACATTTTACATTCTATGGATTCGTATAGTAAAACAAGTGTACCTCTCCGTGAAATAGCCTATCCGTCTCCACGTACTGTGCCACTTACATCAGAAATAACCAACAAATACAACCACTTTCTTAACTTTTACTATTCTTCTTAACTGACTTTCACTCATTCTTTCTCACAAATTTAAATAATTCTCCAATTGAGACAGTAAATTTCCTAAAATTCGTCCGGATGTATAACACCTAACCTAAAACTTATGAATCGTTATTTAATAACATATTGCGACTAACTAATGAAGCGATCGTTTTTGCTACCCTTTCTCGCAAATCATAATTTATATTTATTCTTTAATCTTATTCTTAAACTACCTAGTGATCCCAGACGTCCTGTATATAGCCTACAGGGTTATCTTCTATCAGATGCGCACCCAGAAATTTTTGCTGGGGGTGTCCAACTTTGGAGGATCCAATAAACCAAAATACTATAGTTATGTAGTAACAAACGAGTGCTATTCTACAGCCGAAAAAAGTCGATTTGCAGTTTTACGTACGGACACCTATATTCTCAAGAAAAATGATAAAACTAGATTCTTTTTATGAGAAAAGAAACAGGACAGAAGATGAGTAAGGTCAAATCCTCATTTGAAATCAATCGTGTCTCTTGTTAAATAAATATAGCTTTCTTTAAATAGTGTAAATACGTATGTCGAGTTACGAGGTTTTAAAGTGGTCTACTATTTTACTTTTTGACCAGAAGTAAAGTAAGTCTCTGACCACAGCATGTAACTTAGTCAAAGTGGGGGTAAAAGATATTCCCACAAACACTAACCCTATGGGAAATGTACTAACAAAGTACCTACACAATTGGCATTAAATAACAGAGAAATTATATATAACTATAAAATAAATAAGCTGAATTAGAAGCATTAACTTCCTATTAAGTATATTGCTAAATAGGTTAATCGAATTGTCTAATGAAATAAAAAATTATGATAGCCGGATTTTACACTGCTATACATTTCTATGGGGCTACTTAAAGCAAGAGATATACAAGAACAATTCTCGTACTATACAAGACCTGGAAACGAACTTTCGCAGAAAAACAAGGGTAATGAAACTAATAATGTACAAGTTATTTTTAAAGTATCGAAGAGAGGAACCGCAAGGAAAAATCTAACAACTTTAGGTTTAAGACTAACACTTTTGCAAAATACATATAACAAAGCATTTAATTCCATTTATTTCTGAATGAAGTTATTAAAATATAAGTCCACAAGTATTTACAAATTCCAAAAATTCTTTGTTTAATGGAATATCAGTTTATAAATAGAATATATAAAATAATTAAATTCATAATTCCTCAGAGAGTAGAGCATGTGCTCAGGAAGGACAAAGGCGGATCTTTATATACCTGAATACAACCTTGCTTACACCTATATATGATTCAACAGGCCCCCTTTGTCACTTATCTTGTGGTTTAAGGTTCGAGCGTTCGACGCACAAAACTCGGGTTTGATCCCCATAGGAAACAAATGTGGTTCGAGTTCCACATTACGCCATAAATTAATGTTTTCCATTATTATAGCACGCCCACATGACTAAATAGTCCTTTAATGTAAGTAATAGTCTTTATTTATCTCAGTGTTGTTCCCAAAGTTTACTGCGGAAACGTTTCTTTAGTTTCCTTTAGTTTCCACGTATTTAATAGGAATCAGTACTTAAGATAGATAGTTACAGCAGAAAAGATTTTATTTTATCATGGAGGTAATGTACTTTTGCTTTATGGGTATCATGATTGAAACTGGAAGTAGAAGTAATTTTTACGATTTCCGGTTTTAGTAGAAATATGCGTGAGAATGTGCTCCAGCAAACTGCTCGTCGCGGTGTTACCGTTTTATTTCTATAGCAATCAAAGTTGAAACGAAATTATTAGATATTTTTACCACTCTCAATTTGGACAGATGATACCTTATTATTAATAATGAGACTTTGTGATGAACTTATTCCTGGGATGCTGCTTACTGAATTAATTATGAGAAATTGCTTCTCGATATTTGAGCGCCTCGGACAATCATAATGGTAAACACCACTTTCGGTACAAATGCGTTATTAGGTGGAATGGGTAGGTAACAAACTATATAAAAGTGTTTTGGTATTTAATTTCGGAAATGTGCGTGTAGATGGCAGGGTAGCATGTTTGGTATATCTCATTGCATTGAATCACATAGGCATGTCAAAGCCTTTCTTTCTACTTCACTAGAAACTTAGAAAATATGATGCATCATTATGTTTATCAAAGAAACTCATTTGTTATGAATTTTCTCCAATACCTGTCCACAGACTGATTGAGAATCACACCTGTTCTATAAGACTTCCAATACTTCCGCATAGCATGGTTTGTTCGTCTGAATTCTTCGTTTCCTTTAGGTCTTAGGTTTTGCCAAATTTGTATACATTATTCTCTAGATTAATCAGGATATCCAAAAAGTGATTAACAGCTTCACTAGTTGGTGCTCCAAGTGGACTGTTGATACCTAGGTATATACACAACCAAAACTAAAGCTATCACTTTCATACTACGCCTCAGAGTATACCGAAACTCGTCGTTGCTTTCTGTTCACGTCCACGATATTTGTATAGTTTTTCTCTTATCTTGGTATCATTTATAACTCGCGTCTTCGATGGAAACCATATCTCTAGAATGTCAGTGCCAAAGCCTACCAACGTTTAAATCGCCTGCGGCGCCTCACCGGTACTACCTGGGTCATCCAACAAAACATAGTTCTTACTAGGTGCAAGGCCTTCATGAGTCCAGTCCTTACGTATGTTTTGTCAGCCTGGCTTTTTTTCCCTATCGCTTACGTTTTACGAAAAAAATGTAAGCAGCCACGAACGTCATACATTCCGAACAGGATACCGCATTAAGCTCCTAAGTCCGATCCGAGCTCTTTATTATATTATCACTTTCCGTAATATCACTGAACATATTAATTCCCTAAGGCAGAAATTTATCACTGTCTGATATATTTCTCAATATCCCTTACTCATGGGTACACTATGTGCTATCTCACGAACTCCATCCTGTCCATCTCGCTGTTAGAAAACTATCAACTTCATCTACATTCACTTCACATCTTTCCATCCTTCACTGCACAGTTAAACCTATTGTTTCTCATAGAGCTCCTTACGCACTCATCAGCCTAGAGCTGCTCCTAGGCAGAAGATACGTTCTTTTGTTTTACTAATTGATTCTGTGTTGTCTCGCGTATTGCACATCGCTCCATCCCTCAACTTCATTCTACTCTCATTCAATATAGTAGTCTAAAAATTAAAGATTACTCAATTTAATGAACAATCATACATAAGTATTGACGTTTCCATCTTTAATGGCGTTTTTTCTTTTGCTTCATGTTAAATTTTTTATTCATTTTTTCTCACGTCTTCCCTTATTATTTCTCTTAAATATATCTTTTTGTACGTTACTAGACGTTCTCTATATCATTCTTTATTTTTTCTCATGTCTTCCCTTATTATCTCTCTTAAATATATCTTTTTGTACGTTACTAGAAGTTCTCAATATCATTATTTATTTTTTCTCATGTCTTCCTTTATTATCTCTCTTAAATATATCTTTTTGTACGTTACTAGAAGTTCTCTATATCATTATTTATTTTTTCTTACTAGAAGTTCTTTATATTATTATATCCAAGTGAAAACTCAATCTGCTATTAATTTTTGAATATGGGCGAAATGAGAATAATGTCCTTTTTCCGACAATAAATAATCAATAAATACGCCTCTTAGCCCAGCCACTTATTACTCTCTCATCAGACTATTCCTTCCCTTCTCACACCTAAGGGAGGATGTAGTTCTCTAAAAGATGCTACTTTCTGACTAGCAAAGGAAAAATGTTCACCTAAAAATAAAGTATACAAATCTGTAAAACTAATCAACAAATTTATTTGAGGTTTCTTTAATTGATATAATGACAGCCCTACTCGCCTAATCTAGTTTACTTCCTAGTGTGAAAAAGCGATAAAATTTGCAAATTAGCTTCATCGAGATAATTACTTTTACGATGCTTTCTAGTTATTAGTTTAATGTTTCTTAAACATATGTGTGTAAAATATTTAACATTATAAAGCAAATTATACCATCAAAGCAATTAACGATATTTCTGTTAAATTAATTATGTTTAGCTGCATGGTTACTTAATCATATTCAACGGTCATGTAACCAGTCTTTCTATCAGAAAAAGTATTCGGGGGGCACTGCTGGTACTATTTTATTTATTATTATATTATAGATGTATTATTTTGGTCTCGTCCGGGGGAGCACTATCAGAGCTCAAGGGGGCAGTGCCCCCCAAAAAACATGTCTGAAAGAAACACTGCATGTAACCATATGTAATCCACTAGAAAGTTTACGTAATAATGATATCTACTGGATTCTTAATTAATAATGCAAGATAAGCAGGATAGCCAATCAGAAAGGTAGCGGATCACAAAATGTAAGTACTCGGTGGGAGCGTAGGAAAATGATTTACGAGTACACAAGTTGAAATGCAGTATAACAAAGATACGGAAGAGAAATTTTTAGCATAAAGCGGAACATGCAAACATAAACTGAATTAAAATTGCAAGATCAGGAAGGCGATGAGACAGGTCAGGTTGTAGGTCAAACATAAGCTGTCAAAATGGCTACAACACGGAGAAGCAACAGGAGGATAAACTCTTGATTGTTCTTCTGGGATATAGCATGTCGCGGGTGTTAGACTTACTTCCAGAGGTGTTCTGGACCAATCCACTAGACGCCTTCAATCGATGAGAGTTCGGGGCACCGCGCAAGGAAGTAGAGGTATATGGGGTCCTAATGCCATTATGTGAGGACTACCCCGGCATTTGCTTGCTGTGAGTGAGGAAAATCCAGGAAAATAATTTCAGAATGGTTGTTTTTATAGTTTTGTGGCGTAGTGTACCCATGGAAATCGAACACAGGATGGCTCGCACCAACTGGGAGTGTTAGCTATGCGGTGTACCTCCATCACTATATACGTGTTCCATTAGTATACCATCCCTACATACTAAAGATTAAAGTTTCCATAAAAAATAAATTGATCCCACTCCCTGCAGGCCAGTGATTTAGATCGGAAAAAGTATTTACCGGAGCTCAACTTTAGCAATCTCCATTCAAATTTAGCAATCTCCATACAGATTCATCCTAGGTTTCAACATTGTGTGAAAAATGCTTTTCGAACGGTGTTCAGGCTTAACTAAAACGCTGTTACAACCTCTCGCAATGCGACGTCCAGGGGAAGATGTGGCTTACATTTGGAAAGATACTTGATAATGAAGTATTACGTTCTTCCTTTGCATAAAATTATATATAATGGTATAAACTATTGATTTTAAGACATAGGAAACCTCAGCAGTAAAACCAGTGAGTTAATTTTTATTTGATTGATTTGTCTATTTGATCCAAAGGGCGTTGGATATTTAAATGATGAAGACAGAGGAAATACTTAATACTCATGCAATTGTGGTGCACTATTATGTGGTTAAATGAGTGAGAAAGTAATTAAGATATACTGAACGATAATCAAGAGAGCCAGAACTAATGCATGGTTGGTACACTGACCACGCATCCAATGATTCATCGTTATCTGTCTGAGGGAGTGGTAATTTCATATTTCCCTCGGGACGTTCAGCATACTGGAATGAAATATAATGTTTCGAATGTACTGACATCGACATTGTTAATGAATGGAAATATGATTCCGGAAGAAATTTTGTAACTACAGGGGGAAAATAACCCCCTGTCTCATTACGGCTACGGCCTGAAGTCCTCACTCCTCACTTACCACAACCCTTCATGTGCTGTACGTCAAAGAGTTTAAAGTAATACTTCACACGGCATCTCAGCTGATATTACCAAAATATGGAATTTTTCCTTAAAGGTACACATTTATTTTAACCTTTTACTCGATTGTTACTTTAGGATATGTGAAAGACACATTTGTAAATGGTGGCTTGGTAAATAACACCAAGTTGTTTTATTGATAGGTTCGTTGCTGTATTAAATGAAAGACAAACTTGTAGTTCACTATTAAATTAGTTGAAGTGCCTTTCTTTAAATGGTTGAGCATGCATTGATCTTTTCTGTTCAGGTGTATTCCTTCCTTCAACCTACTTGTAATAAAACACTATTTTGTAAAATAATTTATTTAGTTTGTATCATTAGTGGCTAGGATAATACATAAAATAAGAAAATTTTATATTCATTTTTTTTTCATAATTCAATTTAAGTTGAGCACTAAGACTCTTGAACGCCCTAATTAAATTTAAATCATCCTGAAAACAGCAATCAAAAAACGGTGATTGATTGTAATTGGAGTACGTCCTTTGTGAATAAAAATGCGGCATTGCATAGAGAAAAATCCGTACAGCGGTATATTGTACAAATATACGGTATCCTCTTGCTTACTACAGAAATCAGTACGGAGCATACTTTATCCGTATGGTACATAGGCACTGCCCTTAGATGTTACATCATGCCGTTGCAGGATGCCTGACATCTAACAGTTTTCCGTATACGAATATCACATGCATATACTTACGCTACATTCCTCAGTTATATGTTATATACGTCCATTTGTATATGAGATCCTGACCGCCTAAATTGTTTCATACCGAAAGCACGTATAGATGGAACACTTATACAGAAAGTATTATAAAACATGCGTTTTCAGTTATACGTCTGCTGTACGTTAAGTTCAAAAACTAGAGGAATTACGCAAGTAACCTACCTTTTTTACGTACGCCACCTACATTTTTTCTCAGTGTGTATGAATCCCATTTAAATAGAAGGCAAAGGAACCAGTTTCACTGTTCTAGTACGGATAGACTATATGTAGCAAAATAGCTCGAAGCACAACCTTAAGGGGGGGTTGATGACGTTGTTGGTGGTAGTAAACGAAATGAATTCTTTAAGTTTTACGTCCCACAGTTATGCCGGTTAGGCTAAAGGAGACCGTGATAATAAGAAATGATTGAAATGGTGGAGTGAAGAAAGTGGGAGAACCCGAAAAAACGCAAGAGCACGGTGTTTGTCCACCACAAAGTCTACACGGTATGAGCTGGGATCGAACCAGGTCCCCATACACTGGAGGTGAACGCTCTATCACTGAGCCACCACGTCATATGAAAGATTTCCTTGAGATATTTAGGAATTTATGTGAGTTATAGTGGCTGCTGTTATTGTGGCAATAAATGTAGCTGTTGGAATAGGCCTGTCATTCAATTACAGTGCGGAGCTTCCTTGTGGCTAAGCGGTTAGCGTGCGCGCCTTTGGCGTCGAAGACCCAGGTTCGATTCCCGGCAGGAGCTCATGTGGTTCGGATTCCACGTTAATCACTAGGTCCACGTCTCATATATCGTCTCAGTTTAAAGGGACCCTAAACTAAAATCAACTCAACTCAACTCAATTACAGTTCGTGATTTATGCTCATTCATGCCTATAGATATGTTCCAAGTGCCATATCATTTACAGGCATTTACAAATAATTTGCAAGTACATACCTTATTTTATGTTGTAGAATTACAGATGGTCCTATGTTTTGAATCTTGATGATGGCACATATCAGTATTGATAAACTGTAACATTAAAAGCTCGCGTCGTGTAGACTTTGTGGTGGACAAACACCGTGCTCATGGGTTTTCTCGGGATTCTCCCGTTCCCTCCCACTTTCCTTATTCCATCACTTCACTCATTTCTCATCATCACCGTCTTCTTTAGCCTAACCGACATAACCGTGGGACGTAAACCTAAAAAAGAATATTTTTTTTTGGTAACTTTAATGTTCAGTTTATATCCAGGTTAGATACGATATCTTCAGTCTACTACATTCGAAAGTTGCAATGCTACGCCTTACAGATTCCAATTCTCGACCAATCCCCAACTAATGCATGGGTTAGAGATTTTCTATACTTGCGGTGATATAGTAAGTACCTGTACTAATAGAAGTTTTCTTGTATAATAATGTTTTCTAATGCATGCATTTGCACGATGATGTAGTGTAAGGGTTACGACATTAGTATGTGGAAACAAATTGAAAGATACGTAGAATTACAAAGCAGTTTTTAGATATGAATAATTTTTAAGTTAATCATAAATGATTTTTGCAGTATTTAAAGCTTATTTCATACTTTTAAAGAGTGATAAAACTACAAGTACAATCACGGACAAACGTTTAACGTAGTCGGTGACAATGTATTGTGAATACAGGATAATCTTGTGTTCTTGATGTTTGGGAACCGTAGATAGTCTAAAAATAAGATTGAAGAATACATATTTAATATTATGTGTGAGAAGTAGGTAACGCAAGCGAGGGCACCACAAATGACAAAAACAGGATAAATAATTATCTTTTTCTCTTTACCATTTAATCTCTCACTAGCAATTAAATGTGATTGATCCATGCCAAAGCGGCAACTCTTATAATTATGATACAATTATATAGAACAATTTCTAAATTTTGTACACTTAACCATGGAATTTTAAAATTATTTTGTCGAGCTTTAGCATTAACCATATGAATCTGACTTGTCATTCAACAAAGGTAAATAACGAGATGTAATTAAGATAGTATAGTAAAAAGTAAGAACATTGAAGTAATCGCTTCTCCATTATCGTATTTAATATTAATTTACTCAGTGAGAAGTACCTTATTTTTTTGTATTCTTGAGCTCACGGCTATTATATTCATTCAGTGGTGCATCTGCGGAATGAATACTAATAAATTAGTTATACACGACAATACTCTTGCTTTGTTTACAAAATATGTCCATCTTTACGAAAGATACATGCTGTTCAGAAATAACCTATCTTGGGTACTGAGGGTTAATTTTATCTTTTTAAAATTTGATCTCACACCAGTGAATAAACGTGATTGATTCATGCCTAAGGCGGAAACTATTAATAAATTAGGTACAGATTCTTCTCTTTGGGTTATATAATTCTGGAATACAACGCTAATTTTGTAAGTGTCTAATATTAAGCAGTGCAATATAACTGAGTCATACTACACTCAGTGACATCTTTTTTCATTTGATAAAATTAGTTTCGTAAGTAACTTCAAGATATAAGGACAAATTGAGTACAGTTATCAGTGAATTAAAAAGGATGTAATTTACTGTACTTTCCAGCATACCACTGTTATGTTTCACAGCTACCACCGTTATTCCCAAAACAAATTTTACCAAAGGGAAATAACTTTTGTTGCTGACTGTACATCTAAGGAATGTAAATAATGAAGTATAAATAACGTAATGTAGTAAGAAATAAGAACATTGACGCAATCATTTTCTAATATAGTCTTGATTATCAACTAATTTAATTCCTTATTTTTTGTCTTAATACTGCTCACATTAAATTCATTAAGTAGGTCATCAGCGGGATGAACACTAATAAATCAGTCATTCATGACGAAGCTCTTGTTTGATAATTTGATGCTTAACATGAGATTCCTTAATACTTAACTCACGCATTTTGTTCGTTGAACTGTGGTTCTTTTACACAAGTATGGAATACCAGTGACTGTGTTGCTCTCTTGATATGTTAGAATGCTTTGTATCACAACAGTAATCACTATTGAAAAACATTATATAAGGCAAGAGAGTCACCTCTGATGCAGCCGAAAATAACCTTAAACCTTCATAAATGCTTCAATTTCTTCTCTCTGTGTTTCACCAAGTGTAGATAAGTTTATAATGATATTTTTGACATTTTCCTTTAATATTTAAGGAGATAGGTTTTCTAATATCTCCTTTTCCTATTTTATATATACTCTGTCTGTCTGTCCGACTCTCTGTTACTGAAACACATCTCAAGAACTACTTTGTGCACCACCATCAATTATGACCAGAGTTTTAAGCATTCTAAATCATTTTTCAGCAGTTTCCTCTGTTGGAACTGGTTAGAGTTGCTTCAATACTTCCACGAGGAAGGTCACTGAACACCCGCAAAAAAGTTCGATCATGCATTAGGGAGGTATTAACTATCGCACGACAAACAAGCTAAATCACAACCCAGACAGCACAATGCACGTACAGTATCCGTATAGTACAGGTACAATTGCACGGATGCAACATGTGCATCATCTGTATAAATGCACGTCTGTACATGTGATGCACATTTAGGTCACAAGTTCTATTCAACATCTTCACGTGCACAGAACATGTGCAATGCACACGTACACGTCCCGCATAAGTGATATACACCTACCGTGCAGGTGATTTACAAGTAGCACGTATTCGATTTACATGTAGTGCGCAGGTGATTTACATGTAGGACAGCGGTGATTTACACGTAGCACATAGGTGATTTACACGCAGTTCCCAGATGATTTACATGTACGACAGAGGTGATTTACACGTAGCACACAGGTGATTTACGTGTAGGACAGAGATGATGTACATGTAACACATAGGTGATTTACACGCAGTACCCAGGTGATTTACATATAGGAAAGAGGGGATTTACACGTAGCATATAGGTGATTTACATGTACGACAGAGGTGATATACACGTAGCACACATATGATTTACACGCAGTACCCAGGTGATTTACATGTAGAAAAGAGATGATTTACACGCAGTACTTAGATGACTAACATATAGGACAAAGGTGATTTCCTCATAGTGCTGAGGTGATGGAAAAGCATATTTGAGATGCAACGAAAAAAATGAGTTTATATATTTGGTGCCTTACGCAGTAACACCACTTATAACACCAAAGATTTTTTTACAGCTTACCCGCTTAGAGGGTTGCCTTCTTTCTTCGAGAACAAACCCCAAAATCACCTTCAAAGTATATCACATATAACTTATAACTGTCGGTGAGAATTTTACTTTTGGACTTTATTATTTGCAACGAGCAAAGCTTTAGGTTGACATGTTTGCCAAGTAAAAATAACGCAACATATTCTGCTGTAACTGGTCACGAAAATAATTTTTTAAACCTATGAACTGGCTGACAGTAGTTACATCAGTACAGTTCTGCCACCTGTTGATCTTGTATCCTAGCTCAGCGGAAGTTATGGAGTTTTTACAATCATTTAGCTGTCATTCGTCGAAAAGTCTCTATTAACACCGCCTCTAGGAAAAACGACACGTACCAAAAATGGAGGTTACTTTATATTGTTGACGAGAATGAGAGTAAAAGAATGAAAGTAAAAGTATACACTTGCACGGTATTATGGACGTCTCATACACACGTGCAGTAACCGTGCAAATGCACATGTGCACACAACGGCTTAAGCACCGGGAATTTAATGTGTTTCATCCACGGAAATGCACATGTGCACATGCACGGCTCAAGCATGGATTATGTCCGTGCACTGCATCCACGCAAGTACACAGGTGTACATAACGGCTACAGCACGGGTTATATAAATCTGTGCTTCATCCATGCGAATGCACATGTGCACATAACGACTAAAGCACGGGTTATATAAATCTGTGCGCTGCATCCATGCAAATGCAAATGTGTACATGACGGCTTAAGCATGGATTACATAAATGTGTGCTTCATCCATGCAAATGCACATGTGCACAAACACGGATTATGTATGTGTGCTTCATCCACTCAAATTCACGTGTACGGCTGATGCACGGGTTATGTATGTGTTCATCATCCACACAAATGCACACGTACGGCTTATACATGGATAGTGCACATGTGCCGTACACGTACGTGTTGTCTGGGGAAGCGTGTCGTTACAACATATGCAAAATCATGTTTAAGAAGAATATTACTTTATAATGTTAAGTTTTACCATTATCTTTACTTAATTAAGTTAGTGTTTCAAATTATAGTTTTTTTTTAGCTAAAAATGTATTATATGAAACTTATAAGAGTAAAATGTAATTAAAAAAAACTGTTGTTGTTTTACAAAAGCTAATGATCGAGAAGCTTTTAATAATTGAAACATACTTTAGTTTAACATCTGGAATTATTACATACATAGACAGTAAAAAACATATTCATATTTTTTATTTCTTCTTGTAAACGAAAGAATATATACATATATAAATATCATATAGCAGGCACACATGTATCACAAAAGACTTTATAAGGTAACACCACGAAACTAATATATTAAACATTATTATTATTATTATTATAATTATTATTATTATTATTATTATTATTATTATTATTATTATTATTATCTTTCTCCATTGATGCAGTGAATAGGGCGTATGTCTTTGATGCAAGAGATTCCGCAATTGATTTCCGATGGTATTTGAACGCATTATGTTGGTTCGGATTCCACCTTAAACTGTATCCATGTCTTATATAGCCCTGGTGCTGAGAAGAACGCTAAACTTTAATAAACAGACAAATTTAATTAATTAGTAAAAATAGCAATAAGCTAATTCGGAGTTGCTCATGTGGCTCTCATGCACGTCTTTGATGAACGCTATGGGCAGCAGTGGCTCAGTTGTAGAGCGTTCACCTCTGGTGCTTGGGGTTCCGGGTTCGATCCCAGCCCCCGCCAAGTGAGCTTTGTGGTGGACAAACACCACGTGCGTGGGTTTTCTCGAGGTTCTCCCGCTTTCTCCCACTTTCTTCATTCCACCATTTCATTCATTACTCATCATCACCGTCTCCTTTAGCCTAACCGTCATAAGCGTGGGACGTAAAACTCAAAGATTTCATTTTTGATGCACGCTATCCCTTCTTTGACTTACATGACTCTGATTTGACATTAATTGGTGGCTTCATGTGTTAAATAGCCTTGGTGCAAACACGGTGTCATGTAACTCGCAATAAAATGTCATAGTCTATGTACATTATAAGGTATCCAAAAATAGAGCGAAAGGAAAAACGTGTCGAAAACATTTGGGTTAAAATTAATTCTTTTGTAAAATACATATACCAAAGCGTATAATTCTGTTTATTTCTGAAGAGAGTCATTAAAAATCAAAATCCACAGGCATTTACAAATTCTTTCTTTAATAAAATGAAATATCCGTTCACATTGCTATAAAACAATTAGCTTCATAATACCTTCCTGAGCACAGGAAGGACAAATTCTCACCGACATATATCTGAATGCAACCTTGCTAAGAAGTATGCATGGTTTCACCGGAAAGTAGTAGCACTGATTTTTCCCGCCAAAACATGGTGAATGAGGGGGATGTTATTTCTCTTTTTGGCAGTTGATGGGTCTTAGCTACCAGCGCACCAGTGGCCACTAGTCTCCAAGCCTTCACATAATGTACAGAGACTTTAAGGTGAACCCCTTTCAATGTACATTGTCATCTCCAAAATGGGTCGTTTGTTAGAGAAGCGTTACGCGTTGAAGTTTTACGTCAAACTGGGTAAAACTGGTGTGGGACCCATGACATGATCAATACTGCTTATAAGAGTGATGACATGGGTCGATCAACTGTCTTTGAGTGGCACAATTTATTTCGGAAAGAAATTGATGTTGATAATATTCTCTGACTGCAAATGAGTGAGTGATTCACAGAGAGTTCGTACCGCCTGGTCAGACTGTGAATGTTGTATTTTACGTGGAAGTACTGAAAGGCTCAAAAACCAGTCGCTTGCGTCCGTCCACCAATCGCTGGATCATGGAAGCGTCATTATGACAATACGCCGAGCCACCCGGCTTTTGTTGTCATGGACTTCCTGTGCAAACATGGCATCACACAGCTTCCCCCAGCAACCCTACAGACCAGATGTCGCTCCTGCAGACTTCTTCCTCCGAATGAAAAAAATAATTAAAGGTCGGCATCTTGGCTTGGTTCAGGCCATTCAGGAGGCCGTAAGAGGGAGCTGAAGAGCATTCCAGTTTGTGTTCCTGGAACCCTTCAGTGATTGGAAGAATCGTTTTAAACGCCGTGTTGACTCAGAAGGGGCATAGTTTGAATACTATTAAGTTGATCTGTCAAAATTGCGAATACGTGTTTTTGAAAAAATTCAGTTCTACTACTTTCGGGCCAAACCTGTACAATTCAACAGGCTCCCATTATGAACTCCTTTATGTGGTTAGTTAACACACTCCTTTATGTGGTTAGACGCAGGACACTAGTCTTAGATCTCCGTAGGAAGCCTATGTGATTTGGGCTTCGGATTAGGCTATAAATCAACATTTCATACAACCACTTTTATTATAGCAGGTACACATAACGAAATAGGCGTTTAATAGAAAAATAGTCGTTATTTGCTAAGTTTTGTTTCCAGATTTTCGTATACCTTTGACAGTATTCAATGGTAAGGCAGACAGTTGAAGCAGAAAAAGGTTATATTTAATAACGGGTGTGATACACTTTCCCTCTTTGGACATCATGTCTGAAATCGGAAGTAGTAGTACATTTTTACCACTTCCGGTTTTAATAGAAATATATAGGTGAATATTATATCTTTTATTGAGACACTGAATCGGTTCTAAGAAACTACTTGTCACTGTCCGTTACCGTATTAATTCTATCACGATGAACGTTGGAACTTGAAATGGTTAGATATTTTTATCACTTCCAATTTGAACAGAAGATTAGCCTATTTTCAGGAAAAAGGAGCTTGTGATGTATGTTATTCTCGTTACGTTGCACATTGAATAGATTCCGAGAAACTGGTACTTGAAACTTCATAATTGTGAGCGATAGTTCCGGTGATATTAAGTTGATAGGTGGAATCAGTCGGCATCAAAATATATAAAAGTATTTAGGAATTTTAGTTTTATAAATGCACCTGCAGATGGTTGGTTGTTCCGTGTTGTCACATTGAATTGCAGGGGCGTGTTAAACCGCTGCTCCCACTTTACCAAAAGTTGGAAACGTGACGCCTCATTAGGTTTTTTGAAACAAGTTATTTGATCTCTAATTTTTTCCAATACCTGTCAACGTACTAATGGATAATCTCAGTTGTTTAGGAAGACTTATTGCCTCCGTGTTTAAAAACGTACAGTAGATAGTACTAATTTGCTGGCTTGAAGAAATGCTATTCGCCATGTTAACCAGGTTCTTCAGGGAAAGATTACCCATTTCACTTGATCTTGCACCAAATGGGCAGTCTATAAACGACCTCCATCCAAACGCTCTAGAATTCACGGTCCGGGAAACTGTCCGGGAAACCGGGAAACTGTCCTCGGTTTCCCTTCACGTCCACAATACTCCCATAGGTCCTACTCGCATCATTTCTTTTATCACGCCATCATTTATAACACACATCTTAAGTAGGAATCAAATTTCCAGAAAGTTGCTGCGAAAGCCTACCAATGTTTAAATCTTCTGAAGCGCCCCACCGACATTGCCTGAAATCTTCAGTTCTCAATACATACAAAACCTTCATATATCCAGTCCTGACATATGCTTTTCCAGACTGGATTTTCGTATCGCTTACGAAACGCTTTACGAAAAACTACGCGTCCTTGAATATCATGCATTCCGAACAGCACACCATATTAAGCTTCCTTGTCCGACCAAAGCTGTTAATGTTCTTATCACTTTCCCAAACATTACACAACATATTGAGCCTCTAAGGCAGAATTACATCACTATCCCATATCTTCTTAACATCGCAATCTGATGGATACTATGCACTATCATGAACTCCATTCTGTTCGTACTCGCTGTTAGATTACCAACTTCGTGTTCATCTACCACACATCTTTTCATCCTTCACTGCACAGCTGAATCTTTTGTTTCTAACAGGGCTCCTTACGTCCTCATCAGCCTAGAGCTACTCTTAGATAGAATATACATTATGTTCTTTTAGTAATCGACTCTGTGTTATCTCGTGTATATATATAGAGTATATTTCTGTACATTTCTAGTAGTTCTTTATTTATTTATATAATTATATCTAAATGAAAGCTCAACCTACTATTAATTTGTTATTAAGGGCGAAAACATTATAATGTCCTAGTTACGACAATAAATAATAAATAAATAATTAAATAAATAACTCTTACCCTCACCCACTACTCCTCCATCACACCATTCTTTCCATTCTTTCACATAAGAAAGATTGTAACCCTTTTAAAAATGCTAGCCTCTGAATACCAACAGAAAGCCAAAACACAAAAAGAAGAAATAAAGTAAAAATCCATAAATAAATGGGATTTATTGAGTTTTTAAAAATTCAGATAAGATGGCAGGGCTTCTCACGTAATTTTCTTTACTTCCTACTTTAAAACAGGAATAAAATTTCCAAATCAGCTTAATCTAGGTAACTACTTTTAATATGCTCTCTAGTTACTAATTGAATGGTTTGTTATATATGAATGAAAGTTATTTAACATTATATAAAACATATCATATCACTAACGTATTTAGAGTAAACTGTCAGAAATAAATCATGTTTCACTTCATGGTTACTTAATCATATTCTAATGGCATATGGCCATATGTAACGCACGAGGAAATTTATGTAATTATGCTATCAACTGTATTTATTAGTTACTGCAAGATAAAACAGTAAGTTCAAATATAAATGCTCGCTGGCGCTACGTACGGAAGTGATTTACGTGTACATCAGTTGAAATGAAGAATGTCGAAGATTTTGTCATAGAGGCAGGGATACAAGTGGATCCCAAAAGGTAGGGGAACGGTAGGTAGCGGCATGACGTCACGCCGCCCCTGCCTATTGTATCTTTGCCCGTTGTAATTTTTTTTAGGAACTGGAGGGACGCCATATACATTTTGGAGGTGAGGGACGGCGTAACCGAGCGTTCACCCTCACTTTTACCCTTGCATAGAGCGAAATTATCCAAACATAAACTGAATTAAAGTTACATCTGGAAGACGATGTGACAGCAGAGTCAAAGTTTCCCGATACAGACCGAATGGATAAGTATCAAATGATTAAACTTACCGGTCTATGCAACGAATGACAACATAGTAAAAGCGAAGCAGATCTGGCTATAGTCAGGTGCTTGTGGGTCTAACATAAGCTGTCAAAATAGCTGTAATATGAAGAGGCAGGCCCGTAGCCAGCTCAAAAATTTATGGGGGCCCTACCCAATCATATTATACTTCATCACCTTATTATAGTTTATTTGTAAGCCTACCGTGAAAATTTTAGGGGGGCAAGCCAAAGTTAAGGGAAGGCCCGGCCCCCCTAGCCCCCCGTGGATACGGGCTTGCGAAGAGACATCAAAAGGATAAACTCTTGTTTGTTTTCCTGGTATATGGCATGTAAAGCGTGCAGCCAGAGACATTGTGGAGCAATCGACTAGACGTGTTCAATCGGCGACAGCTCGGGGAACCGCGATAGCGAAAGGAACAGAGTTCCATTGTTGAGTTGAGTTGATTTTAAGTTTAACGTCCCTTTCAGGAGCGAGGCTACATGAGACGGGACCTACTGATTAACGTGGAATCCGAACATGAGCTCTCCCCGGGAATCGAACCCGAGTGTACCACGTCAAAGGCGCGTACGCTAACCGCTTAGCCAGGAAAGAAAGAGCTCCCAGAGTTGCATTGTGACCAGCCAAGAAGTATAGAGCAGTACATGTAATACGAGAGTAGGTGTTATCCTAGTGGAATGTAATATGATTGGTAGGTGCACAATAGGATCCAACACAATGTCAACGTACCATAGACATGTATCATACTATTCATTTAACATAGACCAAACTAGAATTAGTAGGATAATTTATGGAAAACAGTGGCATTAAAATATTATTTATGAAATTTGTGCCTTATATTACTCTGGACTATTTTGGTAAGTTTTCTCATATTAATGAAATAGAAAAAGAACTTAACAAAATCATTATACAATTTTCAAACTAATTTTCTTTATAGAGTATAATTTGTACTAAAACTTTTGTAATTTCATTGAACGTACACTAAACTAAACTGTAAGAAAATATGATAAAAGTTTGACATCTGTTGACGCACACATTCACAGAAATTATAAAACTACGTCATTAGACAAATAAGAATATCAATACAACAAAATGTCACTGTAATAAACGTCAAAATAATAATTCTTTTCCAAAATTTACTTTTCTCCCCCAAATTTTAATTTCTTCCAGCAAGTTACCATTGTGCCCTCTAAATATTCCCATCTTTTCCCCAAATCTATGATTCTTCAGTTTGACAATTATGTCTTGCCACATAATCGTAAAATACTCGCAATTTACATACTAAATTCCCCCCTGAGGGAACTGCTATATCAAAATATTTATTTTTAAATTTCAAACTTTCAGGGTATCGAACAAAAATATCGCCATTTAACCTATATTTAACTTTGATTTTCCTATATATATATAATTTCAATTCATCTTGTTTTATAGTAGACCTTTTTATCACAATGCTTTATTATTGAAATGATGTAGCCCTACTTGTTATTTTTCATATATGTACGCGATCGATTGGACAGAATAGCGATTCGAAAGAAAGTAACCAATGCACGGTGGTTTATTGGAGTACTTACCTCTGATCGTGGGGTTCCTGGCTCGACCCCAATCCAAGTACGTTTGTGACAGACAACATTGTGTCCATGGGTATTTTCGAGATAGAACCATATCCTCCCACTTTCTCATTCCACCAATTTTTCCATCATCATCCACTTTTTTAAATGATCGTCTCCCTTATGCTATCGACCATAATCGTGAGATATTAAACTGAAATATTTCATTTCATTTTCGAAGGCGACCAATGAACGTAGTTTCATTAAATAAGGTGTATGCTTCTTGCAATACAAGATGTAATTCTATTGGCTAAGTAAGAGCGCAAAGCTTAAAAACAACCAATCAACGTTACGATTGCGTATCTCTGGTTTATCATTTCGTTTAATTCTCTCATCACGCATTACTGCATGAATGAGAAATAGTTCATGTGTATAGTTTTGTTGAATTCGTGTTGAAGCATTACAGATTTTGCAATGGATATAACAGAAAGTGAGTTAGGGAGAATTGTCTAATTTCCTTATTGCAATTTTTCAATCTAACAAGCTAAAATAATATATCGTTATACTGAAATTGAATTGTGTATATTAAGACAGTGTTATCGGAATATCAATAGGGAAAAAAACAAGTTTGAAGGTTTACAGGTATTTCATTCAATACTTAATCTAGCAAAGTACTGCCTATAAGAAACTTTCGCTTTTTGTTTGCTTCAATCCGTTTCTTGAAGGCAGTTGTTTTTGTTGCTCTGGAATACGTGTGTGTCACATGGAATTGATGACATAATTTTGGTCCGAAGTCGTTAAAAGAACAGGAAGATGGGGAGGAGAGAAGGCAATATTCTTTGATAATAGCGAAGCATGTTCACTAACAGACATAAACATAACACAGTTAATGACGCGTAGTGTTAGCGGAGGAAATTAGTTTCTTTTAATCAGATCGCCAACACAGGCCATAACATTTGTAGTTTGAACAACAACTTGTGGGACGAAATGAAGACACGTTATTAATATCTTGATTACCAAACAGATTAAGTAATTCTTCCTAATGATCAACATTTATATATTTCTTTCTACAAGATCTCTCTTTCTATGACACGATAATATCCATACTTTCCAAATATGCTAAATAAGAAGTAACATTAGTTTTTCCTTTGGAATAATTGTCGTAACATGTTTATGTGGTCAAACATATGGTTTACGCTGCGGAAACAGTAATTTTTCTTTTACAATTTACAATACGTTTTTTAAAAAATTTGTTCATCACAAGTTAAAATACAAGGTAGAAAATAAAAATATATAAAACTAGAGGGGTTAAATACTTTCAGGGGGAGAAGAGGGCATCAAATACTTTCTCAGAACAATGCTCCCTTCCTGCAGAACAAGTATTTCTGTTTAGAAAATTAAATTAAATTAAATCTCAGTTTTACGTCCCACGATTATGTTGGGTAGGCTAAACGGGACAGTGATCAGAAGTGAAGGGAAAGGTGTAATGAATAAAGTGGGAGAAAAAGGGAGAACCGCGAGAAAATCCGCTCAGACTGTATTTCTGTTTAGCATGCTATACAGTATATTTGGAAGCTATAGTGATCATTAATATTTATCACTTTCAACTGAAAATTCAAGGCACTAACTCAGCTGTAAATACGACTCAAAGAACCATAAGCGCTATTGTTGACGTGGACCTGCACAAATTATATTTTTCTCTATGCCACTAAGATATTTTTCAAGCGTTATATTATAATATTTGTATTGAATGGTAAGCTTATTTATTCTGTGATAACGTATGTAAGTTATTACATAATAAATACAAATATTATTTAAAAGATACTTAACAAGAAACACAGACAGTATGATAAGTCATCAATTACCGTTGAGTTCATTTTTCTAGTCGTTGCCTTAATCTAGATTTTTGAATAATTCAAATTCTGGTCACACTGTAATTTCTATGGATGGCAACACTTAAAATTCTTGCTATTCTTATTTTCGAGTGGAGAATAGTATTATCTTTTATTGAGGTAAGTTACACTTCATTATCTCTTTTCATTTACGAAAAAATGGCAAAAAGAAAAATTGTTAGCTTTTGAAAAATATTTAGTAGTCTACCCTCTTAAGATACGTATATCTAATAAGCCAATTCACAAAGGTCTTGCTCTCGAGGACATTGCTCGCAAATCGTTCTCTCTCTATGTTTTTTCTTTTACTTCCTGTGTGGGAGCGTAGTTCTTCAAACACAATCCATCTACTGTATAGGTCTATTTGTTACAGTGTTGCTGAGTGGTTTCATTAGACCGCATAATACTTTTTGCTGATACACATTTACTAGTGTATTATCGTAGTTAATAGAAATTGAAACCTTGTCTCAATCATACATTACCCTCACTGTTTGTTCAATGAAGAATCATGATAGTCACTTTGAACCCTAAGAACCATTCCGAAAGTTTCTTTGGAGTTTTAGGCATACTGCATATCATTTTGGTCATTATATTGCTATATGGAAAATACCTTCTTGTCTGTGATTATTATATGACATATCAGTTTGTACATTCAGAACGGGCAAAGGCTACAGTTTTTTCTTATCTTGCAAGTCTCACATTTGAGTTATAATCTGTCCTGTTCTAAGATGGTACTCATAAATCCTATCCTGAATGAGACACCACATTCTTTTGAAGGATATGTTAAGTTGTCTTGATATTATAGTTTGGCTTCGAACAGAGTTTCGAATAATTCTGGGCCTGATATTTTGTTATTCACTGTTAATTTTGCATTGTGTTTTGTTCAGAGCCGTAGCTAGAGATTTCGGCGCCCGGGGCGAAGTAGAATTCGGCGCCCCTACACTCATCTTACCAATCTTACCAATCATTATATATATATATATATATATATATATATATATATATATATATATATATATATAATACAAGAAAATCAGCTTTTGTTGTTATGCTACGCTGAATTTTTATAAATCTTCTTGGAAAGACCATTGCAACAACTAAAAACGATCATTATGTATCCTTTTCCAAATAAGAGCTGTTTTCAAGAGTCTTATTTTGGGCTTTTTGTTAAGATTGACAAAACTACGTTTGGTTGTATACAAATTCACTAGGAGAACAGTTCAGGAAAATTACTACTATGTACAACGTTTAATACTATCGATAAGAAATTAAATTTCAATACATTAAAAACTGTGTGCTTCTAAATTGTTCGAAATGGGTGACAGTATTAATTTCCAATAATAATTGTAAACATTTTAATTTTATTCTGTATGTGACCACATCAATAGCATTTTAATTTCGATCTTTTTACGGTAAAAAATATTTTGTGAAATGTAATGGAAATTCAGAAGGAGCCTTCTTTGTGAATTTCTAAATATTGATCGATGGAGGTGAAGAATATGTTCAATGTTTGTACTTAAAATCCAAAATATACTTTGGCTACTACATATGTCTGAAATTATAGTAATCACTTAATTCCTTAATGAATGAAAGTTCCGAATTTAAGCTACTTATTATTAATTACATATTAAAATACACTAGCACGTACTTATATTAAGAGTGTGCCTACTTATGTTTTGTATGTATGTAGATAGATAAAAACATCACACAACTAGACACGTATGCACAAAATAATATGCTGATAATACAAAAAGTTGATGAAAAAATGACCCCAATAAATTCCTTCAAACTGGAAGAATTTCATATGTTAATGGAATTTAAAAATAAATCATTGGTAGTGATTAGTATCTAAAAAAGTTGAACTTCTTTGGGCTAAGTTCTGATCCCTTAAGCCCCTATTCTACAACTGCTTGAAGTTCGAAAATGTTATTGTTCCCCTCGTTTACCTTTATTTTTAATATTATCGCACAAACAACAGCTTGAATGTGTCTCTTCACTCTTCTCACTTTCATACCTTCATTCTCACCGTCGCACAGTGGGGCTGAACCAGGCAATTCTTAGCAAAAACTCGAAGAATGAAGTAAAAGATTGACTTGATATAATTTGTTATAATGAAGCCTTGATAGTGTACACGTAAGATAGTGTACAGGAAAATAAGTGATAGCAACTTACAATGAACTCATGGGACGTGTAAATTTGGTTATTCGCTGAAGCCGGAGAGAAGATAGGAACGACAGAAGATAGGAAATTGATTTTGAATGCGACTATTCCTACATTGCGTGTAGACATTCAGTGGCTGGTAAATATGGTGACACGACCGACATGTATGTATCGTTTTGTATATTTAGAATATTGATGTGATGTGTAGTCAATAATCATATTAGCAATGATGCTAATATCATTATCATATCCTTATGATAATCCCCTACTTAATATCATATTTGGAAAATGCTGTGGTACTGAAAGCATATAAAGTATGGTCAAACGATAGAATGGCATTTTACTAGAAAACGTGGCATATGTCTGTGATTTTTTAATATGTCGTAACAGAAACATTGTTCTTACTGTATGCAAAGAGAAAACCTGCACATATTTGCACGTTTGGAAAATATAGCACATGAAAATGTTTGAGGAAAACCGCATTCTGGATGCAATGCTGCTTTTGAATTGAGCTGGGATGAATGTGAGAACAAGTGTTAGGTTATTAGACATGCACGCAGTGACAAAGTTGAATATAGGTCGATTCTGGGAATTTTGCCCCCAGACCCATCTTGTTTCCAACATCTAGTCATACTTCTCTGTCATTCACCAACAGAACTAAACTCTAGTCAAACATATTTGATTAATGGTGGCGACATTTTGAAACGCCAATGCTAAACAATCTATGGACCATAAGATAGAACCATATTAAAATGGTGTTGATCAATTCAGTATTGTGTTGTTTGTGATGCGTGCACAGAAGTGACATTTAAATCAACTGTAATGAGCCTCCGCTCGCTCCAGCTCAGAGTGTTCCAATCAAGCTCTGAAATGAGCTCACGTAATGCACGATGCAATATATGAAACAACCTAAACAGGTTACTGATGCTTGTAAATCATAATATGTTTAATATATCTGGTAATATATTCATATCGAGAACTTGCGATGAGATAGTTTTTATGTATTGAAGCGTCCTTGCATCTGCATTCTCATAACGAATCCTCCACAACTTTGAAATAATTTTGAGAAGCAAGAACTTTTCTTCAATTTTATTACTCTTCAGTTGTAAAATTAATAAGTACACTTTTTCTTTTCATACATAAGAATATAAGCCAATCATAAATTGCCAAATCAAAGAATATTGCCCACGCGTTTCTTTATGCCAATCATATAATCTGCTATATAATTTAGGCGCGAATATAAGGAATATTTCCTTTTATGATGTAAAACTCTATGTTTTTGTTTAAATAATGTCGAAATAACATTATTATAGCCACTGCATACGCCGAACTAATTGATTTCAATTTTCCGCTTCATATTGCGAATTCTTATTTTTGCCAAGAATTCAGTGCTTTGGCCCCACTGTGCGTCGTGATTAATCCGATTGGGTAGAAAAACGTTTTGAAGTCAGCAAATTCACCACTGTCGAAACGCCGAACACGACTTTGCTCGTTTCTGATTTTGAAAATGCTCATGCGTACACTATAAGTCATTACTCGGCACCTTGTATACCACATGTCATTAAGAAATCTATATATATAAAAGAGAACGCACAAATCCTTTGTTCCCTCATCACGCTAATACGGCTGAACCAATTTCTTTCATTTTTGGGGGGTTATTAGGATTTGGACCCTAGATGGTTTTTATCATATCACTTTAATTTTTAATTACCAGTGTCTTGAGATAATTGACCATTCAAGTGTCCATAACGTACAAATCCTTTGTTAGTTCATCATAGGTATAAAAATAAACGTATTTATATGCAACCCGCATGACCGTGTCACTCGGCGGGTTAACATAAATGACAGGCGATATAATGTTAACATTTACTGCAATCTACTATGGTTTTTATCATATCACTTGAAAGCGAAAAAGTAAAAATTATCTAAGTAACAAAGTTTATTGCGTTCCGGGGTGACCGCAGCGAAGCGGGGCGGGTTAACATAAATGACAGGCGATATAATGTTAACATTTACTGCAATCTTCTATGGTTTTTATCATATCACTTGAAAGCGAAAAAGTAAAAATTATCTAAGTAACAACGTTTATTGCGTTCCGGGGTGACCGCAGCGAAGCGGGGTGAACGCTGCTAGTCATGTATAATAAATCTTCAAGTAATAAGTAAAAACTTGTTGTGACTTATTTAAACTCTTGCATTGCGAGCGAAGCGAGCAAGAAAATTTTTAAGAAATCTATGTATTTCATTGATAACCTACAGCAATATTTATCTAATAGGGCGCCAATACTTTCTAGGGGCGACTCGTCTTTTACTAATGTTCAACACTACTTTTTCTTTTTCCTTGCTCGTGCGGCGCCCCCTTGCTGTCAGCGCCCGGGGCGGGCGCCCCGCTGGCCCCCCCTTAGCTACGGCTCTGGTTTTGTTTATCGCTATTTAGTATTAAGTTTTGCTCTATTGCTATTTGTGCTAACTTCATTCAATCTTGTAATAGTTCTGTATATGGAGTCTAAAGTATAGTCCATTTTAGTGAGACAAGCCGATATTTGTTGTTGTTTAATTTTCTTTCGTCCCCATTTAATTTTATGTAGTTAATATAGTGTCTTCCAAGTGCAAAATAAAGGTACACATAAGTAAAGTAGTATGTATTGTAGCATCTATTCAGTTGCGTATTTAGGGAGGAACTTCCGGGCTTAAGCCCCCCTCGAAATCTTACTTACTATAGTAAAGCATATGCAATGTCTTGCAGAATTTTCACATTTTGAGGCAAAGCACCCTCCCGAAAGTTAGCAAAGCCCCCGAAACAAAATCGTAAATACGCCACTGTTATTTAGATACCTGTTTGAGCATATTTTGACATATCTTAAAGAAAATGGAGCTTCCTTTGATTTTCTTGCAAAGTATCCGATAGTTAAAGCAAGCAAACAACTCATGTTTGTTCCTGGGTATTATCTGGTGCTTTCGTTATACTAATAGCAATCTAATGCTCAGGTTTGGAGGTTCAGACTTCAAATTCAGCACTGTAACTGAAAATGGTACAAGATAAGTTTTTGTTCTATTTTAACGTTGATTTCTATAGAGCAACCTTTGGCGTGGGAGACCCGGGTTCGATACCCGATGGGAGTTCATGTGGTTTGGATTCTACGTTAATCAGTAGGTTTCGTCTTATAGTCTCGCTGCTCAAAGCGACGTTAAACTCAAAATCAACTCAGCGATTGAGTGAAAAGGATAAAAGACAGAGAAGAGCTGGTTCCAGTCATCGTTTAAACGTCCCAGTAATACATTACATCAATAACCTTAACACACTACTAAACCGGAACTGATAGAAACCAGCTAACTTCCGCTTTTAATATTGATTAGCATAACATATATTGGTTCAAAATCAATAAGAGATAACTAGAAGCGATTTTTTAAACATTATTTAGCGTTCTAAGAATTATCTTTTTTTTAACCTTCCATTCACACTAAATATATATATTTATTTCAATTCTATTTTCTCTTCTAAATTCCGAAGTGACAGACACCAACCACGTCTGATTTTAACTTTGATCATTACAGAGTGAAAACGGTAACATGGAGGGAGAAGCGGTTATCTCCAATTGATTAACTGTGCCAAAAATACATTTCTTTTTCGCTATAAATTATCTTCTAATACCGGAAGTGGCAGAAATCTACCACCTCTAATTTTAACTTTAGTCATTATAACTGTAAAGGAATCTGTGTGTTTGTGTTGGGACCCACATTGAAGACTGATGTGATTGATTTATTATCGATTTATTGATTTCATGCATATTTGTTTTACAAGCGAATAATGATGTGGGCCACCTATTTTTGTTTGTATGATTCGTGTTTTTAGAGTTTTTGTGCATTTGTGACATAGACCTTTTACTATATGACTATGTTACGCTATCGGAAATAAACGTGTTCTGGACTAGTGCTCTGAAGAGTCGCTGACTGACTAAACTATCTTTCACTGAATCAGCATTTTATAACTGTGATGTGATTTATGTAATTGGTGTTATTGTTTTGGAATAAAATCATGAGAGACACCATCCTGACTCCTCCTACAACTTTTTACCACACCTCTTGTGACGTCTGGTACTCGCTTCTAAGCTCATTTATAATAGTCGCCGAGCCTTGCGCCCGAGTTTAAATAGGACCGAAAATTTCCGCTCGGGGAAGTCGCGGTCGAAGACGTAGAAAAGTTGCTCTTGGACTCTTACCAGTAGACTGGAGATTCACTTGAGAGAGACAACTTTGCCGCCGCTGTGAGACCAGAGGAGCCGAGCCTGTGAATACCAGCATTTGATCCCAGACGTCGACATGGAGGTATTCCTTTCAATTTCCTAACCTCCTTCCCACACCCAGTCTCTTGTTATTTTAGAAATCCTGCTTCTATATTCATTTCATGATTGTGCATCCTCTTTAAAGAACAGCCGTCCGAACCTAGTACTTATCTTGAGCAAGTATCCCCATTTTCTTTTTCGACGGCTTGTGTGAAGGTGGAGTTTCGTTGTCATTTTCCTCTCCCTTTCACACCCTTTTCATAACGCTAAAACTGAGAAACTATTATCTGTCTTCTCCATTTTAATGTTTGTATTAAAATCGAAAGTAGCAGAAAGCAACGACTTACTGTTTTAATGGTAATTGCTATAGAGTAGGAACTGCAACAGGTAGAGAAAAGGGTTTTATTCCGCCATCGCGTCGGTTAAGTGTCCCAAAAATATATTTAATTTACGTCCATATGTCTCTATTAGATACTTAAGTCGTAGAAATTAACTACCACGTATTGTTTCTAGAATTATCTATATAGAGCAAAAACTATAAGAATAGCAGGAAACGATATTATTGAATCAATTTAACGTTCTAAAGATATGACTACCTTTTATCTAGTTTCTAGAAAGAAAGGAGCTGTACTGTCGTTTTACGTAAAGAATGGACCCTTTAGACACAACAACACAGTAAATTTTTTTGACAGGTTCAAAAATATATTAATTACTAAATATGGTCAAATAAATTAATGCTTATAGTAGAGTGGGGACACTACGCCCACCCAAAGAAAAATTGCTCACATCTCAGAAACTATTTAATGAGATTCTACTGATTAGTTGTACGGTATATCCTGATAATTTAAGTAATCGCTTACAAAGTTTCACATGTTTAAATATCATATTACGTAACATTTTTTCAAACAAACAAAAACAATGCAAAGGGCGCAATTGCCCTCCTGTGTGGGAAATTTCACCTATTAGGTAACTGCATTGTAAATAAATACTCCTTGATCTATATTTACATATTTCATATTTATTTAGTGCATTGTGAGAATTACAAGAAAATATAAAGCTAAGGGTATTTTAAAAATAAACTGTAACTGTAAAATAAAAATAAAAGTAAACTGCAGACCCCAATATCGTCATTAAAGAAACAATACCGTCTATCCGACAATTCTCAAGCTATACAGAATGGGAAGGAAAAACTTTCTCAGGAGCTTTTTTGCCAACACATACACAACTAAAAGTTGCAAATAATGTAATATTATATTATTATATTCTATCATTGTCAACGTTTAATTGTCTGAATGTAGGTAAGAAATACCCGAAAAAGTTTTTTTTTCTTCCTGTCCTGTAAAGCTTTAGAACTGCCAGGTAGACGGTGTTGTTACTTCACCGACGATATAAAATAAACATATACAAATGACACGTAACAAAAGTTATGAGGGGAGAAATGGCACGTTACAGCAAAACGAAAGCAAATACTAGTATCTAGATCTACGTATTGTTATTAAGATCCAATATTCTTGTACGTTTAACACAAACAACATATTACATATTACATAGTTATATATACAGGGATTGGACAAGAAAATCTAAAACCTTTGCAAAAGTGAGAAAATCATACCTAGTATGGTGTGGGGTCTCCTTTTGCTTCCAAAACAGCCTGGATTGGACGTGGAATGAAAGTATACAACTCCTGGTGTGTGGAATTTTGTACCTTTGTTCCTCCTCCAAAACATGCTTCGGTTCCTTAAGGGATGGTGGTGGAGGGTAATGAGACCAAACACGCCTTTCTAACTCAGACCACAATGCCTCAATGATGTTCAGATCTGGTGATTGTGGGACCCAGGGGAGGTGTGATAGCTCCTGGTCATGCTCCTCAAACCATCATTTCACCGTTTTTACAGCGTGACAGGGTGCCAAATCATCTTGGTAGATGCCATCACCATCAGGGAACAATATTTGGGCCATGTGTAGAACCTGGTCCCCCAAAATGGCCTCATACGCCTTAGTATTCATTATTCCATGCAGGGCTATGATGAGACTTGTAGAAAACTACGATGTCACTGCCCATACTGTAACAGAACCACCCCCATGCTTTGCAGTTGGGAGCAGACAGTCTGTATCATAGGCCTGCGACGGTGTTCTCTATACGTAAACACGACCGGTTGTTGGAAACAAAGTGAAGGTCGATTCATCGGGCCACATTACGTGTTTCCACTGTTCATGAGTCCACGCCTTGTGGTCCTTGCACGAATGGATACGACTCTTCGCATTTACTGCTGTGACTAGGGCTTTGGCGATAGCGTCCCTGCCATGAATTTTCATTTTATGAAGTTTCCGTCGAACTGTTTTCGATGAAACTGGGTTCTGCAGGCTGAAATTGAGTTCACACGTAATTTTCATTGCAGTGGTCTTCTTTTTAGCTGCTATAGTCCATTTAATACCCTCCGGTCCCTATCTGACAGGATTGTTTTTCGACCACTGTTGTGCTTTGCAGACGTCATTTGCCCATGAATTGTGTATGTCCTCGTGTCATTGGACACAGTGCCTTTTGATACGCCCACAAGGTTATCCACTGTTGACACTGAAGCTCCAACCAGACAGGCACCAACGATCATGCCTCGTTGGAAGTATGTCAGGTCGCCCATTTTACCACACCACTTTCACACCACGACACTCACAGGTGAACTGGTTACTGCTGACGGAAGAGGAAGGTCCCAATGACACATTGGGTGATATCAATAAAAATAAGTAACTACTCCTGAGAAGTCCTGCTCGAGAATCGGAGTAACTACACCTGGAGTAATCTCCTCCCTCAATTTCGTATCAATATAACAAGCCACTACTCAGGTCTAGTCTGCTCCAGATTTATGAACTCCTCTACGCTTCCTCTGCACGTAGCACTGAGTCGTATCAATAATAGAGGTTTTTACTCATTTCTCCCATCCGTCGCGCGGTCATTTCCTTGTGGATAACTTATGGCACAGTATCCTAAACGCCATGGAAGGGACAAGTAGTAACGAAAGCTTCAATCAAAGTGCATTTGTGGATATTATAAAAGAGTTTCCATTAGTAGTTTAAAAGTCACAATTACCAGAAAGTAAACGAAGGAAAGCCGAAACTTTGAAGGCAAGTACAGTGAAATGCAACGAAATATCAAATACATCTACAAATGAGACACAAATCCAAAAGAGAATCTTTAATATCCGAGCGAGCATTAAAAAAATATAATTTGAAAAAGAAAACAGGAAACAAGAAAGTAATACTGAGACCACGGGAACGAACCTCTTGGAACTGATGGATGTTGATTGGAATCCAGCAATATCGAGATTATCACGACAAGTGCATATCACGTGTTGTCCAAGGTCTTGTCCAAGATTGTTTGGCTTTAAGAACGAAATCAGACACTTGGTCCCTTTGTTTCCTTTTTTAAATAGTCCAGCCAGTCACGTCATAAAGCACGTCCATCTGATTGCGTTTTCCACACCATAAGTGTCCCATTTCACCTTGGCATAAAAAATATACATTCTCACGTATACACCCTTCCTATCAGCGTTGAGTTGAGTTGATTTTGAGTTTAATGTCCTTATCAGTAGCGAGGCTATATGAGACGGGACATACTGATTAACTTGTAATCCGAAGCATATGAGCTCCCGCCGGGAATCGAACGCGGGTCTCTCATGACAAAGGCATGTACGCTATCAGCCACGAAGGAGCTTTTCCTATTAGCGTATTCGTCTCCAAAATACTAGGTTTCTTTATTGCCACGTGTGTATAGTCAAGTGCTCCGATAGCACCCGGAAATGTATATTGTTCTTGCCACTCTGCCTTTGCTGTTTGAATATTACAGACACCTCCGGAAACAATCAATTTTCAGATTTCGCAATAATCACATCCATTACACTTGTAGTAGTCATAGACACAGTACTTTGAGCCACAACAGAATCTCCTGACATTCAGACCTAGAATCCCGGATCACTCACGTAAAGCAAGAAAACCCGCATCCTTTCGTCATTACGTAGTGCACCACCTCAAATTTCCGTTGATTCTCCTAAAAAATGTTGTGCTAATTACTCTACATTTTCTTTCATGAACCTATGTTTTTTGTAATCTCCATTTGCAACATTTCTATGCAATTTATAAGTTTTGCTACATAGCAAAACAATCATATACTTTGTCATATTTCGCACGGAATCACCTATTTAGCTTGCTCCACAAATTTGGAGAAGTTACTAGCATCACAGAGGAGTCTTTGACTTTTATTGATATCAAACGCGGAGTAGTTACTCTGCTC
This sequence comes from Thermobia domestica, assembly GCF_964235325.1. NCBI lineage: Eukaryota > Metazoa > Arthropoda > Insecta > Zygentoma > Lepismatidae > Thermobia > Thermobia domestica. Next base: position 362,093,191 of record NC_137455.1, read on the forward strand.
GAGAATAGAGGTGTGATTACTTCAAAAGGGCGGGGCTTCTCCGAGGTCAGCCAAGACGACTAGTGCTCAGTTCTCTTTTTATTGATATCAATGCGAGTAACTACTTCAAAATTGGGCGTAATGAGTAACTTCTCCGTTTTATTGATATCACCCATTGAAAACACAAAAACGACGGCACCACGTTTTGTACAGTGGAGGGCCAAACTTATGTATCCTGTATGAAGTTTTTTTAGATTTTTTTGTCTCTCCCCTGTATATTCTTACCTTTTTCTGCTCAATTATAAGCAGAATGAACCCACTCGTAGCACACGCCACATGTGTACCTGGCCTGGAGCAATTACTCCAGAGTAGCCCTATAACACTTAAATATAATGATTATAACAGGACCTGGACACATAAACTGTAACATAATACATTTTACAAGAAAATGGTAACATATTTTCCCAAAGAATTAGTAATAAGTAACAAATAACTTCCATAAGCTTCCGACAACTTCAGTCTTACAGTTCAATATATTAAAAGGCTTAATATTAATAATTTAGTAATTCACATTTCAAATGCAATTTCCTTAAATCAAAAAACCTACAAATCTTCTAATAAATTACCAATAATTTCAAGTATAATGAACTAATTAAAGTGGCTTCCTTTAGTATCACACCTATGTAATTTCACTAGCAGCCTCATGTACCAACATGCTCGTTTTGACCTAAACCGCATTTCTTGCGTGTGGCTTTTAGAGGAACACTGATTATCAAATCCTTCGCTCGCCTCGGTACTGACTTCTAATTGCACACTCGTGAAAGAGTAAAAGTCTGATCTCTTAGAGTTTTCCTTTTAAACTTCGTACAAGGACAGTAAAATGCTTGGTCTTTGAAAACTAAATATTCTAACCAAAACTTTTTGTGAAATTACAGACTTCGGAAATTACCTTCTTTCCCACCGAACTTTCTGTTAAAAGGACTCACATAGATTGATATGGGCAGGTCTTTTGTCCCTAAAAATCTGTCACTTGTGTAATGCAATTTGAGGTTGTAGCTTTTGCATTTGACAACTTTGATCTGAATATTATCTACTGAATCTTCAACGTCAGGTATTTCACTGTGGACGTGTTGATCCCTTATCTATTATTGTGGAAAATTTTATCCGCTCGACCTGCGAATAATAAACTTATCCATACTATTTTGAAAACAAATCTGCAAGATACACCACTAGTTTAAACTCACGATACTTTCTTTTCTAGTAATGACACAGATTTTAGATCAGAAGATAAACTCTGACATTAAACATTCGGTGCAATCAGAATTTGAAAGAATTATTCTTTAAATAACGTTAGTTTTTTCAAAGTTAATCACTTTATACATTGATTCATTAGCGAATTGTAAGTAATATTTATTGATTCAAAAATATGTTCTTTTAAAAAGATTTGTATTGCCCATACATTAGAATACAAAGCTTAAATTATTTTCGTGATTTAAGATCTTCAATAATACTATTTAATAGGAGCTAATTTATAATATAATGCTAATCACAGTACCTATATACAGAAGCAATTGTCTAGTATGCATTCGAAAATGAAACGAAAAAATGTTAGTAGTCTAAGCACGAATCCAGTTAACATTTTATGAGTGATTGTTAAATCCCGTATTTTGTTTGTTACTATGATCACTCTTATCAAAAATATATTTTACATGTTCAGTGTAACCTAATGACATTTGAAGGTAGAGCTGAACAAAATACAAAATGATTTAATATAGAATATGTTCTGATACATTACATCTTAAAATTTGTTCTAAAAGCTTTTGTTAGTCGAACCACGCCTAGTTTAAATATCACTGACTAAGGCTGAGATTAGGTTAAAAGTTACCTTTATTTAGGTATTGGTTCTTTTGTTTTCTCTAATCCCTCCATTACTTTAATCTTTGCCCTATTTGTGTCTTCAAATTGCGAAAACTAGCACGGATAGATGAAAGATATTTGTGAACTATGAAACCTGATATAAAAGATGTATTTCACTTGTAGAGCACAACTTAAGTTATAGGGACCTGGACCGCGTGTGCCTCCGTATCTAAGGTCTGCTCCAGACATGGGTATTGTAATGAAAATTAAATAATACAAACCCATTAACTATTATTTTCAATAGGCATATACCAAAACAACCGTTCCCTGCAAGGGTTTAAAGTTAGGAAGACAGGAAGGGAATTTCCCGGACTATATTTAGTTGAAGGGTCAAGCATTTTTCCAAAAAAAAGTTACAATTTCGCTGATTTCTATTCATGTTAGGCAGTGGCGGCGGTTGGACATTAAATGTAAGGAGGGGGGGGGCAAGATATGATCTTAATATTTGTATATCAATGTTAGTTTTCCTGGTTGCATCTAACACTTTGACACAAGATTGTTTAACAATTAGGATACTGTCTTTTCAGTTAAAATACCGTATATCGTGTTTCATATATTGACAAGAGCAACCCAAGTAGATACTACCTCTTGTACTCTTAAATACCGAAGGTGTAAGAAGAGGTTTGATTCCTTGCTCATGAAGATCTTAAAATTCTGTCTGGAAAATTGTTATAAGATTAGTGGTTTATTTAACAACAAATTTGCATAACAAATAAATAGAAAAGATAATATTAATCAAATAATCATAGTATTGAATAAAGAGGCGTGTTTTGCAAAAGTTATATTGAAACTGGGAATTAATGAAGAACTTACATTTTTAATTCCACGCATGCTATTATATATGTTATTAGTCTTAGAGACACAGTAAATACTACAATGATGTGCTACGACATTTAAAGAAATACTTTTGCAGCTTCCCGAAACATGTTCGTTGCCATTAGGTACAGTTTTCACTTTCTTGGAATACATCAAAACTCTACAATACTTAGAATAACTCCAGTTATACAAAATAATTATATAACCTAGAATTATGCTGAATTCACTAAATTTGATTGTATATACAAAATTATATATGTACACTCGTAAACTAGTATATTACACTGCAAAGCAATGGAAAAGGTAGAAATTATTTCTTATTACTCTCTATTTATCTAATATTCCTTACTGAGCTCCTTCGTGACTAAGCAGTTGTCATACTCCCCTTTGACGTAGAAGACCCGGTTTCGATTCCCGGCGGGAGTACATGTGGTTCGGATTCCACCTTAATCATTAGGTCCATGTCTCATATAGCCTCACTGCCGAACCGGATGTTAAACTAAAAAAAAATAAAATGTTCCTTGCTATTAGAAAGAAAAATGGTTATTTTAGGAACTGTTGATTTTTGTGCAATTAAAAAATAACTTGTGAAGGACATCTTTTTATGCAAAATGTTATCTCAATTAGTTCTAAAGTGGCTGACTAACATAACGAGCCCTTGTAGGAAGAAATAAAAGTACGCTCGAATTGTGGCGCTCCAATAGGTAATTTTTTGGTCCATTTTTCGTGTCAATTAAAACGCAATTCCTGTAGCTTTCTTTACTATACGGGAAGACAATCAATACCTACTCACGGAACAGCAAATATTTTATGGCACAATTTTTATTCTATGAACCATTAATGCATACAAAAACTTTATGTTTCCAAATAAAACTATATGCATTAATGGGTCATTTCAAAAAAGTGAGGGGGCAGCTGCCCCCCTAATCACCGCCCATGATGTTAGGCTAGTTTAGGTTACGTTACGTTAGGTTAGGTTAGATTACATTAGATTATTATTAAATACTTACTCCATTGTAATTAGACCTATAATCCATTATGTTATTAGTATTTTCATTTTTTTTTATTGGCAAGTCTCTAAAGCACTTTCCACACTCAGTACTCAACTCCAATAATCCGTGTCTATGTACAAACTTTAATATTTCATCTTTATTACCGACATAAGAACGTACAAAGTTGAAAATGGAAATGTCACATTCGATACACGAGTCCGCCATATCTCAAACCGATTTACTACTTGAATCGTTGTATTCATAAATTTTTGTCGTCTTTCCGTAAGTAGATATAAAATATAACTATAAAAAAATCCCTATTGAGACGTAAATTAAATATGCTTGCCTTACGTCAACTTATTTCTTCTGTAAAACCTGTATTTCTTACTTGATTCTGGGCCTCTTCTGCTAAACATAGCCCAATTACCCTCTCAGTTTAAACACATACTATTTAATAAATGGTATAATATCCTAATAAACGCTTAAGACGGTAGGCAATCTTGCCCCTTTGTAAAAATCTGAAATAATGCCTAGTGAGAGTGGCGTAGTTAGGGTATGGCTATCGGGCTCAAGTCCACCCTCCGAAATAAATTTGTTATATGCAAGACTTTATTAAAATTTGTCGTCACCCAAAAGGAAAAATATAAGTGCTTATTCATGTGTTGTGCGTGCCCCCCCGAAACAAAATCCTTAATACGCCAGTGCCTACTGATGTGAACAAAGATAATTATAGCCCACAACCTTCTCCCCATAAACTTTCGTGTGTCTTTTAAGTGTACTAAATTTCAAAAGATAGATGTTACCAAGGAAAGTTAATTTCTAAAATGATCAAACTCAGTACCTAATTGTTATAATGATAGTAAAAGTATTTTATTTATATTTCGTCAACAGATGATACGGAATATAGGTTATATTAATAGTGTTTCTATGCTGATAACCTTCCTACACTGACGGTTATTGATGTTAATGAAAAACTTAAGAATTTATATTATCTTCAGATATCTTAATTATGTTCCAACATTTGTTAAACTTTATTTCACACATTTACAAATGCTACAAAACTACCAAATATAAATCTACGTGATTTCTATACATATGGCGTAAGCCAGCAAGGGTATAAATAATTACGGGAACACATAAAAATTACAAATTTTTGAACTAGGTTGAGTGACGCTCTGAATAAGTTATTCAGAAATGTCTTGCTCAACTTGATATCAGTTAGAAGTTGTAGTTTTGCTCTAAAAATAGGGATGTGCAAAACCAGTTTTTATAAAAACCGTTTTCTAGAAAAAACGAAATCCGAAAAAGCGTCATTTCAGGTTTTCTCCAAAACCGATTCGGGTTTCACTGAACACAAAACTATTTCTGCGGAAACGGAATCTGGTTTCCGGAGAACAACGAAACACTATTCTGGCCAGAAATAAAAACAGTTTTGGAAAAACTGAAATGGGTTTCGATGAAAAACTGAACAGTTTTTGGAGAAAACTGAACAAGGTTTTGCAGAAAATCGAATCTGTTTTGGAGAAAACCGAAATCTGTTTCGAATAAAATCAGATTTTGGAAACTTTTCAGAAACCGGTTTCGGTTTTCCTAGAAAGCGGAAACTGAAAAACCGTTTTTTGTGCCCACCACTACTCGAAACTACAACATCCTTTCACGAAGTCCATTGCATTGCACTCAATAAAACCTTCTTAAAAGCCTCAGAGAGCTTTTACTTCCCACATTACCATCTGGTCCGTTCCTATCTACCTCAACTGAAGTTGCTCTTGCTATGAAGTATTCGTTATCTTGTCGTCATATTATTCCTCCATATCTTGATCAGTATCCTGAACAGGTAATCACAACAGTCTATTTCCCAGCATTTACTCTGTGGCAACGATCTATGTTCGCTCCACTGAAACCATTGCTTTATCATTTTCTCATCTACCTGGATCTTAACTTTAAAATTTAGATTCTCTTAGCAAACATTAATTATCATTCTACAACAGTGACACAATATCATTTCCAGAAAATTCTGCAAACCACCTGCAGCTCTAGTATGCCTTTACCACACCATACTCGGCCGGAGACTAACCTGATGTCTCCATAGTCTCTAACAATATGTTACCTATATCTACCGTGGAGGTACTCAGGTCAGTAGTAAGCGATCATATCAACCCTTGTTAAAATCATTCTGTCTGGAACTTTTGCAGCGGAATTACGAGTTTCCGCTGGGAAAGAAGACTGGATAAATACAGATCCCATATATCTGAAGGGTTATTGGTAAAACACTTGTATCACGACATTAAATGGCATAGCCGCTAACTCTACGTTTTTAAGAACTATCGTCGTAAATGCTACTGAACATGCAGTTCCGAAAACTAACTGGCATCTTGATCTGCTTTGTTTACTTTCTCACGCCATCACACTTATTCACTGTTGTCATAGCTATTTATATATTAACGATTATAAAGCAGAACACAGGAATATTAACACAGGAATATTAACGATTACCACTTTCTATTGTTTTGCCGTCGATTCAACTCCATGGTCAAACATTTTATAAATGCTCGGAAACGAATAGACTGGAGAGCTTCTTGCAGTCAATTACGCAATGAAACAAACCCCACGAAAGTTTAGAACATATTTAAATGCCATACCTATCAGAAGCACGGATCACACTATCCAATTCATGTTTATGGAAGAGTACCTGCCCAGGATTCAGAGAAAGCAATTGCATTCAAAGACGTCTCCACAGCTCATTCTACTCCGCTATTTACTTATCCAACACATGGGACATATCAGTGTTGGCAATCCTATATGATTATTGGGGGCGCGATGACTCAGTGGTAGAGCGTTCACCTCCGGTCCTTGGGGTCTCTAGTTCGATCCCAGCTCGCACCATGTGGACATTGTGGCGGACAAACACTCTACTCGTGGGTTTTCTCGGGGTTCTCCCGTTTCCTCCCACTTTCTTCATTCTTTCTTCGTCTCACTCATCTTTCATCATCACCGTCTCCTTTAGCCTTACCGGCATAGCCATGGGACGTAAACTTAAATATTTCTTTTCCTATATGATTATTATTAACACCAGTCTTTAACCATCCGTACATCCGACTCAACCACTCACAGTTGGGAGACCCGGGTTCGATTCCCGGCGGGAGGTCATGTGGTTCGGATTCCACGTTAATCAGTAGGTTCACGTCTCTCATATAGCCTCGCTGCTGAAAGGAACGCTAAACTAAAATCAACTCAACTCAACTCAACCACTCACAGCTCCAATCATGTGTATTGGTATTGTCTCTGTAATTGCTCCTGGGGCCAATACTATCATTTATAAATAACTTCGTCAGGCACCAACAACTTTTCATATCTTTGCTATGTTATATATATCTATGCTTACTACAGATTTTTCCCTACTTTATTGAAGCTTGCTAAAATCGTAGTTTTCATAAAACCTCATAAGGGTCCTACTAACATCATTTTTTTATCGGCTAATCAGTCTTATACATGTATTCAGCAAAACATTGGATCGAACCTTTGTAAAGGAAATCCATTCTAATCCCTTTGTTCACATTCGTCTTCCTTCAACAACAAGCAGGATTTAGACCCGCCATTTAGCACTACTGACCAACTGTTAAAATTATCGATCTATCTTGTTAACCATTTCAATAAAGAGCTACCATCTGTTCTTATTTTCTTTGGTATTGAGCTTGCATTTGGCATGAGCTGACAACAAGGATTTCTCTTCAAATTACTCCCATTTGTACCATTATCATACCTTTGGCTTATAGCCAATTTTCATTATAATCGTTAAGCTTTTCTATAAATAAATGAGGCAAAATCACAATACTTTACCGTACGAGCCGGAGTACATCAACGTTCTGTTTTGTCACCAGTACTATACATTATATGTGCTGCTGATCAATACCAGAACTACCAATTTATGAACTTCTGTTTGCCCGTGATACGGTATATCTCACCTTATGTTCGTCAGTAGATCGAATAGACACAGCATTGCAACATGCATTTGATAAACGTGTCAGTTGGTGTCTAAAATGGAAACTTTACCCCGCCGTGCCATATATGACACATATCTTTTTTTTTTTTTTCACATAAACGTTTTTGTGTTTTATCAAAGGCATCAAATTACTGTTTTGTTTGCTGTGTGAGATATTGACGTTTATGGATAAGAGACTTTGGTGTCATCTGGCATGTTCTTTGTGAGTTGTAAGTGTGTCATATGGCATTTACTTATTTCTCGTCTGAATTAAGTGGAAAATCTAAAATTCAAGTTTTAATTCATTTTTGAATTTCCCATATGAGGATTTCCAATACTGATTATTTTTTCGCTAAAGGTGTTAAATTAAATGCATCTAAAACACAAGTGACGTTATTTGGACTCAAACGCAAGAAGTACCGGTACTGCTTAACACGAAAGGTTCGGTACGTTTACATCTTACATTAGTAGGCTCGCCAATACGGCTGCAAAATAGTATGAAGAATCTTTGTGTCACTTTTGACAACCATCCCTCTTGGAACACCGACCTCTTCAATTTATAAGCTAATATTCGCAGTCAGATCAACTTGTTATTTAGTTTAAAACGTATTAATCGAGGTCTTAGCACTAACCTCATTCAATATACATAAAAGTTTGTGTTCGTTCTGCTCTTACGCATGGATATGCCGCCTGCTTATTAGCTTCACAAAAGTTTCATGACAGACTACAGGTCCTGGAAGGTTATGTATTATACCTTTTTATTTGCTGCAACACAACCGTTGCACAACAATACAAATACTCTTCTGAACACTCTCCGCTCTCTACATCCAACGCCCCATATCCGACACTCACCCGACTCCTCATAAACTCTTAGACAGACACCAGTTTTACCCATGTTATGCTTATTCACCAATAGATCATCGTTTTGCTATTCACGGACATGGTCAGACCACTGTTCTCCTTAACATCCATCGTCGTATTTATTGTCGAATCAGTTCATCCATTTCACCTATTCCTTCAATTTCAATGCACCCTTTGTCTTTAACTAACAGGACTCCAAAGGTCTAAACCCGCTCTCAGTAGCCTCAGAGCAGAAGAGTAACACGCTCCTGACTATTAACATTCATGAGATTTGATCAATCACAAGATCAGTTTCATTTCTACACCATATCTCATATTAGTGTGGGGCCACGGTGGCTCAGTGGTAGAGCGTTCACCTCTGGTGCTTGGGGTCCCGAGTTCGATCCCAGCCCCCGCCAAGTGAACTTTGTGGTGGACAAACACCGTGTGCGTGGGTTTTCTCGGGGTTCTCCCGTTTCCTCCCACTTTCTTCATTCCGCCATTTTCATTCATTACTCATCATCACCGTCTCCTTTAGCCTAACCGACATAACCGTGGGACGTAAAACTCACAGATTTCATTTCATTTCATTTTCATTTTCATATTAGTGTAGCGGAAGCACTCATTCTACGCACGGGGAGAATATATTTCACCCCATGGGAAACGCATTTCTCTGAAAGTCTGGTGATAAATATTCATAAGATAATCTATGTTTGGGATAAAGTTTGCGCGCATACCCCCTTAGGATACTACGTCTTTTAATCAAAGTGATATCATAAAAACGCAGGTAGGCATTAACTATGTTCGCAAATTGATAGCAAACAGATCAATCGTTCTATCATAATCATAAGCACAAGATGTCACATTATTTTTAATGTGGCTAAAAGGGTAGAAAAGTATATAATGGCAAGAATTTCCCCCTATTAAAATGGGAAATTAAAATAAAACAATAAATTACATGTCTGCTTATCCAGGTGTTCGTTTTCCAATATTCCTTTTATGAGGAGCTCATAAAATATTCAATTTAGCGCATAAATTTTAAATTATCATACCATATTTAAGATCCATTACGTTTTTAACTATGTTTTAAATTTCATTTCAAACTGTTTAGTTCTTTTCACGTGGTATAAAAAAGAACACAACAACGTCGCTTTCAATATATCGGGAGAAGAGTTATTATATATTTCTCAATCCAAGATGATCACCCATTTTTAAAATAAATTATTAAAACAGACTTACTGCACATTCTGTTTTTTTTTTCAAAACTTAGAATTCAATTGCACGAATGAAAAAAGAAAAAACAATTCAGATACAGACTTTCTTTAGTCTTCCTTCCTATGAGGGTCACAGAATAGTCAACGTAATTGTGATCCTTACTTTCTTCCAGGGGCGTCATTTCAGACTTTGCTTGAGGGGGGCAAGAGCACCACTGACATGAGATGTTCATGTTTTGTACTAGTATATTAGTATATGTAATTATTGTACATGTATTAATATGTATTAATAGTATATGTTTTAATAGTATATATTAATCGTATATGTATTAATATGTATTAATAGTATATGTATTAATCGATTAAAGTATATGTATCCTCAAACTCTTAGGGGGGGGCAATTGCCCCCTCCTGCCCCCCTAAATGATGCGCCTGCTTTCTTCCCACAGAACAACGCCTTCTGTCCTACATCTTATGATGCGAAAGCGAGACGACACCATATTTTTCACATGATAATGTGGCAATTAATCTCGTCTTAGATTCCGAAATTTTGTAAAATGTCTCTTTCGTCTATAAATAAAACGAGAATTTTAAATAAACACTGACACATGTGTCGATTAATTTCCAATACCGAGTTTACATCAAGTTTCGTGTTTCGTAAGTGGACGAGTTCGTGAGACATTCAATGCTCTGTTTAAAGTAACGACTCCCCATACGTACATAATTCATTTTAATCAAAGGACATGACAAAAACCTAGTTCGAGGAATGTGATACATATAACTACGTTTAAAATCTCATTTCAAATTATTAAGTTGTTTATCCCAGATTTGATCACCATAATAGCAGTTTCATATTAATATAGATTACTCCCATTTGTAACAAAATTACAATAAATTAATTTATATGTCATAATTTACAATAAAGTGCATGTATTACGAACATACTCAAAGAAAACGATTCTCATATAAAAGAGTTACTTTGTGATACACTAATCAATTGATCTACAAAACTATCAAGGCATACAACCCTGCAATTTTCACAATGTTCCCCTGACCATCCGGGCTTCAGGTAAGAGATTTTTTTCGAGATAACTATGCACACAGTTTTTGCCCACAACAAAAGCTTACCTGACGAGAGCTGGGAGCAAATAGGGGATCTCACACACCTTTGGTGAGTGCTCTACTAGACTGCCACTACGTTTCTGAGAAGAGAAATGAGATTAAAAGAAGAATGGGAACATGAAGAGATGGAAAATAATTTCCTCGGTAACTTGCGTAGTCGTATAGTTAACCAGCAAGTACTACACGGAGTCTGTCAGACCAGTGGCAATGCCTTTTCGCCAAAATTTACGGTTCGACCGCCTATGCTGATTATCGCTTCCTCTACCTTCTTGGTTGTATTTAGCGTGTATGAGGGTCACGCTAAAATTAACATCGCGTCATTAGTTTGCCCTCAATCTATTGTTCGGAGACTGACGGAGACTCCGCGTACTTCTAATAGGACAAAACACCATGCGTTTAAAGGTTAAATATTAAAAATAGGCCGCTTGTTTGACATGCAACCAACAATACTCAGCTTACATATTGCTTACAGAAGACAAAGTTTCTTCGTGTATGAAATTTCTTAAGAGGTTAGTAGATATCATTAGATGCTTTTGTTTTGAATGACATTTTTGCGTCTCTTTCAGTCCTACACGAAACGTGAACTTACATCTTAAAGTGGGATCTGAACCACATGAGATTATGTCCTGAACCAAAATAGACTCCCCCACTCCAGAGGCGTACACAAACTATATAGCCATGGGAGAGCGATAGGTATCTTTACAGAAATAAGATATATCTAATAATTTATCTTTGATTACTTTTGTTAATTTGTTGATTAGTGTGACATACGCATTTTTACCAAACTCTTTTAATTGATAGTTACCACGTTGCAACAGTATTCAGAATAAATAAAATGATTGACTTTTTAACGTGGTACTTTTAAGTATAGAGTGTCAACTATTTCCTCAAGCATTCGATTAGTATTACCTACGTGACACAAACATAAATTTGTCGTTCATGAATACCTTGAAACAAAGAAATTCTCCGGACAATTCTGTTTCAAAAGAACATATTAGTAATAATAAGTAATATTTCTATTACTTATATATATTAGTAATATTTCTTTACCACAACCATCAACAAACAAATTATCCATCCTCAACGACAAATGATCTATTTAATTTAGAAGTTTTGTTGCAACGTGATCCTGTGTTCATATTTTAATTTTGACATAAAATTTGTTTCCTGTTTATGTCTTATATCATTCTCCTTATATATGCATTACACCTTGCTGTACCTTCTATCCTACTTTTGGTTAAATATCTTCTTCTCCAATGGTTCACTTACTAGTGGTGTTTCCATGTTCCAGTGCTATTTTCATTATCTGTATCTTTCCAAGTTTTCATTAACACACTAATTTTCTTTTAGTTTCAGTCACCTATTTTTATATGTGCTAATTAGATCGACACGTCCAATCATTCAGTTACTTTAAATGCATCTTTCATAGTTTGTATGCTTCTGAGCTTAATCTGTGAAACCATTATTGATATACATTCAACCATTTTAACATGTTTATACTGTGGGTTACCGTTAAGGATGAATTGGCTTGTCATTGGCCTTACTTTTGGTACTCATCTCTGATGTATTATGGATTTGCAAGTGTATTTCGTGCAAGAAATCCCAAGTGAATGAGCGTCGAATCCACTACAATAATTTCAGATCTAATCTATATATCTTGTGCTATATGACATAGGTACTGTAAAGTTCGTAAATGCAGAATAAATACAACAAACATCACTAGTTTCGTAAAATTGTCTCGAAATTAGCTTTAATTTAGACCTTTTCCATAATTTAGATGATAGAGCGAGCAAGTTTGGTGCGTGGGATTCTGGGTTAGTTTCCCTGCGGGATAGCTTGGAAAGCTTTGAACGCATTATGCTTGTTCGGATTCTACCTTAAACTGATGGCGCACATCTCATATAGTTTCGGTTCTGAACGGGAACGTTAAACTTTAATAGCCAAACTAATTGTGTTTTATAGATTTCCAAGTAATCAACCATATTTATAATTATTTTCTTTGGATTTTTTCTAATATAGATTTCCTGAAATATCTGCCGCTTTAACGAGACACTACATCTATACGTTTCCATTATTTTCATAGAGATGAAAGAATTGTCTATATATTGTATTATTCAGGTATGGTCTAGGCATCAACGTGACAAAAGTGCTCTCTTTTTCGAGTTTAAGGGAAAACCATGTAACAATTTGACATTTTTTTTAAATATATACCATTCACTGAGTATCACAATGCCGGATGCCAGAAAAAATACCTCACAGGAGGGGAGGGGTAGAAGGGAGAAAGCCGACATTTTAGAAGTTTCTATTATTAATAATAACTCCGAAACCATTGGATCCAAACGTTTTTCATTTTGTTTGTCTAAATGTCTTCTACAATTTAATTTTAGTGCATTTTTGAGCTAAATATAATGCTTGTCTTGTTATTTTCATTTTTACTCAGTTTTGGTTGTGCGTGACGTCAGTTTTAGCCACAGATTCTGTACAAGATGGAATTGGGAAAAATGTTTCCTCTAAATGTTTTTTGTCATTTTATGATCTTTCAAAAAGTTTGTAATTATATTAGTTTAGGACTAATAGTGTCTGAGTTATAAACTTCACTATTATATTTGGCGTGGCCCAAAAGTTACCTTCCCACAAACGGTAGATATTAGCAGCTGATGATGATTAATACATATGTAATCTTGTCTGCCTGCAAATATATAATCCTAATGATTGTCTCTCTATAATCTAATCAAAAATATCCATTTTTAATATCAGTTGAGGGGCTTTTCGGAAAATAACCGTTACCAAAACAAAAAATTTCTCTGAAGAATGAGAAGAGAACATTCTGTAATACACAGTATGAGAAACTCTGCAAATCTATTTCTTGATACGTGTCTCTGATACTTTACAAAACATGCACAAACATGCAGCTTTCCATTAATTTTTCTAAAAAAAAATCTTGTTTCTACAAGGGTTGTTTTTGCTACAAGTTCTTCGATTTATGTACTACAATGGTACTGAGCGAAGTAGAGTAGGGACCAGATATCAAAATTACTTATAAGGAATCCTACTTAAATGAGGGAATCATGAACAATTCGCCATCTATGTGTTTTAACGTTTAAACTATCAAATCTTATTTACAGAAGAAGAACTTGCCTATTATTAAGATTGTGTACAGTTCCTATAATACAATAAATGTATAATAAGAAATATAATAGAAGGAAACCATGTGCTTAAGAAATCTCTACACAAGGGAACAAATTATTTGATTTCTAGAGTTAGTTCTCAATGATGTTATGCAGCTTGTATATACTGAAAAGATAAAAAATGTGATGACTTAAATGCATCATTCAGTCTTCTTCATCACTCTGTTCATTAACTGGTATTGATTTTTTATACTCGCTCGGACAACTACACATTGGGGTGCACAAGAAAACGAGATTCTTACATTTGCATTTCAAACTTACACTCCCAAGTTTCTGATAGCTACACATGGTAATCTCTAAAGAAACCTTGGGAATATGGGAATATCTTCGAGTGTTTTCAACACTGCTCTCAGAATTTGATAATCCAAGTACCATCCGGAGTCTTCTGCCCTTGGTAGATAGATCTCACTTATCAGTTTTTCCCAAATTGCTGTTTGGTAATGGAATATCTTCATACAATTTTTCAGAGCATCACTAGTTGGAGGAAATCTCACCAGGCTGCATTTTCCTAAAAGTAGGTACCTAGCTCTATCACATATCTTCACATTAACCTGGAGGATTTTTTAAAACAGTTCTGCAGAATCAAGAGCGCTTGCTGATAAAAGAAATCTGTCGTAGAGAAAAGAAAACGTCACAGTTTTCTGAGTAAGTAGACCATAAGTAGATAATGCAATGCTGGAATTACTACCTTCAGAACTCTTTCTTGCTGTTTCCGGTAGTTTTAAAGATTAGGAAACTGTTAAGTCCAACTTCGAGACCGTTGTTCAAAATCTTGAAGGGAAGCATGAAGAAGCAGATTCTACAATGATACTTCATGCTCTGATTCACAATTCAGAAAGAAGTGTTGTGAAGAGTAGAAGTAACGATGTATTCCTGCTGTTGATATACCATTATGACAGAATTTCTTGTAAAGAATTGTACATGATGGAGGCATTTCAAAGACAACAAGGTTTATTCCATTTTATCATCTTTGCCACCACTTATCTGAGAATGAGAAAAGAGGTTATGGCTTATCACGCTCCATTTGCATGTGACAGAACGTCATATCCAGTTGTATCATCAAAGATAAAAAACTATCTACTTACTCATGTCAGAAAACTGTGACCTTTTAAATTCCTTAGGACAGATTTCTTTATCAGCAAGCGCTCTTGAATCTACAGAACTGTTTTTGACAAAACTCTTCAAGGTTAATATGACGATCTGTGATGAAGCTAGGCTCCTACTTTTAGAAAAATGGAGCCTGGAGAGATTACCTCCAACTAGTGATACTCTGAAAAAAAAAAAACATATAAAGATATTCCATTACCAAACAGCAATTTGGAAAAAAAAAACTGATAAGTGAGATCTATCTACCATGGCCAGAAGACTCCGGATGGTACTTGGAGAAACAAATTATGAGACCAGTTTTGAAAACACTCGAAGATATTCTCAAGGTTTCTTTAGAGATTACCATGTTAGCTGTCAGAAACCCGAAAGTGTAAGTTTGAAATGCAAATGTAAGAATCGCGGTTTCTTGTGGATCCAATGCGTAGCTGTCCGAGCGAGTATAAAAATTCAATATAAAATACATCAATTGCGGTAAGTACATCATTCTTATTGAAGTTAAAATGTATTGACTTATTATTTGAATACAGAAAAATACACATAAAATTGTTACTTTGTGCTGGAATTGACATTAGGTCTCTGATTCCGCAGGCCAATACACTAACAGTATGACCACACAGCATAGGCTTGCCAACCCTCATTTTAATAACGTTTTGGTTCCCCTCCTTTGCTTATGTAGGTGCTTAATCACGTGTTGTGTATAATCAGTCCCTGAAACAATATACATGACCTACATGACCTACCCATCTGAGCCTTTAGACTTGATGACCCTAGCAGTGTTTGGTAAACACTATAATTTATGCAGTTCCTCGTTATGAAGTTTCCGCCATTCCCCATTCCAGTGTTACTTCCAGACATATTTTGAGAAAGCACTTCTCCTCCTGGAACTCTGAGAGTGTCCAGAACTTAATGGAAAATACCAAAAATAATACGTTTATAATATAATAATAAATATAATAGTATTTTGTGAAAACAGTATGTGCCATTCCGAATACTAAATGTGCCCCCGCAACATTTTTTGAAAGAAAAATGTCCCATTCCCGTTCCTCTTGAGTCCGAATATTCTTGTTAGGATCTTTTTCTCAAATACTTTCAGTCTATGTTTTTCCCTCTGAGTAAAGGGTCATGCTTTGTATGCATACATGATAACAGGTATGATTATCAAGATCAAAATTATTCTACAGCATTGGAGACAAAAACAAGATTTTAACTGAATAATAACACGAATTCTTTGCTTTTAAACTACATATAATTTCTTCGTAAATATGGTTTTTGTCTGTTGATATTGCGATGCCTTGTAGGTAGAGTCAATAATGGACTGTGAATTTAGCCCTTCACCTATTGTATTATAAAATACAATATAATCTTCGTGCTTTAAAAGTTCATATAACAAAGTCTCTATTATGATCAACGCTGAAGGATCTATCGCTTCGTACGGAAACCCCTTCGGTCAAGGCAGGGGTTAGGTTGCTTTGAGGAATACCCTTAACTTCATAGTAGCCTCAAGGAATATTTGGATAGGTATAGCCCCTTAGTGCAAAGCGACCTCCAGAACCGAGGTGGGTTTGCTATCACTGGTCAACTGATGCCTCCTTCCTCTGTGTTTGGTCCCTGTTCGAGTAGTTCGTCTTCTTTCGGTTCCCTTCGTCTTCTTCCTCTTCGATGTATCGTCTGCTAGTTTATAAAAGTTAGCACCTGTCGTTCATAAACATGTGCTCATGTTGTGGGGATGCTTACACTTCCACACTTGAAAAAATCATCTGCAAAGTTATTTAAAAAATCATAGTCGTCATGAATGGGAGTTAAGTTTCACAAAAACACGGGTACACTTGAACACACTTTAGACTGTAAACACTGTTAAAGACACTGTAAAACACTAAAATCACTAAAAACACTTTGTTGTGAAAACTGTACAATAAATGGTGAGAGCACTGTATTTCTGTTTTGACTAAGTAGATCCTATTATCATTATCACTTCCCACAGAGCGGGTAGAAAGTGCAATAACTATATTTAATAAATGTACTCTTTCACTAATTGTGAGTATTGGCCGAGTTTTTTGTTCAGTAGAATCGTTCTCGATGTTAATGTAACAATCGGTATAACAAGTATCGGTATAACGGACTGTAGGATGATTAATCTGAATAGGAGACGCCGATGTGTTAAGTCTTTAAAAGGTAATGAAATGTCTATATAAGTCGTTAAACTTTTGCCTTTATAACCGGACTTATTAATGATGAGGCACAAATAGGTTACTATTATGACAAGAATTAAGGAAAGGAGAATTAGAATCTGGAACATTTTTTTTTATTAAGGGGGCCGCGGTGGCTCAGTGGTAGAGCGTTCACCTCTGGTGCTTGGGGTCCCGGGTTCGATCCCAGCCCCCGCCAAGTGAACTTTGTGGTGGACAAACACCGTCTGCGTGGGTTTTCTCGGGGTTCTCCCGTTTCCTCCCACTTTCTTCATGCCACCATTTCATTCATCCCTCATCATCACCGTCTCCTTTAGCCTATCCGGCATAACCGTGGGACGTAAAACAAAGATTTCATTTCATTTTTTATTAAAAAAGGAAGAAACAGTGAACGTGAATTTTTGGTTACTCTGTATAAGAATGCCAGAAGAGAGATTTTATGAACATTCTATATAAGGAAAAGAGAAGTAACGCAATAGGTGAGCATGTAATTCGTATTGAAGAATTGATGTTAGAAACGAGAATGTTTTCTATTTCGACCTTGCATGGATTAATGAATTTTGGAACTAAAAAAGAAAAAAATGTTGAGTTTGCATATTGCTAACTGAACGAAAATACTGAGGCAGCTAAGTTAGGAAAAGAGAGTAATGAAGAAATGTGATTTTATACTCGATGCTGGTGCAGCTGTTCTTTTATTCTACTCCTGCTCCATCTTTTGCTGTTGGCAAATACTTGTAATTTTGTTTTGTTACTCTTTTATTTGTGCCTATGTAGAAGTCTGTGCTAACAAAATGTATACTTCAATGTCCCGCCACGTCCTCCGTCCACTGCTTGCACCGCCGATGGCGCATTCAGAGGCCTAATGTAATAGGCAGTTGCAAACCGTAATCCCACAGGTAGGGTGGACCCGAAAAACTGATAACACAAATAGCATTTAATGTATCATAACATGTTTAAAGTTACACTCATAATTTTATTTTACTTATTGACTTAGACAACAAGAAAAAACTACCAAATTTATTTATTTTAAAGAACTTTCTTAGCAGTACTTCTAACACTGTATAGAGTTCAATTTATGGAATATTCCCATTTAGCTCCACTGCAAATATTTTAAAGTACAGTTCATATTTTCTTCTGTCTGGGAATGACTGAAATTTCTTCCTCATTGGCTATTATCATTTCCTGCATGTTTGAAAAAGAGGAAGAGAAAAATAAAGTACATTCTTACAGTTAGCTGTCAAAGTTTTGTATAAGCGATTATTTCTGGTATCTCCGATTTTAAAGTAAGTACAATACCGCATTTAATTAATGTGTCACGTGATAATGAGTTCACTAGAAATGTTAATGCTCAGAAGAAATTTTATTTGAATCAGGGCAAGATATTTAATATTATATTCTATGGGTTGACTTCCGGGCTTAAACACCTACCGAAATTTTATCCCAATTTTTTTATTGTTTTATACCTATTACAAAATTTTCACTTTTCCAGGAATAAAGTTAGCAAAGTTCCTCCCGAAACAAGAAAAAAATCGAAACAAAATTGTAAATACTCCACTGTTCCCATCAAATGGAAAACTCAATTAAAATTACACACAAATATAATTATTTTATCCTGTACGGTAGCCTTTGTAAATGTTACATATGTTTAATGTAGGAGACATATTCTATATGCTATTATGGTCCAGGCCTCATGTAGGAAAACAAATTATCTACTCTGAATAACTCCTGAGAGTAGGCCTACATACCTAAATTAAACAAGTTATCAGTAACAGAAATACATAATTGAACACAAAAACTTCTTACTATGTGTTAATAAAATCATTTTATTACATATTAGCATTGAAAGATGCCTTCAACGCTAAAATGTAACTCCCAGAAACGAGCCTTCGCACCTTCCTAACAATGCGTGCAATCCCCAGCGATAATAGCTTTGCTCCCTGAGCAGCATATCCCGTAAGCCTGTCTAGCGAGCTTTTGAAGCTCAGACGGAAGGGTCTCCAAATGTTTCCAACTTGCTATTGTTTTACCAAGAAACCGAAATATTGAACTATTGACTTTATTTTATAACGAATCAATGATAAAAAAATACAAGGTAGCAAAAAAGGTATGCTCGGCCTCAGAGCCTCATAGTACGCTTCGACGCAGAATTACTCTTTCTCGCTTTTCAAGGGAAATATCACAAACAGTTTCCATGCCCGAGAAAAATATTTCTTCAGCATTCACTGTAAACTGCTTTTACTTTTGTAGTTTTGTCGTATGTTCACTTAGTCTTTTTCATGTTTAGGCTTATCCGAAAAAAAAATCCCGATGGCTCGTTGTATTTAATACGATACTTCTTTGTGAAACATCTAATGCTAACGAAAAGCCCAATATTAGTGTATAATTGAGTAGACCAGAAAGAGTGATGTTTCGAAATGTTGTTATCATAGATAAAATGTTCACTTCAAACTAAAAAATATTTATGCCTATTTTTTTTAAACACCAACTTAAATTGACGCGTGTGTGTTTGGTATACTGTACCCCAGCTACTGTAGGAGGTTTTCACAGTTTAACGATGTCCCTGACCATTGACCTTAGTGGAACATTTATTTTATTTTAGCAAGGTGTTGTGTGTCACGATTGCTACCAACCATGTGTGAAGGAAAATCACGAAACATACTAGATGGGAGCAATGTGATTGTAATGCTCAATATGATCTTACTGTTTGGTCACTTGAATAATTTTGCTTAATATTAACTGAATTTTAATTCCATTCTAAATACTGTACTTAAGCGTTTAACGAAATCATATCAAACACAGTCTATTTGTCATTTCTCAATATTTACAACGGTTTTCTATCGAATTCATTTAATTGAAAACACATTTATCTTTCGAAAGCTTCATTCGGTATTAAAAATCAAACTTAATCCAATTTAGATGATGATATATTCAAATCACTGAATTTCAACGAGGATCATAACTAACCTACAGAAATACACTCATCTACATTGATTTTTGCTTAATTTTAGTGAATTGCTAAAATGTTATTAAGGATATACAGTATAGAAAGTAAGTTAAGGTAATCTAACAAAATGGTAAAAGAAATATTAAAAACGGTTAGGAGTTAGACAAGTATGTGAATGGGAATGTTATTATGTTATAATCATTGGCCCCACCAATATCTACTATAAAAGGGTTTTGAAAATTATTATTAGTTTTAACATCATTATGTGTTAATTATTTGGCTGAAGTTTTAAATTCATGATATTCAAAGTCTTCATTAACTACGGTACCTTCAGTAAAGGGAGTCATCCTAACTTTTGTTTGTTTGTTTTCCGATTCTATGTGAGATATGAACCTACAATTAGAGGTAGAGTAAACTAAGTGTATACAGATAATTGTTCCGGTCACAGTTAGGGACCACCTCCTTTCTAAATCAGCCTTACCAGTATGACCGGTCTACCAATCCACTGAATTGGCAGATACTTATAACATTACCAGAATAATTATATTCCAGCCCTTGGAATCTAAACCTGCCTCGATTGCGAGTGGGGGTGTACCACAATCAGCAGTGACAGCATCCGAGTCTTATAAGTCCAACTCTCTCTAGGAGAACATAACCCTTAGTTACCGAGAATCCGTGATGACACGGTATACGTTCGTTTCTGGGCCTGGTTACCTATTTGATGTTCAACAAGCGCCAAAAGAATACCGCCCAGAAGCCTAAATAATCACTTCCTGGATCGAAGGGAGTGCCCATTTCGGAGTTACACCTATAGCTTCCTTCCATTTACAGGAACAATAGGGTTGCAATCTCAGCCCACCTTATTTTATGAAAGAGGTACACCGTACATTGCCGTTAAATATTTGTGGTACAGTCTATGTGTGCTCAGTTTGGGCGCCATCTCCTCCGGCAGAAGCGGCTACAATATTCTGCCTCACTATCCACTGAAACACCATATTTAGGTAGCACGCATACTCCTGGACCCAACGGTCCACGTTATTGACCCATTTAGGAGCATTCAACCTCTTCTGACTCCTTGCCTCCTTCAATTCAAGTAGAATGAGAATTGCTGTAATGCATTCATTCTTTAATGCAATCCCAAGCAAATTGAAATTGAGATTAAATATCCCAAAAGGCACACGTTCTAGTGTTTACACCAGCTAACAGAATGGGCGATCTTAACGAAAAGCAATGAAGTCGTTAGCAAATTTAAAATACAACATGATATTCATTTTGCTAACAGTACCATTCAGCGTGTATTAGAAATGGACAAAAAAGGACTTGAAAGTTTTAATAAAGCTTTTGGTTTGAAAAAATCTTGTGTAGCCAATCTCTCCAAACTATCGATTTTTTTATTTAGTTACTTTGTTTAATATTAAGAAGACGAAGTATCCCTTTATATTTTCAATCAAAGATGGCTTCTAAATGCGATATTTTACATCAGGCATTATCTATTGCCACGTCAATCGGCAACATTCAGCTATTACAGCTGTGTTTCTTATAATTTTTAAATAAAGCGATATATTTGAAAACGTAAAATTATACCTTCTTCTATACTTTAGCTAACATCCTGATAATGCAGAGGTTGTAATTATAAAGAATATATTCTAAAATTAATTAGAATGTTTTCGAAACCTTGCAGAGAAACCGAGTCTTAGTTGTGCCATTAGGTTTTAATGCAATTCTAGTACAATATATGCTCACGAGATCCCTCAATCTAATATTTTTACACACTTTAGTGTAGAGAACGTGCAGTAGTTCGCTGTGTATTTATTATTATTGTTTTTATCTGTTGCTAGTCAATGTGTATGTCTAATTATAAGTTCAAGGAGCGACACAATAGCTAGAGATTGTTATATTTGAGCTATGTGGGACCCTGATGGCTCAGACGTAGACTGTTTATATCTGGTGTGTGAGGTTCTGGCTTTGACCCTATTTCACCACGGGTTTTTGTAAATGAGTGTTGTGGTGGACAAACATCGTGTCTGTGGATTAATCAGGGTGCTCCCGTTTCATTCCACTTTCTTCATTTTATCTATTATTACATCACTGTCTCCCTTAGCCTCGGAGCATAATCATTGAAAGTTAAAATTTCATAATGAAGTATCTCTCCAGACACTCTATAAGTAACATTGTGTGATTAAGAATGAAGTTTGAACTATGAATGTAGTAAATAGGCTTATATACTTTTTTGTTTGGAGCATTCAGAGCCGATTAATAGATGAAAAATAGTTTCGGGAGATTAGTACTTGGCAATTTGAGTCAAAATAAAATACGTTTTCTTTTCACAAATTACGTGTGAAATAATATCTGAGAAAATATTCCCGTGAAACTGGTGATTTATGATTTTATTTTATACTTCATAATTACCTAGGTATAACTTTAGTAAAGTAATGAACAGAAATTAACAACGAAAAACGCCATTAAGAGTACAACGATTTTGGCAGATTATTTCTGCCTCATACTTTAAGAGTGTATTTAACGGAAATATTGTCCTTTTGCTTAGGGGTAATAATGGATCTAAAAAGATAAGGGAACGTATGATGTCACGACGTCCCCATGCTAATCTTTGCCCATTGTAATTTTCTAAGAAGTGAGGGGACGCCAGAGATATTTCTTGTAAGTGGGGTAAGGGTGTCCCTAAGCGTTCCCCCGCACTTTTTCCCCTGCTTTAGGTTCCGTATGAAACAAATGTATTGATAACCATACCAGCTAAAAGTATGTTGTGTTTTTGGTGTGTGGTTAAGATAGGATCAGCGGCTTTATCCCATTAAAGTCTTTCCCTATATCGGAAAAGAATATACTAATCGGAAAGAAATAGAAGACAAATAGATGTCAGCTTTGCCTATTATCTGTCAGGAAAGTAAATGTACACCTATTTTTCGAGTCTGGCATTCCTGCGCTCCATTTGTGGAGAGTATGAGAATTAAATCAATCAAATATTTACTGAGGGGCAAAAAGAAACGTTTAATCTGAATTAGACATTGCAGAGGGGCAGAAGCTGTGAATACGAATAGTGCATAGTGTAAATAAAGGACGACACCGAAAGAGAAAGCCAGAAACAGCTGCTAAACTTAGAAACAAGAGTAAAAATTGACGAAGTGGGAACATAAAACACAAATGCAATTAACCCAAGTCAGGTACCATGGGGTCAAATTTGACCCCAGTGTTCTTTCCAGTGCTATAACTTTTAATACATTCGAAATAGCTTCAAGCCCTTTTTTGTATTTTACCTTTGCTTTCAGACAGCATTTATGCTTAGTACACACTTGACCTCGGGTTTACATAATGACAGGTATTTGTTAGTATAAGTGTTTGGGGTCAAAATTGACCCCATGGTACCTCTTGTGTAATATGTTAGATTCATTATTTATGACTTAGACCCTATGTATTAATTTTTCCTACGAAAAAAATAGCAAATAATAATAATAATAATAATAATTGTTATAATTATTACAATCGCAAAAGTTCTTTGAATATGGGATCATATTGAGTCTAATATATTTTCCTGGAATATGAGCTATTTTTTTCCTAGACTTGGCTACATTACACCACCTGTAGTTGGCAACGCTGCATCAGTAGACACATTGTTATCAAGCAGAGGTAAACAAAACGACATTATGGCGAGACAAAAGCTATCTGTTGAAGAAACATTGGCCTATTTAGAGGAAGTCAGTGACAAAGAAGACTATTCAGGACAGTTTGGGATGACGCTGACAAAGAATTGAACGAAGCGATTGATTCCAGAGTGAGGAAAGTACAAGTGATTCTGAGTGCGATGAAGAAAACGATAGTGATGTGATGGATGCTTGGGAAGGATAGATACGTCTAGGAAACAAAGACAAAACGATCAGAAACAACACCCGCAAGAAATTTGGTAAGCAGAAAACCAGGTCCTAAAGGAGCTGGAAGTCAAGCCGACACTCCTCTGAAAGCATTTTCGCTGTTCACGTGATAGCGAATGATATCTGTGATAGTGAAATGTACAAACCAGAAAATAGAAGCTGTGAAAACCACGTACAAGGATAGATGCTATTTCACCTACAAGACTGATGAGGATGAACTAAAAGAACTTTTGCGAGTATGACTCTTTCTCGGTGTAACTAAAGGTTCAAAGGAAAGTTTGTGAAGCATTTGGACAATGGATGGTATTCGAAAACTGCTCTGCATTGCAGCTATGAGTCCGAAGCGGTTCTTATTTCTTCTTTATTGCTTGAGATTTGATGACAGGTGTATTAGAGATCAGCGTAGAGCTGTTGACAAAATGGCACAATCGGGGAAGATTTTGAGATGTTTTTGGACTCCTGCAAAGCAAACTACATGCCTGGGAGTGGGTGTACCTTAGATGAATCTCTTTTAGGGTTTCGAGGAAGATGCAGTTTCAAACAGTATATGCCGAAAAAGCCCAGCAAATATGGTATAAAAATGTACGTGTTATCTGATAGCACGACTTTCTATTCGTTGTGTTCCAAAGTGTATATAGGTGAAGGTACTCACGATCCTGGTTTGCCAGTTCCTACTCAAGCTGTATTCGACTTGATAGGAATACTTGCTGCGACCAATCGCTACATTACAACGGTCAATTATTATATATCAATTGCGTTGGCCAATGACCTCAAGTCATGGGGTCTGACACTGGTCGGAACCATGAAGAAAAACATGAGATGGATACCACCTTCTTTCCTTGCAAAATCTATAGAATTCTGCACCAAGTACATTAATTTTGTATGCAAACAGAATTGAAGAATCTTGTAAAGTGCGACTTGTGCAAGGACGATTAAACAGAACTACAAAGGAGAAATCACAGAAATAACGAATACTCTTGTGTAAATGCAATGTGTAATGTGGTAAAGATGAGTGTACACAAATAACACATTGATATTGAAGCACAATGAAAATGTTGTTCACATTCTTTAATAAAGATGTATGGATAAAGAAATATAATTATAGATGTAATATTATTTCTATTGTTGTGTTTTGTAAGTGGGGTCAAATTTGACCCCATGGTACCTTCAGTGTAATTTTTTCATGGTACCAGACGAGGGTTAATACGCCGACAACTAAATGTTCACCATGCCATGATCGTGGTGTAGTGGTTAAAGTGCTGACTTACAAATACAAAAGTCGCCAGTTCGAATCCCCGTCAATGACATTTTTAAGAATTTTTGTTAATAATACATACAGCTCATGAGAGGGTAAAAGAGGTCGTATTTAGTTCCTCGTAGCAATTATTATTGGTAATGTTTAGTACTGATAATACTTTTTGTCTTTGCGTATTGCTTTCATTCTTTTCTTCATTTCGAAAGAGAAGAATATCTGAACAAATGCCACCAAAATTTCTCTTATTTTGAATGTAAACGCCATTTGCAATTAGTGAAGAATAAAAATTGAAAGTTCCGAAGTAGCTGCAAAAACTAAAAAGAAAAACATGGAAGTGGACCATACTCATAATTATTAAAAATACAATTTCTACATGCCTTACACCTCCCGACCACGTTTCTACGTTAGCAAGTAAGAGGCTTGTGTTTAGGTTAGGCTGGTCAATCCGTTTTGCAAAGGGGCCCGGTTTAGTTATGACGCACCACAGGTGCGAGAAGGAGCAAAATACTTTTTCTCTCTCCCCTCTGTGTGTCTATTTATCTATCTATAGGTATATATATAACGCTATTTGTGAATGCCATAACCACCCTAATTTTCAGCGGATTGAGACAAAACTTGGCACAAACATTAATTTTTGAAATATTTTGATGAGTTCGTTAACCAGAATAATCAGATGAAAATGTTCAAAATGGCGGTCCTTCAAACTCTTAAAAAGTTCCAAGGGAACCAAATTTCGCCCATAAATAGGTATTCAGAAAGTATGAATAACTTTCCCTCTTTTACTGAAATATTTGTGTGAAGGGACTTATCCACTTTTATTGAAATATTGGACCGGATTAATCGACTAAAGAAGGTTCACGCCCTTTCGCTACGGTCAGGCTTTTTTTTTTCAGGAGTGGGTTATTTTCGTATCAGAAGAAGATGATTATTAGTGATGATATAGAATTACACACTGAAAGTGAAGTAACTTGTGAAACGTGTTATTTGAAAGAATAATAAATGTGCTTTCCTCTAACACAGAGAACTGTAAATCATGTATTACGAGTTCGGGAGCATGAATGGCGAGGAGTGTTATTTGATTTGGTTTTTAGTAACAGATTGCAATGCAAATAAAGGTAGGCAACATTAGTGGTAAGTAAAACAACAACAATAATACTAATACTAATACTAATACTAATACTAATACTAATACTAATAATAATACTACTACTACTACTACTACTACTAATAATAATAATAATAATAATAATAATAATAATAATAATAATAATAATAATATGTGTTATTTGTGGCAAGGCAATATCTTCCTCAATTCTTTTTCAAACGTAATGATTGTAACGTTATATCTCCCTTACAAACAAAATATTAGCAATTTATATCGAGAGAACGAGAAACTGTAGAGTGATGGGAGCAACGTTGGACAGAAAGCACGTTGGACTAAAGCAGAAAAATAAGTGATTTCAATGCAAAATGAACGAGGAGTCATTGTCATGGGTAGTCATGGGGCCACGGCAGAGCCCTTTTTAAGCAAAATGTCGATAACTTATATCGAGAGAACAGAAGTGATAGTGGGATGGGCCAACCTGGGACACCGTGGACCCATAAGGCGCATCGAAAAAATTAGGGGGGCGGGCGCCAGCCAGCCTTACTTGTTTCCACATAATAATATAAAATTATATTGTCGAAATACACACACGAGTTGGCTACTAATATTTCATATTATTATCATTATTATTATTATCGACAGCGTCTTTTCATTACGTGAGCATCTTTGACATGAAACCAAAAAGAAGATTCATTATTCGTAGAAAGAATAATAAGAATAGCCAGTTACTTTAACTGTGAACGACGGCGAAAAATACGAAAAGAGTGACTACCTGTAACGAAAAGAAACAATACTTTCTCTCAAATGGATAGAAAATTGAGCTGAGATAGATTCGAACTCGCATGGACGGCGCAAAAAGCCAGTTCATTGTCCACTTGTTTTTTAACTGACTCACCGAACGTGTTTCAGTAACTTACTTATTGCAAATTTTACTTGCTTCACTCGTTTAACTTGCTTTTTCTAATAACTTATAACGACAGGGACACGAACACAGACACATCCAGAACAGTTAAAAATCATAGATGCTCTCCCGCCGGGAATCGAACCCGGGACATCATACACCAAAGGTGCACGTGCTAGCCACTAGACCAGCGGGGAGGGCACAGCTCACTTGCTGTGCAGTTAGGGATTACAACCACTGTATTGCCAGCTATCACTTCTGTGGAATGTATACTATGATCACATGTTTCATCTTTGCTGGAAGAGTTAAACCTACATTCTATGTATTACACGAGGTATTTAGATCAACATGCTCTTCATATAATGTGATGAAAGGGTCATGCTGGGAATAAGAAAAAGAACATTCCTTGGACAAAACGGAAACTATTGGCATCAGAAATATTTATCTACGAGGCATGCGCAGTAGTATATTTCAAAATAGTCACTGTTTAGTTCTGTAAACGAAGAAAGGGGTATAAAAAAAGCAAAGACGTCGCGTCAACGAGATCGACCAGAGTTCACAGAGGCGGAAGCAGATGTATAGTAATACAACAACTTGATTAAATTGATAATTGGTTCTTTATTCTGTAGTAAAGCGTATTACAACTTTACGGGAGAGCAGAGGAAGACTTACTAACGCTATTATATAGTAAGCTTTAGTAACACGATCATATAGACACAAATGGATGTAACTGTGAGTACTACAACTTGGATTTAACGAAAGCCGTTTACATATTCAGTGATTTGCATACCTCAACTTCCAGTAGCTCGATACATGCAATTTCTGGTTAGATACTGAAACTGCTGTCGGATTTTAATACATGACGTATTGCAGGATACAAAATGCTTTGCATTACTTGTTTGTTTCTAGACAGCTACTACCTTAGTGTTCTGAAAGGTTGTGTATAAACTAGGGATAGCCAATTCCGGAATTATTACTTTTCGGACTCCCGAAAGTAAAACCGGACCAATTCCTGAATTCGAAAATTTCCGATTTTGGAATAATTCCGGAATTCGGAGAAATCCGGAATTTAGAAATTTCTGATTTCGTTAACATTTCGGAATTCGGAAAAATCCGGATTTTTTTGAAATCCGGAGTTTTTCTCAATTCCGGAATTTTCTAAATTCCGGATTCTTCCCCAGTTCCGGAATTCTTCTGAATTAGGGAGTTTAACTGAATTCCATAATTTTCCGAAATCCGGAAAGTGAAAGTTCCGCTTCCGAAAAATGAATTTATTTTGGTTAATATGAATCGTGGCGGAAATAAGTCTTTGACCAGGTAATGGCGACTGCTTTGAAAGAAATGGAGCGTATGAGAATTCAATCTGTCAAATTTGTAGTTTCGTGTGGAAAAAAAAAACTTGTGAAGCAACGGTTTAAGAACAACTCAAGTTATTAATTTAACTTTGCGGACTTCATAAAAGAAATATGAAAGACATTTTGAATCGAAGAAATATAACATACAAGTTTGCAAACGGAGACAAAGAAACCTAATGTAACCAGACCAAAAACGAATCGTTTACCGCGTAGCGATCGCGGTTCAGTGGTCGAGGTGAACTTTTTTTTTACTTTAGGATTTTTGATGGCGATTGATCGGCGATAACATACGTTTTATTATATTCAGATATTTGAATATTCGGATGTTTCAGTACTTGAACTATCAAATCTTCAGGAATAATAATAGTAATAATAATAAACTAATAATAACTATTATTATCTCGTA
The DNA here is from genome assembly GCF_964235325.1 of Thermobia domestica. Lineage (NCBI taxonomy): Eukaryota > Metazoa > Arthropoda > Insecta > Zygentoma > Lepismatidae > Thermobia > Thermobia domestica. Next base: position 362,122,381 of record NC_137455.1, read on the forward strand.
GAAGATTAAAAGCTAGGAGCTAATTATCGCTCAGGTCATACCATTACAAGCAGAAACTTGATATTTGGAAAGAATATTTCGGTTTGGTTAAATGTTGCTCACGAGAAGAGAAGTTCCTCATCTCGTTTCTAAAACAAATAAAATAACATGAGAATTAACATTTTACATTCGAGACGGGTCAAGGCTAACTCAAAATTTTTGTCTCTGTTTGGAGATGAGAATTGAGTCGAGTAGGAACATGTTTGGAACGAACTAATAATGTTCCTGTAATGATATTTCCACTAAAGTGCATGCCGTAGTTAATTTATTCGTTGATCTGGAGACAATTTAGTGCCCATTAATAAACTAAATAACATACAATGGAGTAAATTTCAGAAATGATATCGTATTATACAGTAATTTTGCCGTGCAAGCTCAGTAGTATAATAATAATAATAATAATAATAATAATAAATTTTCATCGGTCCTGCCCGGAAAGTGAGAATTAAATCAATCACAAGTGTAGTCAACGTAAGGAGAAAAGCCTAAACTGAATAAGACATTGAAGCGGGTCACAAGCTGGGAATAAGAATAGTGCATGGGGTAAATAAAGGACGACAGAAAGAGAAATCCAGAAACAGCAGGTAAACATAGAAAAAAGAGTAGAAATTGTTGAAGTGGAAACATAAAATACAAATACGAATAGGGACGAGCACGAGTCGAGCCAAAATTCGACTCGACTCGACTTCAATTCGAGTCGAGTCAAAGGTAATTTTCTTGAGTTCCGAGCCAAATAGCTGTTTTCGAAGTCGAGTTTCGAGTTGAGTCGAGTTTGATAATGGCTCGCTCGCTCGTTCAGCTCGTTTTAACTCGTTTTGAAATAATGGCCTGATTAGACTGCAAAGCGAAAGTCATGATAAATGTAAGCAGTACTGTGGAATACATTTAGTGTTGCTCACGACAGAGGTGCGTCTCGTCTCGTAATTTTAGTGCATCTCGTGGGGCAATTTTAGTGTATCTCGTCTCGTCTAGATAACGAGAATTAAAGAGTGTTTTTATTATTACGAGACAGCCTCAAATATCGTAATCACAAATATAAGTAATACTGTAGTTCTTAAAAACAAGGCTGACCTGGACGGTCGAATTCTTGAGCCCAAGCAGAAGACCAACTCGGGTAGTGATATCAACCGGCTCGGCTCGTATCAACTGAGCGTACAGCTCGAGTCAGCTCGGTTGGTGTGAGCCGTCGGCTCGGCCCAATTGAGCCGATGGCTCGAGCTTTCTCGACACCTACTCGGCTCATGTGAACCGGTTCGAGCCAGCTAAGTTGAAACTAGTCCATCGGCATGTTTCGACTCTGCTCAACTAAGCCGATGGCTCAAATCGGCTCGGTTGGGTGAGCTGTTGGCTCGGCTCACTTCTCGGTTCAGTTCGATAGTGAATGAGCTGTAAGCCGAGCCGCTCGAGCCGTTCAGGAGCCTAAACCCGGTCCCAGCTGTTTTAAACATGTTTGACTTAAGCCTATAACTTTTAACAATTTTTGGCTCGAGCCCGTATACTTGGCCCTTCGGAACTCAAACCCACAACGTGACCGATGTCCTTGCCTGCTGAAGACTTTTCGACGACCGAGATCGACAATTAGCTTTCACTATTCAGATACTATTCAGATAGATTACTTTTAAGGATTATACATGGTGTTGATATAATAATAATAATAATAATAATAATAATAATAATAATAATAATAATAATAATAATAATAAAAGTTTTAAACTTGCTCTGACATTTGGCAAAACTTACTTAAAAGTAGAGATTTCGGGGAAAGGGTTCCGTACCTTCAAGACACACCTCTGCAACTACCAACATTTTTAACTAGAACGTTCCATTGAAGTTTCATGTAGAAAGTATTCTACTGTATGTTTTAAGGAAAATAACTGTAATAAATATAACTGAATATCACGCAACAGTAAGGCATATAATAAACTAATTTTTAGGATATGCAGAGGTAAATATAAAAGCTTTGCTACAAAATTCCTACACAGAGCATAATTCAATGAGCTCTGAAATACAATGTAACGAAATAGCCTATGAGATTCAGTCTACAGAGCAATTGACTTGAGTTGATTTTAGTTTAGCGTCCCGTTCAGTAGCGAGGCTATATGAGACGTGGACCTACTGATTAACGTGGAATCCGAACCACATGAACTCCCGCCGGGAATCGAACCCGGATCTCCCATACAGAGCAATTGTTAGTTATAGAATGGACATACACTATTTCGAGAATCGAGACAAGACGGGAAATTTTTACGATACTTTTCGTCTCGTCTCGATTCTCATCTCCAAAGAGAGACGAAAATTTTGAGTTAGCCTTGACCTGTCTCGAATGTAAAATGTTAATTCTCATGTTATTTTATTTGTTTTAGAAACGAGATGAGAATTTCCTCTTCTCGTGAGCAACATTAAACCAAACCGAAATATTCTTTCTTAATGTCAAGTTTCTGCTTGTAATGGTATGACCTGAGCGATAATTAGCTCCTAGCTTTTAATCTTCTACGAGATGATAATTATTAATATTACTTTATTATTATTCCTGAAGATTTGATAGTTCAAGTATTGAAACATCCGAGTATTCAAATATCTGAATATAATAAAATGTATGTTATCGTTGATCAATTGCCATCAAAAATCCTAAAGTAAACAAAAAATTAAATAAATAAAACGTGCATTCGCACAAGCACCTCGACCACTGAACCGCGATCGCTACGCTGTAAACGATTCGTTTTTAGTCTGATTACGTTAGGTTTATTTGTTTCCGCTTGCAAACTTGTATGTTATATTTCTTCGATTCAAAATGTCTTTCGTATTTCTTTTATGAAGTCGGAAAAGCTTACATTAATAACTTGAGTTGTTCTTAAACCGTTGCTTCACAAGTTTGTTTTCCTCTAGACGAAACCACAAATATGACAGATTGAATTCTCATACACTCCATTTCTTTCAAAGCAGTCGCCATTACCTGGTCAAAGACTTATTTCCGCCACTATTCATATTAACCAAAGAAATTCATTTTTCGGAAGCGGAACTTTCACTTTCCGGATTTCGGAAAATTATGGAATCCAGTTAAACTCCGGAATTCAGAAGAATTCCGGAACTCGGAAAGAATCCGGAATTTAGAAAATTCCGGAATCGAGAAAAACTCCGGATTTAATTAAGAAAAACTCCGGAATTCCGGAATGTTATCGAAATCAGAAATTTCTAAATTCCGGATTTTTCCGAATTCCGTAATTATTCCAAAATCGGAATTTTCCGAATTCCGGAATTGGTCCGGTTTTACTTTCGGGAGTCCGAAAATTAATACTTTCGGAATTGGCTATCCCTAGTTTATACACAACCTTTCAGAACACTAAGGTAGTAGCTGTCTAGAAACAAACAAGTAATGCAAAGCATTTTGTATCCTGCAATACGTCATGTATTAAAATCCGACAGCAGTTTCAGTATCTAACCAGAAATTGCATGTATCGAGCTACTGGAAGTTGAGGTATGCAAACCACTGAATTTGTAAACGGCTTTCGTTAAATCCAAGTTGTAGTACTCACAGTTACATCCATTTGTGTCTATATGATCGTGTTACTAAAGCTTACTATATGATACAACGACAAAGTAGCCGTTAACCTGGTTCGATCGATGATATAGGAATTTCGAGTGGTAGTAATAGTTTGCATGTAAAAATATCTTTAATAATTATATATAATATTATTCTCACCTTTTCTATAAGAATTATAAAGTCGATGAACGGTACTAAAATGGTTTATTGGTTGATACACTTTATAATATATTTTCATTCAAACTGTCATACACACAGACATGATGATTAGGTATCCATAAAACAACTACATAGCAACTCATTAGATTATACTATCCCCTAATATATACTTTTTTACATATATTAAAAACATTCTTCTTTTGTTATTTTTACATTAACATTATATTAGGTATAGTGCCTGTGTATGAGCACTTTCTGCCTAAGGTGCAGGTAATTATTAAACTATCCAAAGTATTTCGTTATATAAAATGTCGCCCGACAATCGGACTGAACATAAAAGTCATAAGCGAGCTTGGCTTTTATCTTCAAGAACCACTGGTCCGTTTACAATAATGGTCTTACATTACATATGTCCATCACATATTGATCGCCCCTCGCATGTATCTTGATTACATATAGATATAGATACATTTATAACAAATCTTTCACATCATTAATACTTATTTTTGACAATAAGGTTTCAACACAAATTAATATAATGAAAACAATTTTTGTGTTTAATCAATCATGAATTAAATTATAATCCTTCACGTTAATAAGAAAGAATTAAAATCGTTGGAAACTTATCGTTGGTTAATGAAAATCAAAGAAAATAAAATTGATTAAAAATCAAAAATTAAACATAACCTACTTTCGAATGACCAAAAGGAAGAAAATAAATCTATTTCTACATAAACAGAAGACACCCTTTTATTATTATTATTTTTTTAAATTTCTCGTTAAGTTCCTTTATTACCAGAATAGGGATTGATATTTCAAAATCTTGAATAGTTATTGTCACACGAGTAATTCCAGCTACTCTCTTTTTATGTTTACCGGTAAAATCAACTATAATAAGGTTCTCAGCCTTTTGTAGCTTAGGATTCGAATAATTACTAGTAATTGCTTTCAACAATGAATACGATAATAGAGAGGCATTTGCTCCTTTATCAAGTAAAGCTTCGGTACTTAACCCATTGACTTTAATAGGTATTTTAGCTGTACTATATGATTTTAAAAATACAAAATTTTCTTCAATATTAAAACCATCATTGACAGTATTATCTTCGAACCAACAACGATTTACAACAGGTATAAATTGGTACTGACATCTATTAATTGCTATTTCCGAATAATTATTTACAGAGACGTCATGTGAAAGATCATTTTCATCATTAACATGAACATGTAGATTGGAAGATAAATGTTCATAAGAATTATCGCTTAAATTTGTAGATAAATGTTCATGAGAATCTAAAGCTGATATGGGTTTAACCCCTACCACATCAGCCGCAATTAGTTTAAATTCATACTCGTGTATGGTTCCAATAAAGTACATTGTACAGCACAATCATGATTATGTCCCGTATTACTGTTCTGTACAGGAATTACTTCGATACCTGGATCTTGATGCGAAGTGCCATCTCTTGACCTCCAATTACGTCTATCCACGTAGTTTGCTGTATTCGTGGAATTTCGCCATACATTCCGTCTATTTTTAAACCTATTTTGATTATATGGTCTAACATAAGGATTGCTACGATTAATTAGGTTAGGCGGATTCCCTACACTACTTGGCCTATTTTGCTCGTTTTGATTGCTAGAATTTACTCGGCTTAGGTTGTGTTCCGTATCGTTCACACTTCTGATATTTAGATTCCGAACAGGTACAAAATGATCTGAATTATTCTTATTCTTACCCACTCCTACTTGTTGATTCAAAGCATGGTATTGGGTTTCATAGCATTGGACAAGCATTAATAAATGGTTGAAACTCATACACTGTGTAGAAAACAAGATCTGTTGTAACTTAAATGGGAGCAAATTTCGAATCGATGCTATTATTCTAGATTCCGATTGCAAGGGATTTACAACTTTTAATTCGTTGTATGTATTTACAACAAACTCTACAACAGACTTGTGCAAACGAGGATTGAAATGTTGATTTCTAATGGTAGCATCTCGATTTGCAAGCAAAAAGTCATTTTCATAATTCGCGATCAATGCCGCTCTGAATTCCTCATATGTATTGATGTGATCACGTACTGCTTTAAACCATAAAGAACATGGTGGGAGTAATACATGAGGGATTAATTTCATATATTGTGATCTATCTATACACATTATATTGCATTCGTCCTGAAATTTCTCCAGGAAAGAAGTAGCGTTTTCATTACATTTACCACTGAATTTACTCATAGCCCGTATTTCACTCATCTTAACACTTAACTTTACCTTTCTTTTATCATTCCGTGTACTTATTGGGTGACAATTCCTATCCATGCCGTGATGTGTCGTTGCAACATCCATTTTTCGCCCATCTGTACTCTTCGGATGAATTTCTTCCAAGATAATATCCTCATCAGACACAGGTGAAGGCGAAGTCATCTTTGGTGATTGGGGAAACTCCAAGCGAACGAACACTACCCATATTATTGTGGTATGTGTTATCCTTAACCTGTAGCGTCCTAATTTCTTCCTGTAGAGTAGCTATCAATTGCGTATTTGCACGTATGTTGTTAGAATTATTGATGACCTGAATCTTTTGCTGTTGAACAGAAGATTCTATTACTTCTAAATCCTTTTTTACACCACTGATTTCTTGGATTTGGTGGTTGTGTTTATCTTGACAATCCTCGGATATTCTTTTTAACTTTTCCTCGAACTGCGAGGTGATGTCATTCATCGCCTGGACAATTGACTGTTTCGTTTCATCTGACTTTTGTTCCATTCGTCTACTTAATTCCTCAGATTGCTTGTTAGATTCTTCGGAATTATGCTCTATCGTCCGCTTTAACTCCTCGTACTGCTTGTTGGATTCTTCGGACTTATACTCTATCGTCTGCTTTAACTCGGTAGACATCTGAATCAATTGTCGCTGTAAGGCTAGCAAGATTCGGTCTTCTGATGTCATACCTGGTGCTACACTATGTTCACCGTTGTCACTATTATTGGATTCATTCTCCATTGCTTCACCGTTCATTTTTCTTATAATTATCCTACCACTCCTAAGTATTGTGAAATTTGTATTCATCAACTTTATTACAAAAATAAATTCACTCTTACTTTGCTTCGGGATGTGAATTTACAGCAAGATCCCGGGTGAGGTAAACCAAAATTTTTACAACGACAAAGTAGCCGTTAACCTGGTTCGATCGATGATATAGGAATTTCGAGTGGTAGTAATAGTTTGCATGTAAAAATATCTTTAATAATTATATATAATATTATTCTCACCTTTTCTATAAGAATTATAAAGTCGATGAACGGTACTAAAATGGTTTATTAGTTGATACACTTTATAATATATTTTCATTCAAACTGTCATACACACAGACATGATGATTAGGTATCCATAAAACAACTACATAGCAACTCATTAGATTATACTATCCCCTAATATATACTTTTTTACATATATTAAAAACATTCTTCTTTTGTTATTTTTACATTAACATTATATTAGGTATAGTGCCTGTGTATGAGCACTTTCTGCCTAAGGTGCAGGTAATTATTAAGCTATCCAAAGTATTTCGTTATAATGATAGCGTTAGAAAGTCTGCCTCTGCTCTCCCGTAAAGTTGTGATACGCTTTACTACAGAATAAAGAACCAATTATCAATTTAATCAAGTTGTTGTATTACTACACATCTGCTTCCGCCTCTGTGAACTCTGGTCGATCTCGTTGACGCGACGTCTTTGCTTTTTTATACCCCTTTCTTCGTTTACTGAACTAAACAGTAACTATTTTGAAATATACTACTGCGCATGCCTCGTAGATAAATATTTCTGATGCCAATAGTTTCCGTTTTGTCCAAGGAACGTTCTTTTTCTTATTCCCTGCATGACCCTTTCATCACATTATATGAAGAGCATGTAGTTCTAAATGCCTCATGTATTACATAGAATGTAGGTTTAACTCTTCCAGCAAAGATGAAACATGTGATCATAGTATACATTCCACAGAAGTGATAGCTGGCAATACAGTGGTTGTAATCCCTAACGACACAGAGAGTGAGCTGTGCCCTTCCCGCTGGTCTAGTGGCTAACACGTGAGTCTTTGGTGTGTGGTGTCCCGGGTTCGATTCCCGGCGGGAGAGCATCTATGATTTTTAACTGTTCTGGATGTGTCTGTGTTCGTGTCCCTCTCGTTACAAGTTATTAGAAGAAGCAAATTAAACGATTGAAGCAAGTAAAATTAGCAATAAGTAAGTTACTGAAACAAGTTCGGTGAGTCAGTGAAAAAAAAGTGGACAAAACACTGGCGTTCCGCGTCGTCCATGCGAGTTCGAATCTATTTCAGATAGATTTTTTATCCATTTGAGAGAAAGTATTGTTTGTTTTCGCTACAGCTAATCACTCTTTTCTATTTTTCGCTGTCGCTCACAGTTAAAGTAAGTGACTATTACTATTCTTTCTACGAATGATGGATCTTCCCTTTGGCTTCATGCCAAACATGCACACGTAATGAAAAGATAATAATAATAATAATATGAAATATTAGTAGCTAACTCGTGTGTTTATTTCGACAATATAATTTTATATTATTATGTGGAAATAAGTAAGGCTGGCTGGCGCCCCCCTATTTTTTTCGATGCACCTTATGGGTCCACTTTGTCCCACGTTGGTCCCATCCCACTATCTCCTCCTGTCCTCTTGATATAAATTATCGACATTTTGCCTAAAGAGGGCTCTCCCGTGGCCTCATGACTACCCATGACAATGAATCTTCGTTCATTTTGCATTGAAATCGCTTATTTTTCTGAGTACTATGAGTACGTATGGCAAGATAGCCCCCCCACTTTAGAAAATTGAAACAATGACTAGATCATTCGTTTGTACTACGTTTGTACCGTTTGTACCGAAAATATTTTCGTTTGTACCATTTTCCTTATAGGGTTATTTGAGAGGTCAACTGGGGGGGCTATCTTGGCGCCAAGATAGCCCCCCGTATCACAGCACAAAAAATTGAAATACACCATTCGATAGCAAATCGTTTGTACCGTTTGTACCGAAAAACGTTTTGTTTGTGCCCTGATAGTTTTCGAGAAACAGGGGATGACATTTGGGGGGGCTATCTTGGCGCCAAGATAGCCCCCCCGTATCACAGCACAAAAAATTGAAATACACCATTCGAAAGCTAATCGTTTGTACCGTTTGTACCGAAAAAAGTTTTGTTTGTGCCCTGATAGTTTTCGAGAAACAGGGGATGACATTTGGGGGGGCTATCTTGGCGCCAAGATAGCCCCCCGTATCACAGCACAAAAGATTAAAATACACCATTCGAAAGCAAATCGTTTGTACCGTTTGTACCGAAAAACGTTTTGTTTCTACCCTGATAGTTTTCGAGAAACAGGGGATGATATTTGGGGGGGCTATCTTGGCGCCAAGATAGCCCCCCGTATCACAGCAAAAAAATTGAAGTACACCATTCGAAAGCAAATCGTTTGTACCGTTTGTACCGAAAAAAGTTTTGTTTGTACCCTGATAGTTTTCGAGAAACAGGGGATGATATTTTGGGCGGGGGGCTATCTTGTACGCAAGATAGGCCCCCTAATGTGTACTTTTTCCATGTCCATTAGTAAGTATTGTATGTTTATCCATGTGAATTGATGTGTATTTAGAATTCTGGTTGTGCCTAAAAAAATAAAAAAATGAATTTTTCAGTAATAACTCAACGTTACAATTGAATCGTTCGAGTGGGAAAACAGTGTGAGTCCAAAATAAACCATTTTGAAGTAAAGGAAAAAATAACACTAAAGATGGAGAACTACAAGTTGTAATGAAGAGCAGTACAATTTGCAAGACCTTGCACGTTATAACAGAATGCTATAATGTCGACTGTACATTTGTGGCATTAACAAAAGAAAGTTATTTTTTCAAATATCTCAAAATGCGTTTTGTTGACTACTAGTGATTTTCCACTCACCGATTCAATTAAATTTTCTCTATTTCTGCCCTTTTCCTTAAGTAAATACGTATTATTCAGCAATGGCCTATTCGCTTTCGTCTATTGTCCATGAAAGCGGCAAACTTCTCGAGCCGTTAATGTGACAGATATAAACAGCTAATTTTTTCAGTTGGTGTAAAGCTGAAACGTGGAAGGACGCAGTTAGGTAAGCAAACATTTCATCTTTTAGTTTTCTTTGTTTAAGATTATTTCTGTAAATCCAGTATCTTTCTGAATTTGTACACACTTTGTTATTATTTTTACGGTATTTATTTACGGAAAAGGGCACAAATAGAGAAAATGTAATTGAATCGTTGAGCGGAAAAACACTACTAGTCCACAAAACGCATTTTGAGATATTTGAAGAAAGAACTTTCGTTTGTTAATGCCACAAATGTACAATCAACATTATAGCATTCTGCTATAACGTGCGAGGTCTTCCAAATTGTACTGCTCTTCAGTACAACTTGTAGTTCTACATCTTTCGTGTTATTTTCCCCTTTAACTCAAAATGGCTTATTTTGAACTCACACTCTTTTCCCACTCGCCGATTCAATTTTAACGTTGCGTTATTCCCAACAAGTCCTTTTTTTTATTTGGATATCTACAACAAGAGTTCTAGATACACATAAATTCACATGATTAGACGCATAATACTTATTAATGGTCATGGAAAAAGTACATATTAGGGGGCCTATCTTGGCGCAAAGATAGCCCCCCAAAATATCATTCCCTGTTTCTCGAAAACTATCAGGGTACAACCAAAACTTTTTTCGGTACAAACGGTACAAACGATTTGCTTTCGAATGGTGTATTCAAATTTTTTGTGCTGTGATACGGGGGGGCTATCTTGGCGCCAAGATAGCCCCCCCCAAATATCATTCCCTGTTTCTCGAAAACTATCAGGGTACAAACAAAACTTTTTTCGGTACAAACGGTACAAACTATTTTCTTTCGAATGGTGTATTCCAATTTATTGTGCTGTGATACGGGGGGCTATCTTGGCGCCAAGATAGCCCCCCGCCCAAAATATCATCCCCTGTTTCTCGAGAACTATCAGGGTACAAACAAAACTTTTTTCGGTACAAACGGTACAAACGATTTGCTTTCGAATGGTGTATTCCAATTTTTTGTGCTGCGATACGGGGGGGCTATCTTGGCGCCAAGATAGCCCCCTGCCCAAAATATCATTCCCTGTTTCTCGAAAACTATCAGGGTACAAACAAAACTTTTTTCGGTACAAACGGTACAAACTATTTGCTTTCGAATGGTGTATTCCAATTTTTTGTGCTGTGATACGGGGGGGGCTATCTTGGCGCCAAGATAGCCCCCCGCCCAAAATATCATCCCCTGTTTTTCGAGAACTATCAAAGTACAAACAAAACTTTTTTCGGTACAAACGGTACAAACGATTTGCTTTCGAATGGTGTATTCCAATTTTTTGTGCTGCGATACGGGGGGGCTATCTTGGCGCCAAGATAGCCCCCTGCCCAAAATATCATCCCCTGTTTTTCGAGAACTATCAAAGTACAAACAAAACTTTTTTCGGTACAAACGGTACAAACGATTTGCTTTCGAATGGTGTATTCCAATTTTTTGTGCTGTGATACAGGGGGGCTATCTTGGCGCCAAGATAGCCCCCCGCCCAAAATATCATCCCCTGTTTCTCGAAAACTATCAGGGTACAAACAAAACTTTTTTCGGTACAAACGGTACAAACGATTTGCTTTCGAATGGTGTATTCCAATTTTTTGTGCTGCGATACGGGAGGCTATCTTGGCGCCAAGATAGCCCCCGCCCAAAATATCATCCCCTGTTTCTCGAAAACTATCAGGGTACAAACAAAACTTTTTTCGGTACAAACGGTACAAACGATTTGCTTTCGAATGGTGTATTCAAATTTTTTGTGCTGTGATACGGGGGGGCTATCTTGGCGCCAAGATAGCCCCCCGCCCAAAATATCATCCCCTGTTTCTCGAGAACTATCATGGTACAAACAAAACTTTTTTCGGTACAAACGGTACAAACGATTTTCTTTCGAATGGTGTATTCCAATTTTTTGTGCTGTGATACGGAGGGGCTATCTTGGCGCCAAGATAGCCCCCCGCCCAAAATATCATCCCCTGTTTCTCGAAAACTATCAGGGTACAAACAAAACTTTTTTCGGTACAAACGGTACAAACGATTTGCTTTCGAATGGTGTATTCCAATTTTTTGTGATGTGATACGGGGGGCTATCTTGGCGCCAAGATAGCCCCCCGCCCAAAATATCATCCCCTGTTTCTCGAAAACTATCAGGGTACAAACAAAACTTTTTTCGGTACAAACGGTACAAACGATTTGCTTTCGAATGGTGTATTCAAATTTTTTGTGCTGTGATACGGGGGGGCTATCTTGGCGCCAAGATAGCCCCCCGCCCAAAATATCATCCCCTGTTTCTCGAAAACTATCAAGGTACAAACAAAACTTTTTTCGGTACAAACGGTACAGACGATTTGCTTTCGAATGGTGTATTCCAATTTTTTGTGCTGTGATACGGGGGGGCTATCTTGGCGCCAAGATAGCCCTCCGCCCAGAATATCATCCCCTGTTTCTCGAAAACTATCAGGGTACAAACAAAACTTTTTTCGGTACAAACGGTACAAACGATTTGCTTACGAATGGTGTATTTCAATTTTTTGTGATGTGATACGGGGGGCTATCTTGGCGCCAAGATAGCCCCCCCAGTTGACCTCTCCAGTAACCCTATAAGGAAAATGGTACAAACGAAAATATTTTCGGTACAAACGGTACAAACGTAGTACAAACGAATGACCTAGTCATTGTTTCAATTTTCTAAAGTGGGGGGGCTATCTTGCCATACGTACTATGAGTGCATACTGCCCAACGTTGCTCCCATCACTACAGTTTCCCGTTCTCTCGATACAAATTGCTAATATTTTATTTGTAAGGGAGATAATGGCGTTACAATCATTACCTTTGAAGAAGAATTGAGGAAGATATTACCTTGCCACAAACAACACCTATTATTATTATTATTATTATTATTATTATTATTATTATTATTATTGTGGTGTCTGGCCAGTGATGTGGCCAGTGAGTGTTTTTTTTTAAACGGGTTTAGGACCACATGGTGGCCAGTGAGTGTTTTTCTTTAAACAAGTTTAGGGCCAATGAGGTTCTTTTCTTTGAAGGTGGCAGAATGTGTTTAATTACTGTATAGTGGGTAGTAACCCTGCTTGTTAAGTGAGAGAACGGGGCTCGATTCCCTGTCAGAGACACATAATATAATGGCCAATATAAGTTTTAAAGGATTTTTGTAGTACGAAAAAAAAGTAATTACACAAGTTAAAACTAGATACACTTTAATTTGGGCAAAAGCTACTTTCTATTTTCTTTTAATTATAAGCAATTTTATTGACGGAAAGAATATAACCATAATGCTAAGGTACGCGACATTCATCATTATTATTTTACATGAAAGCGCAATGTTTTACTCAGGTTAGTCTGTGCGACATATATATAAGTCAGCATTTTTGGCGTAGTTCAGCTTGTTAACAGGAAATGAAATGACCTTGTAGTTCGAATGCTGCATAATGTTAACGTCCGTTTGTGACATTACTCTTATTTGAAAAAAAAAGTAATACTGCTTCGTTTAGATTTTTTTCTGTGTTCCTACTGACACATTTTAGGTAGTCTTCATGGCTTACCTACATCATTATGATTTCAATGGTAACTTTTCCATACATATTAAAAAAAAGACATAAAAGTAGAAACACTTTAATAAAGAATTGAAAACTATTCATGATCAATAATCAACTTTACTATTATGTTTTCGTATACACATTGCGTTTGTATTTTTTGTATATTTTATTATGTTGTGATTAACTATTTCTGTTACAGGATGATCCATAATTGTAGTTCTATGTTTTGTAAATAAACCGGATTATCATCCGATTTATTTTCTAAAGGGCAGGCAGTGTGGTGGATACATTAATAATTGGCAGGTCAGATAGTATAAGTGTATAAGGACATCGACTTAAGATTCTCTTGAGTTGCTTAAAAACCAGACTTCCGTGTATACGCACATTTCTCTATAGACGTCGCAACCAGGAAATATGGTAAAACTTCAGAGTCAGATATAAGGAAGTCTTGCTACAAGAAAGTCACCTACGAGGTAATTGCATTGATAGGAATTCAGAGGATTGCAAGAAATACGGAAGGTAGTTTTCGACCTGCAGGTAGAGCTCGAGGAGGACAGTCTCGACTAAACTCCCGTTTCGGAAGGATCCCGCAATTCGACATCCAAGTCTGTATATTCTTAGTGATTATAATCTGGACACTTCCATACCAAGACCGAAGTACTTCAACAGCAACCAGGTTAGTAGTTTCTCTTGAGATGTCTAAGTTAAGCAATTAATAACAAAACCGAACGATCTTTAGCTTCAACTAAAGCCAAATAAATTAACTTAAGCTTAAACTATAAATCCAACACTTTACGAATGAAATAGGAAGATAGATAGTAGCCACACTGCCCATGCAAAGCCCTAAGTTGTTTACTAATCTAATTGTCACGATAATCAAGAATAAACTATTTAATGATATATGCTAAGTGTATTTATTTAGCTGGTTGTCTGGTTCGCTATCATCGAACCCAGATTGACCGAATTACGGTAATGCTAGCATCGAATGATTAATTACGATCATAAATCATTAACACCGAACCAGACACCACATTATTATTATTATTATTACTATTATTTTACTTACCACTAATGTTGCCTACCTTTATTTGCAATGCAATGTGTTACTAAAAAGCAAATCAAATAACACTCCTCGCCTTTCACGCTCCCGAACTCGAGATACATGATTTACAGTTCTCTGAGTTAGGGGAAAGCACATTTATTATATTATTCTTTCAAATAACACGTTTCACAAGTTACTTCACTTTCAATGTGTAATTCCATATCATCACTAATAAACATCTTGTTCCGATAGGAAAATAACCCCCTCCTGCAAAAAAAAAAACTGAGCGTAGCGAAAGGGCGTGAACCTTCTTTAGGCGATTAATCCGGTCCAATATTTCAATAAGTCCCTGCACAGAAAAATTTCAGTAAAAGAGGAAAAGTTATTCAAACTTTCTGAATATCTATTTATGGGCGAAATTTGGTACCCTTGGAACTTTTTAAGAGTTTGAAGGGCCGCCATTTTGAACATTTTCATCTGATTATTCTGGTTAACGAACGAAAAATATTTCAAAAATTAATGTTTGTGCCAAGTTTCGTCTCAATCCGCTGAAAATTAGGGTGGTTATGGCATTCACAAATAGCGTTACATATATGCACATAGATAGATAAATAGACACACAGAGGGAGAGAGGAAAAGTGTTTTGCTCCCTTCTCGCACCTGTGGTGTGTCAGAGCTAAACCGGTCCCCTTTGCAAAACGTATTGACCAGCCTAACCTAAACACAAGCCTCTTACTTGCTAACGTAGAAACGTGGTCGGGAGGTGTAAGGCATGTAGAAATTGTATTTTTAGTAACCATGAGTATGGTTCACTTCCATGTTTTTCTTTTTACTTTTTGCAGCTACTTCGGTACGTTCAATTTTTATTCTTCACTAATTGCAAATGGCGTTTACATTCAAAATAAGAGAAATTTTGGTGGCATTTAATCGGATATTCTTCTCTTTCGAAATGAAGAAAAGAATAAAAGCAATACGCAAAGACAAAAAATATTATCAGTACTAAACATTACCAATAATAATTGCTACGAGGAACTAAATACGACCTCTTTTACCCTCTCATGAGCTGTAGGTATTATTAACAAACATTTTTAAAAATGTCCTTGACGTGGATTCGAACTGGCGACCTTTGCATTTTTAAGCCAGCACCTTAACCACTACACTAAGATCATGACATGGTGAACGTTAAGTTGTCGGCGTATTTGTTGTATTTGTGTTTTATGTTCCCACTTCGAAAATTTTTACTCTTTTTTCTAAGTTTAACAGCTGTTTATGGCTTTCTCTTTCGGTGTCGTCCTTTATTTACACTATGCACTATTCGTATTCACAGCTTATGCCCCTCTGCAATGTCTTATTCAGATTAAAATTTCTTTTAGCCCCGCAGTAAACATTTGATTGATTTAATTATATGGAGCGCAGGAATGCCAGATTCGAAAAATAGGTGTACATTTACTTTCCTGACAGATAATACAAGTAAATGTAAAAAATGCAAATATATACTAGTAAGTGCATTGCTTTATTTATAGAAAAATAATTATCTCAATGTGCATCAACAGAAATAAATAAAGGATTGAGTTTAGGCCGCCCCCAGTGACTTTTAACGAATCATAGTGATTCTAGCGATTCATATTAATTCATACTGAATCGGATAGTAGTAGGAAGAGGAGGAGGAACAGGTTAGAAGCCCCGGAGGGGTTGGTTGGGTTCTTTTCTGGACATAAGTATAAGTAGTAGCAATAGCAGTAGTAGTAGTACTAGTAGGAAGGGGTTAGAAGCCTCAAAATATTTGGTTGGGTTCTGTTCTCAACATAAGTAGTGATAGTACTACTACTACTAGCAGTAGTACTAGTAGTAGTAGTAGTATCAGCAGGAGTGGTAGTAGTAGTACTACAAGTAGGAACGGGTTAAAAGCCCCGCAGGGGTTGGTTAGGTTCTGTTCTGGTTAAGAAGTAGTAGTAGTTTGATGATTATGATAATGATGATGTATGTATGGAGATTCCATATCGTTGTGCTATTTATATTCTACTGACATTTTCTTTGCAGTTCACTTGTCACCAGAACTGGAATATTCACAGATCGGAGCATGTACTGTATACCAATTCATTGTGAATTCGACAAAAATAACAGTGAAATGGTATAAGTGCCTGTTTCGACCTGTGACTTCTAGTTCCGGTGACAAAGAACGGGTGGGAGCGAGTTATACACAAGCCGAAATAAAACATAAATTAATAATGAACAGTAATCGAAAACATGTTCGACTTCTAGGTATACATTTGTTACAACTATCATAATATCACAACATTATATACGTTGTCGTTTGAGTGCCTTTGCACCTAAAACCATTCATGGCGTTACAGGCTGCGCTTGCGTGAATACGTTACAAGACTATGTTGTCCGGATAAGGGTTGACATATGTATACTATATTTCGAGAAATTTCACATTAAGCAATGTTGAATTGCGACATCTCTTCGATGCTAAGGCGACAAAGGTCGAAGAAAACAGATGATATTTTTTATTAAATTCATTACAAATTAAAGTGATTTCGCGTAGTAATTTATTTGAGATAGTATTTTAAATTATAATACGCTTTAATGTATTTGAACGTGATTTTTGTTACTCAAATTAGAATTCAGTGATTACTTCCTTCAACCAACGCACGCGTTTACTTCGACGAATGTTTTCTCTTTTAACAGAAGAAAGATCACCAACCTGTAAGAAATGTGAACAATATTTACACTCTAAGTATTATGTATATTTTACGTACTTAAAATGTGTAATAAAATCTTAGTTCCTTGGAATGTTAAAGGTCTTACAATTGAAATTTAATTTTCTGTAAACTCTGACACCTGTTGGCAGCTACAGAAGAAACCGTCTTTTTCAAATTACACTTCAGGTATTTGAGGATAAGGACTTTTCAGCTTGAAGATTTGAACGATACTTGAAAAGATTACCAAAAAGATAATTAAATGAATTTCCTTAATATGAGAAGTTTCTGGTTTAAAATTACATCTGATTGTTGAATAGAAAGTGGATAAAGCCAAGTTTGAATACTAGCCTGTCTGGAGCTGCTGGGTTTTTATTTGTTAAGAAATGGCTGAATGCCAAAGATGCTGGCGAACTTGATATCTATGTGAGAAAAAACATTGGTACGAAAATTCTGGCTATGTCGCCACAGCTGGAATACAGCTTCTGTACGAAGTGCTTCATCATTGAATGTAGTTTAGGGCATAAATAATTCTAGTCTGTGCGTAGTGTCAAAATCTATGGTTTTGGAAATTTCGAAAATGAAAAGTTACAACACTTGCTCTTTAATGAAAATTGTTTAATTTCTGATTATTTTAGTTTTAACCTCCTAAAGGTGAATTGTGAAAGTGAAGTATTTCGTGATCTGGCCTTAGCATTTGCATCTGTGAAATAAATTCCGTTTTCCATACTGGAATATAGCATTCACTACTTGATCTTATCTGAAATAACAATTTGAAAAATAAATAAATAAAATAAAATAAAATAAAATAAAATAAAAAATAAAGGTTAATATCGAGAATTACCAATTCCAGGTATAACGTATCTAGTGTATGCCTGTTATCCCATAAATACTCCCAAGAGAATCAAAACTCTCTTACTTAAATTGGAATAAAATGAATGATCTTGCCTTTTCTTTGATGAGGAAAAATATTCTTGGTAGGTAGCACACGAGTTTCCGTCTAAAGACTAACAATTGCATTCCTTTAGTACAGCGATATTAACACTATCATATAAGCATGCCTACCCATTAAACGCAAAGTATCGCAACTTTCTTCCCCGTGGATAACTAAAGAAATTCTCAAATTATTGGTTAAACATGATTTTAGACAAAACATGGCTACCTGCAGCCAAGCCAAAAGGTAAGGTCTTAAATTCATACAGTCCCCTATGCGTAAGAAGGGCAGTAAGGTGTCTACTTTCCTCTGTTAAAGGAATAGTTAAATAAGCCTTCAAAATATCTAAATGACTAAATACTTTTCCATCTGATAATTCGGCTAATATATCTTCAATCCTAGGAGTGAATTGTGTACTTAAATACAAATGACGATTAAGATCCGAATAATTAACAGTTAATCGCTTGGATCCGTCATTATTGTTCACCAGGAAGCATGGAAAAGCATAATTGCTATTACTAGGCTGAATTAAATCTGCCTTTAACATTTCATCCAAAATTTTATCCATTTCTCGTTGCGAACTTCGAGATAATGGATATGCTTTCTTACGTATAGGAGTGTAATCGTTAAGCTGTATTTTATACTCAAAGTCTCTTATTTTTCCAACCTGCGATGCAAAAACTTTAGCATATTTATTATAAATCTCATCAACGTACCCTTCTAAGTCTGGGTTGCCCTCAAGTACATCTGGATCCACCCTCAATGGACAAGACAATTGCTCCTTATGGGTATTTGAACTGCTTTCTATAGTTGGATCAACTGCACAGGCAACACTGCAAATCCCATGAACTGGACCATTGAGATACCCCTCTCTCTCTGACACCATTGCCTGACTAGCTGACTTTCCCTCTGTGTCAGACTCACGCAAGAATAGTTTTGAAGTGTTTTGGGCCGCTTCACTGCAAAATAAATCAAACGCACGAGTTTGTTTTCGAATTAGGGGGGAGGGTGTTTACAGTAATGTTTAATGGTACATGCGCACTTTCCAACGGGAGAAACAACTTATTGTTCACTAAGTCAATGTTGGCTTTTAGAGTTTTAAGTTCATTTATCCCAACTATGAACACTGGTTCTAAGTCATTCACTAAGTAAAACTTCATTCTGTAAACACGGTATCTGAACTTAATTGGAATGATCACACACTGATCTAACGTTAACCTTTGTTTATCCACCCCAATTCCTATAAATTTTCATTAATTATCTAATTGGGTATTTTAACTGCTTATTCCAATTAATAAACCTTTGTTTTTTAGTGACGCCGTAGAACATGTGTCCAAACCACCTCTTATATTTTGTCCCAACACGAATGCATCCACCAATGCTGCAGTCAAAGTTCCACAGGAATTTGCATTTTCATTTTCTATTTTATTTTTATTATCACTATCTTTAGTTTCAGAATTAGAAAATCTTCTGTCTCCTATCTCTCCTTGTTGCGAATCACGACAAAATATATTTTCATTTCTTCTAAATTGCTGTTTTTTACTTTTATAGCTGTTCCCTCCAGAACCGCCACTGAAACCAAAGTCTCCGCGCTGGTCACGCGTATTACTACCTTTCACTTTCGCATTAACTGGTATTGCTTTTGGGACCACTTCTTGTTCTTCTAATTGTACTCCCTTACGTCCATGACTTCTACCTATCCCATGGGATCGAATCCCGGACCCCTTCATAAGAGTCAACACTTCATCATTATTTTCACTTTTTTTGTTTCTCGCACCACCTCAAGATTGACTGATTACCAGCAAAGAATATTTCATTATTACCATTTGAAAAGCTCCGGGTTTGATCTTCCGACCTTCTCATATGAGTAGTATCCTCTAACCGGTAACTAAGATCTGCAAAGCGTCCGTCCGAGTTTAAGTTCATATTCATTTTCACTAACTGCTTATTCGCAAGATATTCTTTATGAACCCTACAGTTAGCAACACGATGCTGTCCGCCACAAAAATAGCACTCAATTTTCTTTTTCCGAGTTTCATTCGTATCGGAGTTTCTCACCAGTGCATTGTACGATTCTAAGTTTCGCTGATGTTTCTCATACTCAATAATGTCTCCCCTAAGATCTCTCATAGACATTGGGTCTCGGTACTTATAGATACCAAATCTAATTTGCGGCTGCATCCCATCCATTATTAAACTAATTAATTCACTAGATTTTTCCCCATTTACAGTACCATAACATACTTCATATGCATCGCATATATTGTTTACAAAATCTAGTATATTTTCTCTAGGCTTCTGTATTACTCTTACATAGCGATTTAAGAGCTCTCGCTTTCCTAAAGGTGTAACTAATTTAGTAAACAAATAATTAGAAATGTATATCCAGTCATGTGACATTTCATACAAAGTAAGCAACTCCTGATTCAACCTCCCTTGGGCTTTACTTAACGCAGCAACTAAAACTGACTCGACTGGAAAAATTTTAATTTCATAATTTTAAGTACTGCTAGCAGATATTGAAACAATGTAAAATCATTTGTTCCGTCTGTACTGGGTATAGATTGAATTTTCTCATTAAATAAGTTAGATGTAATGCTTCCATTTAATTTGTTAGCCCTAATATGGAAAGGCATAAAACTATTTATTAAGGGATTTCTACTAGTATTTAAATTGGTAGCTTCATATAAATTGTCAACTACAAAAATGTTAATCTCTCTCAATTTCATCTTAATCTCTAAACCGAAGCCTCATTACTGGGATGTTGCTAAGTTTTTACGTAACTTCTAGCAAAAACAAACAAGCCTTACGAAAGCCTGTATTGTGTAGTCGAACTAAATGTAAATCGTGATGGGTATGGTGATTTAAATTCACTTTCTCATTGTCGACTGACTTTAAACTTAAGTAACCATTTCATAGCATCAGAAAAAGGTATGCATGTTTCACCGAAAGCATTTCTCCCTACGAAGTTAAGGTACAATACACAGTGGTTCAGAAGTAGGTATACAGACCTGTACCGATCAAGTATGGCATTTTAATTTATTAGGATGATGAATCTATTTGGTTTGGTTTGTTCCGAGCTTAAGGTATAAGTGAAAATAAATAATTAGCAGATAAGGAAGAAACTAAGATCAATACTTGTATGGATAACAATAAATAAATTATATAAAATGTCATGACCGATCAGTACGGCAATGTATACATACTTTTGGGCCACCCTGTATATAAAATATACTATATCCTGGGGCTGCAAACCTATATACCTGTATGTTAGAAAATCCACCTCTTTAGTCTTCATACTAACTTCGTAAAATTTAGATGCATAGGAAAGATCTAAGGACATATGTGCAATATTACTTAGAACCCAAATATACTTTATACTTAAATAATAGTAGAAGATATCTTTATTTTCCATGTTGCACTAAAATATACTCTGTATTCCTTCACAGGCCATAACTTAAGGTAATAAGAAAGACTGATAAGATTTTTAAAAAATGTTGAAATTTATCCAAGAAAATGCTTTCTTTGGAAAATTATTTAAATAACTAATATTCAAAGTATGGGAATTCTACCCATTTCAACAGCATTTAATGGGGATAATTCGAATACTCTAACGAAAATAAAGTCTACAATGAAAATCGAGTAATTTGTAGGTGGTTGATATGTGAAATTTCTATGGTATATAAGGAAATGTGCCAATTGATATCATCAGATGGACTTAGCACCTTTAATCCTGATGGATGATAACCCCCAATAAAAGGATGAATTCAAATATATATATATATATATATATATATATATATATATATATATATATATATATATATATATATATATATATATATATATTCGATCTGAATGTGACTTTCTTTATATCTAAAATTCTAAATGTTACAGAGTCGTACGAAATAAGGCTAATTATGGAATAATTTATATAAACTTTTCCGATTCTCTAATGATTCACTTCTGCAACGAACGTAAACCTACGAATCTCGTACTTGAAAAACCAATTCTAATTTGAATTGAAAGCTTTAAGAAATATGAAAAATGATGGAAGTTTACAAACTAGAATTGTAATAGCATTGGAATCGAAAATGTTTTTAGGTTACGATACAAGGAACTAAAACGTATTAATCATACGTGCTTTAAAAGGGAGCCAAACTATATTTCGGCATGTCGATTCTCTTCAAGGGGACGATAATCGTAATTGTACGTACCTCAGGAAGAGAACCATGATATCAATATTTTTCAAGAAGGAAAGCAAAATAAATTTAGACATCAGGATTTTCGAACATTATTAGCTACAGATTGTTATTTGTTTGTTAGCTGAAGGTTGCTAGCAACTGCAAAGGATATTGACAGACGATGAAATGAGAAAACCACAGTAAGCAGTTTCGTTATTCAATCTATTTATCCATTCTTTGTAATTTAGCTTCCACTTTTGTTATATCAATATTTCAATAACTAGCCTGGATGTTGTGTGTAGAAAACGATGTTGTATATTTAGCCTTAATTCTAACGCTCAAATAAATAAGATTGTATTCATCTATATCCTAGCTACATGATTGTTTTCCATCAAGCGTCACATTCAAGTATTTCTTTCAATGTCATCTGTTGTTCAGAACTGTAATTAGTGTTCCCGCATAGAAATGTACAGATCTCATATGTTAGGGAGATATGTTAAATGTCCTGAAATATCTGGTGACAGGTTAGGCCACCACATTGGAAAATGACCGCAAATTGTGTTTTTTCAAGGTAATATCTTGTTATCACTTTAATAGCTATAACTCACGTTGTGTTTGCACTATTTGTGTTATTTTTACTTCATTCGAATAACAAAGGACTGTGCTTACGGACCACGTATTACACTTACCACATTACTCCACATGCGGGAAATAACGGATGGATCTCTTTTTCTTAATCAGTTGGCAATCTCGTTCTCTGAGGGTAGTAATTAAACTTACTTTAAATACACCATAATACACACAATATAATTTTCAAGTTGCAGTGAAATCAAAGTGATAGAATCGGAATAACAAATAAAACTTATTTAAGAAATACTCCTTCACTACACATAGAGCGAACAAAACGTTGTATCAATTCAATTTTCTTCCTCAGTTTCAATTCGTACAGTATACACGCCCTTATGACTCTGTGGAGGTCTCATGTTCACTCTATCCTAGCGCAAGGTCACGGTGTAACTGAACTGCCACAACAAGGTAGTATGTTGGATATACCCACACCACCAACTAACCTTCTCTTTATCTCTATTCGCATTCAAGTCACGGTGTGGGAGTCAATTGAACACAGACCTCCAACAAAGGCGACAGAAATTTCTTGGTTACTTTTATAATTGCTCACTTGCTAATGAGACCAGCACTTGTACAAGCAGATCAATATCTTCCCCAATAACTGAAACTGTATGTGACTGTTTGAGAGAGAGTTTTATTGTTATACGCACAATCTGGGTATCTGCATCTCCAGAGGCTTGAAATTAACTGGTACCAGCAGTCTTGAGATGCTTAGAAAGTATTTTAATAAATCTATTCATAAGGAAGCTCTCTTGAGATGCGATAACTGGTGTTGAAGAAATAAATATAACAGCTGGGGAATGTAGCCTGACACAACGCCACATTCGCTATATACGTAGTCAAGGAGTAGGGGAAGACGTTGTACCTCTGAACACTTTTAGACTTTTCGAAATTTTGGTGTCAATATTCAGCACTTTCCCCCAATTTTTGTCGTATATTTGAAATGCCATCTCTTTGCTACCAGATAGGATGATTTCTAAAGGTGTTACATAATTACAGTAGCTTTTATAGGATAAAATAAGAACATATCCATTTTGTTCACTGGTACATTATGATCATGTACCATTGAACAGAGCCTCTTGTACCTTTGAACAAAGTGATAATTACAACGTTTCCGTGGCAATAATATAAAAAGAAGCCACAAATTTTACTAGTTATAAATTGCAATTAAAGGTTTAGCTATAAAAAAGTTCCCCAGAATTGAAATTTTATTAATTAAATTGAAAATTGAAGAGAAGTTCTAACATAAACTTGTGAACAATAATGTTGAGCATATACAACATAACCTTATATTTTATACAATGAGCGTATATTTAGAAACTACTTAAAATCATGATAAATAACTTTATATCCTAACCTAACCTATATAAAATATATAAATTGTTTTAACTAGTTACATTGTGTAGCTTTAGACAGTATTATTTATCGTTCAAAGGTACACGATGCATTAATGTTCATAGGTACAAGAGGGTCACCATTACGAAAAAAAAGTTCTCCACTAGCTTAAATATTGAACAGAAGTTATAACTAAAAATATTACTGTATTCACCAATGATTCTACCCCAAGTTTGGACAAATAAATATCACAAGTCGCGAAAACCGAAGAGCAAAAACTCAAAAGATAACTACAAAAAATCTTCGTTTTGAGGGTGAAAAAATTAAAAGCATCATTACTCGGCACAACACTCATTCAACAATAGCCAAACGCATTTGTAGTGCTTTTTTTATTTACTCTTTCAAAAGAATTTTAGTCACTGCACCTAGATGACTCTGAATTCGAGAAAAGCACAAGTGTTCAAAGCTACATTGTTTCAAAGGTACAACGCCTTCCCCTATTACTTAATGAAGTTTTATTTGTTATTCCGATTCTGTCACTGTGATTTCACTGAAACTTGAATGTTATATTGTGTGTATTATGGGTTTTTAAATTAAGTTTAATTACTACTCTCAGAGAACGAGATTGTGAATTGATTAAGAAAAAGAGATCCATCCGTTATTTTCCGCATATGGAATAAACTGGAAAGTGTAATACGTGATCCGTAAGCATAGTCCTTTGTTATTCGAATGAAGTAAAAATAACATCAATAGTTAAAATATAACTGAGTTATAGCTATTACAGTGAGAATCAGTTATTACATTCAAAAGGCACACTTTGCGGACATTTTCCAATAGGACGCCCAAACCGTCACCGGATATTTCAGTACTTTCAATGTGTTGTTATACATACTTCCCCAAAGGTATGTGCAAAATTCCACCTTACACCGTATTATGATTTTTTATGGGTTCAGCATTCTTTTTTTTTGTCTAATTCGACTGGACAATAAGTTTCCTTTCTGGTTATTTTAAAGAACGCCTTATCAGTCGTGAACCGGCATTACATCTCTGTTCTGCGGCTTACAAAATCAGAAAGGATAAATACCTGGACAATAAAATGGTGGGGAAGTTATTTAATTATATTTTTCTTCTCCTCTTTTCAACCAGCGTCTGAATTAAGACCCGGGACGACGGGTAATTAGTCCTTTTATCCAGGTTCTGAATTAAGAACGACATGGACAAAACATGCGCTTATAACTAATGAACATTAAAATCTTTCAACTTAATGTCCACCTATTATGTTCTGTACACTAAGAGATGGATAATTATTCAAAGTGAGGGTTTATGAAAGAGATGGATGGTGCGAGAATGTGGGAGAAAAGGGAAAACCTGGACGTAATCCATGGTCACGATGTTTTTCACCATAGTCTGGGATAAAACCAGGCCCGTAGCCAGCCCAAAAATGTAGGGGGCGGTAGAAGTTAGGGGGTCTTGACCCAACCATACTATAATTCATCTCCATATTATAGTTCATTTGCAAGCCTACCGTGAACATTTTAGGGGTGCAGCAAAAATTTAGGGGGGCGCGGACCCATAGCCAACCCGTAGGTACGGGCCTGGATAAAACTATGAATCCCTTTGTGTGTGTGTTGTACTATTAAGCCATCATGTCACCCTTTTTTTTTAATTATAGTTACAGTAATATACGTATATCAGATGCTATTACGCGACTAAAGTTATACATTTACTACTTTTACTACTTTTAATCGATTATTTTTTTTAAAAAAAGAATGATTTGTCGAACTTAATGCCCATTGATAAATATATGTTAATAGGAGAACACACATTAGAGGGAGATCCAGTTTATTTCGAAATGTTCCTATATATTTAGATATAGATGTCAAAAAGAATAAAGAAATTAATGAGAAAGACGTGATAGAAGATATAGAGCAGCGATGGAGCTTATTACCGTCTTTATCACGTAAATTTTATGAGGCTCTGCTTATTATTTACTATCAGAAGTGTGCGTTCTTCTCAGTGCCTGAGTATTATGCAACTTACATACAGAAGAGTAGTATAGGATGTCTAAATTAAGAAGCCTCTGGGACACACTGTGTTTTCTGTACCTATAGATAGTTAGATTTCATAATCCCTCCAATCGAGCCGAAAGTCGAAGAAAAAATTTCGTACTCGAGTATATCTGGTGAAGATATATCTGTGTGCAAACTTTGGTGGTTTTACGTGACTTTTTCTATGCGAAAAATTTGATGACACACATACGCACACAATCATTCTTTTTGATATTAGTAAGGAAAGGTCTTCGATATGTCAGATAAGGTTTTCGGATGTTGTTAAATATCTGAAAACCAATTCAGAACGTGAAAGATGTTTAAAAAGTGAGCGATAAAGAATCTAAAATAACATCAAATAAAATAATGAATGTTTCTACACCCTGTATAGATCACACATCTGGTAGGGTAATGTTTGACGTCATAATACTTGGGAACTCAAATTTCAGCACTAATCGCAAAAAATCTTCAATACAATTATTAATTTGTTTATAAAATTTGCATATATTGTATGTCTTAGTTTCCAAAATTTAAATGTTCATTGTCTTTACGATATCCACTAAAATTCAGAAAATAGAAGAGAGAATCATAATGAACATTTATAGCAGTGGTTCCAAACGTGGGGAACGTGAAGAGCGAGCAATTTGTGTAATAAACTAACGGAAATATACAGTGAAATTGTGAATAAAGCACAGCTTTTAATAGTCATTTACAAAGTTAGGAAAGTAAGGAAGTTATAATCAGTGACGTAGCTAGATGGAGAAAGGGGGCTGGTGCCTCGGTTGTATTACTTACCCCCAGACATTTTACATTGCAACATAAGCAGAGTATATACTATTTGTGTTATATAAAAAAAAGCTTCTTCTAAAAAGATCTGCCGCTCTGCTTGGACTCAGAGAAAATTAAAGTATTAGGATTAAGAAGTAGGTTTCTGGGCTTCCCTAATTTATGGCCATGTTAGCCCGTCAGGCATGAGGGATAACGTCCCTCTGCGACCACACTATCCAAGGAAATGAAAGGCAGAAAGCGTCCTGGGACCTGTAGGTTAGGTACCGTACCCGCATTTGCCTGGTGTGAATGAGGAAGACCTAGGAAAAACACACTCAGGATGGCTGACATGAAAATCTCTTACACTTTTTCGATTGAGGGTCCCATCGGGAATCAAACTCAGGATCGCTCACATCAAAGGTTACAACGTTAGCAACTACGCTACGCAGATCCACCCAAAGTAAAATAAAGTTAGGAACGTCATTGCTTCAGAGGCGCTAGGTAATTGATCTTTATCTTTCGTATTCCTATTCAAGTAGTCTTCATAGTTATAAACTTAATAAATACAAACTGGTGACTTCATTATTGAAAATAAGTGAATTCAATGATGAATGTGAGATCGCAAATGGGGATCGGACAAAAAGTACACATGCCTAACGAGCAAGAAGGGAAGCGTGGAGTATGAAGTGTTTTCGAACGGATGGCACGTAAATAAGGTTGTCAGCCATTGACTTAAAGGAAGTAGTATTCCTCACAAGATGAGACGAGAAGAAAAATAAGGTTAGCTTGTCTTGTTCCGTAAATGTTTGCTGAAGTTTCATTTCGTCTCAATTCTCGCCAATCTTCTGGTTTCAAATATTTTTCGTCCCATCTTGTGAAAGTACATATGAATTTTTAAAATAGTAGAAACAACAGTCTTGATCACTTATATTGAATAATAGGACATACAATTGCTAGGTTCGAATCAGTCTATTTTGTTAGTTTGTCGGACATATTGGTGGGCGCAAACATTGTCGACTCTAGTGATTTCTATTTAAGCGGTTAATATTGAAAGAGTGTATTAAATACTGAGATATTACATAAATCTCATCTGGTCCCAATTACTCATTTAGGTCCAGCAACAGTATAAAACTGAAACGAATATAAAACTTATGGAGAGTAATAAACTAACCGCAAGTAATGCTGAAAAGATAATATATTTGATGTATATGTGAAACACAAAGGCAGTGAGTAAACAATTACTTCTTACAGCTAGATATAAATAATATAATATTAACAATAGAACACAACTATGGACATACTAGATACGAGCGTTTCATTAAAAATTCATATAAAGAATTGTCTACCTCTACCGTATGTCTTAGAAACAAAATAATATTCTAGATAATAATAACTAAATATCATTCAACACTAAGGAAAATAATGAACTTAATTTTAGGAAATGCAGAAAAGAATTAATATGAAAAGATTCCATGAAGCTTCTAATGCAACTCACGGAACGATACGGACCTGTGGTGTCACGGCAAAACCCTTGTCTAGTCTGCCATGACGTAAGCAGCTCATTTTTCCATTGTTTGAGGCGCTGTACCTCAAACGTGGCGATTGTAGCGTACCCTATTGTGGCGATTGATAGTACCATTCAATTTACAAGTCGCCTTATCAGACCAAACAATGAAATTAGTCAACTGTTCATTATCGAGAAAATACATTGACAGCCCGGTTGTTCTCATTGATTACATGAAGGAATGTGGAAATGTAGGTTTTCACTTTGCTTGCTTCTTGACAATGCGGTAAATACTTGATTTTACTTATACTTGATTCACACGAAGCTTGCCGTATGGGTATTTGAGGGGATCTTGTGAAAGTTTGTAACACTACAACCACCTCTCCGCTAGTGATTGATACCTGCAACAGTATTTCTTCTTCAGATCACAGACAGTTCCTTCCCTTTAAATCTTGTGGCGTAATTTCGTGACTGTGGCGCAGTGTCAAATTCTGCCCACCAGCGTTCTCTCCACGTATCCCATGTTTCGTGTTTCCTCACATTTCCAGAAACAAAAACATCCACTTTCGTTGCTTACAGGGAAGGTGCGCAGTCATCTACTCATATAACATCAATTTGATCAGATTATCTTTAGTACCTTGTCTGTTAACATTCAAACAGTGTAAATCCTTTTGTGGCCACTCTGTATCATTTATTAATCTATTCTACTAGGTCAAATTCCAAATATTTGCCCACTATAATTCTCTACATCAGGGGTTCTCAACCATTTACACTTTCGTAACACCAAGCCATAAGTCGTACGTACGACTAAAAGCGGCTCGCGTAGCACTAGCGGTACACATACCATATGTTGAGAAACTCTGCTCTACATAAATAAATGTCTACCAACATGCCAAATTTCCTAAAGATTAAATGGGATTTTCGATTAATTTTAGGAAAACTGCTTGATTTCATTGAAATGAAACCCAACTTTAATGCCTAAAAATGCATCAAACAAACTTTTGCAAATTGTATGTTATTCTCATACTAAGCGTATTCAGTATTACCTGAATGTGAAGATTGTTTTTTTTCGTTTATAGCGTATAACAGTGGTGTCCAATTATAATGAACCCGAGGGTCATAACCGTCTTTACTAGTAAGGTACCGCAGCTAATAATAATAATAATAATAACGATAGCAACTTGGAAAGTGTGCTAAATTATTTTTCCCTAAAGCAGAATGGAAAAGCTTCAGTTTGTTCCGGAATCCATTCATAAGCCCATTAGATTAGAAACGAATTCACCCTTTCCCTGTAGTTTTATGTTCAGTTGTTCTTGGAGCCCTGTAATGTATGTTAGAAATGCTAAATGTCGAAGAAAAGCAGGACTTCTAAGCTCCTCTTCTAAGCATGTGGTGTCTGATGGAACAAACTCGTTAAGAAAATCAGGGATTTCTTTCTCCAGTTCAAAAAATGTTTTAAGACAATTTCCTGCAGTTAACCACCTAACGTGGTTGTAGAGAAGTAGGTCTCCATACTCTGATACTACGTCCTCTACAAATTGACGAAACTGGCGATGAAATAGAGGTTTATTGCCACCCCTTATTATACTGATAGCTTTGGCAATCTTTTTGAGGACTTCTTCTTGCTTTAATGATTTGCCACATAGAGCTTCTTGATGAATAATACAATTAAATGCAGGGAAATGTATGCCAATTTCTTTGGAACGGTCTTCTAATCCAAACTTCTTACCTACCATCACTGGTGCACCATCTGTTACAATTTGTAATGAGTTACATTTATTTAAGATTCGGAAAAAAAGAAAAAGAGATGGAAACTGTTGTCAGCTGTTAAGCACTAGTTACTAGTGGCGCCATTAGTGGCGACCGGTAGAATTATTTTGTACTTATAGCGCTTTACAGGCGATAGCGTCATAATCATTCTGAAAGCCAAACTGGGAAAAAGTCTACTGGAAACTATACGAATAAGTCATCTAATAAGTCAATTTTTCAAGTTACATATCGAATGTACGTCGCTATAATTCCGATTGATACCAATGGTTTAGTCTGGTATATTAAAATATTAACGAAAGTTGGAAAAGATAAGTGTATTTTTTAAATATTTTTTTTTAAGTGAAGTGATTTAAATTTTCCGAGATATATGGTTAAATAGTCTAAAAAGTTTAATTGATAGTGGCATATATTTGGAAAAGTGAATTGTTAATTTGTTGTCAATATATTGGTGAGATATATTATACATTGTTGTATCCAGCTATATTTGATGTATATGGTTCGGAATCTTCAAACTGGTGAGTTGCAATTAATTATTTATTTTCGTTATTGGACCATTTGCTTATGATTAATCAATGTAGTCTAAAGCCCTTATGGCAGTATGTAAGGTCCAAAACCGATATTCAGTTGGTTGATTGTTTCTTGTTTATGATTTTCATGCAATTGAGATTTTTCATAAATCGTTATTTCATTATAATCATTGAGTTTCACTTTTGTATCCTGGAATATACCTATATTTTACGGATAGATGAATACGAAGATAAGAGCTATCATATTTGCTTATTGTAGAAAATTATTGGGTTCGATCCCACTACTAAGGTAATATCGGAGTTTTTACGCGCTACCTTCCCAATAAAACCCGCCTTTATTATATTAGATAAAATGGAGGGAGAATTTTATACCCCCTCTCCCAGTGACGATACCGAAGACTAACTAGTTTAGGTAGTAAGTATGTTACATAAACTTTCAGAATGTTTATGTTTTCTATGCTGCTTATGAGATTTAATTATCGGCAGCTAGAAGCAGGTTGGGTTGGTTTCTGAGGTTTCCATTAAAAAGCTAATATATTTCATAGTATGGAGTTTGCATTTAGTGATAATAAGGCATAAAAATAGGAAGGGACGCATTCTCTATTCGGTTGTAGTTTTTCTGGTGCAGCAGTGTACTTATGTGGTTGATATCATTCATCATTATTTTGTATATAATTTTCAGGAAAGTAAAGATAAGTATAGACTGTGAGATTATATACATATATTTAGTTATCATGGCAAATTGGCAATTAAATTTAAACCATTTTGATAATGGCGACGAGGGATTATTTATAAACAGGAATAATGAATTGTTGGACCTGTCATTTTTGCAAGAAAACGCCTTAGGGATAGAAAATGAAGTTGGACGGATGCATGCTTCGAGTGGCAGTCCTTTCGTAGTTACAAACACAACTCAGCGTGCAATGACCTTGGGAGCAGGTGGTTTAGATAATCCCTGTAATGTAGGTCAGGAAGGCGACCAAAGCAGGTGCATTTTGGAAGGGGAAATAGCTGATAGCCAGCCGAATGTAGCTTGTGTTAATGAAAGAGAAAAAGATAAGGAATTTAAAAATAGTAATAAATATAACCCATTTCTTCCTTTTTGTACTTCTTTTTCAAAATTAACTGTAGATGCCGCAAAAGGTAGTTTCCAAGAATATGTAAATAGAATTCCAGTATGTAATGGGAGCAATCATCATAGTTTGTTTATGTTTGGGATTGAAGTATATAAGATAACAAAATTAAATTTATTTCCTGTGGAATCGGTATTAATCGCTGCCTTAGGTAAAACTAGCGATTGTTTACGTGAGGAGTTGTTGAATCTTTTTGCAATTACTCACGATTGGATAGAAATATGTAGACATTTATTTCATAAATTTGTGTCCCCGTTGGCAAACAGGGAATTAGTACATAGTTATGTGGATCGATTGCAATTACCGCAAGAATCAACATCGGATTATATTAATAGTGTGGTTGATAGTTATTCCATTTGTATGGGAGTAAGAGTTGAGAAGGATATACTAGAATATGTGTGGAAGGTGATCAAACCCGATATCCAACATGAACTATTTCGTTATTCTAAACCTACATCCTTGGATGAATTAATATCAGAAGTAAAACGTTATGAACTATTTCAGAAAAATGTTCAGGTATATAATGCACTTTCTACAGGAAGACGAATAACAGATAAAAAAGTGTTACAGTGTTATTCTTGTGGGGGCAACCATAGGGAAAAAGACTGTTATATGGATAGACTATCACGTAGTAGTCGGCAAAAGGGATCACCATTCCGTCAAAATAGAGATCAACGGTTAAGGTCTAGTGCTCATGTTGATGAAAAAATGGTTCAATCAGAAATACGGCAAACGAACTTAAACCGTAGGAGTGTTCGTAAACCGACATTACATAAACTTAATGAGGTTAGTGATAAAACCAGTGGTGGTTCAGATAGACTTGTAGCGGTTTTTATAAAAGGATATATTTTGGGAAAGGATTATACTGGAGGAATAGACACTTGTGCATCTGTCTCGATAATAAATAGCGCTAAGTTTCAAGAATGGAACTCGAGATTAAAGGTTCCCATTAAGGTGAATGAAGAACTGTTTACGGGAACAGGTGTTAATAGACAAACCATATCATTATCTCAGTATGTTATCCTACCTATTCGTTTTCGAACTAAGGTGTATAGACTCAAGTTTTTTTTTTTGATGGAATATTTAGAACCCACGTTTATAATAGGAATTCAACAGTTAAAGTATATGAGAGCACACATTGACTTAGTGGAAAATAAGTTTGTTTTGACTAGTGAAAAAGTGGTGATACCTATTAGTAATTTCCCAAACGGTGACTTTAATAAGCTGGATGATTCTGCCCTTAAGTTTTTATTCCGTAGTACCCCCTATTACTCTCAGACGTTAGATGTTGGTATGGGTGGTGAACCTGTTACGATGGAAGGAGAGGATAAGCAGATGAACAGCGTTGCCAACCGCAGTTATTTCCTTTGTCAGAACATGGATAGTAAAACGTCAACATGTCGAATACCAGTTGATGCACTGCTTGCTGAAGGAGATCCCTCTTTACAAAGGTATGTTGAGGATCTTCCTAATAGGTTTCCTAATGTATTTAGGGATAAGATAGGAGAGATTAAGGGTTACCAGTATGAAATAAAAGTTAATAATGAAGAGCCTATTAGAATGAAAGCGTACCCTATGGCACGATCCGATCAAAAACAACTAGATTTAATTTTGGATGACTGGTTAAAACAAGGTATAATACAAAAAAGTAATAGTAATTGGTCATTCCCTTGTTTCTTGGTGAAAGGTAAGACAGATGAGAAGCGGCTCGTAATTAACTATCAATCCTTGAACAAGAGACTATACCTAAATCCTCAGTTTACACCGCGTATTGAGGATGTGTTAGCTAGTGTATCTGGTGGGAAAATATTTTCTGCCATTGATATAAAGAAAGCATATCTGCATTTACGCTTAACAGAAGGTTCTTATAAGTATACCGCTTTTATGACTCATCGAGGACTATTCGAATTTAAATATTTACCGTTCGGACTTTCTTCTGGAAGTTTTATGTTATCAAAAGTATTAACAGATATTCTGTATCCATTAAAAGATGAGGGTCTAGAATGGTTTTATGATGATGTTTTGTTGTATAGTTCAGATGTAGATAGTCATAAAAAGTTGTTAGATAAAGTTTTAAAGAAATTTGAGGAATATGGAATAACAATTTCATTAAGTAAATCAAAGCTATTTCAGACAAAGATTCCATATTTAGGATATATATTAGAAGATGGTCATATGTATTTAGATCCTTCTAGAGTAGATATTATCAGGAAATTACCAGCACCCCGCAATAGGCGCGGTTTAATAAGTTTACTGTGTTTTCTACAATATCATGCAAAATTTGTACCTCATTTTCAAGAAATTGTGGAACCTTTGAATAGGATGAGGTCCCCTAAGATGCCATTTAAATGGGGAAATGAGGAGCAAAGGTCATTAGATCAGATTAAGGAGTTATTTGAAACTCATGTACTATTAAAATTACCTGATATGAACGCGAAGTTTATAGTCAGCTCAGATGCAACACTGAAAAGTCTTGGGGGAACGATTCTGCAATATGATAAAGATAATGTGTTGAGACCAGTGGGATTCTTTTCTAGACGTTTACGTCCTTATGACTTAAATAAACCCATTTATCTTCTTGAATTGATGGCCGCGGTTGAAACTATTGAAAGGTTTAGAACATATTTGCATGCTAAATTTGAATTACGGGTAGACAATCTAGGGTTAATGTATGCCATAAGGAACATTAAACGAATTAAGAAATATGGGAGTTTATTATATCGATTGTTTTCGTTCGATTTTGATGTTAAACATGTTCCATCTAACTTGAATATATCTTCAGATTATATTTCAAGGATCCATGATCGGGATATGTTTGAACCTGTGGAGATAGAACAAACGCACGATAATGAGGTAAAGAATTTATTGTTAGTAAATATGTGGAATATGCCTTATGCTTGTTTGTCCATAAAAGAACATCAGAGGAAAGATGTAGAACTGAACAGTATAATTGAGAGGCTAGAGAAGAGAGAAAATGTTGAGAGCTATAAGTTAATGAAAGGTATATTGTGTAAGAAAACGAGAGCAATTAAAAAACCTTGGAAAGTATGCATTCCTAAGAAACTAACAGTACCTATTATGGAATTTTACCATAATTCCATTTTACCCGGAAATCACATGGGGGCGCAGAAGACAATTGCGCGTATCTCTAGTAGATATACATGGCCTTCTTTAGTAGAAAATGTTAGGGAATACGTACATTGTTGTAAATTGTGTCAATTAAGCAAGAGTGATAATCAGAAAAAGATGGGTCAATTAGTGTCTACTTTTGATAAAATCATAAATGGAAGATGGTATACAGATATATATGGACCATTAGTTCCGTCTCGTTCGGGCAGATATTGTCTCATTGTATTAGACTCCTGTTCCAAGCGTGTTTGGTTGGAACCAATAAGACTATTGTCGAGCCAAGCTATAATAAATAAATTGTATAAGATTATGTGTAGATTCGGATTCCCATACGGGGTTAGTCATGATAACGGGTCTGCTTATGTATCAGCTAAGTTTAAAGATTTTCTATATAGCCATGGTATAAAAGATATCCGGAGTTCACCGTATCATTGTGCATCTAATAATGCCGAGAGATATTTAAGAGTGCTTGGTGATAGTCTTAGGATATATTTTAGCAATAAACAGACGATGTGGGACACGGGTCTACATGAAATCGAATTTGCCATTAATTCAGCTGAACATTCTGAGTTAAAATGTACTCCTATGGAGATGACTTTTAATTATAACGTATGTGACCCTTTAGATATTCGCTGGAAAATAGACGAATTAGATATACGAAAGAGAGACCCAAATATTTGGGCAAATGCTATGAAGAACATGGAATTAGCATGGTCTAGAAGAAAACGTATGTACGATAAGAACAGAGTGCAGATATCATATTCTATAGGTGATCAAGTATTATTAAAATCTCAGTTTAAGTCTTCATTGGTAGATAAAATAACTCGTAAATTGTGTCCACGTTGGACGGGGCCATTTACGGTCGAGGCTTTCTTAGGTACCAATACCGTCCGTTTAAAATCTGTTAATGATCCATCTGATATTTGTAAAGCCCACGTTTCTCAAACTAAATTGTATAGGGTGCCACGTAATTTGGGTGTAACTTAAGGTGAATTATACAGTTTGTAATTAATGGGTATACCTTGTAAAATATAACGTATTAAGATATTGTATATTATTGATTCTGCAACCGAATTATGTTGGCGTTAAATAGCCTATTTTAGTAGTCTCTTTCTAGTCAAACGGTTTAGAAATTTTTAAAGTGTTAATTATTTTAAAAGAATTGTAAATTATATTTATATTGTTATTAGTATTGTTATTGTTATTGTGTAATTGTGTTATGTTTGTGCTAATCGAGATATTTTTAAATTCCAGGCCTGGAAAAATTTGTTTGTCCAATGTTGTATGGAAAATCGTTAGTCAAATATTGTACAAAAATTGTTAGTATTTTGTCCGGAAACATTTATGCAATTGTTATATGGAATTGGTTAACCAATTGATATGCGAAGATGTCTATTATTTTGTTATATGGAGATTGTACCAGTTTATATATTCATTCAAGATCGTATGAAGGTAACCATGATAATTCGGAGTTTTCCATTATTTTGTCAACCTGTGGATTAATGAAGTAAGTGACTTATTTATTATGTTTATATATTATGAATGATGATGAATCTTCGATAATGTAAATTTATGAATTTCCAGGAGGTTATGACGTAACAACTTGTTTAATACTAATACTAGGGAATAGTTGTATTTGGTGTAGATGGTGTATGGTAGTAAGAATGAATGTATGAATGACTGGATTATGGGGGAATATTTTAGTTTCTCTATTTTCTTTTGGAATGAATGGTTGGATGTTTGATGCACTAGTATTTAGTTATAGATGTTCCTGGAAATATAGACTTTGACAATGGCAAACTAATCTACCTCCTCGGAAAATCATAAGATTTTAAGGGGGGTGTTAGTTGTTTAATGAGTTACATTTATTTAAGATTCGGCGCCATTAGTGGCGACCGGTAGAATTATTTTGTACTTATAGCGCTTTACAGGCAATAGCGTCATAATCATTCTGAAAGCCAAACTGGGAAAAAGTCTACTGGAAACTATACGAATAAGTCATCTAATAAGTCAATTTTTCAAGTTACATATCGAATGTACGTCGCTATAATTCCTATTGATACCAATGGTTTAGTCTGGTATATTAAAATATTAACGAAAGTTGGAAAAGATAAGTGTATTTTTCAAATATTTTTTTTAAGTGAAGTGATTTAAATTTTCCGAGATATATGGTTAAAGTAGTCTAAAAAGTTTAATTGATAGTGGCATATATTTGGAAAAGTGAATTGTTAATGTGTTGTCAATATATTGGTGAGATATATTATACATTGTTGTATCCAGCTATATTTGATGTATATGGTTCGGAATCTTCAAACTGGTGAGTTGCAATTAATTATTTATTTTCGTTATTGGACCATTTGCTTATGATTAATCAATGTAGTCTAAAGCCCTTATGGCAGTATGTAAGGTCCAAAACCGATATTCAGTTGGTTGATTGTTTCTTGTTTATGATTTTCATGCAATTGAGATTTTTCATAAATCGTTATTTCATTATAATCATTGAGTTTCACTTTTGTATCCTGGAATATACCTATATTTTACGGATAGATGAATACGAAGATAAGAGCTATCATATTTGCTTATTGTAGAAAATTATTGGGTTCGATCCCACTACTAAGGTAATATCGGAGTTTTTACGCGCTACCTTCCCAATAAAACCCGCCTTTATTATATTAGATAAAATGGAGGGAGAATTTTATACCCCCTCTCCCAGTGACGATACCGAAGACTAACTAGTTTAGGTAGTAAGTACGTTACAAATTGTTGAACATTTCTTAAAATGGTAAAATTCTTCTACATAATTTGTAACTGCTTCGTAAATGTCCCTTCCCTTTGCGTACCGCTAAGAGGATACACGTGTTGTTCGCATAAAAATCAGAAGCTGTCTTACGTCTGTGTGATCGGTACTTTCATCAAGGCACAGAGAGAATAAACGAAACTTCTAGATTTCGTTTGATTTTTTTCCACTTGCTCACCTATTTCTGATACTCTTCTCTGTACATTCTGATGAGAAAGTGGTACAGATTCGACGTCATTCGTTAACTTTATGTCATCAAAAGTCTTTGGCATTTCTACGGCGCATATCTTCATTCTAATCCCATCACTGAAAGCCTTTTTGGCTTACGAGAGCTCCAGAGAAACTGCATACGAAGCATGTAACATGTAAGTGAATTGCATTTACTTTATAAAACATACCTGTTTGACGCTTCAATTTTTTCTTCAAGTCTTCGATAAACACTTTTGGAGCCTTACCTTCATATCTATTGAATTTACTTTTTTGTGTAATTGAATTCAAAAAATTGTGTAGTTGAATTTGTGTAGTTGAATTCTTCTTCACATTGTATTCCTTAGGCAAAGACACAATCTGCATGCATATTAAACATTGCAACTTTCCAATGTGATTTGTTATGAAATAGTCATTTTCTCAACGCTCATGATATAATCTATTTTCATTTTCTATTTTACGTTTGCTTCCACTCATTTCACCAATGTAACAAACTCAACACAAAATTAAACTTCCACAATAAATACCTTACTTCAATGGTCAATCAATCAATCCCTGAAGTGCTAGAAACACGAAGACAATTTAACAAAAGAAATAAATAATTAACCTAAATATTAAGAAAAGAGACAGTACCCAACTTCAAACATTATAAGACAGATTTCAGTGTTGATGTCATTAGAAGCATCAGATTGTATATTAAACTCTGACCTTTACTAAACCCAAAGTCTGACAAGAAAAGAAAAGTAGATTTTTGCTTTACGCTCAAGAATAACATCTTCGTTCCATTCTAAAATCAGTTTCTGTGTGTGTTTATGACATTAAGTAGTGTATTTCCTGCGCGCTATGGCTTCTAGGCAGAGTTCGGGGAGGAAAAGTGTCTGTTTTACAAAGTTAGATCAGATGTATTGGTTTGGTTTACTTTATTGAGGTAATCGTAACTTTCAGCAACGATGTCTTGCCTGTAGTGACATTATCTACTCCAGTGTTGCCGTGGATGTTCGAGCCTTTTCGCTGTATAGAAGTGCTAAATGGAAGCCTTATTTGGAAAGAAAAGTGTAAGCACTAAAGGAATGAAAAAATATAATTGAGTATTTTATCAGTAATAATAGTAAACCATGAGAGCTTTATGGACTGCATAAAATGGTTTGGTGGGCCGCATGCAGTCCGCAGACCGCTATTTCGATAGCTCTGGCGTATAATATATTCTCCCAGTAAATCAAAACTCAATATTAATGGCAAAATCCTGGGAGCTAAATGTATGTACACCTCTGTATGATTATCTCCATCGATTATGTTTTAGTGAAGTAAGTCCTCACAAATTTTACTGTCCAATTTCTCGAGAACCAAAGGATATAACAATATTCAAACGCTTCATCTAGCCTCTTAAGCTTTGTTAAGATCAGAAGACTTCGTCTATATTTTCTTCCATTATGATTGACTTCTGCATAAGAAAAGTGAAACGCAAACGCTGAGAATAGAATCAATTATAATTACATTTATGTAATGCGGAATGATACATGTATATCAACAAAATACACACTTATACAACGCTTTTATTTTTCGACCTAAAAAGTAATCAATAAAGTTCCAACAAGGCTCAAATAGCATTCACACACTAAATACAGTAATTAATTGGCTTAAAATTTAGAAAGTATTATTTCTTCTTTTGAAATTTATAACCTTCTAATTACTGAACCGTAAATATTTTTTACACTGCATAACCTCGTAGCATTTATATTAAATGCTAGCTGAACCTGCTCTCTCTACTCAGCGCATCATTAGGACATGATCATGAATCTCTTTGTCATTCCTCACATATGTACATGTCCCTTTACAGACACAAGTGAAAGACGTCTTCATAAAAATCGGCAAAGGGTAGCATAAAGGGTAGATTTCTTCTCTTAGTTTTTCAATATTTCGCACCGTTTGCAAGATTTGAGCCTACTTCCAGTTGGAGTTTCTAATTCTTTGATCAGTGGTTTCTTTTTTCTTGCATGCTTTATCTTATAAGCAAACAAATTACATACACAATTAATTATAATGTCAATGACATATAGTGTATCCAGGTCGCCAAAAGTGCCTTTACATCGCCATGACGGGTATGTGACCGCGCAGTACTCCAAGGAAGGGATGGTTGCATAAGAAATTGTGATTAATTTTGAACAGTTTTTATTTTGACTAGGGAAATAACGTAGATATAATGAGCAAAGGAAAAGATTTGAAGCATCAGTACACTATCATCTCTGTAAAGATTCATATTCTCAGTTTTTCATTTTATTCTCTTATATGTTAAGTTAATAACTGCTGACAACTGCTACTAGCGCTTTTCACTCTTCAGGAATTTTACACGACATGTTCGCAGGACACTTTTCTAAGTCCTTAATGTATGCGTGAATTATTTCATTCGTCTCATTGTCCTTATTTCAGAATGGAAACTGAATATGCTGAACGTGAGTATGTTTCGTTGTCGTCAAGCAAGGGTTGTAATAAATGTAAATAAGGTTCTTATTATTAAATAAAACACAGAAGTATCTGTTCCATGTATAGCACAATATAATACAGTAATTAACCAACACGATAATCACTAACGCCCGCAGGATTTTTTCGAACGGGAAGGGGGGGGCAAAAGACTGATATAGAGTTTTTTGATTTATTGCCCTATATATATTAAAAGTCATAGTTTATCATTGATAGCGTATATCCTCTTACTTTTTAAAATCGCCAGTGTAACCTATTAGTCAGAACATACATCTCCAGATATAATTTAGAGGGAAAAGAAGGAAAGATATATGAAAAGTGGCGTAAGTAATTTTACTGCACCCTGGATAATCCATTACTCATACCCCCCTGTCCCACGCATTTCAACTGCTGCGTTATATATATATATGGTTCCATGTCAGAATTGCCCGAAAAAGGGCTAGGATAGAAAGGCCCGAGTCAAAACGGGGCTCGGTTTTAAAAGGTCCCGCGTCAAAACAGCAAGTTCAAAAGTGGCCCCGCGACAAAAATGCCCGAGTCGAAAATGCACAGCGTGAAAATGTTCCCCTCGTCAAAGAGCCCGGGTCAAAGATCATCGCGAGAAGAGAGTCCGAGACAAAAGGGCCCTATGTAAAAAAAACTGACAAAGTGGACACCGCCTCAAAAGGACACGGGTCAAAAGATTCTTGCGAGTAAAGAGGCCGAGTCAAAAGGGACTTATGTTAAAAAAGCCGGATCAAAAAGGACCCCGTTTCAAAAGGGCACAGGTCAAGACGGTCCCGAGTCAAAATGACCCCGCGGCAAAAGGCCCCGAGCCAAAAAGGCCCCGCGTCAAAAGGAGCCAAGTCAAAAGAGCCCCGCGTCAAAGGGGTCGGCAAATACAATTCCACGGCTAAAAAACCTGAGATCAGGTGTGAAAGTCGGGAGAAAGATACATATGACCAGTTGCGTAGCTAATTTTATTGTGCCCTGATCGTTCATCCAACTCATACCTTCCTTAGTGATGGTAAATTCCCGGGAAGATATTTTTCGGGAATATTCCCTGGGAATATTCCCGGGAAGATTCCCAAAATGGGAATTTATCCGGGAATTTATGTTCAAACAAAAAGAAAATTGTATTCTATTACTATATTATGATTTCAAAGTTGAATTAATTTTTATATCACGGCATATTATTACTGTTGTTCACAGAGGATTCTTTAAAATGTATATTCTGAACGGTACCATATTACTTTATTAACAATTTATTATATTTAGATAGTACGAATAAATGTATAATTATTTATAATATGTTCTATCAATTAAGTATGTGTGAAAAAATTATATAGTAAATTATATAGTAACAGTTTAAATTTATATGTAAGTGGATTTGCTGAACTTCACTCTATTGCTGATATTATAAACACATCAAATTTATAAATGTTATAAACTAATTATATTGGGTAAATGCTAGAAGATACATGCCTCACCAATTTGTCAACATTTGCGCATACATATTTATGTTCACAAAATTTGCAAGACACTTATCTTTATATTTTAGCACGTAATATTGCCATACGCGACCTTTCATTCTACCTATTTCTCGAAATTCCATACGTTAATTTACATGTAAAAGAAGTCCGAGTACTTCTTCAGAAATTCGAGTCATAGAGAGGAAACAGACCGACGTCTATTTCTAAGTGTGGTTCAGTGTTTATTAGTACTTCATCTCTACATAATTCTAAATTACTTTACAAAATGGTTCCTTTTCATCATTTGTAAATTAGTACTTTGCTAATTTTGGCTGTTCATTAGCATTGGGGACCAGATTTGCATTTAACTTTTTTGCGATATTCTATTCCGATGCGGTTGTTTTATGGTTTCATACGTTAAATTATGTTACCAACATTAAATTCAGACAGCATTCAGAGCGAGCGTTAGCGAATGAAGGTGGGTTAGACCCCCGCATGGCACGTTGTTTTCTATCTTCGTTACCAACAATTCACTTTCTTTTCTCACATAAATCATTTCCACTTACTCTTCCGCTTTGCATAAGTCCCCTACTGCCCTAAAAAAATGTGTTCGATACTTTCTTGACTACTTGAACATCACTATCAACTCATTTCTTATGTAAATGATCCTAATTTTTGCTAGTTTGCCCCCCCCCCCAATTCTACACAATTACCTTACTTTTTAGTGCAAATGAAAGTGGAACAAAAATTATATTACTAGTTATAAAAAGTACAGTCAAAGAATTTTAAATTTTTTAACTTCCAAATTCTTTAAAACCTAGAATTAGATCATAATATATTAAAATAAAGTAATTAGTCATATTGTTCTTATAATTTGGGAGATAAAGTAAAGAAATGGAAATAAATTCCTTCCCGGGAATTTAAAGGCCAGGGAAAAAACCTGGGAATATTCCCATTTTTAAATTCCTTCCCACCGGGAATATTCCCACTGCCCATCACTAACCTTCCCCCTGCCGCCCGCATTTCAGCTGGTATATATATATATATATATATATATATATATATATATATATATATATATATTTCTATGTCAGAAGGGCACGGACAAAGGACAAGAATAGAAATGCCCGAATATAAAGGGTCGAAAGAGCCCTGCGACAAAAGGATCCGAATCAAAACAGCCCCGCTGTCAAAAGGGCCGGAATCAAAAGGACGTCGCGACAAAAAGCCCCTATCAAAAATGTCCGAGTTAAAAGGGACCTCACCTCAAAAAGGACA
Source organism: Thermobia domestica (assembly GCF_964235325.1). Lineage (NCBI taxonomy): Eukaryota > Metazoa > Arthropoda > Insecta > Zygentoma > Lepismatidae > Thermobia > Thermobia domestica. The sequence goes on from NC_137455.1 coordinate 362,165,727, forward strand.
AGGGTCAAAACTGTCTCGGGTCAAAAGGGTTAGAGGCAAAAGGGCACCGCGAAAGGAGCCCAAGTCAAAAAGGCCTCCGTTAAAACGGGACGAGTCAAAAGACCCCTGCGTCAAAAAGGACCGACTCAAAAGGCTCCGCGTCAAAAGGGCCCGGCAAATATAATTTCACGGCGAAAAAGCCTGAGATCAGGACTGGAAATCAGGAGAAAGAAAGAGATATGATCAGTGGTGTAAGAAATTTCACTGCGCCCTGGTCATTGATCATGTATTTAATCATACCTGCCTCTGCCCTGCCCCACACAGAGTTGATGTATATATATATATAGTTCTGTCAGAAGGACACGAACAAACAGGCGAAGACAGAAATGCCCAAGTAAACTGGACCCCGGTCAAAAGGGACCGGCGACAAAAGGTCCAAGTCAAAAGGGCCTCGCTGTCAAAGTTCCTAAGTCAAAAGGTCGTCGCGACAAAAGGGTCCTATCTAAAAATGCCCGGTGAAAAAGGACACCGCATCAAAAGGGCACGGGTGAAGACTGTCCCGTGTCAAAAGTTCCCGAGTCGAAAGGGCCACGCTACAAAATGTCCCGAGTCAAAAGAGGCCCCGCGTTAAAAGAGGCCGTGTCAAAGTGCCCTGGGTCGTTGATTATCTATTTACTCATAACTTCCCCCTGCCCAACGCATTTCAGCTGGTGAATATATATTCTATGCCAGAAGGGTGAGGACCGAAATGCCCGAGTGAAAAGAGCCCCGGGCGAAAGGGTCCCATGACAAAACTGCCCTAGTCAAAAACGGTCCCGTGTCTAAAGGGCTCGGCGACCAAAGGGGCCGAGTCAAAAGGGTCCAAGTCAAAACGGCCCCGGGTAGAAAGAGCCCGGGTAAGGAGTCGGCGACAAATGAGCCCGCGTCAAAAGGGCGCTGTTTCAAAAGTGCCCTGGTCAAAAGGTCCGGAGTCAAAACGGCCCCGCACCAATACCGTTCGAGTTGAAAGTGCCACGCGTAAAATAGTCCCGACTGAAAAAGGCCCCGCGTCAAAAGGGCCCGGTTGCACGGCTAAAAAGCCTGAGATCAAAGCACGAGAGAAAATCGAGCATGCACAAGTGTATATTGTTCCTTTGGTAAGTTGATGGTTTTGTGCAAAAGAAGGAAAAACATCTGTAGTTATTAGTAGCAAATAGGAAATTTGAATGGTAATATAAGTTTTGTTTGGTTGTTGATTGTTCTGCAGGAAATGCTATTACTTAAGTCATTCTCCATTAAAGTAAGGTTGCACTCCCGTCTTTCGGAGTTTGTATTCTCGTTACTTTATATATTATTCATTTTCCCCTTAGTTCTAAAATTCGATTTCTAGCCCTGGATCAAAGTATAGTATGAAAAACATTCTGTGAAAGCGATTAATTTAATTTTGCAGTCAGAAGACACATGTGGAACTGTATACAGGGTTAGTCAAAAGTATTGGGACAGAACAATAATAACGATGTGCGTGGATGGAGGCAAAAAATGTTACAATTGGCATTATTGCATTGACTTGGAGTTGGGTCACCTTCGAACCGATCTTGAATTCCGCCATATTGCATATCACACAATATTCTTAAATATAAAAGGTTATGTTTTTGAACTAACTTATACCTTAATATTCCTACAAATGAGAATGTGAACTCGTTTGTGACACATCATCTGTTTGGGACAGAGTATGCTCTGTTTTACAGGGTGTCCGATGTTTAAAAGTAAATTACAGACATTCAGTAAAGCGACATCAGCATCATCCCTATTTATCGTATGATCATACTTCAGGTCTCGTTTTATCACAATACAGCAGCCTTTTAAATGGTAAACTCCGCATCAAAAAATTGCGACAGCTAACGCCGTGCAGTTAGGCCACCAAATATGCATCATCTTATCACATAGTCGTGTCAGGTAAAGAGACCCCTCTCTGACCTTCTTTCTTCTCTTCCATACTAAAATTAGCTAACAACATGAGCGCAATTCTTATTTCAAACTATACATGTATTAGTATAGGTAAAAAGAAACAACAAAACCGAGATGAAACAAGATACATAGGTTGATGTAGGGAGAAACTGAAACACCCACAATGAAAAATTGAAACCAATGAATGTCTATTACCCAGAGATTCAGAAATGAGCAGAGAGAGAGAAAGAGAGAGAAGAGGAAAGGAGAGGAGAAGAAGAAAAAGTAACGGGATAATAAAAAAAACTGTGGAATTCAAACGTAAGAAAATAACCTAACATTATAAAGTTCCGTTTCCACAAATCCAACAGTAATATAGAAATAACGTTTATTTTTACATAGTTTTTCAGAACTATTCGAATATATAGACGATCCTTTAAATATATATTATGTAACTTTCATAATGGATAGCATACTCAATTTCAAGTAGAACTGTAGATCTCCGAGACACATCTAGGATAATGTCAAAGGTTTAACACACATGCTTTGTTTCCGCGTGGTTCGATTGCAAATTCGGTAGTGTTTGTTGGGCGTAATGACCCAAAATACATTCTAATATACCCAGTAGATAGCGTTGGTCATATCTTCCATTTCAGATTACTAATGCAAACTGAAGGAAAAAAACGAAACGAAAAGAAAAGAGAAATAAAGAAAAAAGAGAAAATTGAAGAGTGCTATTTTATTGCTAAATATCTATCAGATATAACCTATATTAAAAGTCCAATCTGTATCGTAATGGAAAGCTACAAATGTTGGAAAGGAAAAGTTCATGTTTCTCATAGATGTAGCATCTTTCAAATTTCAACGTGAATAAAACACATTGAAGTATAGGACGGGAACAAATATTGTGTCGAACTAGTAAAATAAAATTTTGTTTTCAAATAATCAGAGAGGTACCATTTTCTAGTCTTTTCCGAAGAGTTATCTGTTCCGAACATCCAGCATTGATTTCATCTCTTCCGAATATAACGTAATTTGCACAGAGAGAAAGAACACGCTAAGAGCTCATACGCATCATCGTGTCAGTCGTATGATGTTGGTTAGGTTATAGACCACCACTGGATCGAGGAATTTAAATCCGTAGTGAACCGGTAATTTGACTGAGATTCGGTAACCCAGAGGATAAAAAAGAGATTTTACTTATTTCCTTGCGCTTAAACAGTATTTGTGTCAGAGATGACTAGGACCGTTGATGTTATCCCCAGAGCACGAAAAACATGTCGCCGAACTTAACAGTTAATTAGATTCCCCGGACCAGGCTTCTGCTCCGTTTTAACTGTGGAATATGAACTGCATGTATGTGTGAGAGGGAGAGAGGGAGTGAAGTGAAAAATGCAAATACAGATAGGGAAACGTCAAGAAAGAAAGAGAGAGGGACGGGACGAATATAAATATGAAGCATACTTACTATTGCAGTGTATGATATAGAACGCATACACTATTTACTCGAACTATCGCTAGTGATGCCTTGTAAGTTCTCCATCAAAAGATGAATCTCTGTTTGCAGCCATTATTTTATGCGAAAAAATCATACTACCTGATGGGGAATCGAACCAAGATTTTCCAATTGGGAGTCTAATACGTTACCACTACACCACCGATTGCTTTAGCCAAACTTTGTTTAACAAATGGTGTAGTGTTTCTTTCTGAGAACGACAACACGAAAAGTTCATACTGCAGATCGATGATGTCTTTGGAATGTTCTGGTAATTCCCTTGCCCTTTCCCAACCAACATTCGTAAATCGTCTCTATCATGATACAGGTGTTTGCTTTCATATTCTTACGTAATGTTTGTCCAGTATGATAAGTCGATTCTTCACAATCACATTGTAAAAAAAATTAACTTTGACGTGAATAAGATTTGAACCTATGTTAGATAGCTGTATTATGCATAAAGCCACTGCGTTACTTGAACACTTTCATGCCACCTGAAATTAGAAGCCAAATATTACTTAATTTTGGTGTGATCTTTGGAAGGAATCAAAGTGCAGAACGAAATTGATTTATTCGACGGCCTAGAGAGAAATTAGTGCCCACTAATAAATGAAGGAAATGCTTACAATCCAGGAAAAATTACAGTAATAAAACATATTTTCAGTAATTTTGTCGTGCAAGTTCAAAAGTACGGGAATAATAATAATAATAATAATAATAATAATAAATAATAAATGTGTACATTCACACTATAGTAGTCTATTATTATTATTATTATTATTATTATTATTATTATTATTATTATTATTATTTTTATTATTATTATTATTATTATTATTATTATTATTATTATTATTATTATTATTATTATTAGCATCAATTACCCGCTTCATTGGGTTAAATTGAGAAATAATATTAATATGGTCCGTTACTCAGTCACTGTTTCGTGTTACTAAAGCCCTCTTTGATATCGGTCATTTTCGTTGTGTTTTCTATATCCTCTCCCATCCCTATGTTGTGGGGCACGGCATCTGCAGTGTCATTGTTGATCTCGGCGAGCCGGAAAACTGTGAATTCGACACTGATATCGGTTATTTCGATCATTTTATATGTCTCTCCCTCCTCCCACTAGAGGGACTGAATTTGGATTTAAACAGCATCAGATGTGTCACTATTAATCTCAGCGAATCCAAAAATTACAGATACACCACTTATACCAGTAATTTTTCGTTCTTTGTTAAATGTCGCTCCTCCTCTTCATCTCTTTAGTTCCAACGTCCAAGTGATATGACAGAAACCATCTCAGGTTCGAACTTCATCTAGGTTGAAAATTTGATCGTGATGGATCATTTGTTTCGCGAGTTATCAACTTTTATTTACACTTTTTAACTTCTCCCTCTCCTCAACCCTAAGCTATATCGTCAAAGTAAATAGATAAATGCTATCTTAGGCCCGAACCTGATCTGTGTTGAAAATTTAATTGAGATCGGTCGGGTGGTTCAAGAGTGATGAAGTCACAAAGACAGCCACTTTCATTTTCAGTTTTTTTTACATGTACCTCCCTCTCACCGGCCCCTACGTTGCACCGTCAAACTGAAATGACAAAAGTAGTCCCAGATCCGAACCTTATCTATGTTGAAAGCTTTATAGAGATCAGTTGGGTGGTTCAAGAGATTAGGAGCCACACACATAGTTACTTTCAATTTTATAATATAGGTTATTATTATTATTATTATTATTATTATTATTATTATTATTATTATTATTATTATTATTATTATTATTATTATTATTTGCTTACTTTTGAACTTGCACGGAGAAATTACTGCAAAATATGTTTTAATTTCACATTCTTTCCTCGATTCTAAGCTTTTTTTTCAGTGAGCACTTATTTCTCTCTAGGCCGTCGAACAAATCAATTTTGTTGTGCACTTTGTTGCAAATAACGTTACAGGAAGAAGCCGATTCGTTCCAAAGATCAGGGCTAAAGAAAGTAATATTCGGCTTGAAATTTTAAATGGCATGATAGTGTAGGGGTAACGCAATGGCCTTATGAATAATATTGCTATCTACGAGAGCCATCCAGAAAGTGATACCCGTTTGCGCCGCTTGAAGCGCTGACGACTCGGAAAGCCGCTGGGCAAGGTCATAACGCGTCAGTGGCTTGTCTGCCTGCTCTGTGCGAGGTTGCGTGATGCTAGCAGTCCCTGTGTTGGGTCTGTGCTTATTTATAATGATTAAACGAATTGAGAACCCCGCCAGTTGTGAAGTGAGGGCCGTGATTAAATTTCTTAATGAACGAAACGTTCGACCTTGTGAAATTCATCCCCAATTAAAGGAGGTGTATGGAGACAATGCGATGGACGAGTCGTCTGTTCGGCGCTGGTGTCGCAACTTCAACCTGGGGAGAGAGAGTACACACGACGAGGAGCGTTCAGGGAGAATAGCTGTCATTACAGACGAACTGCTGAGGTCAGTAGACGAATGAGTGAGGAACGATCGGCGCGTCACAATTGATGAACTCTGTGAACATTTTCCTAATGTGTCTCAACTTTCTGGCGGGAAAAAGATTTGACAGTGGGGACGAACTTAGACGAGGCGTGACTACGTATCTCAATACGCTGGTGGCGGAGGACTATGACGCTGGAATACAAAAACTCGTCACACGGTATGATAAATGCCTAAATTTGCTTGGTGATTATGTGGAGAAGTAGTGTAAAGTATGCTCTTTCCAATAAAAATGTGTATATTTGTTAATATGTATTGCTGTGTCTTTATTGCACAAACGGGTACCAATTTCCGGATGACCCACGTAGCATAGTGATTGTGAAGAATCGACTTATCATACTGGACAAGCAATACATAACAATGTGAAAGCAAACATCTGTATCATGATAGAGACGATTTACGATTGTTGGATGGGAAAGAGGACAGGAATTACCAGGACATTCCAAAGACATCATTGATCTGCAGTATGAACTTTTCGTGTTATCGTTCTCAGAAAGAAACACTACACCATTTGTTAAACAAAGTTTGGCTAAAACAATCGGTGATGTAGTGGTAACGTGTCAGACATCCAAATGAAAAATCTTGGTTCGATACTCCATCAGGTAGTATGATTTTTTCGCATAAAATAATGGCTGCAAACAGAGACTCATCTTCTGATGGAGAACTTACAAGGCATCACTAGCGATAATTCGAGTAAATAGTGTGTGCGTTCTATATCATATCTATATCATACGGGAATTAGTTTTGCACTTAGAAGATTGAAATTTGGACAAATATTCACTCCACTGAATAGTATTTATCAGATTTCTTTCAGATCTCTGCGTTAAAACGGAGGGGTCCAGAGGGGCAAAATTTCAAAAGGGTATTTTGATGAAAAATCTCTTTCTTCGCGATTTTCCCGCCTTAGATACATGACAGAGACATGTGAATAATACCGTTTGAAAGGTAGTTCTATTCTCAAGAGAATGATGGCAAACCATGATCCTAGAATAAACACGGATGTCTCAGGAAATTTTTTACCTGCCATCAGGGTCTTATGCGGTAGTCTGGGGCACTGTGGGGATTATTGATAAATGAAATACTTTTCCTGCCCTTATTATTCAAGATAGAAACTTGAAATTTTGTACACCTATATAGTATTTTTCAGTTAATTTTAAGATGTCTACGTTTACACGTGGGTCCAAAGGGACTAAAAAATTTAAAAATCAGAAAAAAATCTGATTTCTCTCAAAATTTCTCACTTCAGGGACACAATAGGGAAGTATAAATGGTATATATATTCCCATAATACCCCAGATTCCCGTATAAAACAGGATCTTGTGTAGAAGTTTCCTTGAGACATCCCTATTTATCCTAGAATCGTGGGTCGTACATAATTCTCTTCAGAACTGGCTTTCAAACGATACCATTCACATGTCTCCATCGTGTATCTAAGGCTTGAAAATCGCGAAAAAATGAGATTTTTTTGGTTAAAAATATTTTTTTACCTTTTTGCCCCTATGGACCCCCAGTGTTAACGCAGAGATCACCTGAAAAAATCTGATAAATTTTGTTCGGTGGACTGCATGTTTGTGCAAAATTTCAATCTTCTAGTTGCAAAAGTAAATCCGCCAAAAAAATAAAAAAAATAAATATCGGCCTAATAACATTATATTTTTTAAAGTTTTGACGTCATCACCTCCTATGTCTCGACCCTGAAAGGCGTGAAACCATACATAACGTGTTCTACAATGCCTCTAGGCTTGGAAAACAGAAAACCCAAAATAAAAAACTTTATTTGTTCTTTTTAAATCGAATAATGAAGACACTCATTTAGTAGCTAAAACATATTAACAATCCACAAGAACTGTCACTTGTTGAAACCTTCATATCGAATTATGAATGGACTTCAGGTGCTGTACTCAACAAACGAAATTCAAGCCTGATGTGTGCAAACACAGCTGACCGACTCATGGCAGACACGTAGACTACAACTTTTGTGCCACAACATGCACTGTGGTAGTGGTTGTCCTTATTCATCAAAGTAAAGCCCGCCATGTAAGTCGGGCCATGTAAGGCCGAGTATACCTTTTAAATGTTTTTATATTCAGTTGTCTTTGGTTCCATACAAAACTATTTTCCTGCCAAAGAAATATCTCAGTGTCATACGGAAACACACAATGCAACTGCTGTGGCATACTCACTCCCTGAGGCTGAATCACGCGACAGTGTACTTATCAAAATGTGTTGGTGGCCTTGGCCTTGAAAACATTTAACTTCAGAGCTGCTTGCTGTTCGCACATAGCTTGTGCCAAAAGGACTAGCTCAGGAGAGTAATGCTCTCGGAAGTAGGAACGAGAAACACAGTTCTGATTGGTTGGTGTTATCAATTTCTTGCCACGTTGCACTTAAATAGCAGAAATCAAATAATTGTTGTTGTCTGTTTTCGTGGCCGAGTGGGCTAGCGCTATATGCTACTAATGAAAGCCCCTTTTGGCGTGAGTTCAAACCCGGCTCGAGAATATTTTTATAACACTTTTTAAATTAAAATAATATGAAAATAATATTAAAAAAAAATGATTTACTTACTTTTGTGCAGATAAGTAGTAGTAGTAGTAGGAACGGGTTAGAAACCCCGCAGGGCTCGTTTTGTTCCCCTTGTACTCCATGATATAAATTTTGTGACCAACGTAAAACAACTGGCTAGGATAGCGTTTAGAACAGCTGGCTAGAGTAGCGCGCGAAAAAAACGTACTTCTGGGACCATTACTCTCCCGAGTGGGTCGTGTGCCAAACACTGCTTATGGAGTCCCTTTCCAGCACAGTAAAAGGGCGAAAAAAAGAAAAGAAAAGAAAGGAAAAAATAAAGAATACGGAAAACTGTTCCTTATGCAAAGAGCGTTTGAAAACATTTCAAAAGGTACGCTATGACTATTATCAGTTAATTGGCAACAACCGATATCACGGACAGATCCAGGAAGTTTTAAGGGGAGGGGGCAGGTCTGAACAATAAATTTGAGACATTTCTTGATATGTGGTTGGCTAACCAAACATGTGAACTGGAGTGCTTCATAATACGTATTTATCGCCCTTCTGGAGGCTGCATTGAGGAAAGCCATGTTGTTCAACACGAGAGAATCCAGGATTACAATAAAAAACTTTTTATTACCATCTTTTTAATATTGCGTTATTTTATTTTATTATTATCATTATTTTTCTTAAATTAGATTATGTAGAGTAAACTATTTTTAATTTAATTTCCTATTAACATAATTTATATTAACTCTTTACTAATATCCTTATTTTTATACTGCATAAGTACTATCGTGGGGTCAGATTTAACACCATTATTTGTTTTGAAATTAAAATATGTTAATACGTGTTACCATTGGCAGTTGATTGTGGACCGTTTACTAGTGCTATACTTTAATGGACTTAACTAGTTTTGAGGACAAAAGATATTTTCAAAATATTTTTTGACTAATGGTCTTTTAGCAATAGATTATTACGAAGCGAAAGAACATACTTAAATGAAATAAAGTTTTTTGTTATCCGAAAATAAAGTATGAAAATAAACTTATTTTTATGTAAAAAAGCATTCAATTATTAGTGCTGAGAAAATGTAACTTGTCATTCAAAAAGTTGACAATTGATGCTTTTGTGTTTGATTAGTTGCTTGGCTGCAGGTCCGTATCCACAGGGGAACTAGGGTGCCGGGCCCCCATAAAGTTTTACTGTTCTTCCTAACAGGGACGTACCCAGAAATTTATTTCGGGAGGGGCGTAAAGCGTTTTGGAGGGGTCCAAATACAATTTGAGGCTAAATTATATGAAAATTTCTAAAACTGCCCCTAAAAGTAGATTACATTTTTTAAAGTCGGGATTTCGGGGGGCGGACCCCCAGGACCCACCCTGCGTATGCCTCCTAAAATTTTCACGGTAGGCTTGCAAATGAACTGCTATACTATAATGATGAACTATAATATGGTTGGATCGGCCCCCTCACTTCTACCGCCCCCTCATATTTTTGGGCTGGCTACGGCTACCTGCTTGGCTACCTACCAATACACACAATGATTAGTCTTAATTGGCCGTCCACATATTACATAACGCGACTTTTGACCAATTTTTATCCTCTCCCTCCCCCTTGTCACACTTCGTAATGCAAGGCTGAACCCCTCCACCGTTCGTTACGTAACATTTTGGATTTTTGATTTCTCACCAATTTTCCTTATTTTGGGAGTTATTATAATAAAAACTATTTTTAATAGCAGAAATTTTATTACAAAATGCTCTATTTCTGAATATATTTGTAGTATTTTTCACTAATAAATCAAAGTACCGGTACGTATTAGAAAATGGTAGGATTGTAATAATATTTTAACCCCATAAGATTGCTTAATTAACAGTCCTAATTCTTCAAAACTGCATACTGTCGTTTCCCAAGGAGATCACACCTATCCTTTTCGCTCAGATGATGACAACGAGGGTCACTACAAAAGTTTTGAGATACGCATTGTTGTGGCACAGTATTTGAATTCCAACAATTGCGTTCGGTAGTGGTATCCAGAGCAAAGAAGCGAAGCAGGTTTCAATGGCGTATGGCCTTCACTTGTTTGTTGATGTGAGCAGTATTCGGCTGTCTAGAATGGAGCTCGAAAGGGAACCTTTTCGGACAATGATCCTTTACGATTTCAAAAGTGGTTTGAACGAGACACAAAGCCTTGACCGTTTGCAGGGGGCATTTGGGGACCTTGCTAATTCCCGTGCTACAATTTTTCGGTGGTTTGGTGAATTCACAAGAGGCCGGACATCGCTTAAAGATGGAGAGAGAGCTGGAAGTCCTGCAAAAGCTGTGTCAGATGAAAACATTGCCGCTGTGGAACAAATGATTCGAGAAAATCCTCGAACAACTTTCAAGGACATTGAATCTACACTGAACATTGGATCGCCAGCAGTAACAAAAATTCTTCATGTTCATCTTCGGTTCATGAAGGTTTCATCTCGTTGGGTGCCTCACACTTTGACTGAACAGCAGAAGCGCATGCGTGTGTAATGGTGTGAAGAAATGCTTGCAAGATTTGATGGAGGCAATTCTCGACGCGTCTCTGACATTGTTACTAGTGATGAGACTTGGATCTATCAATTTGACTCTGAAAATAAACGCCAGTCTACAGTTTGGATCTTTCCAGACGAAAATCCACCCACGAAAGTGAAACGACCGCGAAGTGTGGGGAAGAATATGGTCGCAACTTTCTTCTCCAAATCTGGCCATGTTGCAACTGTTCCACTTGAAGAACAAAGCACTGTTACTGGTCAATGGTACACTACTGTTTGCCTAAAAAAAGTGTTCCAGAAGCTTCGGGAACAGCGTCCAAGAACTGGATTGCGTGGGATCCTGCTTCATCATGACAACGCGTCCGCACACACGGTCAATATCACAATTCAGTTTTTAGAATCTAGGGAGGTCAAACTTATGTCTCATTCGCCGTATAGCCCTGACCTGGCCCTGTGTGATTTTTTCTGTTCCCCAGGATCAAAGATCGCATGCGTGGGAAGAGATTTTGCAGCCCTGAAGAAGCTGTAGTGGCTTACGAGAACGAACTTTCAACACTTGAAGAAAAAGGCTGGCAACACTGCTTCCAAAAGTGGCTTACGATGATGCAAAAGTGTGTACAATGTAATGGTGAATACTTTAAGAAAATGTAAGTGTTAAATTGATTTTAAGTACGTAAGTTATTTCACATCTGAAAACTTTTGTAGTGACCCTCCTACTGACAAGGAAGATGAAGGTGGAACAGGATCTGAAGAACTAACATCGATCTCTTTTTCAGGGATCCAGGATGCTTCCTGCATTTGAAATTCGCCAGTTTCGACGATGCAAAGTTGCCTTCCTCGTCGACCACAGATTCAAAGTGGCTGCGCATGTGAAGAAGCAGGGACATCTCGTTTGTGAAGAAGCTCTCGAGCATCTTTTTTGGACTTCGGACTTCATTTACCTCTTTTCATATTCCTCTTGTCCTAAATCAGTGCGAGAATGCGAATAAACTCAATTTCTTCAGAAATATTCAAATTCAAAAATAAAAAATTTAGTACGAGATAATATCCGACGAATTAGGTTTTTCAATATCTTATTTTGATCTACAAATCCTGGATCGTTCCATCGCGGAAAATATAATTTCACGAAAAAGAATTTCTTCTGTTTCCGATGCAAAACCCCTTAGAAGAATAGAGTGAGTAATGATTCAAATCAAAGGTTTCAGATAACATTCTCAGAAATAGCAATACTAGTGGGAACATGAGGGCATTTTCAGGCGGTGGTTACGATCACTAACAACTAACTCCGGAAAAGCGTGTTCCCTAAATCCAAATGCTGCGATAGCCACAAAACGGAGTGTTATTGTATTGTAATACATGCAGGATTCGCCACCATTTACGCTGGTGTCTAGTGCGTCTTCGAATCTCTTCTGTATGATTCAATTTATATAGGCTATATTTCGAAATTTTCCAAAACAATAGGAATATTTATTTATCTATATCGATATATATATATATATATATATATATATATATATATATATATATATATATATATATATATACGAGGGTTGGAACTTAAATAGTGGCAACACTGCTGTGGAGACACTATGCAATGAAATGTACTAGTGGCGCTGATAGCGCACGTTGTTAACATACCTACCTAACCTCTGAGCAAGTAGACTCGCCCGTCCCACGTCACCGGCAGGCTCACAAGCGAGGGAAGCACAGTCACTTGTGAGCGAGCGGTCTAACGTAAAGGTGTCACTATGTTTTCGAAACAGGAACAACGGAGTTGGATCAAGATTGAATGTGCCAGAGGTCGTACAGCACGACAGCGTCATCAAGGGCTTCAAGAGGCGTGTGGGGAATCGGCATTGCCGTACAGAACAGTGGCACGGTGGGTAAAAACCTTTAACGAAGGTCGGCAAACTGTGGCGGACATGCATCGGGCAGGTCGTCCTAGCGTCTCTGAAGAAGTGCAAGCTGTTGCCGCGTTAGTGGACAGTGATCGACGCCTGACGATTCGTGAGATCGCCCACGAAACCGGATTAGGGCATTGACTGTCTGCCCTGGAGGAACGTAATGCGTTAGGATAACACACCATAACTTTCACCACACTGGGGCTCTGACGCACTTTCGACTTTCGCGGCGACCCATAATGACGCCATTCGTTGGATTGGCGTTTCAGTGTTGGCTTGTAAGATCTGGCCCATGTCTCATCCAGTGTTACGATACGGCGTAAGAAAGCTTCGCCTTCGCGCTCATACCGCTCCAAGTGCGTCTGAGCAGCGCCGTAACGCATCCATTTTTGCATTTCCATCAACTCATGCGGTACCCATTCTGATGCAGTTTTGCGCATGCCCAGGCGTTCCTTATCTGAAGCACAGTCTTACGCGCTAATCCGGTTTCGTGGGCGAGCTCACTTATCGTCAGGCGTGAATCACTGTCCACTGTCCACTAGCGAATTTGACACCTTTACGTTGGACCGCTTGCTCACAAGTGATTTGTGCTTCCCTCGCTTGTGCGCCTGCCAATGACGTGGGACGGGCGAATCTATTTGCTCGGAGGTTAGGTAGATATGTCAACAACGTGCGCTATCAGCGCCACTAGTACATCCATTGCATAGTGTCTCCACAGCAGTGTTGCCACTGTTTAAGTTCCAACCCTCGTGTATATATATATATATATATATATATATATATATATATATATATATATATACGAGATATTGGAACTTAAATAGTGGCAGAAATAAATGAAAGTGACTATGTTTGTAACTTAATAACTCTTAACCACCCGACCGATCTCGTTCAAATTTTCAACATAGATGAAGTTCTGACCTGGGATGTTTTTTATCATTTTACTTTGAAGGTGCAACTTGCGCGAGGGGGAATATATCAAAAATGATTGAAAATGAACGATGTTAGTGTCAAATGCATAGATTTCGGGGTCGCTGAGATAAACAGTGACTCTTTCGATGCAATTTAAATCCAAATTCACCCCGCAGCTTGGGTAAAGTGGAGGATGACATATACAAAATGTTTGAAAATGACTGATATTAGAGTCGAGACCATGGTGTTAGGGGACGCTGAGATGAACAGTAACACTTTCGATGCCGTTTAAATTAAAATTTGGCCATGCAACTTGGGGAAAGGGAGATATATAAAAGTGATCGAATATGACCGATATTTGTGTCGAATCCATAGTTTTTGGAGTCCGTAAGTAAATGGTGACAGTTTTGGTGCCCTATATATCCAAAATGAAACGTATTCTCCCCGTATGAAAAACGGGTATTCTAGCTAATTTATAAAAAAGAAAAAAAACAATAAAAATATTTGTTTAAAAGATTGCATATAAATCTGAGAATAAAAATAAAAAATACAGCAGAAAAAACTGTTACGTAGCGAAGACCTAAAGCCCCTCCTCCCTCTTATCACTCTTCATAACGCAAGGCCGAACCCCCTTCCCTCCTTGCCGCGTTACGTAATATGTGGACGACCCTTAATGTGTCTTAATCATATATCCATTAGACACAGAACAAATATAGACACTTTATTTCTTCTACTGACAGTCAGTACATATAGTGATTTTTCTTGATTGACCCTTATGCACATTTCGGTTGCACATAGAACAAATCGAAGAACGTTTTATGTCATCAATGCGAGAACAAATAGCACATCTCATCCTTTTAGCTGGAGAATCTGTTTGCGGACAGTCTTCATTGATGTTCCTATCAGTTAGTCGTAACAATGACTGCCGAAGCCTACGAGAAAGTGTCCCGCATTCGCCCCTTACTTTTAGGTGATCTTGAGCGAGAGTCATCGTAATACTCCTCATGAAGTCTCGTTTCTAAAGTATTGTTGGTTCGTTGGAAAGATGGTAAAAAAAACAAGCCTATTTAAGCATGCAACGTCCAGTATTCTATAGAAAATTGCAAGAAACCACCTTCTGCAAAATCTGGCAGTTCCGAGTTCTGCACACATCTCCGTAACACTCCCCAAGAAAACCACAGAAAAAATGTAATGCAGGAAACGTATAGCGCAAGTACTATCCTGGGGATAATTTCGACCCCAGAGGTCCGAAACTATCGAAACAATAAAGTGCATGGACACGAACAACAAGTCGCTACGAAATCTCAAGATCAACTGAAAAAATGCAACCATTAAGTTTTACGACCCACGATTATGCCGGCTAGGCTAAAGGAGGCGGCGATAATGAGAAATGAATGAAATGGTGGAATGAAGAATGTGGGACGAAACTGCAGAACCCCGAGAAAACCCACGCACACAGTGTTTATCCACGTGGTTCACTTTGCGCGGGCTGGGATCAAACACAGGACCCCATGCACCAGAGGTGAATACTCTATCACTGAGCCACCACGGCCCCCTAGCAAGGTCAACTGAGAATAGACGACTGAAGCCTCAGTGAAACAATATATATATATATATATATATATATATATATATATATATATATATATTGTCCACAGCTAGATATGTGTTTGCGGAGGTCAAATTTGATCCCCCACGATAGTAGTTACGAGTTAAGTATGTAGTGATAACTTAGGAAAAAGATAAGTAACAACTTAGATTTCTTAATAAAAATAACTTTGTATACTGTTAGTATATATATATATACAGGGTTTGTCCGGGAAGTAATAAGAGCGTGCGCGCACCGACTGAATCCAGTAGAGGGCGTTCCTAGCTAACGAACGATCGGCTGGTCGGTTGTCTCCGAGCACACGGAGAGTCAGGACAGGCTTTTTCGCGCGACGTGTTTCTGTGAGTGGTGCAAGCCGAAAATGCAGCGTTCGTTAGAGCAGAGGTACGCGATTAAATTTTGTGTTAAACTCGGTAAATCTGCGACAGAGACGTTTGATATGATCAAGCAAGCTTACCCAGATGATGCTTTATGAATAAGTGGTGTGTTTCGGTGGCACAAGGCCTTTTCGGAGGGCCGGGAAGAGGTGGCCGATGAAGACCGTGCTGGAAAACCTTCGACTTCGACAAACACCGACAATGTGACTCGTGTGCGCGAAGTTTTGAACTCAGACCGTCGACTAAGTATTCGTTTAATTGCCCAGATGTTAAATTTACCTAAAACTGTGGTTCATGAAATTGTG
The DNA here is from genome assembly GCF_964235325.1 of Thermobia domestica. Classification (NCBI taxonomy): domain Eukaryota; kingdom Metazoa; phylum Arthropoda; class Insecta; order Zygentoma; family Lepismatidae; genus Thermobia; species Thermobia domestica. The sequence continues at coordinate 362,181,775 of NC_137455.1, forward strand.
ACGGAGCATTTGAACATGCGCAAGGTGTGCGCGAAGATTGTCCCAAAAGTGCTCACTGACGGCCAGAAATTGCGACAAGTGGAATTGTGCCAAGGAAATTTGAACATATGTGAAAGTGACCCCTAATTTTTGAAAAAAAGTAATCACAGGTGACGAATCATGGATCTTTGAGTATGATCCCGAGACAAAGAGGCAATCTTCCGAGTGGCACACGCCGGCGTCTCCTCGCCCAAAAAGAGAAGAATGAGCAAATTCAAAGTGAAAACGATGCTCATTGTCTTTTTTGACATCAAAGGCTTCGTCCCATATGAATTTGTTCCTCCTGGACAAACCGTCAACGCCAAGTTTTACGTGGAAGTGCTCAAGAGACTCAAACAAAGGGTCAATCGGGTCCGACCAGACATCGGAGCTGACTGGAAGCTGCACCACGACAACGCTCCGGCTCACACCGCCTTTCTTGTGAACAGCTACCTGACCAAGGCCGGCAACCCAACGCTTCCGCAGCCGCCCTACAACCCAGATGTGGCCTACCGGACGTCTTTTTGATTCCTCGCCTGAAACGCCCGATGAAAGGCAAGTATTTTAAGACGACAGAGGGGATCCAAGCAGCTTGCACCGCGGCTCTCAGGGCTATTCCAGAGAATGACTTCCGTGACGCCTTCAATGCTTGGAAATCGCGCTGGCAGCGCTGCATCGACGCAGAACGAGCCTATTTTGAAAGTTTTCAAAGAATTGTAACGATTGGCTCAATATATTTTTTTTAAATCGACTCAGTCCTATTACTTTCCAGACAAACCTTATATATATATATATATATAACGCAGCAGCTGAAATGCGTGGGGCAGGAGAGTATGAGCAAATCGATCACCAGTGGAATAAATCGATCCAGGGCACAGTAAAACTAGTTAGGCCACTGGGCATATCTCCTTCCTTCTTTTCTCTTTACATTATATCTGGAGATGTATGTTCTGACTAATAGGCTACTGTGGCAATTTTAAAAAGTAAGAGGATATACGCAATCAATGATAAACTATGACTTTTAATATATATACTGCAATAAATCGAAAAACTCTATATTATTGTTCTGTCCCAATGCCCTGTATAGAGATCCACATATGTCTTCTCAGAGCAACATTAAACTAATCTTTTCCACAGAATATTTTTCATTCTATACTTTGATCCTGGGGTGGAAATGGAATTCTAGTCTTAGGGGAAAGTCAATAATAGATAAGGTTTGATTCAGAAAGTCGGAAGAGCAAGCGAACTTTGATGGAGAAGCGATAGAGATTGTTGCAGAACAATTAAAAAAAATTAGTATCACCATTTAAATTTACTATTTGTTAATAATAACTACAGATGTTTCTCCTTCTTTTGCACAATCACTTCAACTTACGAAGGGGATATTATCCCCTCGTGCATACCTGATTTTCACTCTTGCTTTGATCTCATGCTTTTTGCACGTGACGCCGTATTTACCGGGTAACTTTGACGCGGGGCCATTTTGACTCGTGCATTTTTATCGCGGAGCACTTACGCCCAGACCTTTTCCATGCTGGGCCGTAAGACTCGGGCCCTTTTGAGGCAGGGTTCTTTTGACCCAGTCTGCTTTGACGCAGGACTCTTTTAACTCGATTCCTTTTGACCCGGGCAATTTTGACGCGGGGCCATTTTAACTCGTGCATTTTTGTCGCGGAGCACTTACGGCCAGACCTTTTTCATGCTGGCCGTAAGACTCGGGCCCTTTTGAGGCAGGGTTCTTTCGACCCAGTCTGCTTTGACGCAAGACTCTTTTAACTCGATTCCTTTTGACCCGGGCAATTTTGACGCGGGGCCGTTTTGACTCTGGCCTTTCAGTAACGGGGCTATTTTCACCCGTGTCCTTTAGAGACGGGTCATTTTGACCCAGGCTCTTTTAATGTAGGACCCGTTTGTCGCGGGGCCCTTTCACCAAGCCCTTTTGGCGCGGGCTGTTTTGACTCGTATCCATTTGTAGCGGGGCCGTTGTGACTCGTCCCTCCCTTTTGTTGCGGAGATCTTTTGACTCGGAGACCTTTTGACCTGTGCTCCTTTTTTACATTCGCTCAGCCGCGTAACACTCAGCCGGTGCCTTAAGCATTCAAAACCGGCGAGGTAATATTATTGCGAATGTTTCTTTATTTTTTCTAGGCTCTCTTGACGCGGGGCTGTTTATACTCGGGCTCGTTTGACGTAGGGCCCTTTTGACTCGGTTCTTTTTGTCGTGGGACCATTTTGACCCAGGTCTTTTTCACGCTCGGTCGTCTTATCCCGGAAACGTTTAACTCAAGCCTTTTCGACCCGGGCCATTTTGACGCGTGGTCATTTTGACTTGGACTCTTTTTTCGCGGAGACTTTCGACCTGGACATTTCACTCTGAGCTATTTTGACCCGGGCCCTTTTGACGGGGGATCGTTTTGACTCGGGCACTTTTGTCGCGGAGACCTTTTGACGCAGGCCTTTTTGACGCGGGCTCTTTTCTAGCGGGGCTGGTTTGAACCGTGCCCTTTTGAGTTGCATCCTTTTGACCCGGCCTCTTTCGAAGTAGGGACCATTTGTCGCGGGATCTTTTGACTCGGCTCCTTTTCACGCGGGGCCGTTTCTACTCGGGGCCTTTTGTCGCTAGGCCCTTTTGACCTGCAGACTTTTTGACTTACGCTCTTTTAACGCAGGGCCGTTTCTTCTCGGGTCCGTTTGACGTAGTAACCCTTTGACTCGGGTTTTTGCTCGCGGGATCCTTTTGAGCCGGGCTCTTTTGACGCAAGGGCCCTTTTAACTCAAGCCCATTTAACCTGGGCCCTTTAGACGTGGGGCCATTTTGACTCGGGTCCTTCTGTCGCGGAGACCCTTTCACACAGGTCCTTTTGACTCGGGCCCTTTTGTTGCAGAGATATTTTGAACCCGGGCCTTTTGTCGCGGAGTTCTTTTATCCGAGCCCTATTGACCTGGGCTCTTTGCACGCGCAGCCCTTTCTACTTGGGCCTGTTTGACGCAGGTCCATTTTGACTCGGGTCTTTTTGTCGCAGGACACTTTTGACACGAGTTCTTTTGACGCGGGGCCGTCTTGATCCGGGAACGTTTGTTGCAAAGAGCTTTAGACCCGGGCCTTTTCGACTCGGCATTTTTGTAGCGGGGCCCCTTTTGGCACAGTCCGTCTGGCATAGAGCCCCTTTGACTCGAGCTCTCTTAACACAAGGTTCTTTTTTACTCCGGTCTCTTTGTTGCAGGACGATTTTGACCTGAACTTTTTCACGTTGTTCCGATTTGACCCAGGCCCTTTTGAGGCGGGATACTTTTGACCGGGGCTCGTTTTACGCAGGCCCCTTTTAACTCGAGCCCTTTTGACGCGGGGTCGTTTTGAGACGTTCCCTTTTGTCGCGGATACCCTTATACACAGACCTTTTTCACGCCGGGCCGTTTTGATTCGGGTCCTTTTGAGGAGGGTTCCTTTCGACCCAGGCTCTTTTGACGCAGGGCCTTTTAACTTTATCCCTTTTGACCCGTACAATTTTGACGCTGGGCCGTTTTGACTCAGGCCTTTTCATTGCTTCGCTCTTTTGACCCTTGCCCTTGAGAAACCGGTCCTTTTGACTCGGGACCTTTTGTTGCGGGGTTCTTTTGACTTGTGCCCTTTAGAGGCCGCTCCTATGACCCGGCCTTTTCTGACCCAGGGCCAACTTGTCGCGGGCCCGTTTGGCTCAGTTCCCTTTTGTCACTGAGATCTCATGACCCGGGGCCGTTTTAACTTGGGGCCTTTTGTCGCGGTGCTCATTTACCCTGGCCCTTTTGACACTGAGACATTATGACCTGGGCTCTCTTGACGTGGGGCTGCCTTTTCTTGGACCCGTTTGTTGCAGACCTTTTTCACGATGGGTCGTTTTATTCCTGTCTCTCTTGACGCGGAAGAATTTTGTCTCGGGCCTTTTTCACGCCGGACTGTTTTGACCTGGGCCCTTTAGAGGCGCGTCGTTTTGACCCGTACTCTTTTGACACAGGGCCCTATTACTTCGAGCCCTTTGGACTAAGAACATTTTGACGCGGTGTCGTTTTGACTCTGGCCCTTTTGTGGCGGAGAGTTTTGACCCAGGTCTTTTTGACGCGGGACCTTTTTCACTCGGGCTCTTTTGTAGCGGCGCTGTTTAGATCGGTGCCCTTTTGAGGCGGGTCCTTTTGACCCAGCCTTTTTTGAACTAGGGCCCTTTTGTTCCGGGACCCATTCATGTGGGGCCGTTTTGACTCGGGCCCGTTTGACGCAGGGCCTTTTTGTTACGGATATCTTTTGGCCCAGGCTGTTTTTACTCGGGGCTGTTTTAACCGAGCTCTGTTGACTCGCAGACATCTTAACCTACGCTCTTTTAATGCGGGGGCGTTTTTACTTTGGCACGTTTGATGCAGGAACCTTTTGACTCGAGTCTTTTTGTCACGAAATCCTTTTGACCCAGGACCTTTTGAGTTGGGGACCTTTTGACCCGGGTTCATTTGACCCAGGGCACTTTTGAACCGGACACTTCTCATGCGGGGTAGATTCCACTCCCGTCTTTTGTCGCGGAGACCTTATGACCCAGTCCCTTTAGACTCTGGTCCGATTTGACTCGGGCCCTTTTGTTACGCGTTGTTTTGACCCGTGCTCTTTTGACCCGGCGCCTTTGATGCGTGGCTGTATTGACTCGGGCTCTTTTGGCACAGGGCCCCTTTGTCGCACAGAGCTTATGACCCGGGGCCGGTTTTAATCGGGGCGTTTTGTCGCGGAGGCAGTTAACCAGGGCCCTTTTAACCCGGGCTCTTTTAACTCGGAGCCAGGCCCATTTGACGCGGCCCATTTTGACCCAGGCCCATTTGACGCGGGGCCGTTTTGACTCGGGCACTTTTGTTTCGGAGACCTTTGGCACAGGTTTCTTTTGACTGGGGCCCTTTTGTAGCGGGGCCCGTTTTGACACCGGTCCATTTGACGTAGGGTCCTTTTGACAAGGCCCGTTTGATGCGGGTCCGTTTTGCCTTGAGCTCTTATGTCGCGGGTCCTTTTGATCGTTCCTGTTTTGACTCCGGTCTTTCTGTCCTTTCTGTCCGGCCCTTTCATCTTGCCCTTCTGACATAGAACCATATATATAACGCAGCAGCTGAAATGCGTGGGGCAGGCGGCGGGTATGAGTAGATCGATTATTAATCGATCCCTGGCGCAGGAAAATTAGTTACGCTAATGATCATATCTCTTTCTTTCTCTTCTCTCTACATCATGTTTGGAGATGAATGTTCTGACTAATAGGCTACAGTGGCGATTTTAAAAAGTAAGACGATATATGCTATCAATTACAAATGTTATGAATTTTAACTTAATATATATAGCGCAATAAATCGAAAAACTCTATATCGGCCTATTGCTCCCCCCTCCTGTTGGAAAAATCTTGCTGGTGTTAAGGATTATCATGTTGCTTAGTTACTGTATTATATTGTGCTATGCAAACAATAAATACATCTGTGTTTTTTAAATAAGAAGAACCTTATTTACATTTATTATGGACCTTGCTTTACGTCAGCGAAACATATTCACGTTCAGCGTAATCAGTTTCCATTCTGAAATAAGGACAGTGAGACGAAAGAAATTATTGACGCATACATTTAGGACTTAGAAAAGTGTCCTGCGAACATGTCGTGTTAAATTCCTGAAGAGTGACATGCGCTAGTAGCAATTGTTAACTGAACATAGAAGATAATAAACTGAAAAACTGAAAATACGAATCTTTTCAGAGATGACAGTGTTCTGATGCTTTAAATCTGTTCCTTTACTCCTTATACATACGTTATTTCCCTAGTCAAAATAAAAACTCTTCAAAATTATTCACAATTTCTTATGCAACCATCCCTTCCTTGGAGTACTGCGCGGTCACATACCCGTCACGGCGATGTAAAGGCACTTTTGACGACGAGGATACATTGGGCAAAACACTCCAAACAATAAAAAATCATCTAAGACTAGGAGAAATGATTATCCTTCGCTTTTCGTTATCATTTGGGCACGAATCAAGCGCCTGCGAGATGTACTACTCTCGTAAAGAACTATGTGATGTTGGAATGTATAACTTGTAGAATATGATGCTTTATTTTTTAAAAAGATTTCAACACTTCCAGTGTACCCCTAAAAATGTAATAAAGAAATAAGGGCCATGTTTTTTTTAAAAATTCAATTAGAGCTGGATAATCTACACACAATTTTGAATTGTACAATGAAAACGACACGTTTCTAGTACTTGTGATTTTCAAGATTTAATTGTCAAAAGGACTGGAGACAAACATATAAACTTTTCTTTGGAAACATATGAACCTAGTATTTTAATATATAGATTATTTTTCATATCGAATATTTTTCTGCCAATGTCGCAAGATATATTCCACACCTTTAATTTTGAATCAGATGCAATTGAGCACACAAATCTGGCGAATACTTAGTACCAACGTAGCTTCTTTAAAGACATTACTGTTAAATAATAATCTCCAGCGTTATTCGTAAACAATTAACAGCGTTTCGGAAACCATATAAATTGCTCATATAGACTATTAAATAGTAGTATTAGCTTGGTATTAGTTTTCATTAATGCAATAGAAGTTAGAAGGAATAAAAAAAAACATATTGCAGAAAATACTGCAGTGAATAATTTCTCTTGTGGTTACATACTTCATTATTTCTTGACATCTTCGTAACACAAATGCATATAAATATTAAAATTTGGCTCTTCTACCGCTTATTGGATTTCTTATAAAGTTCCATTATCTTGATCTGATGAACAGTAGTTCTTTATTGCTATCTTAACAGTATTATGAGACACTGGGCAAATTAGTGTGCTTGAATCTACAACCACCCAGGGAAATAAAATGTAAACGTGCCTGCATATAGGCCTATTGGAAACAGCACTAACATGGAAGAGAGGGAGATTATATATCGAAGTGGAAGTTGGTTTACGCAGCATTCGAAAGCACTAATGACACCTATTACGAAACTGTAATAAAAATTTTCCGAATGCATATACTGTGCGAGATATAATAATAAACAGGGTGTCTAGAAAATCCGTTTCCATCCCTAGAAATCGCAAACGGTATGACAGATGCCAAAACAGGAATACACCTATTTGATCATTTTAAAAGTGCAATGTATCAAAGCAAAAATTGTTGTCCCAGGGCCACCCGCAGGGTCCCAGGCGGGGTCCCACTCAATATTTGCAAATGGTGACGAGATCAAGTAGCATATCATTGGAAAGCTGTTGCAAAATGAACGAAGACGAAACAAGTCTCTACTCTCTACAACTGCCATGTGCCAAATGGTAGCCGATCAAAATGTCAGCATAAACGTCATTGTAAAGTCTATGGCCACTCTCATAAACCTGAAATGTCAAAACAGGAAGACACGTGAGTCATCATTTCGAAAATAGAATGATTGAAAGTAAAAAGTTTTGTCCCATTGTCCTCCACAGGATCCCAGGCGGGGACTCACAACTGAAAACTTTCAAATTTCAAGGGGGGTCAAGTAGCATATTGTTTGAAAACTGTTATTAAAAGAAAGAAGGTTTGAAGAAGTCTGGACGTTCTACGATAACTCTGTGCAAACATCTTGCGTTTTAGTTCTTTTTCTGTACTCGAGTGTTTGTTTTCACTTTATTTCGGTAAGCAACGTAAAGAAATGAAATGCGCCTACTATGAGATTCTCCTCTTCGGGGCCCATTAATATGTAAAGAAAGAAAAAGAAAAGAAACAAGAACAAAAAACGAAAAGGGACGGATATTATTATATTGAAGTGGAAGATGTCCTACACACTAATCGAAAGTACTAACTATGCTCATTAAGAAACTGTAATATTATTATTGGTCCGATTGCATGGACGGTGCGAGTCATATGCATGTTTAATTGTAAGTTTTCCCATTTTCACTGAATATTGTATCAGATAGCATCGGAAATGGTTTGAATGAAGTCTGAAACTGATTTTCTAGACATTTGTGTTTGACAAAAGGGCTAAATCGTAGTTCATTTTACATGCACAGTAAATAACTACTTCCATACACATGTAGTTGTTTCATTTAATAACAGCTTTCAAACAATATTCTGTTAGACCCCACTTGAAATTTGAAAATTTTTGAGTAGGATCCGGTGTAGGAACCTGGGACAAATATTTTTCCATACTTTCAATCATACTATTTTCGAAATGATGACTCACATGTTTTCCTGTTTTGACATTTGTCGCCCCATTTCAGATTTATGAGGGTGCCCATAGACTTTACAATGGTGGGTTTGCCTACATTTTGACCGGCCACCATTGTGCACATGGTAATTTTAGAGAGTAGAGACTTGTTTCGCCTTCGTTTATTTTCCAACAGTTTTCCAATGATACGGTACTTGATCTCGTCACCATTTGCAAATTTTGAGTTAGACCCCGCCTGGGACCCTGCGGATGGCCCTGGAACAACAATTTTTGCTTTGATACGTTGTACTTTTAAAATGATCAAGTACGTGTTTTACTGTTTTGGCATCTGTAGTGCCGTTTGTGATTTCTAGAGATGGCAACGCGCAACGGATTTTCTAGACACCCTGTATATTATATAACTCGCACAGTATATGAATTCGGAAATTTTTTATTACAGTTTCGCAATATGTGTCATTAGTGCTTTCTTTTGGTGCGTAAACCATCTTCCACTTCGATATATAATCTCCCTCTCTTCCCTTGTAATTAGCAATGACTAGAATATTAACATACGAATGCATAAAAGGGTAAAAACCACCATGCCAATTTGTTATACAATGACATTCCAGGAAAGTGTGTTTTATAGCTTAATATACTTACACCAGTGTTTCCTGATATGGAGGATGTGAAGAAGAGACATGCTCACATTACTTATAGAAATAAAGTGTGAAATTATAAATCAAGCATCAGCTTTAATGACTATTTGCAATTTACCTTTGACAAGTTCCACAGGCAGTATATGTTTGACGTTTTCTTTCCTATTGCTATCCAATACTTCTACGTCATGGAAAACTAAATATATATAAGGTAAGTGATTATTGTTATTTTTGTGTTTTTCTCTACTCCTGATCTGAGGCGGAATATAATAATATCCGGAGCATCCAAGATCTTAATATATTAATGTTTGTGATTTTTCATTATTCTAGTGCTTAGAGCATGTTTCTTACAACAGTGAGTGTATCTTCTTTTATCGTACTTCTTTATTTCCGTGTGTTTGAATTGCCCGTTTCAATGCTTTACGAGCCACTCCGGTATCTGGTATAGCTATTGGTATTAATTTATTGTTTATGGTTATCACTCTTCTCTGATGTTTTGAGCTGGGAGTTTGTATTTTTCTACAAGGTATATTTTTCTCTGATTTCTGCAGGTTGTTTGATTGGTATTATGATGTCTAACAGATGGTTGCTTTTTGTTTCTCTATTACCTTGATGCCCGGTCTGTTATTGTACTCCTTTTGTTTGTGACTATTATTCTCTCCAGGTAGATTTTGCTTTTGTTTGTTTCTAGTATGGCTTTTGATGGATATTTGTAATATCGCGTTCCTTTCAGTAGCATTTTCTAATTCATCTATATTCATTAATGAATTTCTTTTACAATCTTGTCGTGTCTTTTATTATGTTTATGTCATCACTGCACTCACGCTTGTGATATATTGGATTATTTCTCTATATCTTTTATATTTTCCGCGTTTGTCATCTTGTGTTGCAAATTTTATATTTTTTAATGATACGTATTTATTACCTCATCTTGTACTTCGTGCGTGAGACCTTTCGTCTCTGGAGCATGTGTACTATTTTCAAACACTGCAATATTGTCTTCGTGTATCGTTCTTTGTTCGCTTGTTCCGGAAATCCTCCATGCAGTGTTTCTACCTTCTCTCCATTGCTTCCTTATGTCTACTGGTCTTTGTAAGGTTTCCTGCTACGTTCGATTTCTCCGTCTGGCTTAAGATGGTGCCACTTCTTGAATTTTCTTGTTTTCGAAAGAAGTACAGCAATTAATTTATATTTTACTAAATGTTATGTGAAATGGTACACGAATATCAAAAAAGTATCCCCTAATATTTATACAAGAACTTTATTATTCCAACTAAAAAGTAATCATTAAAGTTCCAACAAGGCTCAAATAGCATTCATATTTTAAATGCAATAATTAATTAACTTAAAATCTAGAATATACCATTTCTACTTATAAACATTGTGATCTTCTAATTGCTGAACCATAAACGTCACTTACAATGCGCAACCTGTTATTAGTTTTGTTAAACATTATTTATCCTATCAAATGATTTCTACCTTGTCCCAAGATATATTGTGGGCCTTTAATTTTAATCAGAATGAGATTTCAAACACAAGTCTGGTTGATGAATACTTAGTACTAATATAGCTTCTTTATAGCTTCTGTTAAATAATCAGCAGCGATTTTTATAAATAATTAACGTTTGACATATATTAGAAATTGCTCATATATTAAATTTTAGTATTATCTTTACATTAGATTTCATCAATGCCATAGAAGTTAGAATGAATAAAAAATAGACATATTGTAGAAAATACAACAGTTAATAATTTATGCTGTAATTTCATGTTCCATTAATAGTTGACTAGTACGTGGTAGAAATATGAGAATTTGAAATATCAAAATTTAGCTTGGGTACTTTGGGTAGGATTTTCTAAATTAAACCTATTTCTTAATTACTTACTTTTACAAACCACTTTACATAAGCTTGAGATATAAATTCTATTATTACTGGACATACAGGGTGTTTCAAAACAATACCGACAACTTTTGGGAGGTGATTCCTGCCACTAAGATGAGACGAAAAGTGTAGACAAACCTGGGTGCACAAATGCTTCTTTTTGGAGCTATTTGCTATCGGACACATGCGAAAACTAACTTCAAATCTTCAATATTGTAAAACTTACCGTAGTCGGGTCAAGCCTTCACTTAAGAACTAATATGTACGCTATCCTAAAATATATGTTTCAGAATCCTAAGGTACTCAAACAACCATTTTCCTAAAAGGGAGTTTGGCTACGGGCACATAACTTGAAGTACTTATCAACTACCTCTATAAAAAATTGTTGCGGAAGTACCGCAGGATTTTGGAACATGTATTTTTGGATCCCGCACTTATTATTTCCAAAGTGAAGTCTTGACCACACATGGATTAATTATAGGGCAAATGCGCTACTATTACCAACTTACAAATAGGCAAGGTCACAAAGAATATGTTAAACTGTTTAATATTACGATAATTACAAAAATTACACATTATATACTATATTAAGTGCAATTATTTGTGTGCACATGTAATAGAAATACCTACCTTACCAAGTAAATTCGAAAGGTTTTTGATAACTTCAAATACCAGCAGGTATGTTTGGAAGTTGTATTCATTGTAGAATACCTGAACAACAAGTATTTTCAAAAGAATAGTGTAACCGCACAACAGTAAAATTATTGCTTTGAAATAATTTCTATTATGCTATGGACCAACAAACTATAAAACCTTCCTGGGGGATTTTTCGGTACCGGGAATCCGTCGTAATATAACGAATGAGAAAACCACCTAGAATAATTTGTATAACTTGTCTTCTGTAGAAAAACAGAACGGAACATTGACACAAAGCCACACTCGTGCTTCCATGAATATCAATTTTATGGAGCAGCTACCTGATTAACTCATCAACAGATCCCGTAACTATCATTGCATAGAACTTTACACTTACTTTAAATGCTCTTCTGGTTATGTGGACTGTAGACAATATTTGAGTTTTGCGGAATACGATTCTTAAGAGAGAACAGAGGAATCTGAACAATCCTTTTGCCGTTGTTCAGATCTATTGGACGTAAAAGGTTGGAATTTTGTAGAATTGTATTGTAGAATTTTGGAATTTTATATATGTTATTCTTACATTTTGAGCTGTACGTATGACCCTTGTTTTGCGATTAGGGTCCTGAATAATTGTTGTAGTTCTCCAAATACCAGATACTATCAGACAAGAACATGTAAACTTGTGTGTGAATAATCTTTCTGCATCCTATGCTCTCCATTAGATAGGATTTTTCGGACTGCTTGTACTAACAAGAGAATGGTTGTTTTAATTTTCTCATTCAGCAAGGCTCCGAAACTACTGAGTGAAGAACCATGACATTGTAGCTGTGTGTTGTTTGCTTGCACGTATCGAAGACGAAGATTATTTTTAATGTCCAGCCGATTATGCACTGAGACCAAGAAAGACGGCGTTGATAAGAGGGATGATAGTTGTGGAATGACTATAGTGCACGAAAACGATAGAGCTCCGAGAAATCCTGTACACAGTGTATATCCACTACGAAACTCACTTGACATGACCTGGGATGAAACCAGACCCTACGCGCCAGTGATGACCGCTCAACTAATGAGCACCCACGTTTGTAAGAAAGGGAATGAAATGAAAAGAAGAACGAGAAAATAAACGAGATGAAAAATATTTTCCGTGATAACATGCTTTGTCATAGGTGACAGTAAGATATTAAATAAGAACGCCTGTTTGGTACAACCAGTAATACTCAACATACATGTTGGTTGCAGAAAATAAAGTATCTTAGCGTATGAAATTACTTACTCAGTTAATAAGTGTAATTAGGTTGGTTATTTGGATTTCAATTGAGAGTCTCTGTCAGTACCAAGGCCATATTAGAAGTGGAAGTACAACTTAATAAGAGATCTGATCCACGTGAGATTAAGACGGGAACCGAAATTAGATCTACTGCACTAGAGGCGTGTTCGCAAACCATATAGCTCTACGAGAGTGCTAGATATCTTTAAAGAACTTAATTTGTTCAGTACTGCGGCATTTATATTTATACCAAATTCTTTCAATTGATAGTAGCACATATTGCAATATCATTTAGAATTAAAATATGATACAATTCATCAAATGCAACATTTTTGAAAAGAGTGTTAACTATTTTCACGAACACTCGATTTGTTTATTTTATATGGAAGTTAGCATCCCTTTTCAATGCGGACAGTCTATGAAACAAAGTTGTCGAAGAGCGAACCATGAAGTTTGGATCTAACAGAAGTACACACACACACACACACACACACACACACAGAGAGAGAGAGAGAGAGAGAGAGGGAGAGAGAGAGAGAGAGAGAGGAAGCGTGAATTTTAGCCACTTGGCACAATGGAAAATTCGTCAACAATTACCTTGATTCATAGGAATTTTTCATCGAATTCTGATTCGTCCAAATGATCTATTAAAATATAGAAGTTTTGATGCACCTAAGGCATGCGTTCATATTTTAATTATGATACACACTTTGTTGAGATGATTTTAGTTTAGCATCCCTTTCAGCAGCGAGGCTATATGAGACGTGGATCTACTGATTAACGTGGAATCCGAACTACATGAGCTCCTGCCGGGAATCGAACCTGGGTCTCCCACGCCAAAGGCGCGTACGCTAACAGATTAGCTACGAGGGAACTCGATATATAATTTGTTTCCTGTTTAAATCATATATCATTTTCAATTCTTCTTATCTATGTTTTACCCTATGCTATGCCCTCTATCTTGTTTTTGTTAAAATACCTTCTTCTCCAACAGTCATTCTTTTAATTCGTAAAATTGCTTTAAATTAGTTTCATAAAATTGCCTTAAATTAGTTTCGTAAAATTGCCTTAAAGTAGCGTAAATTACCCATTTAGACCTATTGCCTTCTTTAGGTGGTAGAACGACTTTATTTGTTGCACGGAGTTCTTTTTCGATTCCCGGTTGGATGGCTTGGAAAACTTTGAGCGCTTGATGGTTGTTCGGATTCCACCTTAAGCTCTAGGTGTATATATCATATAGTTTCAATGCTGAATAGAAACCTTTAACTTTAAGAACACATTCAGTTTTGTAAGCATATAGGTGTGCGTAAGGGCAACTTCCTCCTATAAGAAGCCTTTAACCTCATTATTTTTTTAGTAGCAATAATTTTAAGGTTTGCTTTTATTCCAAGAAGTAGCAAATTTTATTCCCGTGTCTCCGTCTTGTTGGATATTCTATTATTACTTCTAATATTTACTTGATGTTTCTGCCGAAACATGCGTTTGTGGCTGTAGTGCAGAGGACCACGGGCATCGTTAGTGGGGAGTCTGAGGAGTCGCGTCCCCCAGATTTCAGTCAAATTATATTTAAAAAAAACTAAGACAAAAATGTCACATATTTAGTAAAGTTTTTTTTATAATTAATCAATTGCAGGAGATGCTGAAAACATTTAATTCTTGCTCCTTTAATTTTCATTTGTGTTCTCACTACGATAGGTAAGGACTCACTCCTGAATGTCTTAAAGAAAGAAACATAACTGAAACAAAGATTTCCCTCAGAAATACTTTCGCGGAGCTGAAGTTAAGAACTACTCGCTTTAGCAGAGTCTATCTTTTCTAACTTCCGCAAAACCTATCCTAACTTCTACACTAACACTGATTGAGAATTGTATATGAAAAGTCACCGGAACAATATTAGGGGTGAGGTAGGTGAGGGAGGAACGCTATATATTTATCGGTCACGCTACATATATATATATATATATATATATATATATATATATATATATATATATATATATATATATATATATATATATATATATATCAATGCCCTTCCTCATATAATACGAGTTACTCCTCCTTTATAACTATGCTATTTATAGACTATGCTATTATTGTTCCAAATAATAAAATTCTTTAATCGTCTAAAAATTCAGAATTATTCTCAACCACTCTTTATTTACAAAATCGAATACCCTATTACGGCGCGAGCAATGCGCCCTACTGAGAGGAAGTGAAAACAAATGAAGTTATCTGCGTACTATTTGAGTTAGAGGGTTGTGGAACAGCAGTAGTGCTTTGGGCAGCGATACTACGATACGTTTCTGTGCAAATTGTTAGTGTTATGTAGTTCCACCGTCGTATGATTTTTACTTCCATTATGGACAAGTTTGTGATGCAGAAGCGTCGTTCGGAAAGTCCTGGTGAAAACGCAAGTGCCTCAAGTTCGTGTGAACCAGAAAAGTATCGACGTTTACTTGAAGATACACTTGAAGATACTTGAAGATACAAAAAACAATACACCAGCCTTGAAAAGACGACACACCGCAAATTTATAATCCCTAACGCTGTGAATATGTACGTACAGAGCAAAATGACGAAACTGTATCTAGCACTGGACACGATAATAATAAACCTTACCAACCAACAGTGGAACCTTCAAACCTTCCTGTACAATCTGTGAAAAAAAAAGATGTCTGAAATTTCAATATTCATAGCATAGTGACTTCAAGTGGCTTTATGTTATTCCTAGTAGATATAGTGAAGGTGTCGTTTGCTATAACTGTCATCGTTATTTCAGACCAAACCCTCCAAAAATTTAGCTAAAAGCATGGAGCTTGCTTTTAAATCAGTTGGGTTTAAAACCTGGAATCTCACTGGTTAAAGTTTCATCATCAGGCAATGCTTAGCTACCCACAAATGAGAATTCCTATAAGAAACAACTTTCTTCAGTCAAGGCCGAATCTTAGAAAACTGCCTGGAAATGTTTGTGGGTTATCATATGCCCTATAAAGTGTCTTAGAAGGCAAGAAATGTCTTTCTGAGAACATAAAAATTAAAAGTTAAACCAAATGCAACTTCTAAAAACACGAAGTCAGGATATCCAAGAATTTAGATAGTGGCTACTGCAGAACGGTGGTAAAATATGTCATCCAGAAATACAAAATAAAATCCTATAATTTTTTTCCCATGAAGTATTAAAGGTGATTCACAGTGAAATCAAGTATAGCATTCCGTTCGTTTTTTTTTTCTTGTGTGATCTGGGATAGCACAAGAGATGCGAACAACAAATTATTTGTGTGCGTTGAGTTGGCAGAGAAACTCTACGAGCCTAATGAAACGTTTCTAGGCCTCTACCAAGCACCATCTATAACGCGTGAAGTAATAGCCACATTGATTTTGGACTCGATTTACGACTTGAACTACCTGTGAATAACCTGCGTGGTCAAACGTACGACGGATTAAGGAATATGATTGGGAAAAGAAAGATATACAAGCAATTATTTTTGAGAAGCAGCCATTGGCATCTTAAGTACATTGCGGGGCTCCTTGCAAAATGTTAGTTATTAAGAACAATTGTGATGGTTGCCAAGTAGTAAAAAATTCCATGCAGTGGAATCAACAAAAGCCAAACAAACAAAAAAATATGAGGTACAAGAAAGAGAAGATAGAGGCCCTGTCGGCCACTTCACAAAAGTACAGAAGAAATTACAGAAGAAATCAAATTCAGGGATTGTGTACAAGTATCTGATTGTTTTGGAAACGCTTCAAGAACTTGACGAACAATGAGTTGAAGGAGCAAGTGGTTTGCTTCATGTGTTTGAAAATGGTGTAACTTTCCTAGATCTTCTAGTGGCACTGGACTTGACATATGTGCTAGAAAAACTTAACACAATTTTACAGGGAAAGAAGCAAACAGTTTCGGATCTAATAAAATCAGTAGAAATGAAATGAAATCTACTCTTTAAGTTTTATGTCCCACAATTATGCCGGTTAGGCTAAAGGGGACGGTGATGATGAGAGATGAGTGAAATGGTGGAATGAAGAAAGTGGGAGGAAATGGGAGAACCCCGAGAAAACCCACGAACATGATGTTGCCCACCACAAAGTCCACACGGCGCGAGCTGGGATCGAACCACAGACCCCAAGCACCGGAGTTGAACGCTCTACTACTGAGCCACCGCGCCCCCCAAAATCAGTAGATTTAATCCGTTGTGGTGGTGTAGAACTTTCAAACGAAGTACAATTTTCTTAATTATTTAAGGAAGCAGAGAAGAAAATTCTTGAGATTAACCTCCGTACACTTTGTCTACCCCCCAGAAGAAAAATCTCCTGGGCGTTTCACAGGATCGATCGCACCTTACTTTCATACAACGTCGGAGGAATACTATAAACACAAGTACTTTCAATTCCTAGATATTTCTGTTCAGGGTCTATGACAGGGGTAAAAGTTGCGGGAGGACTCGAGAGGACGCCGTCCCTCTACCTCGAAAAATGTAAGGCGTCCCTCTAGTTCCTAAAAAATTGCAATGGGGAGAGATAGGTAGGAGAACGGCACGCGGCGTGACGTCATGCCGCTACCTACCGTCCCTCTTCCTGGTATGAGACAATGCTTTGACCAAACAGGTCTCAAAGATAACCTGATATTGGTAAAGATCTTGCTCACTGGTGAAGATTGCCACGAACTACAACGGTATACAGAAGTTAATCAGAATTCACACTTGAACTGAAGATGTTTCATAAAGGCAAAACGCTCTCTTGTATTAGTGATGAAGCTGCTGCTTTCAAGGCTCTTCAGTTAGAAGAAAAGGAAGATCTGAAAAACTTAGAGACATTGATACGTTTATTGCTTGTCTTACCCAGCTCCAGATGTGAAGCGGAAAGAAGTTTTAGTGCTGTAAGACGGCTGAAAATTTACCAACGTGCGTCAATGACTCAGAAAAGACTTAATCACGTGACTGTATTTCATACCTACCAACATTTTTCGGATAAGATTGAAGATGATGTAGTGGCTAAAATATTCATCTTCAGAAACGAGCGAAGAAAAACAATCTTCGGCAGAGGACACTTTAAGACAGTTCTCCTAAACAAGTGAATACGAAATATGGTTTATGCAATACTTTTACCTTATTTTAGAAACTGTGTTGTTTCCCGTTATTATTATTATTATTATTATTATTATTATTATTATTATTATTATTATTAGTGCAGAAAGTACGCTGTCAGTTATATATATATATATATATATATATATATATATATATATATATATATATATATATATATATGCCTCTTATACAAGTTAAATACAGGGTGTTTCGAAACAACACCGACAACGTTTGGGATATGATTACTGACACCAAGATAAAAAGTATAGACCAACTTGGGTGCATAAATCCTTCCTTTTGGAGTTATAGGCTGCGGAAAACTTAAAAAAAACGAACTTTAATGGCCTATAGTTCCAAAACTATGGGACCTACCATACTCGGGTCAAATCTTCACTTATTAACTAGTATGTGCCCTCTCCAAATATCCAAGTTTCAGAATCCTGCAGTACTTCCGCAACAATTTTAGAGAGGGAGTTTGACTTCGGGCATTCAATTGAAGTACTCTCCAATTACCTGTATAAGAGTTGTTGCGGAAATAGTGCAAGATTCTGACACTTAAATATTTGGATAGGACACATACCAGTTCTTAAGTGCAGTATTGACCCGACTACGGTAGGTCCCATAAGCTTGGAGCTATGAACCTTTAAAGTTCATTTTTTCAAGTTTTCGCCAGCCTATAGCTTCGAAAGGAAACATTTTTGCACCCAAGTTGGTCTATTCTTTTTGTCATATCTTGGTGTCAGGAATCATCTCCCAAACGTTGTTGGTGTTGTTTTAAAACACCCTGTACATTGTTTTCATATTGCAAAAAAAGAAATGACAAAGGAAATTAGTACTTTAAAGTTAGTAGTGTAGAACAGTGAGATATACTACATACCTATTTCAAGATCAAACGAGTTAGATACTTGCTTACCTTACACTGACAAAAAAACTGTATGTGGCGTACATAAAAACGTAGGTTACATGTATAATTCTCGTAGTTTATGGATTTAACCTGCAGCAAACGTTTAATTGAAAAATTATATTTTATATGTACTTTCCGAAAAAGTGTTCCGAATAACTGTACTTGCCGCACAAAAGTAAAAACTGTATATAGGCGGTCTGAATCTCAGGTACAGAGGGATGTATGTAACATATAGCTGACGTTATTTAACATACATATAAGTATGTAATATCCGGAAGACTGTTAAATGTCAAACATCCTGCAACGGCATGATGTAGCATCTAAGGGAAGTACATAGGTAGGATAAGGATAACGTATCCTCCGTACGGATTTCTGTAGTAAACGTAAGGATACAGTATATTGGATAATATAGCGCTGTCCGGATAACGGATTTTTGTCGGTGTACTGTACGTATTACTTTATTAAATTCAATGCTTTTAAAAGTGAAATTATAAAGACTGATCAAAACTGTTTAAACTGACAGTTTAAAAAAATCTATATATTACACTTTAAAGTGGTTTAGTATCTTAAATATAGTTTTATCTATTTAGATCTTTTAAGTTAGGTTGTTTATTTTTTGATAACTTTGTATATATATATATATATATATATATATATATATATATATATATATATATATATATATATATAACTTTTGGCGAAAATAAGATTATGATTCATCCGACCGCTGAGATTTAAAAAAACATAACAATGCCAGTGAGATGACAGTACAGCACACATTACATACACAGTGTTGAGCGTTAAAGCTCTCCTGACTATCTACACACACTACACTCTATTCTATTTACACTGCAAACTGTTGATGCTGAGATGGGTCTGGGAGCAATTGGATTATTGAATTGAAGAATACAAAGTATTAAAGAGGGCTCAGATTTTGCTTTTGTGTGTTACTATACTGCAGTGTATGCACCAAAACTGGAACAGTTTCTGTAGTTACATGAATAATTAAATTTTTCACAATTAACAAAATAACTATTAGGAACTCAGTTCACTTTGAAGCTCAACATTTTTTAAAAATTAAATGGAAAAAACGCATAGTAGACTTGATGCATTTAACTGTATATTTGATTTTACCGATTCAACATTGCCTTGTAAGTGGTATGATTTAAACTATTAATTTTCCATCTTGTAAGGGAGTGTTATTCGTAACGCATGCATTGTATGAAGAGAGATCACGATTAGAAATTCACATAATCTTTATTTATTCATATAATAGGTTGAATGTTTTTACAGTCACATGGGACTCTTTTGTTGAACAGGGTGGGTAAAAAGTGGAGCATGAAGGAAAACACAAAACGAGTGATTTTGTTTTGCAAGTTCAAACTAGTACGTTTCAATAATTTACATGTGGGAAACATAAATAATTCGTTTGGAAAGAAAGTGCTAAATACATGCAGCAGTATAGATCGTTGATTTCTGAGACGACGACGCAACATTGAAAAATTAGTCACGGACTATTGACGAACATAATTTTTTATGAGTTCTTAAGAAACAGTATTAAAGCGAATAACCAGAAAAGTGTTCGCGTAATTGCAAATGAGCTAAAAAAAATACATTAATACACTATCTATAAGATGAAAAATTGAAGCAATATGTACCACATGACTGCTGCTTATTATATAAAGGTAGCTAAGAAAGTTCTGTCGCTTTTTGTTGAGGCCTGTGTTCAATTCGTCCTCACACCGTGAGTTGAATGCGAATGGAGATAAGGCGAAGATCAGTTGTTGCTGTGAGAAAATCCAACATAATACCTGGTTGTAGCAGTTCAGTTATATCGTGAACTTGCGTAAGGACAGAGTGAATACGGTACCTCCACAGAGGGATAAGGGCGTGTATGTTGTACTAGTTCAAACTGAGGTCAAACGCCGCTGCAGCGGGGCGGAAGATATGCCAGGCATTTGGTGAGGATGTCGTGACTACGCAGACAGTGCAGCTGTGCTTTAACAAGCTTAAGGACGGTGACGAAAAACTGGGAGACGCTCCAAGTCCCGGAAAAACAACACATGCACAAAAGGAAGATCTTCATGCAGCAATTGAGGCGAACAATGGCCAGACATGTGAGAAATTGGGGCTGCAATTCAGTTTGAGTGAAACACCTCCATTAACTTGGGAAGCTCTACAAGTTGGGTCGATGGGTTTCACATGACTTGTATTCGGACCACAAAGAAACGCGAGCCAACACCTGTTTTTCTTTGCTGTCTCGTTGAGGAAGGAGACATTTCTGGACATGGTATTGAAATGTTATGACAAGTGAGTCCTGTACGAAACTCCACAGCGCCGTCATTATTGGTTAGCATACTTCGAAGCGATTACAAAACAAACGAGCAACATACCAGTGCCTTCATAAGATATAGCATTAGATTAAAGAAACGGTGTATTGCATAAACTGTAACAGAAGTAGTCGATGTAAATGTTTTCTTTGGCCAATATTTCATTGGTTCCAGAAGACGTCTCCCCGACCGACACGGGTCACTATGTGGATGTGTGGAATTCTCTCAATACAATGAATAACCGGAAAGTTCCCTGCACAGGATTGTCAATTTCGATTATCTCCTAGGACAAATGGATCCACTAGAGCAACCTTAAATAACGATAACAATTTTGAATCAAGATGTAGGTGGACGGACTCCGCCTTTTGTAGACAACGTTGTTACTGGTATGATCTATGGTGAGAGAGATTTATTATATATGTGTTCACCTAAGCAAACATTCACACTCCGCAGTACTCCATAAAATGTACTCAAACTTGTCCACAAACTTTCAGCAACGTTAAGCAGCCACGATAACTTCATAATGTGCAATAATGCACAACTACATGGCGCTCAAAAGACCATAGCTGATTTACAAGATATCATCCCGGCATTTGCCTAGTGTAAGAAGAACCCTGGAAAACCAGACAATATGATATGCCGATGGGTTCAAATCCATGACCTTCTGAATGATAAACCAAGACACTATGAGTACTGAAATTACTGTGAATGTGTAAAATGTAAACATGTCATGAATCATAGTTTTAGTTAATTGGCTTTCTTTTTGTCGGTTCTTTTTCTTTGTGTCGTTTTAGAAAAATGGTTAGAAATTAGAAGAGACGTATGGAGAGAGATGCGTATCGAGAGGAACAAATTCAAGAAGCGTTGACCGCCATACGGGAAGGTATGAAAATTTACACAGCTAGTATCGCATACCCTTTACGTAGACCTTTACAGCATAGATTAAAGAAGAATCAAGATTATAAACCAAAATTAGGGCGTCCAGTTGCCCTTGGTGCTGCGGAACTGGAGTTGGTGAACCATTTATTAAGATTGGAGAGTAAGGGATTCCGCTTACTATGGCAGATGTGAAACGAATAGCATATTAATATTGCGAAATAAATGGACTGAAACATCCGTTTAATTCCTCAAAGAAGAGTGTTGGCTATGACTGGTTATATGCATTATTACAACGACACAGTAACGTCAGTGTCCGCAAAGCTCAACCACTCTCATATGCTCGATCTGATGATTTACGTAAGGAAGAATGTAGTCTGTTCTACATCCTTCTGGTTAAATAAATGGAGAATGAGGACGGAAGTCGACTACTGGCATAGCATGTGTTCAACTGCGACGAAACAGGGATCCAGGTGATTCACAAACCGGAAAAAGTCTTGGCTGCAAAAGGGAAATGGAATACACGCAGTGACAACTGGAGAGAAGGGAGAGACGGTGACAGTGATGGCATGTATCAGTGCTAGTGAATCGTTTATACCGGAATTTGTTATTTTTAAAGGTGTCAGAATGCGCGAAGAATTCCAGGATGGGCTGCCCCCTGGGTCAGTTGTAGTGATGTCTGAGTCGGGCTGTATGACAGATGCAACCTTTCTACTTTGGCTGAAACATTTTCGTGAGCACAAACCTTCTGGTCGGGTGCTGGTAGTGTTGGACGGACACACTACTCATTATAACAACATCGAAGCTATTCAATTTAGCATGGACAATCAGATTTCGTTGTCATGTTTGCCGAGTCACACAACTCATTGGTTACAGCCACTGGACAAAGGAATATTTAAGCTTCTCAAAGTGTACTGGAACGACCAATGTGCTTCTTTCATTCACCAGAACAGAGGACGAAAAATCACCAAACATGTGTTTGGGAATGTGTTTGCTGAAGCTTGGAGAAAGGCTGCTAATGTTGGCGCTGCAGTAAATGGTTTACGAGCCTGTGGAATATTTCCAGTGAACCCAGACGCTCAGCCAGCTAGCGCATTTGATATTGCAACTGAAGCTGGAGATGTATCTAGTGGTGGTGAGTACTCTATGATAATAATTAATGGTAGGATAAAACGTTATTCTCTAGACTCTTTTTTGATTTGTATCGAAATCACCACTAGAGTGATCGCCTTTGGTGTGCATGATAGCGGGTTCAAATCCTGCTGGGAGCTTAAAGCCTCGGATGCTATCTTGAGAAGTTTCTGAGATGCCACTTTAAGCAGTAGTCCCCGTCTCATTTAGCCACGGTGCTGACAAGGGACGTCAAATTGTAATCAACCAACCAACATCCAATACGTTACGGTATGGTACTCTTGATTGCCTATCCAATATGCATGAAACAATATTTTACATTTCCACCTTTTCGATATTTAATTTCATATGTTTCACCAATATCGACATTTAGTAAAATCTTGATGTTAGACATATACTGTAAGTTATGATATTTATTTCATTCACTGTAATTTGGTAGCAAAAGATTTTGTGTTAATCTTTGTATTGTCCTTAATATTTTCAGACCCAACAAAGTTTTCAATTTAAGGTATTGAATACGTAGAAATGGAGGTTTCTTCTGTTAGCGTGAAGAATTTTATTCACTGCTTTCTATTAACAACGGAAATATTTATTAAGTAAAGTATCATGGCCAGTCCAATATAACATTATGCTGATGGCTCTTCATGTGCTTAATCGGTGGTTCAGGTATTAACTCTTTTGTATTCTTTTATTCTACAGGCTTAGCACAGGTTGGACATGAACCAAGACTCACTCAAACTCCAACAGCAGAAAGTTAGGTTACTTAACCAGAGTCCACCTCTTCTGCTTCATCTGAACATGAGATGAGACGTTTTGCTGACATGTCCAGTTCCATTCAGAGACGGTGCACGTCGAACATCTCCACGAAATGCACAGGCGCTGACATCTCCAGGTCATCTTGCTTCACTCGTCACGAAGAAACGCAAGACACCTGAACGGCTTCAAGTAAAGAAAGGTTCACAGTTGGGAGTGCAGACGATACATCAAACTAAACGCTCTGCAGACGGCTTATGTGCAGCCCATTCCAGTAGTGCTGATCCATACGACTGATCCAAACAACTATTGTGGTGTTTGCTGTCGTTGTTACTTCACTCCAGATTCTGTTCGTTTAGGTGACTGGGATCGGCGCACAGTGGGGCGAAAATGCAAAAAGCTGGCCAAAAGTAAAAAAAAACGAAAGTTTGTAATATAGGATTTTTTTAATGTAGTTGGCTAGAGTGATGTTAGAAGGGCCCAAATCCATAAATAGAATAGGGTTTTTACTTTATTCCGACTACCTGAGCCACTCTTAAGTAGACCCTTCAGCAGGTCCAATGCGTACAGAATAATAGAAGAATTGTGACGCGTCCGTTTAAACTGTTCTAACTTTCGAACGCGTTCATAGTTTTTAAATCTGTAAAGTTTTCCTATATCGTACTGGTAAGTAGAATAAGTGTATGAAGTGAAAAATTAATAATAATGATGTAATAATTTATAATTTGAATCGTAAGTCAGGCAAAATTTTCACATTGTTTTTATATTTTATTAACTTAAAGCGTTGAAAACATTATGTGCACCCTCGTGCACCACGTTCATATTTTGTAGAATAGTAGTCTGAATATTAATTAATGCTGTCGACAAAAAAGTAGCTGCCAAAACGTGCCAATTACGAAGTGTGTTGATGTTAATTATTGTTCATTTAATGTTACAGTGACAAGCCGTTGCAGTTATCATAACCGAATCAAATACCAATAATTTGTGTCATTTAAGTAATAATACATTTCTAATAAATAAGAACGTAAGTAACAAGTAATTGTTCATCAAAATATGTGAAAAAAGTGAATGTTGTTAAAGATACATTGTGAAAATTAGGAAGTATGTTGACATTCTTTTTATTCCGCCATTTTGGATCCGCCATTTTGTGTTTTTTAACTTTAGTTGCAGAATCGTAATCAGCAACCTCAATAACCCCTTTATCGCCACGTTTGAGAACATTTCTACGACTTTTTCGACTTTTGCAAATTTTATTCCGCCATTTTGGATCCGCCATTTTATTTTTTCAACTTTAGTTGCAGAATCGTAATTAGCAACCTCACTGAACCCCTTAATACTAAATTTCATTTAATTTGAATATAGTTATCATATTTTGGCCAGCTTTTTGCGTTTTCGCCCCACTGTGCGGCGTGCGCAGTGTCTCCAATGGTGCCATGAAAAATTTGTTACACGATCTCCGAACAACAGTATGTTTTTTACTTGTGGTACGTGTTAACAACGATGTCTTGTATGTCAATCTTCTGACTGCACTACGAACAATTTGTCTATTCTTGTTGTGAACACATGGTTCAACAATGCGTGTAAATCATTTCCACGATAAACATTTCTATATCCCTGTCACAGAACACAATCTGTGTGCTCATGTTAGACATAGGTATATTCAACAAAACGAAGAAAGTCAAGGATTTCTAGATAACTAACAATACGAGTAACATTATCAAAGCTTTTTGTTTTTATCCTTAATGGTATGAAATTTCGCCAAATTTTACTTTTCAGAGTGTCCATTTATATTTTGTTTACTATACATATTCCTTCTCGTATGTACTTATTATACAATTGCACAGATGTTTCTCTTTGCTCGAATTTCTTAATGTACGTTCTTATTCATACTCTGAGCCCTACATGTGGGCTTATTCCCCGTATATGTGCATCTTTCCTCAATGTTCTAGTAAAATGCACAATTTATATACTTGTCTAGGAATCACTATTACTTACTCTATGCTACATGTGTCTATCAATGGTGCATATATTATAATAAAGGAAGGATCAAAGTTTATTCTCCGTAATTTTTGCCTGGCCTGTACTTTTCTCTTTGCAGCAGTACTAATAAATACCTTAATATGCGCCTTTCTCCCCGAATTACTCTCTCTCTCTCTCTCTCTCTCTATATATATATATATATATATATATATATATATATAAGATGTATGTACGAGTGTGTGTGTATTTTATCATGAAATTAGTAAATACATAATTATAACGAAGTAAGTAAAGGAAAATTAGTAATAATAATAATAAACGTCGCATAAATTGAATTAACTGCTTAAATGGATAATACGCTTTACTATTTCTCCAGTTAGAATCATCGTCTACGCCAGATGGCAGCATGTCTCTCTTCTTCAATTAATACAAGGCGCCGTTCAGCTATATGTCACTTTTGCGTGGAAATTATTAATTAAACCCCTCAATTGAATGTCTATTGTTTCATTGAAATAGTGGCTAACTATACTAGCCAACCTTGATAGGTCTTACAGATAACTGCCATTGTGGATATGAAAGTTTACTTAACATCCTCTGATGTTTCTTAACATACTTTCATTTTTTTACTGACGTTTCAATCATCTTGACCGTTAATTCAAGCTAATGTTCACGACGTTTTATTTGTGCTTCAATATTTTGTCACATTTTGAATAAATGTCAATAGTCTCTTCCCGTCTGAAGAACTTTAACTCCTGTTAATCTAACTGAAATTTCATTTTTTTTTGTTATTTTTATTATGTTGAAAATGAGTAATCAATTATTGTTTTGCGGTATAGTCAATACTCAAACCTTGGTAATATTGTATTTTTATGTATCTCTGTAGTTGAACTGATGTTATTATATAGTATATTAATCTGAATTATCATAGAGCTGATTTAAATATGTTTGTCGGGAATTTGGTATGTTTACTGTTTTGTGCTATCAATGTTATTGTGATGTCTTACATAAGTAATCCAGTTTATTGCTTGTTCTGTACCTTGTACTACCTTTTCTCGAGATTCCTGATGCATTTCGTTTAAGAAATCCAGAACATGTCAGACGGTGACCAAGATTTGCGCAGACCAACAATTCTGTTTTGCAAACAATATCGGATACACGTATATCTAACATGAACTCAACAAGGGCTGAGAGCTCTGACCGTTTCACCAGGTACAGAAGCGAAGCACAGACAGGCAGAATAAATATATTAATTATATTTTGTTAAGTCAAACTCTTAAAAAATGAGATTAAGTTCTTGCCCCATGCATTTATTTCAATTCTGGATGGATATCTGAGGCGTGAAGTTCCTTTTTACGTGGAATCATGAACTTTACAATTAGAATAAATTCATTAGAAAAGGATATACAAGTATTTTTTTCATATTTCTCAATAAGATGAAAAGATGTGGAATAACAACATAAAACAGGGATGCAAATAAGTAACAATATTCTCTTACCTAAGAAGAAAGCTACTAACCCACATCCTAATCTTTACAGTTTGAAATAAATAATAGTGACTCACCCGCACCGATGAACCACTCGCCCCTGACGAGTGGGCGAGTAGTTATTTGCATCCCTGGAGGTACCGGTATGCCAGAAGTTTCCTTAGTGGGATTTGCGCTTGAAAAATTCACAAATGTCCTGAATATCAAAGAGTTTGTATACAACGATGTACAGTTGGTAGCGTAACTAGGGGCAAACTGAGCTTGTGTACTAGGAGCCGGATTTTCGGGGGGGGGGACGCAAAACTGTGTAAATATTTATTTTCACCATAAGACAAGAAAAGTAATGTTAGAAAACTAAATATCATTTAAAAAATACCTCAGAAACTTAAGAGGACAACAATGACTCACCAACCTCAGAATCATATCCATAGAGCATAAGTTAGCTTCAGTTCCTTCCCGAAAAATTTAAATTTTAGTTCCATCTTTTTGTGTTTTCTTTTAACATCGTTTTAAGAGATTTGCAAAATGTCCGAGTATAATACAGCATAATTAAATATTCTATTCTACAGCAACAGACTGCTGATTCATTTTGCACATACGCACATCTCAATACAATTCCAAAACTGTTGAGTTTTGCAGTTATTATAAGATTATAAGAATATGTCTAGCATGCTACTCTCAGATTATTTGGGAATCAAATACTAATTAGTTTTGTATTTTAGCTTGTACTATAAATTATGTACTGCAATTTTGAAATAACTGAAACTACCACTTGAAGACAAATTGGAATAAGATAATTATTGTTTGGTGCCAATATCAGGTGTAGTAGGAGAGTGTTTGGTTTTGGTTGAACGGGATGGGAGATGCTAAGTCGAGTTCTTGCCCTAGGTGACAAGTAGCCTAGTTGCGTCGCTTTGTACACAATAGTCAAGTGTAGTTGTATACAATACCTATAATAAAAATACACTTTTAAAATTGATAGAAAAAAAGTATAAATGTATGTTTGAAGAAAATCTATCTTTAGATGGCACTGACGCAGGGTGAATAGATTACCTGTATTCTAACAAGATTACCATATTTCTTTCAGAAATTCATTCGGAGAAAAATGAAATTTAAATGACAATGACCCTCTACAAATGCGACTAGTTTCTGGTTCGTACTTACAAAGTATATTCTATTTTATATGTTCCAAAGTTCAAGTTAATAAAGGAAAATTAATGGCCTTTTAGAACTTATCCTCTCATAAACGAGATGCTGAAGCAGTTTATTGTCATAATACTACTTCCTGTTATGTTAAAATATAATGTAAAAAATAAAACTTGAAATAAAAGTCGAGCTATTTACAAAAAACAAGAGGTTTCGTCCTCTAAAACATGAAAACTGACATATCAATGACAATAACTAGGCAAATTGCCAAGCAGTTAGCCAAATATCTTGTATTTATGTTTTTGACATGTAGTATACTAAGCATACAATTTTAATGTTAAAATCCGTCCATCAGTATATGCTAATTATAATGCTCTACATTTCTATTTGCATTACAACTTCAATGATCGGCCGTTTCGTATTTGAA
Organism: Thermobia domestica; assembly: GCF_964235325.1. NCBI lineage: Eukaryota > Metazoa > Arthropoda > Insecta > Zygentoma > Lepismatidae > Thermobia > Thermobia domestica. The sequence continues at coordinate 362,210,519 of NC_137455.1, forward strand.
ATGTTAATTTAATTGATTGAATTTTGTATTGTTTGCTATGAATTTTAACTAATTTTATTGTTATTTTTCCATGATTCAAGGTTTCAAAGTTTAATTTTATTCTATTAATTTGTAATAATTTATAATTAAACTACCTATGTTTATTTAAAATCTCCAAAGAAGAAATAAAATAAAATATTAAGATATTAAAATCGTAGTATCAATATATCAAAGTTGACATTGAAAACCATTAAAATGAAGTACAGATGATGGACTTGTTCAAGTAAATATGAAGATATTAGTTTTTACTCTATTCTTGAACAGTATATATGTCTCCTATGATAATAAAATTGTAATTGTGTTATCTTAAAGGAATAACTGAGCAGCTCGGAGTAAAAGGATTGTAAGTTTCACTTTCTAACACTGTGGTATGCTGGAGAAGAAAGATCAACATATAATGCAATGCAATGCAACGACATACTAAATAAACTTCTCTTGCAATGTGAAGGAACGTTTCCCAAATTAAACTCTAACACATTGTTCTGTGATTACAACTCAACTCATTTTATTCAATGATGATTTCAGGATATCTCCCCCTCCCAGTATCTGCGAACTTTCTCCTTGTGGTAAAACCTCCGATCTTGCTCAATAAGGGTTACCAGTATTTTCGCGGTAGTAATTTGACCCTCTATACATTGAAATTTTTCCCTAGAAAATCGTCTGAAATCATCACTAATTCTTCCTAATAATTCGATCTCAGCGGAAGTGGTACTTACCATTCACTTTCCCCGAGACGTTCAGTTATGGCAAATCCTACTGAAGGCAAATTACTAAGGCTAAAGCAGTATGGTTTCCTACTTTAAGAAACATATAAACCAAATCTGTTTCCAAATTTTCTGTTCATTATTTTGATGTATACATATTTGGTCGACTGTTCCGGAAGTTGAGTGCTATTCCTTTGGTCACTGTTAACAACGTATAATGCGTGGAAAAATTAGTCAATGATTGAGCTTCGAATTACAGGTAACAGGAGAGCATGATGGGGGAGGTTAATGGACTATGCAATGCATTAACATGTCAATATTCAAATCTGGGAACACAACCGGAGACGGATTTTTACGGTACGGCATTTCCTACATTCAAATAACACATTCAAAGTTTACTTAATATAAGTGAATCAACCTCCATATTCTCTCGCACTTTAATCTCATTATTTGTCGATAAGCCATTCATCCTTTTAAAGAATTACGAATTAACCCTTTGGGGATCTTATGGTACATTTTGTACCATACGCGTTTTTCATGGTACATTGCGTTATTTCTCTTCTATTTGAGCTTTTTCGTCCGTTTTTTTTTTTTTTTTTTTTGTTTTTCAAGTCCAGAGACATTGTAGAACACATTACGTATGGTTTCAGACTGTCCTCCGTCCAGACATGGGAGGTGATGACGTCATAATCTTAAAATGTATTTTTTCCCTTTTTAAGCCTATGTTCATTATTTTTTGGTGGGCTTATTTTTGAACGTAGAAGACTTAAATTTTGCACAAACATTCAGTCCACCGAGTAGTATTTACCAGATTTTTTGTTCCGATGTCAGTGCTAAAACAGGGGAGAAACCAGAGGGGCAAAGGGGTAAAAAAAAGGAATATTTTTACCCCAAAAATCCCGTTTGTCGTCATTTTCCCGCCTCACATACATAATAGGACCACGTGAGTCATACCGTCTGAAAGGCCGTTCCATTCTGAAGAGAATGACGGTCGAATTATTATTCTAGGGTAATTGGGGATGTCTCAGAGATTTTTTTGAAAAATATACTTCTATATAGGGAAAAATGGGGCATTGTCGGATATATATTTTTGGCGGGCTTATTTTTGAACGTAGAAGATTGAAATTTTGCACAAACATTCAATCCACCGAGTAGTATTTACCAGATTTTTTGTTCCGATGTCAGTGTTAAAACAGGGGGGCACCAGAGGGGCAAAGGGTTAAAAAAGGGATATTCTTACCCCAAAAATCCCGTTTTTCGTCATTTTCCCGCCTCACACACACGATAGGACCACGTGAGTCATACCGTCTGAAAGGCCGTTCCATTCTGAAGAGAACGACGGTCGAATTATTATTCTAGGGTAATTAGGACCGTCTCAGTGAATTTTTATCCAAATATACTTCTGTATAGGGTAAAAGTGGGGCATGGTAGGGAAATTTTTTCTGGCGGGCCTATTTTTTCACGTAGAAGATTGAAATTTTGCAAAAAAAAAATTAAGTCCACCGAGTAGTATTTACCAGATGTTTTTTTCCGATTTCTGTGTAAAAACAAGGGGGGTCCAGAGGGGCAAAAGTAGAGAAAAGGGAAATTTTGCCCAAAAATCCCCTTTTTCAGGAATTTCCCGCCTTAGATACATGATGGAGACATGTGAATGGTACCGCCTGAAAGACAGTTCTATTCTGAAGAGAATGATTGGCAGATTATAGTCTTGGGGTAATTAGGGATGTCCCAGGATTTTTTTCCCTGATATCATAGTGTTTTACGGTGATTTGGGGCATTGTGGGAATTTTTGATAAAAATTCTCCCGCCCTTACTATTCAAGATAGAAACTTGAAATTTGGCACACACATTTAGTATACCAAGTACTATTTATCAGATTTTTTTAGATGGCTACGATTACACAGAGGGGGTCCAGGGGGGCCAAAGTTCGAGAAAAAATTTCCCTCCGAAATTTTCACTTTGACATTTTTTCCCGCTTCTGGTATATGGTATAAGCATGCAAGTGGTACCATTTGAAAGCCAGCCCTATTCTGAAGAGAATGAGGTATGAACCATGATCTTAGGAAAAATAGTGACGATGCAGTAGCTGCTTGACTGAAAGTCTCAAAAATAGCCCAAAAAGCCAAGAGCTCCTAAGGGTTAAGTAATAAAATATAATGAATTGATCAAATCAGGGGCGTCATTGAGGACAAGAGGTGGTAATTGTCTTCTTCAGCTGAGTTTAAGATTACAATACTATGTAACAGCTTTCCGGATCTGCTCCTGTTATCCAACAGATGTGCACTTTCGAAACAACTGAGCTTATCTACTTAAAACATTGAAGAACATTTCCGAAAAGGAATTACAGAATTTTCCCCGGATCATTCTCAGCTCTCGACAATGAGATGAACATAAAGCACCGAGAGGTTCGAATGTCTCACCTCAAAATTCTCATGGACATTCAGACAATCGCTTAGACAGTAACACACAAAAAATCTATTCAGAAATAAGGCGAAAACATATTGAACAAAATAATAATATACCTATTTGTTACACACACACACACACACACACATATATATATATATATATATAAAGTATATGTATAAGAAAAAATAATAATACAGAAGAAAATAATCACAACACGAAATACTTGTACGGACGTGGCCAGTTAAATACTTCAATAAATACAGAATTACACTGCACATTCCAATATACGATAGCCCTTTAAATCTTATTCAGATATACACACAAATGAAACTTTATATATTTGGAGATCACTATAAGCACCTTTCTCATACAACTAAATGATACACATTGGAGTTAGCACTGTGGGATATCATTGAGAATGACCCACGACGTGGGCTCCAGACTGCTGTGATGAGATTCCAATAAAAATTCACAATGTAATTCTTTGGGAGATATGTCTATGAAAATCAAAGAGGTTGCTAGTAACCAGTAACTCTTATTCGAAATTGGTCACATTAACAGGGAATGAACTAAATAGGGCTAGTCCCTGACGAAGTCCTTGTACTATTACTTAATATGCCCCTTTGCGTAACCGTATAAAGAACGAAACTAGCATAGTGGCTGCATCAACACACGGAGAGAATCTTCTTAAGTTTGGTTACTCGCGGTAAGAGCTGGGCTCACCAACTAGTCTATATTGGTAGTTCATTTTAAAATGTTGTCTGGTTTTAAGCCACCTGTGTGGATATGCAAATTAAATGTTGAAAGAATTTTCGTTAACTCACAGTTCACTGCTCATAATGTAGAAGAAGACGAGAATAGTTCGAATGTAAGAACTTCGACAGAAGAACGGGCAGAGCGATATGGTTAGCCTGGGTGTGACTTGAGCGCATCTGGGATCTGATATTTGCATAAGAAATCCAAGAAAGCAGTTAATTCAGTTCCAAAACGTTGTCTTTACATATTAATGACTAAGGAAGAAACACTAAAAGATTTAAATATTTGAAGCACGATTCTCACGCATGTAGTTCACAAAATGAATATTGGCTTCGTTATTCATTAAAATCTTACCACTGTAAGGCCACGATTCACACATATTCATTGGTGAACGATGAAATATTCCATTGTTCTAACTCGTGAGAAAAAAGTTAACTTGCTAGAAGTTCCCATCGAAGAAAAGAAATAGCTTTGGTTGCAAGAATAAAATATAAATCGAAGAATGGTTTCCTTCCCTCCAAAATCTACAGAGAGTCCCCAAAAATTACTAATATAACCTTGTAACTGTTATAACTATTTGACCAATTGACACAGCTTGAAAATTGCTAAGGAACTATATGTTTTTGCCACCTAGCACTCCCGGCAGCCACAGTCAAATGGATTTCGGCAGCCATCAATTACAATCAAATGCAATGCAGAGTGCGTGGTTGAGCAGGACCTGTAATCTTTGTAGAAGGGAGTGCACGAAAGCTTTGTATTTAGTCGAACGTGCATGCAGTTAAATATTTGGCGTAAGTAGCGCCATAGGTGATGAAGTCAGTTTTGTGAAATTTAGTATAGTGGGACAATAATTGAGTACAAAATGGCTTTGAGAAAGCATTTGAGTGCAGACGATCATGGACGTTCAATTGCTTGGCTGGAAGTTGGTCAAAATGTCACTACTGTGTTGACAAAACTGGGAGTGCAGAAAGTGTCATTTTCCCATTGAGAAAGGCCGCGGAAAATGGAAATGCGATGAGAAAGCATGACGGTGGTCTTTGATGGAAGACCGCACCTCAATATGATCGATACGTATCCATAAGTGGCGAAAAAGAACAGACAGTGCACTTCGCGGCAGATACCTGCAAACCCTGCAACCTCTACCGTTACACATGTATCTGATACAAGCATTCCGCGGCGCTTAAATCAGATTGCTTTGTATGCACGGATGCCTGTTAAAGAAACCCCACTTCAACCGCGCTATCATCAAGAACGAATAGTGCGGTGTCAGGAACATGCTGGTTGGGATCAGCAATAGTGGTCCACAGTGATGTTCTCCGACGAACCTCGTTTCACTGTGGCAAGTGATTCTAACCACCATTTACTATGCAGTGAGCGGCAAACACGTTATGTGCAACAGAATGCTCAAGAACGTGATCGATCTAGCCAAGGCGTGATGGCGTAGGCAAGCATTATGCACAATGGCATAACCCCCTTTATACCTCTGAGCGCGATAACCTAACATCGCTGAGGTATTGCAAAGAGGTTCTTCTGAATTATGTCTGTCGTTTTCGGGATGCGGTATGTCCGGACTTTCTATTTATGAACGACAATGTGCGCTCACAGAAGACTACTGAAATATTGGACATACTTCAACGTTAATGTAGTACACATATGCAATGGCTTGCTTAAGATATGTTTAAATAAATCCCAAAGTAAAGTCCGGGTACGAAAATTTTTGTCCACGGGCTTTCACGTCGAAAATGGCCTGAAACAAGGAGATGCGTTCTCGCCATTATTATTTAACTTCGTTCTGGAATACGCTATAAGGAAAATCAAAGATAGCAACCATGGCCTAGAGTTGAACGGAATTCACCAGGTTATGGCATATGCTGATGATGTAAATTTAATAGGTGATGATAGGAGATCAATAGAAAGAAATGCAGAGATCTTATTAAACGCTTACAGGGACATGGGTTTAGAAGTAAATGCAAAGAAAACAAAACACGTGGAAGTGCGTCGGGACCGGAATACCGCAAATTATGGATGCGTTAAAATATTAAATAATACTTTTGATAAAGTGGACAGTTTCAAATATCTAGGATCAATGTTAAGAGAGGAAAAATATTTTCACGGAGAAATTAAATGACTAAAAGCAGGGAATTCGTTTTACTATTCGGTTCAAAATCTCTTGTCGTCGCGAATTCTGTCGAGGAATTTGAAGCTTAAAATATATAAAACGATAATCATGCCTGTTGTTCTGTATGGTTGCGAAACATGGTCACTTGCTCTGAGGAAAGAACATAGACTGAAAGTATTTGAGAACAAGATCCTGAGACGAATATTCGGATCCAAGAGGAACGGGAATGGGAAATGGCGGAAACTTCATAACGAGGAACTACATAATTTATATGCTTTGCCCTACATTGTTATGATCGTCAAGTCTAGGAGGCTTAGGTGAGTGGGTCATGTAGCCAGAATGGAAGAAAGTAGAAACGCCTTCAAAGCCTTGAGTGGAAGACCAATCGGAAAACGACCATTAGGAAGACCTTGGCGCAGATGGGAGGACAATATTAAGATGGATTTCACAGAGATTGGAATACAAAGTAGAAACTGAATGCAGTTAGCTAAGAATAGAAGTCAGTGGAGAGCTTTTGTGAACGCGGCATTGAATCGCAGGGTACCGTAGGCTATAGATTTAATTTAGTTAGTTAATAGTTTGGAACTCTTTGGACCTTAATCCAATTGAGGATGCATTGTATTGCCTTAGCAAATGTATTTCTGAACGCTCCCTCTTTTCGAACCGTGCAAGTACAGTCAAACACCTTGTGAGTGGAGTGGGGCAATATTAGCCTCTCCTTATGGCAAAATCTGAAATGACACTGCTGAAATAAATAAATAAATAAGTAAATGACTGCTTTATCGAAATCAATTAAAATGAGTTGTAGTTTAAATGTAGTTTAAATAAAATAACGCATAAATATAAAGAAGGTTTCCTCCATTCTTACCATGAAATTATTTGTTTACTACAATTGCACAAATTAAAATGTGACTGTAAAATAATAACCTGGAATGTGCTAAGCATCTACGTTGATTGAGTATATTAAATCTAAGATCCTAAAACTGAAAACTGAAATAAAATTTACGAATACATTTCACGAATAACCGGCAGGTTCTCTTGACACATGCTAATTATACATCTTATTATATATAACCATGTATTAAGCTAACCTACATAATTAAAGAATGCAATGCCAAAAAAGAGTAACAGAAATAATTGCCTTATAAGGGGCCGAGGTGTCTCAGTGGTAGAGAGTTCACCTCTTTTGCTTCGGGTTCCTATAACAGGTCAAGTCAAGTGAACTTTGTGGTGGACAAACACCGTATTCGTGGGTTTTCTCAGGGTTCTCCCGTTTCCACCCACTTTCTTCATTTCAGCATTTCATTCACTTCTCATCATCAACGTCTCATTTAGCGTAGCCGGCATAATCGTGGGACGTAAATATTTCATTTCATTTCAGAACGGGCAGACGGGATATCGGGAAATTTCCCGGTGGGCCCTGGACGTTGGGTGTTTTAAGCCTCGTATCGCAAATATCAGTATTTGTACGACAAGACACATGTCACGCACTCTTCGCATATAGTTCTGGAACCAGTAACACTTTTGTATGCAAGTCATTGCACAGAAGAAATGATTGTTAAATTAGTTAATTGGATGCATAAGAAATATAATAATTTTGGGTGAACACTGGTCACCCCCACCTTTTCAGGAATGTCGTCATTCACAGTGGCTACCTGATCCAAAGTATATAAATAGAACGTCATAGAGTTACAAATGAAGTACATCTACCAGAATTCTGTGTATCCTGTCATCTGAACCAAGGTTATTAACTTTGAAGGTACATTAGAATAAAAAATCACTGCCATTTTCCAAAATAGCATGCAGAATGACACACCTTGCGTCTCAAGTGAGAGAAGTATATAGTAGTAATATTGATGTCCAATGAGTATGTTTTTCATGTCGATAAATTCAATAAACATAGCATAAGAATAGAATTTGCTCCCTGCCATGACTTGCATTCCGAAGTGTTACTTGCCCAATTAGATATAAGAGAATGTGACAGTAATGTTTTTAGCAATCACATTTTTCAAAAAGAAAGTACACTTCTACTATTCCCTGATCATAGGGATTTCTGCAGTTTTTTTGGGGGCCTCTTCACTTTGACATATGCAGTACATACAAAAATAAATTCTAGATTTCACACTCAGACACCCAGACATGTCGCACTTTAAACGTGTACGTACATGCAAGAAGAAAGTCTTTTGGAATTGAAACCTGTATTTACACACAGAGCCTCAAACGACTCAAAACAACACAAAAATGCATGTCTTCAAATTTGGACATACCTTAATGGGTACAAATGAATTGCCTTCTAATGGAGAACATAAGGAAATATGTCGATTTCTTTTGATATTACGAATATGTCTGCCATGAATATAAAAAACGTGAGCAGCTATAGCATGTCAAAATGATCTACTACCTTGTTTTCATTAGTTTTGACGGATTTATATGTTATGTTTTGATCGTTGGGGATGTTTGAGATGATATACTTGTACGTCAAAAAATTTATACACATGCGCGGAAGCATGAGGCGGTTGTCGTTTGTCTCTTGTTATCAGTGTTACCAATGTAGCACTTTGTCGCTTGATCTAGAAATTTTTAAGGATATTTTTATCAAAAGCAATTGGTTCATTTATTTTTGTTAGAATAGAAATTTAGCACCTTTTAAATGTTGTCTAGTGACTAAACTAGCATTATTTCCAACAAAATTAATATATCTAGGGTCTTCATGCAGTGTGTTTAGTGACAGTATTATTCTTGTTGTTGGCAGTGCGTTTAGTATCATTACGACATGTATGTGTGCCCTATTACGGGCAGGTATGACCAAGGATCTTGTAAAATAGAGGATTTGCCCTTACGTATCTTCATCCTATTAAAAGAATGAAGCCAAAAAACATCCGAGCATCGGCACGTCTGATTGGCTACTTTCGTTACCGCCATATTTGTTGGCTCAAAACAGTGCTATCTTCATATGAAGACATGTACTGTGTCTGTCGTTTATTTTTAAAGTATTGCTTCAAATTTATATTATAAAATGGTTACATGTGTAGCATACGGCTGTACAAATAGGAGTGAGGAGAAATTACCCGGAATAACCTTTCACAGGTAAGAAAATCCCTAATTAAAAGATACTCGCTTCTAGCAGAATTGATATTTTGATGTCAATATTATCTGGTCTTTTTATTTTATTTTGAAGATTTTAGTAGTAATTATTTAAATGGACATACTACACATGTTATAGCTTCAATTAGGTTGACTTCTTCATAGATTCAGAAGTAGGCTACTAAATGCTAGTTCACGTCCTAGTGCAAGTGATATCCATTTAGGTGGTAAGAGAACGTAAGTTACACTTTGTTCCATTAGAAAAACTGTAATCGTCATACTGAAATTATTGTATGTGCTTTTGATTTAAATTTTGTGACAAGCTATGTAACTGAATGGTTATGTATATTTACATGTTCTTAGTAGAAGTATGTGTTCCGACTTCGACAATTCATCACAGTAACTCAGAAACAAGTAATACAGAAAGAATTAATAAGTACTGAAGTTAACAATAAGAAAAGAACATGGGGAAGTTTCTAGAACACAGTTCCCAGTATATTGGTTACTAGCTAGGTTCGTTCCTTTCTGTATTAAAATTAAGGGCTAATATTTCATTTACATAATATTGCTGAGCGAGTGAAGGCGGGCTAGATCCCCACAGGGCACGTCGTTTTCTGTCTTTATTACAGCTAAATGGGAAGGGGGTCTAGTGTTCTAGAACCTTGCCAAGAACCTGCGATTTAGAGAGAAGTAGGATTCACTCGAGCAGACGGTTCTACAAAATAGAAAATTTGTAGGTAGAGTATGATGTGGAACATGTTTCGTGAAGGAATGAAAATGTAAATACAAGTTATTACTGTCAATGCGCAGCTTATTGAAATGAATGTTGAGTGATAGAGTATTGTAAATGTAAATGTGTTCTTCAACTATCCTTGTTTATGCGTATAACCCCCGTCGCTGATGTTCGGGCTCCCCTGTTGCGCTTCTGCCCTGGCTCGTTGAGTAGTATTCGTGCTTTTTAGTAGCCACCTAGCACCAGGTGGTTCGTATTTTATGCACTGTAGTTTTTTGCTATGTGTCGACACTATTTATAGAGTCCTCCTGAAGTAGATCTGCAAGTAATTAAGCTTCTCATTTAGTGCATACTCTGCGAAAAGACACACATAGCTCCATGCGAGCCGACTATTTGGGTGGTCCGGGGCTCCAGCATCCGCAAGATTTTTAGTTTGAACCCGTTTCTCTTACGTTTAAGTCAAAGTCAGCCGTCTTACCGACTGAGCTAGGGTATCCCCAAATTATCGTTATAGTACCGGTATATTTTACTTATCACAGCACAGCCCTTTATGATAGTGTTCATAAAAGACTTTAACTATAAGGAAATGAATCAAGAAATATTGATACTCCCCTGAGAACATATAAGACGTCTGCGCCGTTGCAAAGCTCTAACCTAATCTGAAAATGTAAGAAATTTGTCAAAATTTGGTAGAAACGTCTGCTTGAATAATGCCAAAAGTAGTAAGAAAGCTGATCTTCCGCAGGTAGCGTCCCCGAATTAGACCTTCATGAATCAGTTTTAACGTTGTATTGCTATTTATTTATTGTTATTTTAACATATGTTGCCTATAATTAGCTACACCTCTTTCATTTTCATTGTTCACAGTTAACATTTAATCACAAATAATTCTTGTTTTCATGCTTTCTGTGCTTTATACTATTGTAAATTCATCTGTATTATATTACTGCACAAAATTAGTTACTTTCTCATGCTTACCACTAGCGATTAACAACACTCTACTATGGGGAGTTGGGAGCGGAGTTTCCTATCAAATACATGTCTGTGGGACAAAAATCGAAAACACATACAAATATACTGCCTGTACTAGGTTGTTACACAACGGGATGATTATATTCGTGAAATATAAACTCCTTTTAGTGCGAAATGCACTGTTTCTGTCTAAAAGAGTGTTTAAATAAGGAGTTGTAATGAAATATTCAGACTGACTTCAGGAGAGCTGAGTATAACTATAGCGTGTGCAGGTATATCATAAAACAGCACTGTATAAAGCAGAATCGACTTAAAAACACAAACCAACTTTTGTTATGTGATCATTAAAAAGCAAGATTGCTATCTGAGGCAGGCGTGGGAATACTAGCCGTAGCGAGGCTTTGTGTAGGGAGCAGGCGTGTTACTGACCGTGGGTATACACATAAATGGTAGTGGAAAAACATTTTATATTTCATGAAAGCATGTGCCCTATAGCCATATGCAACTGGCACAGCTTTGTGAGAGTTGTATGTTCAATGATCACTTTGTACCAAGAATGCAAATAGGCAACAAAATTTTACTAGTCCAACAGAAAAATCCTGACTTGCCCACATTTCATTAGAAATCATGGCTATTGTTTAACTTTAGGGAGGCCAGGATTTTAACAGAATTTTTCCGATATTCTATTCAAATTCGCATAGATGAGGTTAAATACATTTAATTCAGAGAGGTGCCGAGCGAGCGTTAGCGAGTGAAGGTGGTTTGGAGTCACACAAGGCACATTGTTTTCTCTCTTCGTTAGTTTCCCCCCCCCCATTACTAAAGATTTACCAAAATCATTTATACGTTTAAATAAGTAATAGCGATTTTAAAAACTCGCTCGGGGCGTGTTTATTAGCATCAGTGCTCTGTACACTGTCTTTATATAACACTTTATTTCATGTCTTTCTTATGGAGTATTACCTGGTAAACGCCACACTTTTCATTTCGAATTTTGCCTTACTATACATGCAAGAGGTAGGACCCCGATATATTTTTATTACTTGTACGATCTTATTGTGTAATCAAGTAATATATATTTTTTCCGTAGATTTTTCAACTGCATGCCCGCATTACATGGAATGGCATCTAAACTTTTGCCCCATTTCACCATATTTGGTTCAGGTAATACTCGCTTTTCAGTTCCTGCTCTCCATTTACGTTTCCCCTCCATTACTGGAGCATACATGTCCTAAGTTAGGGGTTGGTTTTAGACAAGATAAATGAATTAGTAAGGTAGTGGGTTTGAAACTGCCATATTATGCTCTATGTACCTAATATTTTAAGAATACCGAATTCATATAGTCCAGAATTTAACTTTTTTAAAACATAAATTATCATCATACAGTGTTGATCTTAAGTACTTTTTTTTATTTATTTATTTAATACATGCATTCCCTTGATATCGACCGGACCGACCTTCTTTGCGCTTCCCAGATGTGAATAGGTCCAATGCTAGCTTCTAGTGACTACCTAGCCCAAACGGGTAGATATTTTTTTGCATAATTGCGCCCAGCATTATCTGTAGAGATGCAACAACACCATCTGACGGTGAACACTGTTAAAACAGTCCTATTTTGTGTGTGTACGCAAGGATAAGACTACTTGTTTGTTATGTGATGTGAAGATAAGTTAAAACAGAAACCTACAGCAAAGTTGAGAATTGAGAAGAATCGGTTTATCTTCAATTTCTGAATAATTATGCTTTACATACTCTTCTTCATAAATGAGAAACTTATCAGTGCTCCACGCTAATTCCAATTTTTATTATTGTTATTACATGAATTTAAAAAGTTCTGAGAAGTTGTGTTTCGCATAAAATTAGTGTAATAAGTTTCAAAGCTGACCTATGATTGAATATCGGAATTAAATGTAGTTTCATTGTCCATGTGTATGAGAAAGCTTCCAGTGAAAGAAGATATCAGTAAAGCACACTGTCATTATATGATAAAGAGGAAGCGGAAAAGATCGATAGATAAGTTAAACTTGATATGTAAGAGAGTTTCCCAAGTAAAGCTATGGTTATACTTTCCAAAATTATGGGGCGCGGTGGCTCAGTGGTAGAGCGTTCACCTCTGGTGCTTGGGGTCCCGGGTTCGATCCCAGCCCCGGCCAAGTGAACTTTGTGGTGGACAAACACCGTGGTCGTGGGTTTTCTCGGGGTTTTCCCGTTTTCTCCCACTTTCTTCATTTCACTCATTTCTCATTATCACCGTCTCCTTTAGCCTAACCGGCATAACCGTGGGACGTTAAAACTTAAAGATTTCATTTCATTTCATTTTCCAAAATTAGAATATAGAATAACTTATTCAAATCCTAGTCCGCGCATAGTGTAGCAGTAGATTACTTGGGGGGGGAGGGACAAATAGCAAGACCGGGTAATAATCTGCGTTGTCAGCCTTTTATGGCTAAAGTTCTGTATTTGTAATAACAATTACAACTAACCTGAATAGTGTTCCTTTTTTACGTCTTCCAAACTTACATGCAACGTAGAAAATTACAGGAATAGATTTTTAAAAATACAGAATCAGTTTAGTTAGAAAAGATATTTTCACACCATTGTTGTTACCAAAGAAGAAAAGAAAAGAAATTCTACGTGAAGAGCTGCATAAGAGAAAAAATGTTAAGCCCTATGCCCGATGAAGAGTACTCTTGGGAGTATGGAAATATAGGTTAAAAATACCTGAAATAGGAACATTATTATTATTATTATTATTATTATTATTATTACTAAAGTGTGTTTTATAAGCTCAATAACCAATTCTATATTCGTACTGTATAATCTGAATTTTTAATGGTAATTTTGTACATTTTGTAATTGAAGGATACCTAAGAAGAAAGAATTGCGTGAAGCCTGGATTAGGTCTATTCGACGAAAAAACTGGACTCCTAGTGCTGGTAGTGCACTTTGTTCTGTACATTTCCGAGAAGATAACATTGATAGAACGTCCCTGTCTTGTGTGAGAATTCGCGAAAATGCAGTTCCATCTGTGTTTCCTGCTTTTCCAAAGTATTTGCAGAAGGTATATTCAGTTTCTTTATTTTTATTTATTTATTTGAACCTTGATAATTTTATACATTATCATCATTAGAAAGATCAAGGATTTCTCTTGACTCCTGGTGAAATTATAGCTAACTGGTTCATAACAATTTTGCTATCTTAAATAACTTGAACTAGGAAATAAATAACTGAATAAAACAACGTTTATTTTAAAACAATGTGACAGTTTCGCCAACTAACTGAACATATTGGCTTCATCAAACACTGTAAAAAGAAGCATTACTGTACATTTATAACTTAAAGTATACGTTGGAGATTTGGGGGAGGGTGCAAGTGAGTTAAGTGTTCCAAGAAAGGGAACGTTTTAGAGATATAAGGAAATTACATAAGTTGCTTGTAGGCTCATTGTGTCCGTATGCTACGTACATAAATGTGATCTGACACGAACAAAACAACATATTATTACAATGAATACTAAGCCGTTTAAGTAGCTAGGAGTTAAATCGTTCAGGATTAGTGCAAAATTCTTTGATTTTTAGTGGTAATGAATGTACTAAATATTACTGGTATTAAGACGCAGACTGGGTTGTGACTTAATTAGCATTGTCTTAAAAGTATATGGGGAGGAGAGGCAGGGTTTTAATACAGTGGCTAATTATAATATCCAACGCTGAAGGACGTATCTTAATTGATTTTCTGTATTTTTTAGTACATGCTTGTCTGAAAGAGGGTTGGCAAAAACCATGGTTTTTATTGAAAAAAAAGTTTTTTTTCGGTTTAAACTTTTTTTTGTTAAAATAATTTGCTCTGTGTATTTATATTACGTATGGACAGAGATAAGTTTGCTTCACCTTGGTGTTATTTTGCAACTACCGGGTTATGCTGGAAGGGGTCACATAAGCTTAGAGCGGAGTCCAAACCGTTTCTCGACTTACATACATCAGAAACAAATTGTCCTCCATTTGAACTCGAAATCGGGACTAATTGGCCACAAATGCGGTACGTTTGCCTACTCACTCACGAAGGACTCCTGAGAAAAATACGTTGTACTGATCTTTACATACTTTTAATACATTTGTCTAATTGTCTTTTGAGGACCAGAAGATAAACATGTGCACAAGTGAAACCATTATAGAGAATTACATATGGACAATTTCAAAATACTGCAGAGTACAGAAGAACTAAATAATTCCAAGTTAGTTCTTGGGGGCCGCGGTGGCTCAGTGGTAGAGCGTTCACCTCTGGTGCATGGGGTCCCGGGTTCAAACCCTGCTCCCGCCAAGTGAACTTTGTGGTGGACAAACACCGTGTGCGTGGGTTTTCTCGGGGTTCTCCCGTTTCCTCCCACTTTCTTCATTCCACCATTTCATTCATTTCTCATAATCACCGTCTCCTTTAGCCTAACCGGCATAACCGTGGGACGTAAAACTCAAAGATTTCATTTTCATTTTTTGGCTCTGGTCCTTTTATACATAAATAGATACCAAAGATACTTCTGATTTCAGTAAATGCCTCTCCTGGTGTTTATATGACCCCCCCCAAAGTACGGTATTTTAATGTGTTTTATCAATAGTAAACATTACTAAAACGAAACAATATTTAGAATTTTTCTTTGATTCGAATTGCATAACAATAATAACAAACTATAAAAAATCATAAAAGAAACATTCATGAACTTATATAAAAAAAAAGTTGCATTTGTAGTATAATCTCTTCGAGTAATGAATGGAGAATTTAGGTTTGAATATAATATGAATAATATGCGGAGTGACACGTGATAAACTAAGCTGATATATATAGCCAGCTAGTTTAAACCAGCCAACCCTGGTCTGTAATATTAGATAGTGGAACTGAACATTTCTCAGTAACACTATTAATACTTAATGAAATAGAACTACCGTGTATCCCACACGAATTTAATAATTTGAATGATTTCAACCAGTGGCGAAGCGTGCTTCTTTTGGTGTAAGCAGCAAGGCAAGACTACGTACCGTCCTCATTTTTACCTAAAGCACCGTAATGCGTTCTATAATGCTGTTCTACCCCAAACCGAATCCAGGAACCCGTGCACCAAATGCATGAGCGCTAGCCACTAGACCACTTGGTAGGGGAGTTGAGTTGAGGGTATGTTGGACGTTTTTGTTCTTTTCTCATTCATGTAATTATCATGTTTAATTTCTCATCGTGTGCTTTAGTCTAAAAGTCAACCAGGGAATGCAAAACACCAAATACAGATATCTAAATGGTTTCTAATTAATTGGTAACATTCCAGCCTATCATTGATGAGACGTCAGGGGGAGGAGACTTATTTATAAACATAGTGTTAGGCAAATCCTAAGCAATGTTCGAGTGGGACTAGTTTATATGAATCATGGAAAGACATTTTTGGAGATGAACTGACCAAGGCTAATATTTGTAGGTATCACTCAAGCATTTGCCTGATGGGATTGAAATATGATCTTAGAAGATGATCCTTCAGTTCTCTGATCACGAAATTTGAACAGAAGCGTCCTGCTTGTAACAGTAAGAGCACTAGCCATTCGTGTGGACTTTGTGGTGGACAAACACCATGCTCGTGGGTTTTCTCCAGGTTCTCCCGTTTCCTCCAACTTTCTTCATTCTACCATTTCATTCATGTCTCATCATCACCGTCTCCTTTAGCCTAACCGGCATAAGCGTGGGACGTAAAAAAATTAAAAGAAACAACTCTTGCAATTTCAGATCAACGTACTTAAGAACCCCCGCTTTTGCTAGAATCTCATGTAATTTAGTGCACACGGCGCACATTTTTATTCTTACATTTCACGTAGTTCGCGATATATGAATTTTTGTACTGAACTTAATTAACTTATTGTTAATTGACTTTTTGCTTGTTTCTTCCAGAAAGAGAAGCAAAGAAAACTGTCAGAAGATCGCCGAGAATAGAGAAGCCTGAAGAAAAAAGTACACTAGTCAAGGAACCTACACCAAAAATAGAGAAGACTGAAGAAAGAAGAGAGTTTTCTAGTACAGTAGTCAAGGAACCTAACTCGCAAATGGTATGTTCAGCTGTAATTTCATCTGCTGCAAGTCCAACAGACTTTCCCTCGAAAGGTTTAGAGTCACTTACTATGGATCTGGAAAAAGGAACTTCTCTTGTTGCTCCGATTGCATGCAGCTCAAGTGAGAAGTCGACTATTTACACCACTATTCGCTCACCAACGAAAGAAGAACTGAAAAGGAAAGTTCTTCATATGGAAAATATTTGTGAAGAAAAAAGTAAGAAAATAAAAAATATCCAGCAGAATCTCAGAAGACAAAAAGCGAAGAACTCCTCTTTAAAGAACGTCTTGACTTCTTTGCAAAAGAAAAATTTGACTTCTGAGGAAGGTTTGGAGCTGCTGTCAAGAATTAAGGGTCCTGAAGAACTTCTTAAGCGCCAAGTTGCGAAAACTGAAACTTTACCTCTACCTAAAAAGTATGGTGAAGAACTCAGATCTTTTGCTCTAACACTGCACTTCTATTCGCCTAGGGCCTATTCATACGTAAGGGAAACTTTCAATACCTGCTTACCTCACCCAAGAACCCTTTCCAAGTGGTATTCATCTGTAGGAGGTTATCCTGGGTTTACAGAGGAATCGCTACCTTTTCTTTCGGCGAAGGCAACTTCTTGTAGCTATCCCATAGTTTGTACATTAATTTTGGACTCCATGGCCATAAGAAAACATGTAACGTTTTTGAATGGGAAGTTTTATGGTTACGTAGATTATGGCACTACAGCTGATGACGATTGTGGATTTGTGGCTAAAGAAGCATTAGCTCTTTTGGTTGTAAGTGTAAATGACTCCTGGAAGATACCTATAGGGTATTTTCTTGTTGACGCTCTCACTGGAGAACAGCTTGCAAGTATTGTGAAAAGCGCTCTTTCTCTACTGCTTAGGACTGGTGTGAGGATTGCATCTATCACATTCGATGGTGCAGCGCAAAATATGAGTATGGCTAGAAATTTGCAATGCTCTCTTGATTCTAAGGAACTAATAACAACTTTTCAGTATGAAAATACGGAGATTGCTATGTTTTTATATGTGTGTCATATGTTAAAGTTAGTTCGCAATACTTTGGGCGAAAAGAGATCATTTATAGATGATAATGGTGACGTTGTGTCTTGGGAGTTTGTAAAGAGGCTACACGATCTTCAGGAATCAGAAGGCCTTCATTTGAGAAATAAAGTACGTCAAGCACACGTCCAATTCCACAAGCAAAAAATGAAAGTTCGTTTGGCTGCCCAAGTGTTCAGTGATTCTGTGGCTGATGCGCTGTCATTGTGCTTGGAAATGGGAATAAAGGGGTTTGAACATGTGGGCCCAACGATTAGGTTTATTCGAATAGTTAATCGCCTGTTCTACATTTTAAATTCGAGAAACCTTAAGCAAGCATGGTGGAAGAAAGCAATGCATATTTCGAATTTCAATGAGATTTATTCTTTTTTACACGAAGCAGATAATTATCTGGCATCGCTTCGAGTATCCACAAGAGGACCTTTATTGATTGAGTCAAACCGTAAAACAGGATTTCGAGTGTGTATTAAGAGTGCACTGTTTCTGTATGAATCACTTGTTTCGTCGCAAACACCCCTCCTGACGTTTTTGCCGTTATACATAATGTGCCAAGACCATATTGAAATTTTTTTTGGCTACATACGTTCGAAAGGAGGTTTCAATAACAACCCGACATCATTACAGTTTGTAAGTGCTTACAGAAAGTTACTTGTGCACACGCAGCTACAACAAGTGAATAGTGGAAATTGTTTGCCGTTGGAAAACATCAAGATTTTACATTATTCCAGCGTCGTGAAGTCACCATTAGCCGCATTAAACTCGTCAGCCCGCTCAGCAACCCTTTCAGATGTCGATGAAAGGGGACAGATGAATATCGAAGATGATGATGCTCAAGATCATACTTATTGTTTAAGTTGTTCGACTTTGTCAGAATATTCAGAGCAAGTTGTTGTTTATGTTGCCGGCTTTGTAGTACGTTCTTTGCTTAAGTCTCTCAGATGTGAAAAATGTGCACGCGTATTACAATGTGCAGACAAATCAGACATTGCTCAGAATGCCAGACTTATTGAAGTAAAGACTAAAGGTTACTTGATAAGACCTAGTAATGAAGTGGTAAAAATAGTGAAGGTTGCCGAAAGAGTGTTGAGGAAAAGTTTGGCAAGTAATCTAGAGAAGGAACCGAGAAACATACATGTTTTGGTGACTTCCATTGTGAAATATTTTGCTGGACAGCCAATATTTCAAAGCTTAGAACAGCATATGTTCGACCAAGATCCCTTGGATAATCATTTGGTGCTGTTGGTCAAGGCTATAGCGCATAAATACCTCAGTATTCGTTACCATAGCCTTGCAAAGAAATATACAGGCAGGGAACAGAGAATAAGGCAACACTTCACAAAACTTATATTGTTTCAAGGGCAGTAACAGTGCATTCCAGAGAGAAGTAGAAACCATTATTCCATATAGGACTAACGCAACAATGTTAAGGGGCGCTCTAGTAGTCTGTTTTAATTAAGTATTAGGTAAGAGATTTTGTAGGGAAATATGACGATTATTACTTCTGTATTACTGAAGTACATACAATACATATGCATAGAATTGTAGAGGTAAATTCAATAGATGAAACGCGTAATATATATTCTGTAATTTTTGAGTTGCTTTGTATTGGTCCACGTTTTGTATCCCGATTGCTGCAAAAATATTTTTTAAGTATCGCAACTCAGTTTTGAAATATGGCAGATCCAATCTAGGTATACTCTCCTTTTATTAACCCTTCAGATTGTTGTAGAGCTCGCTCCCTAATAATTGTTCTTCATTAAATGTTGAGTTATAATTTATTATTTGTGTACTTTTACAGTTTAAAAAAATAATGTTAGATTTATTGAGTTCATACTTTGTTGTGCTGCCTGGAGTGAAAAGTGATTATAAATTATTATTGTTGTAGCTGTATAACATTTTTCTCCAGCATTATACTTTCATTAATAGGCAAACTGAAAGTCAATCTATCGTCGCCCTAAAATTATAATGTATGTATTTTCTCTTTTGTAGTATATTTATACCTATATTGTAACATTATTCTATTTATCCCTAAAATTTCAGTATCAATGTAATAAAAAAAAAGGAAGACAGTGCACGGTCTGTTATCAGGCACATGTGAGTACTTTCTATATTAAGTTTTTTCGTTTTATTGTTGTAACATGGTTTCTGTGTAAGGTTAAACAATATTTCTGTTAACACATTGAAAGCCATGCGCGTGCATAGCACGAGCACGGTATTTTGGCCAAGCTGGCCATGCACGTGCTATGGACGTGCAAGCAAATGTTATTATATAGGATTCCTTATTGCATGCCAGAGACGTGCAACATGATTTTGCAGAATCTGTAGGGATACCTCTGCATGCTGCTATACCCTTGTAATGTGCCATTACAGTCTAATGAAATTATGTTTTTAATAGGAGGGTGCCCGAAATTTTTTGCACCGACTGTACTTGATGTTTAACAAAAAATTTCTGGCTGTTCATATAATTCGTAATTTTATTTGTTATTCTATTTCAAATTAACATGGAAAACCTGTAAAAAATTCATTAGGAATTATAGTTTTGGGAATCAATACCTTTATTTATATTTTAAATTAGTTATAAGTTTTGTATATGGATATGTAAATGGATTATTACAATTCTTACGGTGTCAGTGCTATCCGAAAATATAGATCCACTATTGGACGGAACTTTCCAGATCAAATAACCAATCTAAAATTCGACAGAATTTTCAGGACCACCCTTCACCTCTCTTTTAGATACCTAGGTCCTTCTAAAATCTAGTTTAATCCAGATTTTACCAAATTTTATTCGTTTCAAAGCCCCACCGCCAAAATGCTTAGTTTTGATTGGATGATAAACCCACGCTATGATATTAGGGCGCAATTATTCCATTCCAAGCCGGAAAATCTTGCTGACAACAGCCAGATTTCGATCGTCGAGCTTAAAAGGTCGCAACGGAGTGAGAAAAACTGCAGTAAAAGGTAAAACTAATATAATAGTCGAATAACTACCAAGCAGGAAGCTACGGAGCCATAATTTGTTAGTTTTCATAGTAAAAACCGGACTGAAGAAATAAAAAATAGACGACGCCATGTTGTGCAGATATTGTTAGTTATGGACAGGCTTTGTAAAGTGCATCAGTTTGCGAGTTTTCTTAGGAATCTATAAACAGTTTCGGAGGAGTGGTGTTTTCTCCCTTAAAATATTCTTATCCTTAAAATTATTCCTTTTTTAGTTACGTAAGGCCTGCCTCACTACCGTTTGTGTTCGTGTATGTAGTGGATGTGATTTCTTTTTGTATTTATTTATTAGTAAAATGGCGGTATTTAATTTTGTGGTAGTCAGTCCAGTAATCACAATGCACGTGTAAATTTCAGTAAGGGCTCCTATCTGACTCCCAAATTGGGAGTACGGCTTCCAGCGGGATGAGTTAAATATGTAGTTTGTTCCGGGTTCCTGCCCCTTCAGGGCAGGGGTCCTATTGCTAGCTAATACTCCGATATGTCCCCTCAGGGCATCGATTAAACAGGTTGATTTCAAGAATGTGATTTAGTAAATAAAGAGCCAGTTGGCCCTGTTCATTTCTTTCCTTTCGTTACCTTTCATAGAGCCGATTTAACATGGTGAAATCTGAATGATTTCTGTGTATATTTATTAGTATAACATGTATTAATGTAGTGTGTAGTATGAATGTGGCATGATGTGTCTTGTAGTTCGAGTAGTATGTGTATATTTGTAATGTAGTATCAGTGATAGTGATAATTAAGTGATGAAAGAGTGTGTTGGACAGTGTAGTATTTACTTTGCGATAAATTTTTATTACTCCGTCATCAAGTGAACGTAATATAGTATAATAATTCCGTGTACAAGGTCACATTCAGTTGTTCAAGGGTTCATTATATCGTCGCTAGCCCTAGTGTCAAAAGTCAGTACTAACCGCCATTCTTCTGTCGAGGTGCTTAGTGATTTAGTTTCCGTGAAATTGACCTTTCTTTCCGAAATAAAACCTAGAAGGTATAATTCACAGCCCATATGAATGTACAGTTAGGTCAAGTGACCCAAAATTAATATATTCTGAAAGTTTCAACATTCTGCATAGTCTAGAAATCTAAATATTTAAATAAATAAACAATACGTAAATTTTTAACAGAAGTCGGGCGATATGATGCTAGTTCTTCGCTTTGAAATTATAATAAATGTCCATTTTTTCTTCGTGGCTGCAGAAGCTCATTGTTGCTGCAGAATTTTATAAACATTAGACATTATCGCAGATAATTCTATTTTCAGTGAACATACATAGGATTTTTTTTTCTTTCGTTCTTAATAAAGCTACCAAGTATTACATAGTATTGTGTGTGTGGTAAAAGAGTCTTGGGTTCGAGTGAGGTTGTCGTGCGGTGATCGGAATGGGAAAATGTTTGTAGTGATTATAGATTTTAAAGTATTATGATGAAATGTGTAAATAGGCTGGGCGTAGATAGAGGAAACAGGGTGTTTGTAGAATATAGCGTCGTGGCAAATGAATATTAATGTGAATATGAATATTAATAAGTATATGAATATTGTAGTAAATGAATATAGAATATAGGACACCCATATAGTTAAATATATAGTAGCCCAGTGAATACTTCGCCGCGTGTTGATATATAGATATTGAATAGATACGTGTAACTACAAACATCTCAGGTTCTGACCCCTGCACCATAATATCACGCGGACCGGAGGGCGATATATAGTCGGACTACGGTAATACTTTGTAGTTTATGTGTCATAATAGTAATCGACCATAGTAATACCATCTGATAGAATGGGTAGCATCATATAATCGCTGACTAGACATATTGAATAATAAATTATGAAAAGACAATAGTAGTTAGACAACAGGGCTGTAGTGAATCATATCTTCTGGTCGGTTTTAAAAATAGAATGTACCACTCCGTGAGATTTTTTTTTTCTTCACGTTACCTACTCAGGCTAGCTTACAATGTTCATGGAGGCGACAGCTCTGACTGGGTACAGAATCAAAACAATTAGTTATTGAAATTTATTTTCGCGTACCCGGATGTCGACCCCTAGTCCCTTTAAGTATTTTCATTTCTTTTCTTAGTTAAATTAGACGAGGGAAATTAACGACATCCCAGACCGTGGCGTGTCTGCGCAGGGTAGCTATCGGTGAAGTTTGGCAATAGGAATCACCGATCCAAAATTCAGTTTATTTAATTTTTTTTATTTCGGCAAATCATTAGTTAGGGATATCTTAGATAATACTTCTATTCTAGTTTCATTACTGTCCTCGAACCTTCTTAGTTTTTCTAAGGGGTCGAATATTTTTTTTTTTACTTAGAGATTTCAAAATTGGGGACGCAGTTACCTGGTCCCTTTCCCCCTCTCCTTTTATCCTGCTGGTCTGGGCCGGATACGGGGATCGGATTTCAATCTTACAAGCAAACTCTTGTGGGATTGGGATCTGATGGACACAGAACTTGCATCCTTGGCAGCAGGACGCCCCTTGAGTCTACGTATTTGAGTAGACCACCCTTTTTGGCATGTTAAGAATATTTTGGCTATGGATTTTGTTGAGAGCGAAATTCGACTTCTAACTTTGTAGCGTTAGTTATTTCTCACTTAAGTCTTTGGCGCCCCTATTCTTAGTCTTCCTTCTTCTCTATCTCTCTCTCTGTCTTCATTTCTTCAAGTTTTTTTAAATTTTTTTTTCAACCTTCCCCCCCCCCAAGAGTTTGAACTTGTTGCTTACGATTTATTTAACGTACAACTCTGATCTGAAATTACCAGCTGAGACGTTGCAAGACACGATTCATGAATGGAGTAGATAATGATTGGGTCCTCCATCACATTTTGACCTATCGCTGAAATGAACAAAGACTTAGTATTTGACGACACTTCGATTACGTTCTTTCACCGTCGTTCCTCTTAAGTTTTTTTTTTAATCCGTTGGTCACTTTCCTTTCTGTTTTGGTTTTCAATTACTTTGTAGTTAACCTGGGCCCAGAAATTGAATTTTGATTTACCTAGTTATATCTAGAAATGCTCTGTGTTACGTGCCTGCCTCACAAAGTTTTTTTTTTCCTTCATGATTTAAATACGAATTGATTATATAAAAGTTAAAAATTTATAGACGCGCGGTATCAGATAAAATTTAATTTGTTTCCAAATGTAATGTTGGAAGTCATTTGTTTTCTTGGACAATGTTGCAACCTTGTAAAATTTTATTGTTGAGGATGATTAATTTAAATGTGTGCGCATTTATTATAAATATATATATATAGAGAGAGAAATAAATACTTCGAAATGTATGTGTAATTAGTATGTGAATATGATGTTAAAGTAAAAGTATGATATTAAATGTATTATGAATATATGTAAGAGCGCTCGTGTCTGTCCCCCTAGACGTGTATTGGTTGCTATAGTTTACCAGAAGTCTTCCGACCAATTTAAGAATGTAGATTTTGTTAAGAATACCGCCGTGCACTTAAGTAATTTTCCTTTTCCTCTGAATTAATGTAAGTGATAACCTCTGTACTTATATAATGGCATGCATTGAAAAAATATCGGCAGGTCTAAACGTAACCCCCATCATAACAAATACTATCCCTGAACAATTAACCTAAAACCATTGTGGAAAGTGCACCTTGAATCCTTCTCACCTTCATGTGTATCCTGTGACTTGACCAGTTTTTTTTTATCCTCAATTTGAACCATCATACTCCGTACACCTGTGGAAGATCATTTTTTTTTTAATCCGAACCATATATAAACATATACGAAAGTGATCCTAATGAAAGGTCTCGTGAAGTGTCCCAGTGTTGGATAAATAACTTGAAATTATTCGATTAATAAATTTGGAAATAGACCGTCTAAGAGGAGAAACTTCCTCTAGTGAAAGTTATTTTCTCGAAATCCCTAGATGGGTATAGACGTAGCAGTGTGCGATTGCAGATATAAACTGTTACCAGTTACAAACCAAATATAGACGACGAATGGTTTTGTAAACCAATAGATATATATATATACATATAGAGATATATATAAATGACCATAAACTAAGTTAAATGGAGCGAAACGTTTTGGACACTACGACTAGTGTGTGAGTTGTGATTTGGACGCTCGAAATTATTAATATTTTAATATCTCGACGTGAGGTAGAGACTCATATAAGTTCTAATACACCAAAAAGTTTTTTTTTCTTTCCTGTTTGTCCAATTTTTTTTAAGCGAAATAAGTTTTTTTTTCTTGCGTATGTCGCAAATCATCATTTTGCTTTAGCATGCCTAAGATATGATACGTGTAATTATTTTTTTTTCTTTCTTTTTCATTTGTCAATATGATTGAATATATAAAAAATTACTAAAATATAACACTATGTACTCTATTAATATATAACCAAGAACTTGTGCTTTTAATATTTTCTTCATAATTATTTGTTTTGTCCTTTTTTTTCACTATGAATGTAATAAACTATTTGTACCTTTGTAGTTAGTTGGTTTCCTTTAAACATATATACACTGTCCTGAGTGAGTGAGCGTGTGAATGCATGATAGATTTAATATAAGTAATTTTAGTGATATCATTTGTCATATTAACATCTGTAATATATGTGTCATGTTTTAATATATGTGTTAAGGTAAATAACCTAGGTCATGAAGGACCGTCACTAATGGTTTAAATCGGCTCGAGGAGTGAAGCAAAAATAGCAGGATAAGCCTAAATACGACATCTTTCTTCCAGGAAGTTGAGACTTTTATTGATGCGATACATAAATTTATATTGAGTTGATAAGTGTGATTTTTTTTTTCCTCGGCTAATTCATATGTGTGGTCGATCCTAGAGGACAGAGTTCAGATGCTGGATAGTTATCAATCACCGGTTGGAATAACTTTACAAAGAATTAAATTTCACTTTCCTCATTTCCAGGTCTAGGTCTGGGCAACCCCATGATCGTGGTGCCTGGAGCTAGGTCTGGGTGGTATGAGGGAACATGTGTCTATTCCGAAGCATTCCAAAATTGATTAGTTGTTAATAACATTTAGAATGATTCATCTTTCAACGACTTTCCCGACCTTTTACTATATTTCCGGAATTATCCAGTAATCTGTTTCTCATTAAAATACCCTATTTCTTTTCTTTCTTCTTTACCTACCTCCTTCTTTTACCCTTCAACTTTATTCTCTTTTTTTTCCTATTTCTAAATGAAAGAAAACGGAGTCATGATTGAGAGTAGTCGCTATTGGCACGGTCAATAAGTTGTTTCGATAAGTTTTCTTCGGGAGTCCGATATGGAATAATTAACAATAACAAAAGGTTTATTGGAAGTTACTCTATTGGGAAATAATCTGGATTTCAATCAGTAAGTGATCTTTCGTAATCGTCCTCATTAAAGAAAATTAATTTTAGCGACTCCTCTCCAACTCTACATTAGCTCTTTTATCTTCGTTATTTTTTTTAACGTATTCTTTCAATTTTGGCTAACCGTGACAGGATCTGTTGCCCTAGAAACGACGGTTTCTATGGCAACGGACAGAAGTTTTTCTTTCACCCTGGTGGGCAAAAAATGAAGTCCGTTGTAGGCAGGAAGGGAGAACAATAAGGTGATATGGTGTTTCAGCGTAAAGATCATCTTTTGTGTGTGAAATGGAAAGACACAAGGGATGTCTTGATGCTTTCAACTAAACATCAAGCTACATCCACTGAAGTTACCGTAAAATCAAAGAACGGGCCTGTAGGGAAGATAAAACCGAACGTAGTGTTAGACTACAATATAAACAAAGTTGGTGTGGACAAAAGTGATCAATTAGTGGCGTATTACCCCTTCAATCGGAAGCAACAGAAGTGGTGGACACTTGTTCAATATGTCAGGAGTAAATGCATGGATACTATACAAGAAAACTAGAAGTAGACAAGGGAACAATGTGCATTTAGCAGACTTTCTGCAGAAAGTGGGGGAAGCTTTGAGTGAAAAAGCATGTGTCGAAGCTCAACAAGTTCCTCAAATCTCAACTGGAACCAACAGATTGACCGGGAGACATTTTGCAAAGATGGTTCCCGCTACGGAAAAAAAGAGAGACCTACTAGATATTGTAAGGTTTGTTCTGATGTAGGAAAGGTATATGATGGCAAACGGAAGCGAAAGAACACAACGTTGATGTGTCCTGATTGTGATGTGGGTCTCTGCATGCCAGAATGCTTCCGTGTTTATCATACCAAGGCTAGGTACACTTAAGAACTCAAAGTACGGACTTTTTTCCTATATCGAAAATCATATCCAAGATAAACCATTATAGCTCGCCTTATGACACATGTATGCTTGTAATGTTTGTTTGTGAATGTAGAGGAAGCACTGATCTTTCATGTGGTGTGATAAACACACAAATTAACCTGTAGAATATTTTTTAATTCTTTATTGAAAAATACCAAAAATGGCTGGTTTTCTGAGTACTTTTTAAAACAAACACGCCGGCTTTCAAAGTGTTAATGCTTTATATTTATACTTGGAGAAAAGTGCTGGTAAGGATTTCGATCGACGAGTCATAGTTGTTCATGCCGAAAATTCTCATGTAGACTACTCTTGTAATATTTTGTCGACACTATGTTGTATTTCCAAAAAGAATAAAAATAATCCGAAATTATACCTTAATCTGTTTAGTTATTTGTTTTGTATAACTACGAATTGTGTTTTATACATATATAATATATAATTGTAGTCCTTGTTGTTTTTGGATCTATTTCTAACGTAATTTTTGTTCACGAATAAAATCTGAATATCCAGATTTACAGTAACGATTCAACTCGTCGTAAAGGTACAAGAGTGCCTTATCACATTGGAAATAAATTTGCAATGTTTTTTTACTTGCAGCAAGTGTGTTTTATTACTTTTATTATCTTCTTGGATTGATTAGACATTAAATATGGAACCATTAATAAGAATGTATAAAGTTACTTTCTATCGTAACATCTACTATGATTGTGTCCACTTCTTACTATTAGTAATAGGCTTTGTAGAAAGTGCTTCTGTTGGTACTGAATTTATGGTACTTCAATCGTGTTACTTCTGTGCCGAGAAATTTTTGCGTATTATTGTGCGCCAGATGAAAATGGTAGCGTTCATTGAAAATTTTATCCTGAGAGGGGAGGGGATATAACAAACAAATTAGTCTGAAGATTCTTGTTATTTGTTATCATTTATAATAAGGGTGGTTAGTATTATGATCCTTTGCAACAAAACCATGATATTATTACAAAACTTACAACTGAAATGTATCTGATATAAGACTTTCGCAGACTTCTGAGTTCAAAGGTACTGTAGGTTAGTGGCAAAGATTTATATATTTCTTTGTTGTCGTAATATCAAATACTTCTGTATGGCATTTCTATCCTGTGACAATGTAATTAGACACAGTGATCAATCGATACAGAAGTGGTATGTTTCTCTTTGGGTGCATGGGGTCTGGATGGGAGAACATTGAAAATTTAACACTTTACTGTGGATTGTAACTTAAAATGTAGGTCCATATCTCATGTAACCTTGGTCTAAATAGCAACTCTAAAATTCAACAATAAGTCATTTTTAGGTGAAGGTTTGCTTTCAACTCGATAAATGAAATGAAATGAAATGAAATCTTTAAGTTTTACGTCCCACGGTTATGCCGGTTAGGCTAAAGGAGACGGTGATGATGAGAGATGAGTGAAATGGTGGAATGAAGAAAGTGGGAGGAAACGGGAGAACCCCGAGAAAACCCAGGAGCACGGTGTTTGTCCACCACAAAGTTCACTTGGCGGAGCCTGGGATCGAACCGCGACCCCAAGCACCAGAGGTGAACGCTCTACCACTGAGCCACCGCGCCCCCCTTCAACTCGATAAAGGTAACACACATTGCCTGAATTCACAAGCCCCTCACTTCGACTAATATTTAGATGTGAAGTTCATAACATTAAGAAAAAAATCACATGAGGATATTTATTTTTCTCACTGAAATAAAAAAAAATACGTTCATGTTTTTAGTGCCCTGAATTGGTTCTAATCCTGAACAGAAAAAAAAATGATTTTACTAAATATCACTTGTGTGGGTAAGTAACCAAGTTTGAGTCTTTTTTTTTTCCTTCTTTCTTCCTCAAGCTTTCTATAGTCTTCCTCACTTACCAGAAGAATATCAGGATATTACCTTTGGTTCAGTGTATATTGCCTTTCGGTTTGATTTTAAAGTTAAAACCCTGTAACGTTGTGTGCAACCACTTAGCTGAGTGATCAGCAATGTCACCTGCCCTTTTTAAAACGTGATTTTTAACTTTGTTCACATTTGTGTATTTTACTGATACTATGGTGCAAGCCTTTGCCTCCAACACAATAGGTGTTCAACGGGACGTTCGATCCAATTTATAGTTTAAAGATCTATCGAAGAACCTTCGTTCATTGAAAAATACTGAAAATTATTTACAATCCTGCTCAGAAAGCTCTGGCATTCGTCTTCTGCTTGTAACGTTCCTATTCGCGTATGTCAATATAGCATATGAAGGGTTTGCTGTAACTACAAGTACAAATCTTCTAGAAGCCAGCTGACATTCACGCTCATATAGTGGCTAGCGCACGTGTTCGATTTCCGGTGGATCGTTAAACGCAAAAGTGGTTCAGATCCTAATTTAAACTGTAGACTCACTTCTTATCTAGAAAATAAGTTAGAGTCGTAAAGTTTCATTATTACCGTTCATTAGCCTGATAAACTACGTAGTGAACACGTCGTCTAAATTTATGTTAATCGTCATCATTTTGTTCTCCTAGTTTGTTTATATAACTAAAGAAATGGCAGCTATGGGCAACATTTCATACCCACTGTATCAATAGCGTTGCACCACGTTCGTTTCAGGACCATGATTTACAAAATGTAAATGTTTATTTTTCAGTTTATAGTTGAAGGGATTTAAAACACAGGATAGTGCTTTGTGTGCTCCACTGCAGAGCTGGAGAAGTGGTCTTATAATTAATGTTGCTCACGAGACGAGAATTTTCGTGATGAGATAGGACATGCAGTTCTGATAGAAGCATGTACAGGTTTTGAGACGATACATTTTCAAGACACTTTGTCGAGACAAACTGCTCCAATTCTCTTCTCATGGGTTACTCTATTTGTAATTCAGTTCTTGGAGGCGAGTTAATGGGGTAGGGAACGTCTTATAGTGTGAGGGTTGATCTTACATTATGGTCGTCCCATCTGTCATCTGCAACGGATTCAACCCTGGTCGTAGTTCGGAACGCACGTTAAGACTAGGTTACACACAACAAAATTGGCACGAATTCGTGGAGGAGATACAGGTTCGATTCCCGATGGGAGGTCATGTTCGGATTCACATTAATCTGTAAGTCCAAGTTTCGTTTAGCCTTGGTGCTGAAAGAGAGTCTGAATTAAAATCCGACCAATCGATGATTTCACGGTTCGAAATACTTATTGCACGGGCACATACTTCATTTCACGGCTTGTCAGCTTAAATTCACTTCTTATCTTCATTTTATAAACATATACAATCGTGATACAGAGGTGGTTCTGGAGGAAATTCATATTAATATTTAAAAAAAAATACTAAAAGCTACGGGAAGAAAAAAAGTTCGTAGCAATATTAGTGATGTGACTTCCTTTAAGAGTCGCCACTGCATGCGAGTTAAAACTGTATGCTGGAGAAAGGAAACACGAGGACGCAGCATTCTGATACTTTTCTTCCATTGCAATTAACGTTCCCCATATGTCAGAATATATCAAGGAGCATTTTCCTATCTTAGGCCCATTTGAATTAATAGACAAAACAGTAGTAGTAGTAGTAAACAACATGTTTTATATTGCATTTCGTGAACTATATTGGAGGCTCAGTGGCAGAGCGCTTACCTCTGGTGTGTGGTTTCTGGTTTATTCCCCAGCTAAGTAAGTTTTCAGTGGACAGAATTGTGTAAGTAGGTTTTCTCGGGGTACTCCCGTTTCTTCCCTCATTCTCATTCCACCGATTCTCCCATCATTCACTTCCCTTAATCATCCGTCTCTCTTAGCTTAAAGGGCATCTCTTCATATAGAGTCAGAAATGCTTGCGGGAGGAAGTGTGTTTCGGATGCAATATTTTGCGAAAGATAATGCATGTCTTCGGTAATAATGCTAAGACTAAGTATGTTCTTCGTCAATTATTTTCTTAAAGTTTATGCCAAAAACAACTTTGAATACAGTTGAAAGCATAGAGGACTTACGAGAATAAATCACAACTATTTCAGTTTGGAATGCTTAAGGAGCGTTATTCTGTTCTTGTGTCTCTATTATAATTTGCATCAAATTCTTTAAACCAATAATAATGATAATAAATTTGTTTTGTTGATTCCAAGTTATATTTTGTGTAAACAGTAATATTCCTTTCACAACACCTCTTATTTGTTTTATTTTCAAGAAATACTGTGCAAGGAATCTCAATTTTTAGGTTTAACTTATGGGACATTGATTATAATTTGAGCCAACAAAGATGGCGAGTGGGCGTGGCGAAGCTGTGACGTATGGCTTCACGATTTCAACGTAAGGGCATATCCTCTATTTTACAAGATCCTTGGGTATGACATATATTTTTATGCCATATCAGCATACTTCGTGATCTGTGTGTAAATGGCATAAGAATACCATCAATAACTTCAAAACCATATTATCCGTTTCAGAGTTTTCGTTTCCCTCCTTTGTACAGCGAATTTCCAAATATGTTTGAAAGAAAGCTCGAAGAATAGGCCCGTTAACAAAGGTAATTGTCGGAGGCAAGTCTTCAATACAAACATTTTTACCACGAATGTATTTTCAGAGTCTGAACTTGTCTAATGTTCTATAAGATGATACTTTCTTCAGTAACTGCACAATATATTCTTAAGTTGAATTCATGATAGTGTACAATTGTACCATATACGGTGATGTAAAAAAAACTTTCAAAATCTTGACTGGCATGCAGTTTATAGCAGCTTTTAATGCCAAACGTATTATAATCTTCTCTTGAGAGAGCATGAAGCGCAGGCAGCATCGAGCATGTATCATTTCCGAGTGTTTCTGCTAATATATAAATCTGCACTAACCTAGTTGATTCACTGACACTAGGTCTTAACCACACTTCCTTATCTATTTAGTTCCTATTCCTATTATTATTCCTATTCTATTTAGTTTATTCCAGTGAGAGAGAGATAGTACCATAATATCAGAATCAGAAGAAATAAATACTATTTTTTGATACCATTGATCTGTAGAATGTTCACCATGAACTATCATTTGAAAATTAACTTCTTCAATGGCAAGACGATTTACATTTGGAATTGCTGTCTACACACCATTTTCCACAGCTATACAGGTAACCAAATTTTCATTGTTCATTCCTGAGAAGGCGCTGGAGACATGTATATGAGTCATTGGCTGACCAATCAATTTATTTTTACAACTATTGCTAGTAAGTTGTTGAAGAAGTGATTTATAATTACCAGAATTTATCTATTTATATTGGTAAGCTAACATCTGAGGTTATTTTCAGGAAAATCAATACATTCAGAGTCTATTGAACGTATGCCTAAGAAAACGTTCAGAGTCTTTAGGAGAACATTCAAAGTAGCTGTCAAACTTATGGTCGATCCTTGCAGTTTGTGATGCAATAGATAATGTGTATGTAGCATAAGCAATCGCTACATCTCCTAATGTTTTTTTTTTTTTTTTTTGTCTTTTCGACGGTATTAAGGTAAAAGGTCGTAGCCCTAAGAAATTGAAAATGTGAATTAAATCTTATACAGCTCACTATAGGTCAATCCATAGGTGAGAAAAATAATGTAAGCTTGTGCGTATTATTAAGGCAAATAAAGCATTTTTTATACTTGTGTCTTGCATGGATGTAAATGGAAGTTAGAGTTTTTTTTTTTTTTTTGCTCTCCTGAAAGAAGTTGGAAATGAGGCTTATGAAGGTTTACCTCAAAACCCTTGTTTTGTTACGACCTTCCTCAAACAGCTCAGTGCATCAACAACACAGCAAGTGGTCTCTTTCGGTCAGCAAATAGTAATAGATCTTTGGTATCATCATTTCGCTCGGATTTCAATTCCTGCATCAATGAGCTTTGGTTTTATAAGAGATCCATGTTCATCAAAAAGTGTACAAGAATCAAAAAGTCCATAGTGGAGTAGCTGTTCAATTCCATACACTCCAAGTTGAACTGTTTGAATGATCTTGTTTATTGCAGCTTTTTGTTTGATCTTAGTACATTTTTGTTTTTCTTCCCAGCTAGTAATCGCTTTCTTTCTTGGACGAAATGTTGCAAATTTTTTGTGCTGAATAGTATCCCAAATGTGAGTAGTCCTCCCAATATAACGTTTTAACTTGTACGCATCACCTATGAAGCAAATACTAGGAATTTGCTCCTTGGCTTCCTCAGGCTCCGCAACTTGAGTGACTAAAGTATGAAGTTAAGTATTGCCATTACCAAAGATTAAGGGGGCATATCGGGAGATCGTGACGGCCATGGCATGACAAAACCCTTGCCTATCCACTGATGAGGAATGTTGTATCCTGAAACTGGGGACAAATGTCGGTGTAGTGTGGAGGAAGGCCGTCATGTTGAAAGATAACACCTTCTGGAAATTGTGGCATTGCTTACAATTGCAACATGTCATGGTAGTTGTTTGCCATCGCAGTCTGCTTCGGAAAGACAAATAGGCCTATCTTTTTATTATGCATCATGCCACATCAATTTAGGTGTGCTACGTTCGTACTCAACGTAGGCACGAGGATTTTTAGCAACATATATTCGGACGTTATGATGATGAACATGTACACAAACATGAAATGTCGCCTCATCTCTAAACACAATCTTCTGGAAATATCGTTCATTGTTGTCGATCTCAGGAAACATATCTGTAGCAAATGCGATTCGTTTGAGTCTATCCGCTGTTCTGACAGCGTGCAACAGCAGCACACTTTATAACACGAAAAACGTAGACGTTTCCTTAACACCTTATGAACTGTAGTCCTGCTTAGGTGTAATTGTCGTCACACGCATGCACAGATTCTTTTGGGGAATCCTTAGTTAGATATTTCTTAGAGCCTCTACAGTAACGTCACTTACCGATAGACTGCGAGAACAGGGTTTGTCCAACAAACTGCTGGTACCCTTCAACTGCTTATCACACCAAGTAATGTTATGCTTATGTGGTGGCGCTGCGTTGTACACGCGACAATATTCACGTTGCAGTTTGAGAATGGATTCGAATTTAGTAAGCAACAGAACACACTGAACTTTCCTCTGTACTGTTCACATATCGACTGGTGTGGGAGTGGGCTGCTCCGCTGCTGCGTAGTCGTGGTGTTGCGTCACCACCTGTGTACGCATACACGTGTACATCATACTCAAGAAAATTGGATAGTCTTCCTTTTATTTGGCAAAGATTTCGCCTTTCTATCTCCTTTTGTTACTTTCCCATGACCGGTTAAATTTGCAAAATGACTTTACGAACACACTGTTAATGTAGTTATACTATACTAATATGTATACGTACACGAATTCCAAGTCATGGAAGGAACAAATTCTGGAACTTTTACTTCATTTTTAGGTCTCTAAGGCGTTCCATTCGGATACTTTAGGCCATATAAGATTTATTAGGTAGTCATTTTGAATGACGTCATTCCTGAAAAAGTGTTTAGGTGATAAGTCTTCACGCACGATTTTTATCATCCTTATGCATCCAATTAACCAATTCAAGAGTAATTTCTTCATGCAATGACTTGTACCGTATATGATGTGTTACTGGCTACTGGACTACACCTAATTTTTCAACACTAATCGTTATAATGCTAATAAAATATTTTATTTTTATTTCGTCAACAGATGGAACGGAAATTATGTTACATAAATAGTGTTCCTATGTTTATAACCTTAATACTCTGACGGTTATTGATGTTAACAGAAAATTTAGAAAGTTCTACTATCTTGAGGTATCTCAATTATGTTCCAGCATTTCTTAAACTTTATTTCACTTATTGGCAAATGCTACAAAATCAGTAAATATAAATCTACATTATACCTATACATATGGGTTAAGCCATTATGGGTTATATCTAAAGCGAAACAAATCATTTTTAAATTTTATGAAGTAGGTTGGGTGACACGAAGAATATGTTTATCAGAAGTGTCTAGCTCAGCGTTGCCAGATCTAGCATAATGATGCTAGATCTAGCATAATTTGCATGTCTCTAGCATCTAGCATCTTGCTTTTAGCATCCTGCCCAAATCTAGCACAATTTCAGCAAGTTTATCAAAAAGCCGTAAAACCTGGAGATGAGAAAGAAGTTGGTCGTGGGAAGAAAAAGAACGGCAGAAATGTATCCTCTTCCATTGATTCATACAGTCGGTAAACCATACAGACAGTCTTATTTTCCGAAGTAAGTTCGAAACGTCTTTGGGCTTTTTTGTGGCTCCACCCAGGGTTTTCTAATCCTTTAACTCCGAGGCATGGGCGGAGCTATGGGGGCCACTCTCCCCCCAACTTTTTGACCACTTCACCATCTTTATTTCTGACTTCATGATCATATTTATTCCTGAAATGACAGCTCCGAGACCGACCAAAAATCTGCCCCCCCCCCAGCAGACGATTCCCAACTCCCCTTATGCTGCGAAGTAATTTTCTTTCAAAATATATAAACAAAAACTTTGCATTCATTTATACGATATGTACGCCATTGAGTTTGGCAACGACTGCATTAATTTAGTTGAGTTAAAATTTTGGTGCGTGAAGTATTGAGTTCTATCCATGCATTATTGCTCTCTGTATATTTTAAGTTACGTTATCGTATCTCAACTTCGTTTTTTTAAACTCCTGAATTAGTAATTATGAGGATCTAGCATAATTTGACCGAATCTAGCATAAGTTCGATCAGGTTTTGGAATAATTCCGAGCTGTGAGTCTGGCAACGCTGGTCTAGCTCAACTTGCACAGAGCCGTCAATCTACAGCTTGCTGATATCGGATTATTTAAAACTATTACTTTTGCTCGTAGCCACAGCATTCTTTCACGAAGTCGATTGTATTGCGCTCAATGAAACGTTCTGAAAAGCCTCAAAACGCTTTTACTTCTCACATAACCATCCCGTTCGTTCCGATCTACCTCACGTGAAGTTGCTCTTGCTTGGAAGTATTCATTATCTCGTCGTCATATCATATGTCCACATCCTGCACGAACTCGTACTCCCGACATTTACCGTTCTGCAAAAATTCCAATACTTCCTGCACACTCTCCGCTCTCTACATCCAACGCCGCATATCAGACGCTCACCCGAATCTTCATAAACTCTTAGACCAGACATCAGCTTTACACACGTTATGCTTATTCACCAATTGATGGTCGTTTTGATATTCACGGACATGGCCAGATCACTCGTCATCTTAACGTAGTTGTCGGATTTATTGTCGAATCACTTCATTCATTTCATTCATCCCTTCTATTTGAATGCACCCTTTGTCTTTAACTAACAGAGCCGCAAATGTCTAAAAGCGCTCTGAGTAGACTCAGAGCAGAAGATTAACATGCTCCTCACTATTAACATTCATGAGATTCGATCAATCACAAGACCAGTTTCATTTCTACACCCTATTTCATATTATTGTAGCGGAAACGCTCATTCTACAGACGGGGAAAATACATTTGAAGTATCTCACATTCCATGCGTAACGCACTTCCGTGAAAGTCTGGTGATATAAAGGTTGCACGCGTACCCCTTAGGATACGTCTTTTAATCAAAGAGATATCATAATATCCCAGCCCAAGGTAGGTTGTAACTATGTTCTGAAATTAATAGCAAACTTATCAATCGTTTTCTCATAATCACAAGCACTAAATGTCACATTATTTTTAATGTGGTTAAAAGGTTTAAAAAGTATATCGTGTTAGAATAAACAAGAGTTTCCATCCCTTTAAACGGGAAATAGAAAAAAAAACATTAAGTCACATGCCTGGTTATGCAGCACATGTCTGGTGTTCGTATACCAATCTTCATGTGCCTACTGTGAGCGACTCATAAAATATTCAATTTAGCGAATGCGTTTTAAATTTATATCCCTTCTTTAGAGCGTATTATCTATTTGAAGTGGCATAATATTACTCTAGCTCCATTTAGGTACTAACTGTGTTTTAAATTTCATTTCAAACATTTTAGCCGTTTTCGCGTAGTATAACAAAAGAACAGACAATGTAGCTTTCAATATATCCAAAAAAAGACTTAACGTGCATTTCTGTATCCAAGATGATCAACCATTTATAAAATAAATTATTAAAACATATTTATAGCATATTCTGGGTTATTTTCAAAACTTACAATTCAATTGCACGAAAAAAAAAACAATTCTGATACAGACTACTTTTAGTCTTCCTTCCTGGAAGGGTCACTGAATCATCAGCGTAATTGCGATCCTTGCTTTCTTCGCATAGGAAATCGCGTTCTGTCCTACATCTTATGATGCGCAAGCTAGAAGAATCCATATTTTTCAAGTGACATCGCGGCAATTAATCTCGTCTTAGATTCGGAAATTCTGTAAAATGTCTCTTTTGTCTATAAATAAAACAAGAATTCTAAAGAAACGCTGTTACATGTGTCCATTCGTTTCCAATCCGCACTTTACGGTAACTTTCGTGTTCGTAATTTAACGAGTTCATGATATATTCAATGTTCTGTTTTACACTGGAAGGACGGTCAATTTGACAGTTCTTTTTTACTTTTTCTATTGCTCTTCTCTAACAATTTTACTTAGAAATCTGAGAGTCCCTGACTTATCATTTATAGTGTAGACTACGTGTAAAAATTTTGGAGACTGTCACGTAATTAGGGAGGCGCTATGTTGCAATACCCGCCAAAGAACGAAGCGGTCATTTTGACAGCTTGCTCATACTGACAATGAGAACATATTTTGTTTCCATTGAATGGTACGTAATTCCGTTGCGGTTGTGGTATGTGGAGTCGTTGTTGTTGTTATATGACTTTGTGATCGCGCGGTTTTATACTCACACATTATATATATATATATATATATATATAGGTGTTTCAAAAGTCCCTGACATACAGATGCACTACTGACCCATCCTCGAACTTGAAGGAGCTCGTTACATTAATCATAATAGTGTATGCTTCGATGTGGTTTTACATTGAAGTAAACCTACTGTCAAGGATGCTACTGTGAACTTATGTCGTACTATGCCTTTTCAAGGTGCTTAAGCAATGAATTGAAGCTCATTGTATATAGAACAATTCAACCCATGGTTTCTTTGTGCATTCGGAGAATTTACTGGTATCTATGCTCGCCGATGAACGAAAACACATTCGAGAACTAGTTATTCATAGAATCCTTGACGCAAGGTCAAAAGCACAAACCAAACACCTCGTGTACGCAAGTTCAGTATTCCAGCAATACACACTAGTGCTCAAGATTACATTGGCCTAATCAACTTGGCAAGAACGCGAAGTAACCGAGTCACTCCTGACGAGACATTTGTCGGAGGAGGATCTATAAAAAATGTGTAATAAGAGATTCATCTGTCTTTCCGCCTGTTTCATACTTGCCACATCATGCCCAAGCAGTCGAGAGATGCGTTAGAACTTTTTCCGAAGCTTCATCTGATGTAATTGGTGTCTTAGGTCCAGATGGATTTTCAGAGCAAGACTTTTGGATATGTCAATTATGACCTCATTCAAAACAAAATCTGAATACCAACGAAAGAGTTAAAGAGGTAAATTCCAAAGGTAGGGTGGATGGGATGGTAGGATTGGCATAACTCCTCGTGGTGAGTTCTGATTGGTTCTGGAAACCAGCAAAGATCTGCAAATCAAAAGTAGTTTCAATGCAAAATTGTTAAATTTACATAGTATATCTTTTATGTTTAATATATTTTAGATATTACTTTGAAACTCCATTTTAAAACGTGTTGGATATAACGAAGATGAATAAAAATATTTAAAAAAATTATCGAAATTATGCTAGTCAAGAAAATGGCTCGAAATCTAATAGGATGTTATTTGACAATTCTTGAAAATTATCAGTGTATTCAATGAATTTTGTGATTTACTGTATAAATTACAAACTCTTAAGGCCTTTGCAGGTATAAAGATAAAACATAATTATTATTAAAAAATAAACAAAAACATAGGTGTTACGGCAGTGAACAAAACTCTTTCTTAAGCAAGTGTGAAGTGATTTAGCGGATTTTAAAACTTTAATATTTTAAGTGGAATTTGAAACTTTACCATAAAAACTGCGAACTGTCATGCCCTTGGGCGGAATGAAGATGCAAATTATTTTTAAAGCCATAAATAATGTAGTCAATCTATTCATTATACAAGTTTTAACACCTAGTTCAGTTTCATTGTGTAGCTATAAAAAATTCAATATTTTTTTAAAATCAAATTTGCATAAAAATTGCAAAATTTTAAGGTCCTTGCGGGGAATGAAGATGAAGTACAAAAATTATGAAACAATCACGAATGCTATACTAGTCATTACACAACTTTTGACACCTAGTGCTATTTGACTGGAGAAATGTTCATTTTTTCGACCCATCCTAATGTACAGGATAGTATCTCGGATGATGTTGAGCAACCACAATGCAAGATTAGAAAATAATGCCAAATTGTGTTATGTAATGATAATAAAATTACGGATGAGTGCAAGATAGTAAGATGTGTGTTTGTGGGAATTGTATCCTTAAAATTAGAAAGCAAATATTTTGTAAGAAGTGAGTTTCTCATTGAATGTTCAATTTGGAAGAGAAACTGCGACAGAAAAGTGATTGAGTTATGTGTAAACTGTTTCAGTACAAAACGAAAACTGATTTCCATCACTACACCATAGATATTCTGTGGTGAATGAAAGTATCTGAAAATTTGTTCAAATATAGTTGTTTTTCTTATAGTGAAAAAATAGATTCTTGGATATGACTGCTATAATTTTTCACACAGTAGAGAACATTGTGGGAATCTAAAACATTTACTCCTTCAAATTTTGTTTGCAAACTACCATTTTTAAATGATGCTTCAAAATTTAGTCTAAAATAAATACACAGAGTTAAGATTTTTTAAAAATTTATATTCGTTATCATAAATATAAAACATATCTGTATATATTACATATTTATAAAACTGTAGTAAAAATAATTGTACTATAATACGTAGAAATTTTTATTTGTAGTTATTTATTATGAAGTAATTAAACCATTAAAAATATTATTAGCAAGTTGGAAATCGGATACCATAAAATTGTAGCACAGAAGATATCCAATTAATGGTCAATAGCCGCTTCCAACTCCAAATATAAAGTAGCGGTCATATAGACAACTTAGTCCTTAGTGGGGGTTAATTTTCCCAGTCCTTCTAGTGTTAAAGTAACTATTTCGTTTCGCTCTTTCCATACGATATACATTTTAATCAAAGAACGTTACACAAACCTAATTTGAGGAAGGTGGTACTGATAACTATGTTTAAAATCTCATATCAAATTATTAAGTTGTTTATCCGTGCTTTGATCACCATAATATCAGTTTCATCATATTATAGATTACTCCCATTTGTGACAAAAATGTAATAAAATAATTTCTATACCATAATATACAAAAGGTATATGTATTATGAAAATATTCAAAGAATACGATTCTCATATAAAAGAGTTACCATGTGATTCACTGTTCAATTAATCTCAGAAACTATCAAGGTATAGAACCTTGCAATTTTTATAATGTCCCCCGTTTCATCTCGGCTTTAGGTAAGACAGTTTTATTTCTTTCGAGAATACTATGCACACAGAGTTTGCCCACTACAAAGCCCACCTAACGAGAGCTGCGGTCAAACAAGGAATGTAATGCACCAGTTCACTGAGAAAAATAAGCGGTAATCTAGTGAAGGTTAATGGACAATTTGGCTGCTAGAACCAGTTAATAATTTACTTCTGAGACCCTTAATTGACAAAAAAGGTTAATTTACGAGGTCACCGGTAACATTAGCCAACAAAAGTTTAGTTTTATTCTGTAACTGGCATGAGAGGAGCTAATCTTTATGTTTTCGGGTGTGGTGATAACGAAAGCGGTAACGAAAATGTAAGGATAGCTGTCGGTTTGAAGTTATGATAATTTAACGTTATTGCCTTATTTACCTTGTTATCATT
This sequence comes from Thermobia domestica, assembly GCF_964235325.1. Lineage (NCBI taxonomy): Eukaryota > Metazoa > Arthropoda > Insecta > Zygentoma > Lepismatidae > Thermobia > Thermobia domestica. Next base: position 362,251,637 of record NC_137455.1, read on the forward strand.
CGCAGAAAGATCACTGAAGACGCAACCGCTTTGTTTGGCGTTTGTAGTTTTCAGCTGGTGATTTCCTGTCCTGCAATAATCGGCTAACATCGATGAATTCCACTTTCACTGGTATCTCATTTCCATGCTCGAAATTTGCTGGTGAAAGCGTTTCACCTGCTCCTCGCTTACAGCACCACAGTTGTCAGGAAATAAATATATGTGCGAATACAAGAAACGTAATTTTAGGTACATGTTGCACCCAGTCAATCATAGCAGTGCAGAAGATTTACAACAAGATCCTTATAGTTTTCTGCCCTCTTATTTACTAAAATGTTTGTTGATATTTGAACAAAGGCATCCCAAGCTAACTTTTCATCGCCTGTCAGGATGGTGTTCAAATTCTCATCTTTGTACAGTTTGCGTTTGGGCAGCCGCAAAAATCCTCTCCTTGCCAAGACGGAAATTTCTCGCACAAATAGTTTTGTCCATGGCCTTTACGATGTTTTTCATTAGGCCCAATTTTAGATGAAGAGCAGAGAGAATTACGTTGTTGGATTCGATAAGTACTTCGTGCATAACATTATAAGGTCCTTGTTCAAGTGATTGACGTTTAGGCCTATCTTTCTTTTTATAATTAAGTGCTTTGGCGCAGCAATCCTAGAGGCACAGTTAACGGCAGAATGTTGTGTAGCCCTGTTGGAGCCCAAGCAATATACCTATGACTTTCAGCTCAATGGAAATCTATCATTTGAATCTATCATTTTGTCATAGTTCAATCGCAATAACTATTATTATCATATGTTTCTTTCACGTAAGTTGCATACCCAACCGGAATCTATGGTAACACGTTATCAATATGCAGTAGGACACGCTTGAGACTTATTTTGGAGGAGTCGATGAAAAACCTCTACTCATCACTTTTATAGTCAATGCCCATAGCTGCCATTAATCCTTCTACACGTCTACAAAATACCTAGTTCTTTTCACTTTTGAAAAATGGAAGGAATGGCATATGGCGGTTACGGAACCCAGTCACATTTACCGTCTTATCAAGGCAGTTCCACTGTTGAGGTCTTGACGGCAACAGTTAACCTTTATCTTTCGGATATTTCAAGGAAGACGTTTTCTTCTTTGAAATACCTTGTGTTAATGGAGTTGTCATACAAAAGTAACAATCGTTCACATGGTTTGATCGTTCTCGCCAGTTCATGGTTATAGCAAAGCCCATGGAAGATCTTTTATGATTCAACCACGAATGAAGAGTCGAAACACAAGATATGCAACATACATGAGGAGCCCATTGTTGGTCCTGGTCCCCGATAACACGGCCAAAGTACAGTTTGTACGCCTTCCTAATATATGGCGCTATTTATTGACCTCCTTTGCGATTTCAATACACCCTGTCCGCGAACATAACAAAAATTGTTAGCACTATTTACACATTTGCTAGGCATATTGAATCACAGGAATTGAATGACTACACGCACTAACTACACTTCAGTGACACGTTCTTCCAGCACCCGAGCACAACACAGCTTGTAACAGACTGAAACTACACTTAAAAGAAACATGGTCGACTCCTCACTTCCTCTTCCCCTTCCCCTTGTTGCTATGAGCCCGAGCTAAAATTAGTGACAAAATACACACAGTTATTGTCTTACAGGAAACTCAATCAGTCTGTCTACCATCAGCGTCCTATATGAGAAGGGATTGATTGATTTTTAGTTTAGCGTCCCTTTCAGCAGCAAGGCTATATGAGACGTGGACCTACTGATTAACGTGGAATCCGAACCACATGAGCTCCCGCCGGGAAAGAGAAGGGATTGAAAATGAATGCCAATAAAATATTGTAATTATAATTAATTTCACCCCCATTTAACTTGGAAACGAGTTTCTCATTGTCGTTTTCGTTATCAGCCTGGTCGATATAGTTAAAAAATATTTCATTCCAGTTATATTTTCACTGTTGCCTAGTGTAATCAATCGAAAAAGGTTACTGGAAAATGTGTAGAAACAATCCAGTGTTTGGTTGTTATTAACCTATGAAGTAGGCTAGAAGAAGATACCCAATTCAAGAAGGTTAATTTAATTTAAAATACTCTGTTGTTACTAACCAATTTTCACGCAAGGTAAATTTAACCCCCCAGAACTTGTTTACTGGTAACACTGCATTACTAGAAGCACAAACAGCAACGTCGCTATTTGTAACTTTAAGAACGAAAAGCTTTATCAATTGTGAATACCTCCGAAGGAATAGGAAAACAGGTATATAAATATGTATTCTACATGAATTAATAGAGAAATGTGAAGGAAAGTTTATTTATGGAAGTGTATGTATTTACTGACATTTAGATGAAAATGATTTTGAGAATCATTTTTCTAGTACAAATAATCACACTAGATGGTAGCACCACTAACCATGCAACTGCCGTCAAAGAATTCATAGACCCATAACAATATTTTCGTGATATTTCCAGAAAACGTAATACGTTGTACGCTGCTTTGCGGTACAAATATCAAAAATATTTTACAGCTTATAACATTTTCTCCCTGATCCTTAAGGTGTTATTGAGCCGTTAAGAATAAATCAAATAATTCACTTACTTTTTCATGCAATATGTCGTTTATTCCAAATATTTCAAATATTTAACGTGGAACAACTTAAAGGAGTATAACTTACGTCTTCAACAGAAGAATCAACAAGTAATTCGTCGTCATGGGTTCCATTACCCATTTACAAAGATTTTTTTTATCATCTTCTTCTTCTATCGGAATAGCAAGCTAGTGCATATAACAATCAATTGTCGCCCTACAAAAGCTACTAGCTTATTACAAGAAAATGATACAACGAATTGCTCACATTTCGTTGTATATGGCGCAATGAACATACGGACCTTTCTTTTATTTGGGCTACCAATTAAAAGAAAAAGAATCGTTAACTCTTACATGTTAATCATTCGAGTTTTCGAATGCTCCTCGTATACTTGAAAATTACAATTCATATAAATATACATATATATCATATTTAATTTTAAAACATTATTATTATTGTTAGGTTGTTAAAATATTACTTAGTGCAAAGGTATTTACATTAATTAACTTCTTAAACTAATAGGCTTTACAAATGAATGACTATACCACTTTCTCTTCTGGTCTATCTTTATTTCACTTATACCACTTCATCCACTAAACAGGAACCTTCCTGTATTCTGAAAACCATTCCAGTAATATAAGCCATACCTGGCTATAAAATACACTTAAAATATCAATAGCCACACTAGGCTATAATACCTCCTGAACATACAAACAACTTCAGCCACATCTGGCTCATTTCAGTCATCAATTAAATACACATATAAACAATCACCTAGTTACACTTTTTTATTTTCTAAACCTAATTACGTTCTTCTTTTGTTTACACTATCTATATACTAACTTTTAGCACTTTTCACTCCCAACATCTTCCTTGTAGAACGACAGCATGTATTATTCGGCATGCATGTATTATTCTTTACCTGCACCATTTAGATATTTTAATCAAAGGTGTTATAAACTAGCCAACTATTTAATTATATTATATAGGTTAGAAGAAGAAGTTATATTTTATTTTAAGAAGTTATTATTATATAAATGTTTTGTATCTTAGAATGTTGATTCTGTAACGATAGCAACGATATAACATATGTTAGTAAGATGGCTGTAAGCAGCCTAGATTTAAATATACAATAAATGCGTTCGAACAAAGCAACATTTGCAGTTTTTGTGCTAATTTAATACGTGTGCAACTCACTTATTTGAACTAGGGCTCAACGATTACGTTGTATAATGGTGCCTTCACACCGGGAATAGCTAAAAACTGGTAAGAAGTTTAGTAAACCAAGTTTAGCAGAGAATACAAGTGAGTGCTACAAAATTGTTTTATTCATTGTGTACTGTTTGAAAGTATAGTTAAACTATATACATCATTGAGTCGATTAATAATTATACCATCTTGAGGAGTGGAAAGTTAATATATAGAAACACTAAGATGGATTTATCAGATAGTGAAGTTAACGACAGCAGGACTAATCAAAGTGAAACTGGTACATCTGAAAATTTGGCAGATGTACTTAAACAAATATCTCGTCAAATGAACGACTTGCAACGAAAAGCTGATGTGTCTCAACAGCGGTTGGATGACAAAATGGATGCTTTGCAGCATAAAATTGAAGAGCAAATGAACAAGCAGTTGGATGACAAAATGGATGCTTTGCAGCATAAAATTGAAGAGCAAATGAACAAGCAGTTGGATGACAAAATGAATGCTTTGCAGCATAAAATTGAAGACCAATTTGATGACAAAATGAACCGACTTCAACACAAACTAGAAGATAATATATATCAGCGGCTGGAACAGTTACAGCAGAGAAATGACCATAAATGGGAACAGTTACATCAGCAGCAGAACCAAATGAATGTACAAATTAATGCCAGATTTGAGAAATGCGAACAGAAAATGGAACAGGTAGCTGAAACTTATACCGAAGTACAAAATACCGTCGAAGTTATAGAATCGGTTGTAAGCGAACATTCTAATAGGATTAAAGGACTTCAAGAGGAGTTTCATACTTTCCAGGAAAAGTATATTTTTGCTAAGGAGATGGAGCGCTTTGATGGACCTAGGAATATCAATCGACCTCCTGGTAATGGGACAGAACCAACACCTCATTCCCAAGTAATTTTTGAAGATAGCGGATCATCGGTTGATAGTGAAGCGAGCACCGAATCAGGAAGAAGAACGAAGCATTCTACACGGAGGAGTAAGAACTCTCACGGTAACTGTAAGTGTTCTAAATCTTATGAAGAGAGCACCGAATCAGGAAGAAGAACGAAGCATCCTACACGGAAGAGTAAGAACTCTCACGGTAACTGTAAGTGTTCTAAATCTTATAGTACTGATACGCCTTTGCGATTCAGTGAAATAAAATCCTTAACAAAATTCAGTGGTGTACCTGAGGATATCCCGGCTAGGGTATTTATAGAAAAGTTCGAGGATGAGTGCGAATTAATGGGAATTAAAGAGTCGAAATTCATGAAACTTCTTCCTCATGTTTTATTGCCCCCATGTTTGACTTGGTATAAAGCAATCCAAGATAATATTAATGGGTATTCTGATTTTAAAGAGGCGCTATTGGCAAACTAGGAAAACGACTTCATGTTAGCAAATAGGGACGCATTGCTAAGAACGAAATCATTTGACCCTAAGATACATAAAAATGTTACTGAGTTTGTAGTGGCCACATATAATGAATTAAAAGCACTCAACCCAAACCAACCAGAATCACGTATAATAGCTTCTGTCCGTATTTTATTATAATTTAGATTACAACAAATGTTGATGACCGCTCAATGTGTCAATTTTAATCATTTAATCATTTTAGTTCAGAGCTACGAAAGTCAATTTCTAGCACAAAGAAATAGCAGAAATCCAGAAAAAAGTCAGATTACCTCTAGACGTAATAATATTAATTATGCGCACATTCGAAATTTAAATATTCAAAATAAAGATAGTGTTAACTCTTCAGGAAATAGTGTCCATTATTTTGGTACTAGAACAAATAATCAAAATAGTACCGGCAACTCAACTCAACCTAATTAAAGATATGGTAACTGTAACAGAAGTTACCGGAATTATAATAGGAATCCTAGTAGAAATCGCAATACGAATCAGCGTACTTGGTCACAAAATAGACTCCTAGATGGACAAATTTGCAGTAACAGAAACTCAAATTCAGTATCTTTATGTAATCCATCGGAACATACTCAAGAGTGCGGAATACAATGTACTTTATTAGATTATACTTAGGATTTTGTTAATGTTTATGTTATCCTTATATGTTAATTTAATATTTGTATGTTAACTGATATTTCATTTTAATCATTTGTGATCCAATATCAAACCACGTTATCTTATAATTTAATTAACATCAATTTTGTTGATTTTTCCTATCATAATTTCATCTTATTTTTCTTCTTCTGAATTCTATATTATCTATGTTGTATTTTGCCTATGTAAGGAATATATGTGACACCTAATTATCAAATGCAGGAAATATATTTTGTAACATCCTTATTTATAATGAGTTTAAATATTCAGAGAGCCTCGACCATGTTACTTTAAAAAAAAAAACTATACTTGGACCAAAAACAAACTTTTAATTGTTCATAATTTTTGGAATAGACTCTCCTCTACGATGTTATAAAGAATTTGAAGTATAATTAATTATAAAAGAATATAATTGATATAAAGAATAAATAAAATGGAATATAAAGATATGTATTTATATGTATTGTGAAGTTTGTATATACGAGGGTTATCCAATAATTAATGTATACTTATCTTTGTAAAGTTGTCATACGGTCCAGAATTCTTTCTAGAAGTGCTAAATCACTTCAAGAAGTCCTGTCGGGAGCCATTAAAGATAGAACGACAGCATGTATTATTCGGCATGCATGTATTATTCTTTACCTGCACCATTCAGATATTTTAATCAAAGGTGTTATAAACTAGCCAACTATTTAATTATTTTATATAGGTTAGAAGAAGAAGTTATATTTTATTTTAAGAAGTTATTATTATATAAATGTTTTGTATCTTAGAATGTTGATTCTGTAACGATAGCAACGATATAACATATGTTAGTAAGATGGCTGTAAGCAGCCTAGATTTAAATATACAATAAATGCGTTCGAACAAAGCAACATTTGCAGTTTTTGTGCTAATTTAATACGTGTGCAACTAACTTATTTGAACTAGGGCTCAACGATTACGTTGTACTTGGTATCACCTAAAAACTAACTGCACCACCAGACTCCCAACATCCTCCCGGGTACACATAAAAATGAATTGCGCCGACTGAAAAAAGCCTAACCTAACATCCTTCCGTGCATTACCGAAAAAAATCAAGTCTTATTTGATCATAACAAAAGATGATAACCAAGTTCACAATCAAGATTTTGTGTTACTATCCCCATTAGATTTCTTTCTTCTTTTTCTCTCCAATCTTCTCAAGCGTTGTTCCATTTCCAAAATCTTGTTACTCATCGCCTGCATTTCCTGATCCCTAGACATGAACTCCATAAACATACACTGTAACACTTCCTGCTTTGGGTTCAAGTTTTCCACCTCTTTCTTCTCGTTTGGTTTACACTGTCTGGTATTTTGAGCTTTTTGTCCTCCTTCCCTTTGTCTATATATTCTAGATCTGTCAGCCTTATTTATGTTTCTGCTACTGACTCCTACATTTTCCGCCCTAATAAACCTTCCTACGGCATGGTCTGCTGCTGTGTTTGAATTTAGTGAATCATTTTCTCTTGTTTGACTACATTCTTGACTGTCTTCAGCCGATTGTAGAAACATTGTCCCTATATTTAAAACCTGATTAGCGTCATCCACTCTTTTTAATTCTAAACCTTCTGTTCTAACATCAGCTGTTTTAGTATTTTCACTTCTTGACTTGCTGTTACTTTCTAGGAAGTCTTCCACTTTCAAATATTTCTTTTCTGTCCGTCCAGATCTTAACATGCAAGATCTTGCAAAATGGTGTAACCCAGTGCAGCTGAAACAACGCTTTCCATAAGCTGGACACTGTCCTGTTATATGTGATTTCCTACATCTTTTTCACCTAATTGGACCTTCGTTTGTCTGACTCGGAGAGCGAAATGACGACGAATCTTTAATTCGTTGATTCAACCCTCTTGGCTTACCTAGGCCCCTCAATGTGTAGTTAAGTTGATTTTGATTAGCTTTCAACTCCTTAATTTCTGACTGTAATTGACAAATTATTAGGTCCCGTTTCCTGAACTCGTTCAGCAGCCATTCATAAAGCTCTTTTTTACTTCGACTTTTCATTTGCTGTAACCAGTGGCGTATTTAGGGGGGTGGCTTCCGGGCTAAAGCCCCCCCCCCGAAATCTTACTTAGTATAGTAAAGTAAATGAAATATCTTGCAGAATTTTCACATTTCCAGGCAAAGCCCCACCCGAAAGTTAGCAAAGCCCCTCCCGAAACAAAATCGTAAATACGCCACTGGCTGTAACATATCTTTAGCAGTAGATTCTTTGCCGTTCGACTGCGCCATTTGTTAGGTAGTCAAAAAATAGAATTGTGCCTATGAAGATATATGATGTGTTAGGCATAACAAGCACTACTTATTAATTTAACTATGTAAATTAATCTAAAATATAATGTTGAAGCAGTATATAATTTATATAAAACATTACATATACTTGTCACAATATATTTCTCGTAATTTAAAAGTTAAAACCATATACAAATAAACGAATATATAGAAATTATACAAAAGCGCATTCTAGCCCAAGATGTAACCACAGTGTCCTCTTTTAACTTCTTCTTCTAATCTTAACCATCATAGACATGGCCATTACTTATGAAACATTTCTGATCAACCAACTACTTATATTTTCATCCTAACAATTATCATGTTTATTTTAAATAGGCCTATTATCATTGATTTCATTTATTTATACGTTTCAATGGCGATAAGGCAAATTCGAAATTTGATTTACAATTATTTAAGTCCTTTTTAGGGTCCATTAAATGCTTGTTGTAAGAACACGTTGGCCGCCATGTGCATAATGCTGATGCACAAATAGTGCGGTACAAAATACCCCGAAGTATGGCTTGGCGGCTAACGTAATTATTTACTTGGGCATAATGAAGTAGGTTAGAAAAAAGTTGCACGTATAATATCCATATAGTTGTTCTTTTGTACAAGAACGGTTTGTGTTCGTTCGAGACATTAATAATGTTTATAAAATGCAAATAAGATACGAATAACAAAATAAATAATAATATTTTATGTGAAATAAAGCAAAAATCAAATGAGTACAGTTTTCCCACACACCGTAACTTTAGCTTAAGTTACATGACCAACGAATTCATTCAAGTTACATTGAAAGTCATAAACAGGAATACAGTATTGCGGGTTACTTATTTCTACAGCTCTTCGTTTCTTACTTTGAGAATTTTTGCCATCTATGGGATTTGTACGAAATCCAATTCGAACAAAATTAGATCTAATGCTTACATGTTTCTTAGGTGTACATAATCGTACTACACTAGGATTAGGTTCAGTTACACGATAACTATTACTGTATTGCACCATTGAAGGTGTTCAAAATTTTGCAATATCACATTTGGATGATTGAAATCAACGCACTGCATCATGTTTTGTGAAAGCATCATCGGATTGTTTACTAACATCATTTTGGGCTTTTAACTGAATGAACAATTCAACAGATTCAACTCAATCGGCCAATCACTACAAACATTGGTGGGAACACACGTTTTCTTTTTGAATTTCACGAATACTGTAATCAACTTTCTTCCTGCTACATGAACCAAGGTCGTGTACATATCAATAAAGGATTCTATTACAATTACTTCATCTTCAGGATTAATATCATGTTGAGTATATCGCGAATACAAGCAGTCAATTTGTGATACTTCTCCGTCGATGAAAATTTAGAATCTATATTCTCTGCAGTTTCTGTAGAAGGTTCAGGTTGACTTAACGCATTCATGTTGACTTGTGATGAAACTTCTTCGGGAACTGACAAATCATCCTGTAACTCCTTACTTTGATTATTATGTTCATAGATTACAGTTTCAATGATTTCCACCGTATCTTGTTATTCCGTAAACCTACACATTATTTGTTCTACCTTACATTCACTCTGTTCGAATTTTGCGCTGATTTGCTGTTTTAAATGGGGTTGTTGCAGCTGATCAAACTTACCATTTCGCTGTTGGAGCTGATCGAACTTATTATCCAGTTGATGTTGAAACTGACCGAATTTGTTATCATTTCGCTGTTGAAGCTGATCGAACTTACTATCCAATTTGTTGTCGATTTGTTGATTTACCAGCTCCAATTGATGTTGAAATTTATCCAATTTGTTATCGATTTGTTTTTGGAACTGGTTGAATTGCTGTTTTATAAGTTCCACTATATTTCCAGATGTATTCCTTTCAACTTCCGTATCTTCATTGACTTCGTTTTCTGGAGCACTCATCTTAATATTTCTGTCTATTTCAGTTCCACTTCGCAATATAGTATAATTTCCGTTGGGCTTAATGGTGAAATCGTTATACTATCCTTCTAATCGAAATCACAATTCCTGGCGTTTCGGCACCATTAATATATGTAAGAACATTTTCTCCTTGATCCTTAAAATGTTATTGAGCCATTAAGAATAAATAAAATAATTCACTTACTTTTCCATGCAATATGTCGTTTATTCCAAATATTTCAAATATTTAACGTGGAACGACTTAAAGCAGTGTAACTTAGTCTTCATCAGAAGAATCAACAAGTAATTCGTCGTCATGGATACCAAAAACATTCCATTATCTATATTACAAAAATATTTTATGCCCTTCTTCTTCTATCGGAATAGCCGGCTAGTGCATATAAAAATCAAGTATCGCCCAAGAAAAAATACAAGCTTATTACAAGAAAATTATACAACGAAATGCAAGAAAATGATACAACGAAATGCTCACATTTCGTTGTAGGCTTTTCTTACAGGAAAGAATAACACCCAAACAAATTCTCACTGTTAATTTTTATATACTTCTTATATCCGTGGCTTACAGGGGTATCACATAAGTACAACTGAATAATAAACTTAGTTGTTACCTAGTTTAATATTGCAGTTTTTGATGTTACCACATAATCATAGATATAATCGGAAGATTAATGCCAATTACTGGAATTAAGTAAATATGTTATATTAATCAAAATACGCGGGTATGTAGTCAAAAATCAAAATACAGTCTGTTGTTCTCACATCCTATCTAGGTTACCGGTTACAGGTTGTGGTTGGTGGTGGTAACTATGTGATCGGTTAGCGTATCCCTGTGAGTTATTACACTGTAACCTAGGAATATTAACCTGTAACTCAAGGATGCGGTCACACATTCTCTCGTTAACCTTTTTCGCTTGGTTGCTGGGAAACACGACTTTATTGTCCATATAATGCAGGGATGCAAATAAGCAACGAAATTTTACTCGGCCAAGGAAAATGCTACTAGTCCAGATCCCACAATAGAAATCGTTTATTTATCTTCGATATGATATTAAATACTCGCCTGCACCAATGAACCATTCGCCCCGGGCTCCACTAGCCAGCCACCAGGTTTCTTACTCAGATAAATTAGATGAAAAGAACTTTAACATGAAAAGATTGAAAACATTTCCCTCGGTAACATACGTAGTCATATAATTGAACATTAAAAATATGACGCCTGTTAGACATCCAAACAACAATACTCAGCTTACACGTTAGTTGCAGAAAGTAAGGTATCTTTGTGTATGAAATTCCTGATAGTACGTGTGGTACTTAAAAATATACTGCACTTTTTGATTTGCAACTTCGAGGGTTTTTAGATTATATTAAAAGCAAGCTTTTCAGATAGGGATCCACTTCAAAATCTGTGTAGAACACCAAAATGTCGCCTACTCAAGATGGCCGCTATCGACATTTTAAAATTCACTATATCCCAAGTTCTATACTTCCGATTTCAATTTTCTTTTCTTTTCTTTTTTTTTTTTTTTTACTTAAAAGCTTGTAAAAAGTGGAAACATTTTTTTTTGCCATTACACATTTTTTCTTAAAGCTTAAGGTTTCCACACACTTTTGAAAAAAACTAAAAAAATCCCTTTCGTCACAAAACATTGGCTAATAACCATTTTATAACTCTTCAACTTTTCGATCTCAGTAGGCAAAGAATATCTACTGTATGAGCTATCCATTCAAGGCATGCAAGTTCCACTTCGTTGCCAAACTTCCTGGATAATTGTGGTTTAACAGGTGTTTACTTACGGATAAGCGATCGAGCCATTTTCTAGCGAAGTTCATGGAAGTCTTATTTTAAAGATTTTTTTGCGTATTTTTATTGAGCACTTTCAGGTTGAATTAATGTAATTTTTTATATGACAGTGATAATGTAACACTGATTAATTATAGTGAGAGATTGTGTTATTGAAGATTAGGTTTTCCTTACAGTTCCACACATTTTCATCGTGTGACACACTGCTAAATACAGTTATTACTCTTTCATAAACAATTAAATTCTTGTAGTGAACAATCGTACGAATGTCAGTGAAATTCATAGCTCTTCTTGTAAGGGTCTGCACTTTGTTGGTCCTCATTAGAGTTTGCGCAAAGTAGTCGACCGCGACATGACACAACATATCTGCACTTGAATAGCTTTCGAAATAGAAGGCAGAGATTACCAAATTAGGTTCCATTCTTTATCAACCATAGTCCATCCCTAACTTTCAAGTCCTAGAATGTTGGCTTCAAGTGAGCAGGCCCCACCCCAGACTTGTCCTTTCTGATATGCTGAACGGAGACAAAGTTGTCTTTGTGCCTCTTTAGTTGGTGGTAAGATTTGAAGATTTCCACCTTTTGAATTACAGAGGATTTTTCTCACACGATTGGCTGCTAAGTCGTCGTCGTCTCCTTTGTAGTACAACAAAACAACGAACTTCTCCAGAAGCAATAAAGTTTTTTTTTCAAATATAGAATCTCCCGGAACAGAGGTAGCATGAAGGCTTTTCTATCCTCTGCCAATGATTACTATACATTCCAGGAAGCCTGTTTCCCTTTCATAACAAATGATGAAGTTACATTTGATCCGGTAAATGCATGGAATCTTCGCAAGGCAACAGCTTTATCTTCATCAATACGTTCAAAGATGGCGTTAATACTGATGAATTTTTAAGACTTACGAACTCCAAAAAAAACCATAACTCCTCAAGACCAGCACTGTTCAGAATAATAAAAAACGAGATTGCCAATACAACTACATCGACATCTACTGTGTAAATTAATATTTTCTTTGCACCATACAGAAAATGTCTTGAGCGTGCAGAAATATTCTTTCATCTGCTTCTTCCTCTTGTCTGCATTCGATTCCATCGAGTGATATTTCTTCTAATCTAGATGAGCGAATGATGCCATCAATATCAATGATTACGTGAGTCCAGCCAAACTTCAAAAGTGCTTCCTCTCCAAGTAACTTAAATAATTCTGTTTTGTTCTGACTGCATGAGAGAAATTCATTCCATTTTTTGAGTAGCATGTTTCCTGTTGATACTTGGTGACAAATTCCTGCACCTTTTTTCTCTCTAACAGATGGCATTAGGTAAACTGCTAAGCAAGAATCCTATAATATATGTACTCTTTTTGCTTGAAACTTTGCAACATCATTAAAAATTTTGTTTTTGAAATTCATATCACAGTGCGTGATACTTTGGGTTTATGGGTATTTCCTAGTGCTAAGACATCGTAAATAATCGTGTCACAGAAAACTTCAAACTTTGGGGCCTCAGTAGGTACTTCTATCTTGGTTAGCAGAGATTTCTGACATGCTCGCAAAACTCAATTTGAACAAAGAGAGGGTGGAGAAGAGGTGTTCTCATTTTCAAAAAAAATCTCCAAATCTAACTCTATGTTTTGGCTTACAAAGAAAGCTCCAGAGAAAAGTTCAACATCATTTCGCAAGTCAGAAATAATTGCAAAGGTAATCTTTTTCTGAACATATCCGAATATCTTTGTTCCAATCTTGAGCAGTGGAACATATATACTAACATTTGCTTCTGTAGGCAAACGTTCTATGAGATAATTGTTATATAGTTTTAAAGCAGTTTCCTCTGCATCAACTAGAGCTTTTACTCTTTGTGTACCCATCACAACCTTTGTGTCCCAAACTACAAGATCGCAAGCGTTTAGTTCAATAGGGTTTCCGAAATTAAGGGAGCTTTCTTTTAAGGCTTGTTTCTTGTGCTGAAGCTTTCTCTAGTATGCAGCATATTGTTCATGGCGAGCCCTATGATCGGTAATGTGCGATGGGTCCTTGGTCTCAAACTCATTTACAATTGTAACTAATTTTGGTCCAGCAAACATCCACCTTGATAACATTGCTGTGTCTTGCAACAACCTACCTTTTATTACAGCATTAATTTGCGCATGAGCTTGGTCTACAGTGACTGCAGAAAAGGGATTGTTTTGTGATCAGAAACTGACCATTGCCAAAGAATTTGTGTATAATGGGTGCTGTGTCTTTGAGCTCTGACAACCAACGAGCATAGTGGTAATGGCCCATCAAGAGAAACCAAGGTGTTTTCTTCTTTAGTGTCTGGATGAAAAGTCTTAATTTTCTTGCCTAATGGATCTAATGAAACAAGAGGAATATCTCCAAGTTTAGAACTAAGATCCAGAATCGGAACGTTGGGCCTCTGGAACATTTTTCTTCAATCAATTGTTCAAATGTGATTTCTGGGTTTTCGTGTGCAAATGCATCCTTCAGTAAACTGTACAAGACAGCAGCCTATAACTTGAAGACTTGCTTCTGATCCTGTTTCTGTCTTGATTCCAGAGTTATCCATTACATTACGTCAGCCACTACCCTGGAGAATCTGAAATAGCGCTTTTAGAAATGCCTATTTAATATGAAACGGTGAAAATATGACTACAAACTTCGATTCACCATAAACATCAGGCCATTTCCACTGGATGGTTTTAGCCAAAGGAAACAAAGACAAGGCTGATCCACACATATGACAGGAATTTGTCAGGGATTTAGAAGTGTTGTAATTTTATTTATTTAGTCCATCGCGTGCCTCAGCATTGATGGTGAAGAACTCTGCTTGAATAGTGGTAGAAGGGAAGTATGAGCAAGTTCAACGGATGCAGTTTCTTCCCTTGAAACATGGAAAGTAGCCAGGAAATATCTATAGATCCATTATTTCTTTCTGTAAGGACATGGTCTAGCTATTCTTGTTTCTTTCTCCATTCAGATCCAAATGTGTGGGGGCGCGGTGGCTCAGTGGTACAGCGTTCACCTCTGGTGCTTGGGGTCTCGGGTTCGATCCCAGACCCCGCCAAGTGAACTTTGTGGTGGACAAACACCCTGCTCGTGGGTTTTCTCGGGGTTCTCCCGTTTCCTCCCACTTTCTTCATTCCACCATTTCACTCATCTCTCATCATCACCGTCTCCTTTAGCCTAACCGGCATAACCGTGGGACGTAAAACTCAAAGATTTCATTTCATTTTCAGATCCAAATGTAGAAGTTGACATTCTGGGACAGATGCTTCCGTTTCCTTTTGGTGCAGTTGACTGCTTAGAAGGCAATGTTACAGATTTAACAACACTATAGCTCTCTAGAAGTCTAGGCATTTTCCTCCTTCTGTGATCGATGTTGTCATATGCGCCAACCACAAAGATGATATGAAGCAAATTTGAGGATCATACTATACCTTCTTCTTTAGCTCTTTGAATTACCAAACTACCCAAACTTACAATTAGCTCCTTAATTCTATTGTGTGATACAGAAAGACCTCGTTCATGCATCATTTTGATTTTTGCATTGTTTCGTGTTTTCCCAAATACTGATAGACCCATATACAACGGAAGTGGTGGCTCATGACGTTTCTTATTGCGAATAAATTTTCCTTTAGGGATATTTTCACAGTGATTGAAAACTATTAATTGGCTGATAGTCAATGCAGGCTGGGTTGCTTTTGTTGTGTATTCTACTTCAGTATATACATAAAGAATATAGTTCACTAGAGCCAGAAGAGATGGAATAACACTTCCAGGCAGTCGATCCTTAGTCAAGTGGCCATTAAAAGTAACGTTTGTACCTGTTATATCCTTTCTAATGTTTTATATATCTTTCACATGCCACAGCATCATCATCGAGGTTTTCATAATAGATATTTTGGAAAACATTAGCACCGTCACGATAAGGGAAACATTCTCTGGCTGAAAGTTGAGCTCTGAGCTCTGGAAAGTGGTCCATAATTCTTTCACGCAGACGGGTTGTAAGTATGTTTGGTATCTCTTTACTTTTCACACCCAGAAGATTTGCAATGTTGTTTGTATAAATTGCTGTTAATTGAGACATTTTGAATACGATTTCGGTATTATTGGATTCGGATGCTTGCAATTTCTCTCTTATGAAGCGTGCGACGGAAGCAAATTTCATGCTTCGCATACAGAGCTGACCGCAACTTTTCTTATTGTGCTTGGTGTTCGTAGACAGTTTGTCAGATTTGTATAGCACTTTCTGTGGTATTTCGCTTCTTTAGCAACTAAATCACCACCTTCATGGAATGGTTTTAGTTCTATGTTATTGGAGAGCTCTGCACATCCTTTCAGTTTTTCCTCTTGGAGGGAAACAACATTAAAAAATAGATCTACGAATTTCGCCCATTTGCTTGCATATAAAACATATTTGATCTTTCATTTGAATAGAAACACTAGTGAACGGCTAGACTGGGTTATGTCTTCATCAGCCTCAGAAGGAGTACGTGGACTCTGATCGTTTCCGTTTCTTAGCCCTGTTTACCTTTATTGAATTTAATAGCACACTTTTTATGCCACGACGCTTTGATTTTTTCTTAATTTTTCCTCAATGAACATTTCCTTTTTCACTATAGGTTGTAATTTAAAGACACTATCGTGTAGATCTAATCTTCATTATACCACATACCAAAAATCTCTAAAAATTATGTCTTCGTAACGGAGATATAACGCTTCAAATAGTAGAAAAATGAGCTGATTACGTCACGGCAGCACAGACAAGGGAATTGGATTGACGTCACAGGTTCGTAGCGCTCTGTGAGTGGCATTGGAAGCCTCATGGAATTCATATTGCAGTTTCTCACTGTAAACTACAAATACAGTTAGTAGAATAGTGAAAGGAAAACTGGCAAAATAAGTAATACACTTACTGTATAAAATCGTAACGTGTTAGTAAGACCTATTTTCCTAGCTCGAAATACATTTATAGCCATTTGTAATGTTCTATCATTACAAACATTTTAGATACTTATACACTTGGGGAGGATTATTTTACTATTGTATTACCCCAAAAGACTAAGCACTATATCAGTTCATGCGCAGATTGAGAATATCTAGGCAATGGTATAGCTTTCCTTTATTTTGAAGATTTGTCATGAATCTGCATGCTATAGTTCTTAATCACTTTAAAAAGATGCATATCCTATTACACCCTTTCATTTTTCTACTATTTACTCTGCATATTAGCAATCAGTCACCTCACGCCATTGCTACAAC
This sequence comes from Thermobia domestica, assembly GCF_964235325.1. Taxonomy (NCBI): domain Eukaryota; kingdom Metazoa; phylum Arthropoda; class Insecta; order Zygentoma; family Lepismatidae; genus Thermobia; species Thermobia domestica. The sequence continues at coordinate 362,268,773 of NC_137455.1, forward strand.
TATTCTTATCTTAATACTACAAGAATCGTATTATATAGAGCTTTACTTTCTTATATTTCTACAAGAGAAATGCTCTTGTGGCCACCGCGTTCGTTTCAAGCTTAAGGAAGCTGTAGCGAATAGAGGTAGACAGATGGTTAGGCTGCCGAAAGACCATCATAATGAAGATAAGTGTTAGAGAATTTTTCTTGTGACCTAGGCGCCGGTTCTCAAACCTGAGAACCATAATAATACAATTTCATACATAGGCCTTCATAATTTTATTTTGATTTAACTTATTTATGAGCCAGACTCCTATTTCTAACTGCCTTGACTACCTGGCGTCCAGGATTTTTCGAGCCTGAATACAAGGAATATTGACATAAATTCTTATGTGTTACTTATGTTGTCACTTTAAAACTTCAGCCTTTTCTTTTCAATAACCTCACACGAAATAACCTCCAAGTATACAAACATAAGTTTCTATATATTCTTCTCCCCTTCAGATAGGCCATTATCCCCGGGAGGCTGCCCTCCTAAATTTTTACTGCCCCCTAAACTTTTCAAGGTAGGCTTGCAAATATATCATAATATAGTGATGAATTATAATATGCTTTTATTAGAACCCCTAACTTCTACAGAGCCACTTACATTTTTGGGGTGGCTACAAGCCTGCCCTCAGCTCTGAGAAGATTAATGTTTGGTATATGGTAGTACATTTGCAAAAGATTATGTCGTGAAAGTATTGTGTTTTGTGTTCTGAGGTCCACAAGTAAAAAATAAAAAAAATCATACATAAAAGCAAACGTTTTAAGCGCTCAGCCTTTGTTAAGTTTCGTCCAGTAGATTGACTTTTCTTATATTGTTTCACTCACTGGACCAGAATATTGTGTTCATTACTCGTCATGACATAAATCACAAACATTCACTTTCAAAGGACACAGTGGATCAGTAGCGGTGTGCTCACCTCTAGTGTGAGTGGTACCAGGTTCGAATTCAAGCCATATGAATTTGTGATGGACAACATTGTGTCCGTGGTTTTTCTCGCTATTCAGATGTTTCCTCCCTCATGACCATTCCACCGATTCTTTTATAATCATTCACTATCATTAATCATCCGTCTCCCTTTGCCTACAGAACACATTCGTGGAACATAAAAGTAGAAATTTCATGTTATTTTATTCAGCAATAAGCCACTATAAGTAGTTTGTTATTATTACTGTGAGACCACATCTGTTAATGTGTTAGTTTTAATGTAAAGTCATGTGTTCAAAACACTTCAGCCAATTTGTAAATGTTCACATGGATTAATATAAACAATTTACGAGTATGTTCCCTTTCTTTTAAAAAAAAACGACAATAAGCGTGAAGATGATATGATGAAATAATATTGTTAATTTGTAAAGTAGTTCAATAACAGCACTCGTAAATTATCAGAATGCTCATGAACATAATTATCATCATAAGTTTGTGCGTCCTAGTTAGTTTCTTACCTCAGGCTGCAAACGATAGCCCCCCGGCCAAAAGATCATCCCCTGTTTCTCGAAAACAATCAGGGTAAAAACAAAACTTTTTTCCGTACAAACGGTACAAACGATTTGCTTTCGAATGGTGCATTTCAATTTTTTGTGCTGTGATACCTGGGGGATATCTTGGTGCCAAGATAGCCTCCCGCCATAAAATATCATCCCCTGTTTCTCGGAAACTATCAGGGTACAAACAAAACTTTTTTCGGAACAAACGGTACAAACGATTTGCTTTCGAATGGTGTATTCCAATTTTTTGTGCTCTGATACGGGGGCGGCTATCTTGGCGCCAAGATAGTCCCCCCCAGTCGACCTCTCAAGTAACCCTATAAGGAAAATGGTACAAACGAAAATATTTTCGGTACAAACGGTGCAAACGTAGTACAAACGAATGACCTAGTCATTGTTTCCATTTTCTAAATTGGGGGGGCTATCTTGCCATACGTCCATAATCAGCTAGCTCTGAAGTTTTTCCGCCATCCAACTTCTCTATATCCAAATCAGGACGCACCTCTCCTATCATTTGGAATTCGATTAAATTTTCTGAAAGAGTCTTGTAGCCAGCATCAATAAGTGGTTTTGCCTTGTGCAAAGCTGGGTAATTTAGTTCGGTCTATGGCTCCATGAGTTTGATGTTCTAAGCTAATATCTGCCAGCTGTTGTTGCCTTGAAGACATCTCAAATTCATTTAACCCTTCGAGTACCAAGACTGGTTAAATGTGACCCAGATGGTCTTTTATAAAGAAATGCTAAAGTTTCAAAGAGCCGTAGTGGGCTAATATTTTAGGTATTCCATCATTAACAACGATTTTCACTTTTGGAAACCATTTCAGTAGAATTTGTGTGTAAAATGAACACTAAAATATGGCCAAAATATAGTTGGGTTAATTTGAACCAGCCTTGGTACTGCGTGGCACAGCACAGAAAATAGCATATTATTATTATTATTATTATTATTATTATTATTATTATTATTATTATTATTATTATTATTATTATTATTATTATTATTATTTTATTATTATTATTATTATTATATTGTTGATTGAAACGGCAATTTTTTCTTATACCTGCAACAATCACTTACCCGTTTGATTGCGGCGAGAGTAATAAAAAGTTTTATTTTAGCAAACTCTTTTTTCACATTCTTTCCCTCTCCACACTGACCGCTGTACATTTCGTTCTCAGCAATTACTACATATTTGTTCAGTTCCCTACAATATATGGTTATATTTTTAGCAAGCCACGTGATTTTTCACTCCTCGAAAGTATGCAATCTGCCACAAGTTTATATGCAAAGGACAGTGCATCAGTGAACCGCTCTGGAAGGACTGTCAGGAGTAATCAAAATACCATGTGTGACAGGAATTACTCATAAAAAGGACAGGGTACTTCTATATATAAATTTCTAATGCTAGAGTACTATAATTCAGGTATTGTTTGAAAGTGTCACGAGCCGCCACTGACAGTGTATACAGCGTATAAAATATACTGTAATATAAAGAACGATCAGGTACATTGCCCTTTTTATTGTACATTGAAACTTTTAACTCCCAGATCAAACTTGATATTTTTTTTAACAAAAATCTCGCCTGGGTCAAAATGACCCAGTCTTAATATTTTACGTAATATTTTAGGCTTGGTATTGTAAGGGTTAACCTGTTAAGAATCAAGAAAAAAGAGTATGTAAGTTATATGAGTGGGTAAAATATTAAAGAAATAAAGATATGAGAATACATAAAAGAAACATTCAATCATATTTCAAGAAATTATTAAATATAATCTCCCCCAAAAAAGACTTCAGATTTCTGTTATGACAGGGAACATTCAAAATTAAGAAAACTTTATGAAAAGAAAAGAATGTAGATTAACATAGAATTTTCAAAGAATACTAAAATCTTCAAAATAAGACTTCCGCGAACTTCACTAGAGAATGGCTTGATCGTGTATACTCAAGTAAAGCCTATTAAACCAAGATTATCCAGGGAGTTAGGGAACAAAGTGAACTTCCATGCCCTCAATGGAAAGCTGGTATAGTGGTTATACTTAGGCTGGAAAGTGAGATTCTGAGTTATAAAAAAGTTCTTAGACAAAGTTTTTTTTTTGTTTCTACAAACGTGTGTGGAAACCTTAATGTTTAGGACAAAATGTTTCCACCTTTTATAAGCTTTTAAATAAAAAAAAAAAAAAGAAAATTTCAATCGGAAGTATAGAACCTGGGATATAGTGATTTTTAAAACGTCGATGGTGGACATCTTGAATAGGCGTCATTTTGGTGTTCTACACAGATTTTGAAGTGACTCCCTATCTGAAAATCTTGACTTTAATATAAACTAGTAACCCTGGAAGTAGCATATTGTAATCAAAAAGTGCAGCTTTTAGGTTGAATTTGACACGCACCAGTCATACTATTAATAAGTTAATAGATGTTATTAGGTTGGTTGTTTGGAATGGAATTTTTGCGTCTGTCCGTACCGAGGCTATATGAAGCTATGACCTGAACCGAAATAGAATCCCCCACTTCACACGTGTACGCAAACGATATACCTATGGGAGAGCCATAGGTATCTTTAAAGAAATAAGATATTTCTAATATTTTTTCTTTGTCTTAATTTGTTCATTAGTGCGACATACATATTTATACCAAATGATTTTAATTGATAGTTACATTGCAACAGTATTCAAAATAAATAAAATGATTGAATTTTTAACGTGGTACTTTTACGAAAAGAGTGTTAACTATTTCCTCATGCATTCGATAAGGAAATGAACATATTAGCTACTTAACACAAACAGAAATTTATTGAAAATAACTTTGACACAAAGGAATTCTCCTTCCAATTTTGATTCAGAAGAACATATTGGTAATAATAATTTTCTTTACCACAACCATCAACAAACAAATCATCCTTCCTCTACAACAAATGACCTATTAAAGTTTAGAAGTTTTGGTACAACAAGATCCAGTGTTCATATTTTAATTTTGACAAAACTTGTTTCCTGTTTATATATTAAATAACTCTCAATTTTTCTTATCTATAGGTTACACTATGCCTTACCCACTATCTTGTTTTTGATAAAATACCTTTTTCTCCAACAGTTCACTTACTAATTGTGTTTCGTTGTTTCAATATTATTTCCATTATCTGTATATTTTCTATTTAGGTCTCTTCAGCCCTTTCTAATTGAATTTCAGTTTCACTTATTTATTTTTCATTCTGCTAAATAGATCCGTACGGCTAATCATTCAACTACTTTCAAAAAAAAAAATGAAATGAAATCTTTGAGATTTACGTCCCACGTTTATGCCGGATAGCCTAAGGGGGGCGGTGCTGTTGAGTGATGAAAGAAATGGTGGAATGAAGAAAGTGGGAGGAAACGGGATAACACAGAGAAAACCGACGCACACGGTGTTTGTTCACCACAAACTTCACTTGGCTGAGGCTGGGATTAAACCCGGAACCCCAAGCACCGGAAGTGAACGCTCTACCACTGAGCCACCGCGGCCTCTCAACTACTTTCAATGCATCTTTAACAGTGTCTACGATTCTGGGCTTACTGAATCTAACTATTATTGATAGAAATTCAGTCATTTTAGTATCTTTACACTATATTTCCGTGAAGGATGAATTTGAAAATAATTTGCCTCATTTTAGACTTCTTGTCTGGTCTATTGGCTCTGCGTCTGTCTTTCTGTATGAAGTCCAAGTGGAACGAACACCAAATTCTCTACAGTGCTTTAGGATCTAAAGAAACCTGTATATCTCGTCTTATATGTCCTCTACTGACATAGTACGTGACTGTGCTTCTTCCAGACATGTTCTTGGGGACACTACCCTCCGGAGTGCTGAATATGTCAGCTGCAGAAGACCAAAAGACTACGTCTAACTAACTAACTAACTAACTCTATGGATTATGGGAAGACAATAATGCCCCGGAGGTTCAATGCCGCGTTCACAAAAGCTCTGCACTAACTTCTATCCCTAGCCAACTGGATAAAGGTTCTACTTTGTATTCCAATCTCTGCTGTCTTAATATTATCCTCCCATCTGCGCCTAGGTCTTACTAATGGTCGTTTTCCGATTGGTCTTTCAGTCAAGACTTTCAAAGCATTTCTACTTTCTTCCATCCTAGCTATATGACCTGCCCAACTAAGCTTCCTAAACTTGAGGACCCTAACAATGTTTGGTAAACCGTATAAATTATGTAGGATCTCGTTATGAAGTTTCCGCCATTCCTTGTTCCCGTTCCTCTTGGATCCGTATAATCGTCTCAGGATCTTGTTCTCAAATACTTTCAGCCTATGTTCTTCTTTCAGAGTAAGCGACCATGTTTCCCAACCATATAGAACAATAGGCTTGATTATCGTTTTATACATTTTAAGCTTCAAATTCCTCTGCAGAATTCACGAAGACAAGAGGTTTTGACCTGAATAATAACATTAATTCCATGCTTTTAGTCGACATTTAATTTCTTCGCGAATTAATACATCTATAATATAATAAGAAATAGAATAGTATCGTGTGAAAATATGTGCCACTCCGAATACTAAGGGTGGCCCCCGAAGGATTTTTTTTCTGAAAGAAGCACTGTAAATCAGGGTTGCAAGTAAGCAACAAAATTTTACTCGCCCAAGAAAGAAGCTACTAGCCCACATCCCACAATAGAAGTCGTTTACTTACTTTCGGTATGATATTAAATACTCGCCCGTACCGATGAACCACTTGCTATGGGAGAGTGGGCGAGCGCTTATTTGCATATACACATATCTGCATATCTGTTGTAAATACACACAAAATAATAAAACCTCAATAGTTTCAAAATTTGCCATGAGATTAGAGTAAATTACTTTCGTTTTAATTTAGTCTTCGTCCCTAATTTAGGTGATAGAGTATCGTCGTTTGGTGCACGGGTTTGATTCCCTGGTGATAGCTTCGAAAATTTTGAACGCTTCATGGTTGTTCGGAATTCACCTTTAACTGTAGGCGCACATTTCATATAGTTTCTGTTCTGAAGGAGAACGTTAAACTTTAATATCCAAACTAATTATGTTTTATAGATTTCCAACTAATTTTTCCTCTTCATAATTATTTCCCTTGAACTTTTTTTCTAATACAGATTTCTGAAATATCTCCCGCTAAAACGAGACACTACTTCAGTATGTTTCTATTATTTTCCTATAGATATAAGAATTATCTACAACTGTAGTCTTTAGGCCTAATATGGGTCTCATGAACAAATAATGATCATAAGTCAATAAAACATAACTACCTGTATTAATCCTCCGAATGTTGATGGTGTTTTTCAATATAGTCCCCATTACATGCAATGTACTTGGTCGATCCTTTTAACCACTCATAAAATGATGCTGGAACCCATTTTCTTAAAGAAATCCTACTAAATCGCCTCAGCAGCTTTCACCTCTGCCCTTAAAGATGCGAAACGCCGTCCCAGTAGTGTTTCTTCCAAGTTGGAGAAAGAAAGAAATCACAGGCGCTTATTCAGGGCTCTATGGAGGATAGGGTACACACGAAACTTTAATCTTTGCAAGATAGTCAATGACAACATTGGCTGGGGTTATGATGGTGTAGCATCTACCGTATTTCTTTCAAATGTGGTCGTTTACGATGAATGTGGTCTTGGAGGATTTGCAATACACCCTTATAATACACTCCCGTGACAGTTGTATGAGACGGGATGGCATGTTGGTACACCGTGCCTCGAATATCGAAAAATGAGATGACCATAACTTTTTCAGTAGAACCAACCACTCTCGCTTTCTTAGGTGTTGTAAATGAAGCATACTTCCACACAGAACTCTGCTGCTTGGACTCAGATTCGTAAGGATGAAGCCATCATTCATCGGCAGTGTGATTTTTGACAGAAAGATGGAATCTTTTTGGAGTTTTGATTTCGATTCCGAAGGAACCACCACAAGCACAGCCATTTGATTGGGGATTAGCAATCGTGCAACTCACCGAACACACACGGCTTGCATATGGAGTTTGTCTGTGATCAACGTATGAACAGAAACTAATGAAATGTCCATTATTTGCGCTAGTTCTATTTCCGTGATTCGACGATCTTCTCTCCATATAACATATTCACTTCCATCAGAGTAGTTTGCTGGAACGTTGGATCCAGCTTCCTTTGAAGAACAGACTCCGCATAGGTCTCCTGTAGCATCACATATGCATCAGCCGCTGTTTCCGTCAAGCGGAAATAGAATTTCAATGCACTGTACTGTTCTTCGCGTGTCAATTCCATGTTGCCTTATGCGAAACTGAAACTACATGTTCTTGAACGGCTGCCAAGGTTACTGATGTCATGCCCTTCAAATTTTCTCAAGCTATTCATCACTTCTCCCACTACACACGCGTGTTTTGTTTTCTGTGCCTCGCTGTTGTATTCATCTCATAACACTGATGATCACTCTTTATTGTTCAGCCCATGTAGTTCTATTCATATAACGGCATGAACGATGGAGAAACTGTGTCCCATAAGATGTGTGTGAACATCAATCTGCTAACGAAACAATAAATAAAACACATTTTTTTGTTAGTATTTCTATATAGATGTGTGTTGGGGTAACAGCTTTCAATAAGAAGCCTTAAACACCCATTATTTCTTATTTAGTTGCAATAAGTTTAAATTTTGATATTTATTCCAAAAAGAAGCAACTTGTTATTCCCACGTACCCGTCTTACTAGATATTCTAGGATCAATTGTAATATTTATTGGGTGTTTCTGCCGAACTATGAGTTCGTGGCTGCGCCACAGAGGATGGTACCTCACGCCCTACGTACAGGGTGTTTCAAACCGTTTTGCATGATATTATTCTATGAGCATTAAAAGTCTCTCGACTATTAACCGCTTAACTTAAAACCACGAATTATTACGTTATTTTTGTTTTGCCCTAAAATTATAAACACGAATATATTCGTGCAAAGAAAAAAGATCTAAATATTAATTTGAACGACGAATCCTTACGTTCGCCATACGCAGGTGAGTGTATGGGTGTTCGCTAGATGTCGGTAAGATTCATTTAACTATTTTTGGCTAATATTTTGCATTGAAGGCCAATGCTTATTGACGAAATGACTAAATTGAAATAGCATATTTACATTGTACCGAAAAAATTATAAAATTTGGAACGACTTTTGCGAAAAAAATTGTAAGTTAAGCGGTTAAAATCGTATTCACATTTCAATCTGTTGATGCAAACATGCTGAAACGGGTCTGAGAAGCATTGGATTATCGAATTGATGTAGACAGCGTAATGAAGAGGGCTCATGTTGAGCATTTGTAAGTCACTGAACGGCAGAGTTTACCACTAACACGTGGACAAATTTTGCAGTTATATATAAATTTTTAAATCATTTGTGTAACTAACAAAAGGAGCATAAAGAGTTAAACACTTTACAAATAAAAGAAAAACCAGTGTGGAGTTGATGTATTTAAGTTACCTGCATACTAAATTTTTCTACACTCAACATAGCTATGTAAGTTTGTCATATAACAGAGATTGTGCTGGTTTGATCGAAACATGCAATTATACATCTAAATGAAACCTATCCTCTGTAATGCAAATAATTGATGAACAGAGTTTACGCTTAGATTAGAAACTCTTTATTTGTTGATGCAATTTGCTGGACATGCCTACACGCAGTAAACATTTTTGTATATGAAATATTGAGACGATTGCACAACATTGAAAAAATACTCACGGACCACTCACCAACAACATATTGTGATGAATTCTTCAGGAGCACTGTAGAAGCAAAGCCTCAGTAAACTGATCTTGCATTGCAGACGAGCTAACAATACATAGAACCATTGTTGTTGGGTGCCTCTACGCAATCAATAAGACTGACTGCATGAGAAAAAGTCAATAAGATAGAGAGAAAAGTAACTCACTGACCTTACACAAGTGCATCTCATCCTAGCCTTTGATTTATGTATAATTCAATTAAACAAATATTAAAATCTATATTTATTACTAGTAATATATGTCACATTTTTGGCAATATGTCGTTGCCTTCATGAGACAGTTTTGGCATTATATCGTTGCCTTCATCCGATATAGTTCAGACGAGAGAAAACGTATATTGCAGTAACTGAAACTAAGATTATCAGTATAAATGTTTCCTTTGGTAAGATCTTTTTATTAATTCCAGATCAGCTCACAACCGACCAACAAGGATCACCATGTGGATTTGTGCTGTTCTCTGCATATATGAAAAAAACCGTACGATTTCTTGCACCGGTTTGTCATTTTTGTTGAAAAATTGATCTGCTAGTATAATCCTAAATGGCACAGGTTAGTATTACATTTAAATTATTTGAACCAAATAATGATTTAAAAAAATGAGTTAAATTTTCAAAATTTCCACAGAACAGGAACGCAGAAGTTTAATGCGTCATATTTGCGAGGAAAGCCTTTATTCCAAAATCACTTTCTCAATTTACCTTCGCTACAAGTGAATCTGTTTGTATATTAGCTTGCTTTCTGAAACATTGGTTAAGTTTATGGTATGTGACAATAAGTATAAGGTTATGAATGTCTTTTACGGAAGCATAAAAGTTATGAAATTTAACTTCTTAATATTTACTTTATTGAAAGATAGGTCTAACGATATCAGAAATATTAAAATTATACGTAGTACAGAAGTACGAATGAAGGAACCAATATTTTGGATATATAATCCATTGCCATTCAAAGTATATTAGGTTCAAACATAAAACAGATTAATGACTGATTACTTACGGATTAAAGAAGTAGTAATGTGATAGTATACATAATAAAGAATTTTGTTTTGTTTCAATGTATACAACGTGAGCATCACATTTAATACTTGTCGAATAGAAATACACATATTTTCGTTTCAGTGATGTGTTCCACTTGTAGATTACTATTTTGCATTGATAGCATAATACTAATCCTGTAATATCAGTAACTCTGAGGGTAGTCTAATACGAAAGGATGATTATATGTATAATTACTCTCATAGAAATACGTAGGGAACCGGTTTTTGGTTGTTTATATTTTGGGATCAACTGGAAGAATCACTTCCATCAAAGTTCACAACTCCTAATTTTCTTTTAATCCTGGTCAAAATGGATGGTGATTCATCACGCAGTTCTTGAGATTTTTGGTTTTCATATTTTGGGATCAACTGGATGGATTACCACCATAAACAAACTCGACTCTTAATTTTTAACTCTCTAGATCCTAGCAAAAGTTAACACTAGAAGTCTGCATCGAATATTATAACGTGAATCCCGCATGGGGTCAAATTCGACCCCACACTTAATTTCGCAGCAATTATGTTTCATTATTTATTTATTTCACTGATTTAGAGTTAATTAAAATATGTTAAATAATAATAAGGCATCCATGGCCATAACCCATATAATTATCAATATTTAATTACAAAACAATTACAAAATAACAAGTTTCTATAGATACTAACTAAGTTACGGATTCTGAGAAAGTATTTTACTGTAAAATCTGAAATAATGTTCTACTAGATAGCAAACTTTTGGTTTTATATCCTATTCCAGACCCACTCATTTATTTATAACTTCAAGAAAATAAAAGGTGTTTGCGTTTTTGAAAGTTTCGCGAGTTCCACTTGGGGTCTTTGGGGAATTCAACACACAAATTTTGTATTTCTATTTCTAAGTTTATTCCTTTGTTTGAATAAAAATTATAAAATTATACACAAAAAACTCTGCGAATCAACGTCACATTAAAATTGAACAATAGAACTAAAGTGTAAGAAATATAATCAAATATATCATGTTAAGGTCAAAAACGAACCTCAAGCGGACTTCTAGTGTTAATGGGAATCCGTCAAACTAGTTTTTCTGACTCCCGTATACTGTCGTATCACCGCTGGGCACATAATGAGTATAATAGTTTTTCGTTTTGTTGTCCATTGTTGTATTACTTGTCATAATATTTGTGTTTACTTCTCAATTTCATGTGTTTTTAATAAGATGTTTGTATCGAGTACGCATTCCACGATTGTAGATATTATAAGTTCAATACCTTTTCACTCTTACCCTGTGGGAAAGAATTCTATACTAAGGTAATTAATTCAATAAAAATAAATGAAACTTACAACAAGGTAAGCATATACTTTTTATACCTTAAGCCTTATGATTAATTTCGTTTTACGAGGATCTGAATATTACTAGTATGCAAGCGTGGGTCAATCCATTTCATGCGTTAATCTCTTTCAGTTATCTAGCTAATATTAATTACGTATGTTTAAAAATAATTTCTGGCCAAATAACGTTAAAGTCAATTCCTTAACAAAACCTACAAGAAGAACGTCATTGCCAAAGTACTAGTTTGCATTGAGGTTTTATCTTATCTACATTATGTAGGACGTGTATCTTATAATAACTTAATAACTTGTTATATACTCTGCTTGGCACCTTCTAACCGCAGTACACGCAATTATTGGTAAGCATAATCCAACAACTTTTGAACTCGTTCATAATTAGAAGCCATTTTTATTCAGTTAACAGTGTTGCCAACACCCTCTGAAGATAATAGGGTAGATGGACTTCAGAAATAAGCTTTTTTACGCAAAAAAAGGCTAGAATTTGAACCGCTATAACCCACATTGTAGGTTTCAAACCTCTTTTTTTGGGTGTAGGATTATAAGTGAGTTATAGTTAAATGGGAAATGTTAAATTTTATTCGCTGAAGACTAATAAGCAGCATATATGACTTTAAATTAAATTACAATAAAATCCATCAACAACTCATCTGATTTCCGAAAGTCAATAGAACTCAGTCAGATATTATCAGCTGATTTGAAATAAGTCATCATGGATGACGTTGCATCTACCCGAAGCGCTGGAACTGGTTGCACCAGCGTTGGATTGTGAATTGGTTGTGTTTGCGTAGATTGCCATTGTCCCAGTTTTTAGTAGTATTTCTTTCCACAGGTCATAGTCCTTACTAACACTTCTTATTACTCTGTACACCCACATGAATCATCATTATTACATTGAGTTTTCAAAGTATTAAATATTGTATTTGTTTCCTCTATTTTTTTTAAAAAAAAACTACAATCTCTGTGGCTTGAAAAACCGAAAAGTTTACTAAATTTGTATTAGAAAACATTGCATTGAAATTGCATTGCAATTTTCAATAGGCCGTTACGGAAGCGATATTAAAATTCTGTCTGAATAGATAAGTATTGCTAAGTAGTTGTAAATCTGTGCATAGGTAGAGAGAAGGAAAATGAGAAACAAGCGGTTTGTTGCGTAATAAAACACCTTATGTAGAGAAGTCAATTAATACGATAATATAGGGTAACTTCGGCAAATAACGCCAGTCGGGTAATAACGCCATTTAAAACTTTCCACAGTGTTAACATGAACACGTGGTTCGTAAGGTGACTACTTATGGGTGTGTGATAAATAGTGATGTCTGTTGTCTTTGTAGACACAAGGACTAGAAGCCAGCCACGCGTCAGTAGAGAGAAAGTAGCGAACTAGTGTTGACGTGGCAGCCGCGGACCAGAGGAAAGAGCTAGCGAATTTTTATTGTCTCAAAAGAGGTAGGCAAATTGTTTCTGTAAAAGTAAGATTTTTCTATTACTAAGGGTATGCATCGATAGGGCCATACTTGCATAATATTATGATATAGATAAAATATGCAAGACCGCTATTCTTAGGATAGGAAGAATGGTCAAAATAAAGTTATTACTTCTGGAAATAACGCCTTTTTCGCGTCGGGAAATAATGCCACTCCATCTAATCGCTAATCGAAACTAATACTAGTGTTAAAAGTTTGTTTTTTGTTAAAGTGGACATAAAATGTGAGAAGTCTGATGTTTTGTTCATTTTCTTTTCCAGACGGCAAGAAAGTATCAAAACATACAAACCATATGGCCTGAAAATGAGTCACGTCAAACTATCACTGCCATCGAGCAGGGTATAAAAGTTGCAAGGGCTGCTTGTGCGTTTAACAGAACGTTAAGAGACTGGGGAAAACGAAAGAGCAAGAAGCCCTTTCGGAAACTTGGTCACAGCTCTGTATTGTCACAGGAACTGGAAGAAGAATTAAAACTGAGAATAATTCGTTTACAGTTATATTTGGTTTAACTGGAGAAAAATGTTTATGTATAGAATATGTGAAATGAATGCCATAATTTGTCCATTTTGTAGTGGTAGGATTGGAAAAGACTGGTTTTATGCGTTCATGACAAGATACCCGTATATCGTGTGGATAAAGGCGGAAAAGTTGAGCTATGATAAACATGCGTATCAACAGGATTATAGTGAACAAATTATGTACGCTATGGGGAAATACACTTGATGCTATGAACTAACGTGACAATCCTGAACTTACAACGCAGATAAAACTGGGTTACACTATCGTAGAACATCAGCCTAAAATTTCTGGCACAGAAAGATAGCAAGCGAATACTTAATGCCAGACATGGCGAAAAAAGTGAAACTGTGAGTGTCGCTTGCACCAATGCATCGGGTTCAAATTGGATCCATGCAATGGTGTTATAAATGGAAAGGTATACGGACAAAATCTCGCCGGCCAAAACCTCGCGTGGCCAAAACCTCGCCGCCCAAAACCTCGCGCGACAAAATCTCGCCGGGCCAAAACCTCGCGTGGCCAAAACCTCGCCGCCCAAAACCTCGCGTGGCCAAAACCTCGCTGCCCATAACCTCGCGGGACAAAATCTCGCCGGGCCAAAACCTCGCCGCCCAAAATCTCGCTGGGACAAAACCTCGCCGCGAATGAAACTTTTCTTTAAAATTTACTCAATGTGTTTCCTAATATGCAATTCCACATTACAAATAATAATAATAATAATAATAATAATAATAATAATAATAATAATAATAATAATAATAATAATAATAATAATAATAAGATACAAAACATCGTGTGCGTGGGCTTTCTCGGGTTATTCCCGTTTCCTCCCACTTTCTTTATTCGATCATTTCTTTCATCCTGGTCATCTACGTCTCCTTTAACCTATAGGACATAATCAAGGGACGTCGTAAAAACTCATATATTATTTCATACTTTCAAAAATATTATTAGATTTTTGTTATAAATTTAAGTTTTTGGATGTTCCAAAGTTCACGAAACTAACCTCGTTAGTTGTCATTACTTTCCTTATGCAGATTTTCTTTCCCTATAACCAGTTTAAAAACATCCTGTCGCCCTACCTTCACATTGAAATCCTCTAATACAGAAATAGAATTTTCATATGGTATCGCGGAACTTGGTCAAATACCCGTGATACTTCTTCTGAAACAGCGTATTTTATACCGTCATCCTTATCATCTGTTGGAACATTTACATTTTGGTCTGACGAGATTTTGGCCCGCGAGGTTTTGGCCCGCGAGGTTTTGGGCGGCGAGTTTTGGCCAGGCGGTGTTTTGGCCTGGCAAGGTTTTGTGTCGCGAGGTTTTGGGCGGCGAGGTTTCGGCCTGGCGAGATTTTGGGTCGCGATATTTTGGGAGGCGAGGTTTTGTCCAGGCGAGGTTTTGGTCCGCGTGGTTGTAGCCGCGAGGTTTTGTACCCAAACCAAATGGAAAGCATGAAAAAAAGTTTGCTTATGATCATCCTAGAGATAAATCCTATGCAATGACACCTGAAGGCTATGTTACAAAGAAAGAATTCTGTACATTTCTGGAACATTTGAACAGACATCGGATCCCTGGCCGAGCACTGCTTATAGTAGATTTTCATCGCAGTCATCCTGATAATACCATTTTAAATGCGGCTGAGACCATGAATATTCAACTGCTGTGCTTGCATGCACATTGCATCCATGAACTTCAACTTCTCGACAAGAGCTTCTTCAAATCGTTAAAAGTGTACTGCTCTAAAGTAGTTCACAGTTATCGACGAACGCCCGGAAGAACACTTGAGAAGCTACAGTTTCCAAAACTGTCTTCACAGGTATGGTTCCGTACATCAACACTTCAGAACACCATTTCAGGCTTCAACGCTACAGCGCATTCTTTTAACAAAAATGCTGTACCCGATGTATCTTTTTCCCCAAATGATGTCTTAGAGCAACAGCAACCTTCACCAACACCTCCAAGCACATGACTATCTTCCATCTCTCTTTCAACACTACCGAGTGCTCACTCCATCCATGAGCTTCTACCTACACCTAAAATAAATAGGAGCATATCTCATCCCAGGGGAGCGTTCTCTTACAGCCAGGGAAGTATTGGTAACACCAGACCTGATCACAAGAGATGGCCCTTCCACTTCTTTCGGCACGAAGAAACAAGCGTCCTCTAAGGGGAATAAGGATGAGACATGCTCCGTGGTATTTATGGAGGATAGTATAATTCCAGGGGTCCTAAAATTTGGATTCAGTGTATCGCATACAAGATTTGGTTTCACGAATCATGTGATACTGGTAGCATTGTTAAATGTGGCTTGTGAAAGTAGTGTGACGCTGGTCGTGCATTGTTGTCTGGCTCCGACGAGTTGTGACCCATATGACTGCAGCTGGTAGGTTAAGAGTTTCGCAATCATCACAAGAGTTACCGGTTAACGATGTGTGCTATGGCTGTGAGTTTTGTGTACCAGCAAAGCAGGTAGCACATTGTCAAGAACATTGTTTAGTCGTGTTCAAAATGTATCTCATTACGATTCCAACACCTTTCTGTTGTTTTAAAGAAAGTGGCGTTATTAGCCGACACGTCAGGTAATAACGCCATCTCATACTCATTTCGATTCTCAGTGCATTGTGATCGACATTGTGTGTGTAGGATATTTGTTTCTTTATTGTTTTATAGCGGATGGTTCACCTTATCTTCCATGTACTTTGCACGGTTCTAGATGTAAAGACACTTGAATACCAGAACAATATGTTGAATTGGTGGCGTTATTTGCCGAAGTTACCGTATAATGACAAATAAGATAATTTTAAAAATTACATTTTATTTTCAAATAAAAAGCATTTTTAGAATTAATTTAACGGCTAATAAAAAAGCCAAAATGACAAAGGAGCTTCATAAAATAAGCTATATTTAAGGCTATAAGCATTTCGTATATTTGTATGGTTAAATGCCTCTCCAAGTAGGCTAGATTTAACCAAAAATAGCCTAAATTGGCATCACTGTTAACCCTTAAAATTCTCGCGTGTGAGGTATACCCAGACCCCTAAACAGGTAAATTTCGTGTTGCTAGCCTTACTTCCTGATGAGAAAAATATAACAAATGTCTCAACGAGTCTAAAAGATGTAATGAGTTAATAATCAAAAGTTAATGAGTAAGTAAAACGTGAGAATAAACATGAGATATGTAGTAGGCTAAAAACACTATACATGGGTGTATGTGTTATCATGTTATCATATATAGAAAAAGATAAATAAATAAATAACAATAATAGTAAATATCGAATAAACTGAATTTTACTGCTTTACTATATACACTATTCTTCTAGATAGAACCATCGTCTATGTATAATAGCAGCATGACTCGTTCTTCTATTAATACGCGACATCTCACAACAGTATGCCATTTCAGCATGGCAATTATCAATGAAACTCCTAAATTAATGGTTTTTGTTTCATTTAAATAGTGGCCAAATTTATTCGGTCTTACAGATAACTGTTATATGAAGTTAAACTCAACATACTGGTCATATTACTAAATTTTACCTCTTACTAACGTTTCATTCATCTTGTTTGCTAATTCTAGGTAATGTTCATTACGTTTTATTTGTGTTTGTACATTTGTACACGTTTTGTGTGTGTGTCAGTTGACTCTATTAGTATTAACAATTTTATCTTCTGCTAATTTAACTGAAATTTGTTTATTTTAGTTGTGTTGAAAATGAGTAATTTATTATTTTTTGCACTATTGTTAAAACTTAAAACCTGGAGAAAATTAGTTTGTATATGTCTGTGTACTTGATATCATGTTATAATATAGAATATTAATCTGAAATTTCTTTAGATGATTTAAAGATGTTTGTTGGAAATTTAATATGTTTACTGTTTCGTGCTATTAATGTTATTGTAATGTTTTGCATTAGTAATACAGTTTAGTGCGTCTTCCATAGTTTCCGCTTTCCTTTCCTCGCCCAACTGATGCTTTCCCATTAAGAATATCTATTTTGAATAATATGACCCGTTGTGGCCCTCATTTACAGATTGGCACGACCAACATTGCCATTCTGTAGACTAAGTCGGAGTCATGAATGACCAACATGGACACAACAAGGGCTAAAAGGTTGTGACCTGTTCACGAGTCAAAGAGACGTCACATGGTTAGATAGAGTAAATGTATAAAAAAGTTTTTGTAGACCCAACTTCTAAAAATACAACTGATTTCCATACCTTATGCTTTTATTTCAGCCATCGATGAATTTCTGATGGAGGAAGTTTTTTGTTCAAATGTGAATGCAATAATCTTATAATTAGAATAAATTCACGAGTAAAGGGACTTAAGTAACCTATTGATAATGTTCCAAAAGATGAAAAGACCTGAAACAAGAACACAAAGAATGACGGAAACTTACTTTGTGGAATTTACGCTTGAAACATTCACAAATGACCTTTATATCAAACAGTTAATACAAACGATCTACAGTACAATTGTATATAATACGTGTAATAGTAATACACTTTCAAACATGAAAGAGAAAAGTGGATATCCTTTCATAATTTCAACTCTCACGTTTCCGTTTTTTTATGTGTTTTTTTTAAATAAAATTTACCTTTAAATGTACTAGCGCAGGGTAACCACACATCCTGTATTCTAAGAGGATTATCCCTTTCTTCTCCGTAATTCATCCCGAGAAAAACGTAAATGCAATGTGAAATCAACCTCTACAAACACGTCTTGGTTTGGGTTCATACTTACGAAATATAATTTTTATATGTTCCTAAAGTTGTAGTAAATAAATCAAAATTTATGATCATAACTCTTCTCCAAGAAATTCACTCATAAGCGACACATTGAAACAGTAGCGGATTTTTATAATAATAGTTACCGATAGATGTTTGAATATAATTTAAAAACTAAATTGGAAATAAATACATGGCTATTTACAGGAACAAGAGAGTTATTCCTCGCTGATATAAAACATGACACATCAGTGGCTGTAACTGTAATTGCCGAACAGTTTCCTAAGTATCTTGTATTTGTGTATTTGAAATCTAGTATCCCATACTAGTGAGGGTTGCGTTCATCAGTAGAAACAATTTTGTTCTCTGAAAGGACTTAATACGTAAACGCTGTAAATGAGAATGCGTGTAAACATGGCGGAAGCGGATGACAGAGCAATACTGTCGTAAAAAGTAAATAACCAGTCAGTTGGATGATGATGCGAAGATGCTACCTAAGTGATTATGATCGAGGTTTAAGCTTGAAGATGGTCAAGGTTCATGTAGATTGCACTTGTTATAGGAGTAGGTAAAATTGTCTTCTTCCGACTTCAGAAAGCCGCTGGTAAAAGAACAAGAGCTCTGCGTATGTGCAGTGGAGTTCGCGCAAGTAGTGCAACAGTTCGACAGAAACTATAAAGGGATTAGTTGCCAAAAGTTATCGATCGATCTGACACTTGAACTAAAATTCGTCATGCGTTTGTCTTTGCTTCTGTTGTTCATGTGCTTGGTCCTCTTAATGCATAATCGCAACTTAGTCAGTTGTCCCGTATCTCCACGAACTCACTAAATCCATGAAATGAAATCTTTGAGTTTTACGTCCCACGATTATACGGGTTAGGCTAAAGGAGACGGTGATGATGAGAGATGAGTGAAATGGTGGAATGAAGAAAGTGGGAGGGAACGGGAAAACCCCGAAAAAACCCACGAGCACGATGTTTGTCCACCACAAAGTTCACTTGCTGGGGGCTGGGATCGAACCCGGGACCCCAAGCACCAGAGGTGAACGCTCTACCACTGAGCCACCGCGCCACCCACACTAAGTCCATGTTAGTCTTTGTATTCCCAATGACTTGCCATAATAAATAGTATTGCACACACTTAGAAAAAAATGTAGGTGGCGTACTTAAAAAGATAGGTTACATGCGTAATTCCTGTAGTTTTTGGACTTAACGTACAGCAGACGTATATCTGAAAACGCATGTTTTCTAATACTTTCTGTATAAGTATCAATCTATACGTACTATACGTATGAAAATGTAGACGTTTAGGATTTCACATACAATTGGACGTATATAACATATAGCTGACGAAGGTAACATAAGTATATGCATGTGATATACGGAAAACTGTTAGATGTCAAACATTCTGCAACTGCATGATGTAACATCC
This sequence comes from Thermobia domestica, assembly GCF_964235325.1. Lineage (NCBI taxonomy): Eukaryota > Metazoa > Arthropoda > Insecta > Zygentoma > Lepismatidae > Thermobia > Thermobia domestica. The sequence continues at coordinate 362,288,578 of NC_137455.1, forward strand.
AAGGGCAGTGCCTATGTAGCATACGGATAAAGTATTCTCCATACTGATTTCTATAGTAAGCAAGTGGATACCATATATTTGTACAATATACCGGTGACCGAAGAACGGATTTTCCTCTGTGCAGTAAGTTAGCGTATAAAATAATATATGCTGCAATGATTCTGTGTTAAGAACGGACGTTGCCATTTGTGTCTGGTTTATTATTCATGGGTTAGTATTGCGCAGTCACCTCTGATATAATGTAACCTCACATGCTTTGTGTGAGGATCTGTGCTGTGGAAAGTGACACCCTGAAGACTATTGACTTCAAACCAATAGTAAAGCACGTCTTCTCGTGTTCATAACACTGTTGCTATGCACCCAAAGCCATTCTATGACGCCTTTTTAGTGTACATGACTCGAAGTCAATGAAGTCTGTTCCATTAGGTCACTCCCACAGTCGAGCTAGATTACAATTGTGTTGGAAACATCGCGAATAGGACCAACGAACACTCTCTCACATGAGTGACCATTCTGTGCGACAAGTTATTTTTTACATGTCAATCTTTGGAGAACGGAACATATTATATTACCTGCAACACATCCGGGGTTGCATATTTGAGTATGGAGGGCATGGTTAAAAAGGAGTACTATTAATCGACGCATTCTTCATTATTGGAGAATTATATTTCAACGAGAACTTAAACGTATACGTTTATCTTTTCCTGGTGCAGTGGTGCTTGTATCATTACAATAAAAAAAAAAAACAATTGTGCACTCACACAGAATTACTCACGTTATAGAGACTAAAACATGAAGTCATGACTGTATGGATTTGCCAGCCTACTCTTAGAAATAGGTAATCAATCATCGCAAGATAACTACATACTAGTTCTGATTGGTTGTTAGTTGATCATCTGTGATTGTCTTCCTTTACGCAACATGGATAGCATGTTTGTTTCATTTTAGTTTAGGAAAATGTTCGGTCTGGATGAAAAGAATTTGAATACAATTAACATCTTAATTATTCACAGTTAAACTACTACCCGCGTTTAACCGCATATAACAATGAAACTGAAGGAATATTCTAATTAACATAAATTAGTTACAGGGAGAAAGATCCGATTATAGTCCACTCTTACAATAGGTATACCAATTGTAACGCTCCACAATACTACGTGCATTGTAACTTAAGTGATCCACTTTTCCATGTTTCAAATGTTAATTTAGTTTAACTGATTTTATCTTGTTCACTATTAAAATTAATTTATTTTATTAATGCTGTTCCAAATTTGATTTAACAAAAGAGACACTGACCAAAGCTTAAAACTTTACTTTATTTTAAATTATAATTTGTAACTGTTTCGGATATCTAGCATATCCTTCTTCAGACACGATCGAAATTAATGAAAATACAGACATATATATAAATGTTGTTATAAACCTCGGTAAATCGAGAGATCGAGAGATTTACCGAGGTTTATAACAACATTTATATATATGTCTGTATTTTCATTAATTTCGATCGTGTCTGAAGAAGGATATGCTAGATATCCGAAACAGTTACAAATTATAATTTAAAATAAAGTAAAGTTTTAAGCTTTGGTCAGTGTCTCTTTTGTTAAAACAATTAATCCAAAGCCATGAATAGTCTTACTATCCAAATTTGAATATTTCAAACTTTAATATTATTCTATTAATTTGCAATTGTACTACCTATGGTAAGTTAAAATCTACAAAGTAGTATGCTGGAGCTCATGAATGAAGAACGAACGTCTGCGACTGTGATTAGGATGCAAATTTCAATATTAATGGGCAATACAATGCGGTTATCTGAAATAATAAATTGTTAAGATATTTAAATCGTGATGTCAAAGAATAATCAAGTTAACATTGAAGCCATTAAAATCCAAAATGAAATATTCGAGTTCTAATTCCCATGCTTGTGTCGGCTAGGATAAAGGAGATGCTGATAATGAAAAATGACGTATGCTTAAGCGTAGTCTGAATCCGACGATAGTGAACAGATTTTTGGGATTCATAGTGGTCATTTCCGATACTAAGTTCATGGTGTCGCGCGTTGTAGAAATGGGTAAAGTGTTTAATTTTCCATGTACGTCGCGCCACTGTGAATCATATTTTACGAATATACGCAGTACCGAGTCCTGGGCCCATCACATGGGCTGATTTTAAATAGAATTTAGTCAAAAATAAATTTAATTCAAATTTACAGAAGCTGTAGTTCTTGTATTGTGTCTGGAACGCTCTCTATTGAACGTGTTCTGAGACGCTCTTAAAATACTAGCTGCATCGAGAAACCAAACTGCTGTAGCCTTCCAGAATCTCAAAATATGTTTTGAAGAAAAACTTGATATAAAAAAGTCATGTCATCCTGTACACTCTAATTGACAGCATGGAAACAAATGTGCAAGATGCTGTGTTATCTGTGGTGACCGCTAACCTTGTTGAAGTGGTCAAAACTTTGTGGACTCAAGGAAACTTGCATTTCATGTCTTCCCTCCATGTTGCTTTGCGCGTACTTTTATTGCTTATTACGTCTTGTGTATTTGTATGGCATAAAATCTCAGATATCCTTCGGTAATAAAGCTAAGCCTAATACCTATTTCTACCTTGTTTTCGTAATATCTGTATTGTTCACTTTGTATGCCTGCATCATGTTACTTAAAATTAAGAGTTGATATGTGTTTGTTCCATATCAGTGTTCAGAACAGTGTAGATATTGCAGCGGGTGGTATAATAATTGACAATTTAGCTCAATGAACTATCTCCCCAATCATGTCTTACGTATGGAAAATGCGTCCATATTTATAGAAGCCGAGAAGAAACAAACTATAATATGTAACAACGTTTAATGGTATACATTTTACCCTTTTATTTTGCGAATTTTAATATTACATACGAGGTGTGACACAAAAAACGAGACTAAGAGTGTAGCTTGAAAAAAGAGTGGAGTTGGCAACAACTCTTTTGCTGACGTCATCCCATACCCCTCCTCTATCCACGCGGCCAGTTTCGACATAACCGATTACGCCAGTTAGGAGTACTGCGTTGTTGAGTGAACACGTGCAACTGCATTTTGCTGGAAAAATGTCGAATGTAAAAGAACAACCAAGAATTAACATTAAGTTCCTTGTGAATCTTAAGAAATCAGTTACGGGAAATCAGCCAGGTTCCCCAGGACACAAAAAAGCACGCATGTGAAAATCAAAATTCAAGGCAATGTTAATTATCTTCTTCGACATTAATGCAATTGTAATGATTGAGTGGGTTCCTAGTGGTCAAAATGTTAATCAACACTATTACATTGAAGTACTAAGAGGAGTTCGTGGAAAAAAATAGAAAAATTACCACAATTGTGGAGTAATGGATGTCTGCTGTGCCAGGGCAATGCACCCATTCACACGTCCCTATTTGTCAAACAGTTTCTGACCAGGAAAAACATTACTGTGATGGGGCAATCCCCTTATTCACCTGATTTGACTCCATGCGTCTTATTTTATTTCTAAAGTTAAATCTTGCTTACAAGGAACCCATTTTAGCTTAGTTGAAGAGATTCAGGCAAAAACGGACAAATCCTGATGGACCTTCCAAAAACATCATTCCGAAACTCTTATCAGCAAAGGTAGCACCGAATGCAGAAGTGTGTGAATGCTGACGGTTACTAGTTTGAGGTGACAATGTCACTGAGAACTGATTCTATAAATACAATGATTTATTTCACCAGTCTTTTATTTGTTTGTCACACGTTGTATTTATTGTATTATCCGAAATAACCTTAGCTAGAGAAAGAATCCTTTGAAATACTTGTTGTAATACCAAGCAAAATGGAACTATTGATCTGTTAATGAACTTCGGAAGGGCCATTAAGTAAACTTATTAAGCTAACCGTGTAAGCTTTACAGTAAACTTAATATTATGTACTTATGTAACGAATAACATTTCAATTTATTAAGCGTTAATCACCTACAATATCGTTTCCGTTAAAGCAATTATATTTTAGACAAAATGTAGCAAGTTGGTTTAGGTTTCCAACATTAATTAAGTCTCTCTGCTTTGCCCTCTATAACACAACTATGACTTACATTGAATATTTATCATAATGCGTAAGTTTGAATACTTTTCCTTTTATCATGTTATATATTTATTTAGTTCTTCTTGAATTTATGACCACGTTTTATTTATTCTGAAGATGGAAATTAGGATTCTGCATAACAAGTACAAATTCTTACAATTCTTGATAAAAAAAAAGATCATTGAGATAAAGGTGAATTACTTATGTGTCAAAATAAGCTCATGAAATGTAGGTTTAGAAAATAGGGCTGATAGTTCATTTGTAGATCACTTCTAGAGCTATGCGTACTAAGTGTGAAATTGACGATTGCGAAATGAGTTTCAAGTGATTTCTGTAAACATTGTTTAGAGTTAGATTCGACTTGTGATACATTGCATCAGCGTCACTATAAGGTAACTATATAATAAATTGTAACGTTTTTTTCTCTTCTACGATAATAAAGGTGGCTATTGGTAATCTCAAAAGCGGCATTTCGAGACAGCAAAATAATGTGGAAAAGTATTTACACTATAAACTGGGTGGTATGTTTCTTATTATTAAAATTACGAAAATTGAAATACTACCTATTCGGTAAAAGTATAATTTTATATCAAATTGTACAGTTCATAATCACGTATAAGCTACATTATGGATAGAGAATATGTCAATTAACTATTGGTTACCGGGAACATTATTATTATCTTCATCACCACAGGTATTGTTTGAACCTCTTGATATAAAGGAGATGGAATTTATTTTATTGTCACCGTATGATAGTTATTGGCTTGTTTCTATTTAACATGGGTTATACATAGGAAGAAAAGGGATTTTAATTTATTGTTAAACGTTCAACGTTGTGAAATAAAAAGCATTACCTTCATTTATATCCTCACGAGGTTTGAATCCAGGCACAAGTATGTGTAGATTACGTGGATAAGCTTATTCACCACATACGTGTGCGGATATATCTTTCAGTACATTAATGTCACGCTCTTACAACAAAAAATTACTTTAAATATTTCTTGATCAGAGAATCATTCATAATTTCTTTGCTTGAGATTCAATTCTTTTAAGACAAGAATTGGTGTTCCTGTTAGTCAAATTATATTCGCTACTACCATATATTACCCGCTTCGCTGGGTTGAAATAAAAATTTAAATGCACAACTCCGTATCTCATGTATTTACTACCCATGAAATATGCTATTTTCGTTTTTAATGGCATCGATTTAAACGGCATCGGAAAAATCATTCATCTTCTCGGCGGCCCGAAAATAATGAATTCCACACTAATATTGGTCATTATCGATCATTTTATTATCTCCCCGTCTCCCAAGTCGCAGAGCTGAATTTGGTTTCAAACGGCATCTGAAGTGTCACCGGTCAACTCAGCGACCCTGAAACTATAGATTCGACTTTAATGTGGGTTATTGTATGAGTTATTTTTGGTCAATTTTATGTATTTCCGTTTCCCCCTTCCCCAAGATGCCTGGCTGAATTTGGATTTAAACAGCATCAAAAATGTCACTGTTCATCTGAGCGACGAATAATAGATTCATATAACGATAGACTCATCAATAATATCAGACCTTTGCGACCATTTATATATATCCCCCTTCCCGTGTTGCGGGCCATGGCATCGGAAATGTCACCGTTCATCTTCGCAACCCCCAAAAATGTGGATTCAGCACTAATATCGGTAATTTTCCATCATTTTAAAATATCTCTTCCTCCCTCCCCCCCAAGTTACGGCTTTCAATTTGAATTTAAACGGGAGCGAAAGTATCACTGTTCATTTAAGCGATCAAGAAAACTATAAATTCGACACTGATAGTGGCCATTTTCGATCATGTTTATATATCTCTTTCTCCCCCTCCTCCAAGTAGGGGGCTGATTTTGGATTTAAACCTCATTGGAAATACCACTGTTCTGAATGATCTCGAAAAACTAAGGATTAGACACTAATGTTGGTCACTTTTGATCATTATTATATCAAGAGGGCCCCCTCCTCTTCCCCCGTGCTGCGGCACACGACATCAGAATTGTCACTGTTAATTTCAGCTACTCCTAAAACTATGGATTCGACACTAAATATTAATCATTTTTGATTATTTTTGAATGTTTATCCCCTTCCCCTACGCTGTAGCCTCCTCCTCCCAACTATCAGGGCTGAACTTGGATTGGAAGAGTATCAAAAGTGTGACTGTTTCTCTCATCAACCCCGAAAACTATGGATTCAACACTAATATCGGTCATTTTTGATCATTTTAAAATTTCTATTCCCCTCCCCCTCTGCTACGCTGCATCGTCAAAGTGAATAGCCTAGAGTAATCCCTGCTTTTAAACTCATGTATGTTGAAAATTAGGTTTAGATCAGTCTGGTGGTTCAAGAGTGATGAAGTCACAAAGGCAGTCATTTTAATTTTGATTTTTTCATATATCTCCCAGTTCCCTTCCCCTCTGTTGGCTCGTCAAATTGAAACGATAAAAAAATACTCAAGGACCGACCATCATATATGTTGAAAATTTGATCGAGACCGGTTGGAAAGTTTAAGAGTTATTGACCTACAAATATAGTCACTTTCAGTCTTATATAAATTGATTTTTATTCATCTCCCTCTTCCCAACCCCTACGTTGCTCCGTCAAATGTAAATAATAAAAACAATCCCAGGTCAGAACCGCATCTATATAGAAAATTTGATCAAGATCGGTCAAGTGGTTCAGGAGTTAGTAAGTTTATTTATTTTTCTATACTTCCTCCACCTCCCCGTCCCTCATATCTACCATCAAAGTGAATAGCCTAAAACCAGCCTAGCCTTGAACTGCATCCATGTTACAAATTTGATCGAGATCGGTCGGGCTGTTCAGAAGATTTAGAGTCACAAACATAGTGATTTTCAATTATATATACATATATATATATAGATCCAGATTAAAGTCCCCGTTATGTTATAAATTTATTTATGGACCCTGTATTGTGAGATGATTAGAAAACACTTAAATTGAGAGTCACCCAGGAGTAAAATTAAAGGAAAACGCGGAGGAACGTCATCCGCCCACTTCCAGAAAATATCTGCGGTGTCCCCGCACTTACAAAAAACGTTAAAATGGGCAAAGATAGGCACGGTTAGCGGTGTGACCGCATGCGTCCCCGTACTTTTTCAAATCTACTTTTACTGCTTTTTTCTTTTTCTTTTTTTTTCTAGAAAGTTAGAAATAACGGTAACAAGTAACGACATGTTTGTGAAATATCGACTGAAATCGCTTTTCTTCACCCTAACCTTCGTAGACTAAAAATATCAGGCAGGTTCTTTCTCAAATACAAACACGAAATTACTCTCTGGAATTAGAGCCCAACAACTTTAAATGCTGTTTCTTTTGCTTTCTATAATGAAGTTAACTTTTAATTCAAGTAGCCCTCGAAGTGACTCACCATGCTGGGTCAAAACTATGAATGAGCTCCCACCGACATTCAAATCAAAACCTCCCGCTTTCAAGATACCTGTACGAGTGTTAAGCATAGCAACATAAATTATCTCAGTACATTTCCAGATAAGAACTGTCACATTTCCTAAGCTTATGCACTCATAACCAAAGAAGATATAGGATTGTTTCAAATGTGATAACTATAGCCCAGATTTACATGCAAAATGCACGTTCATAGTAACATGAAGGAACGTACGGGGAGTATTTCTTTCTTTCCGACGAACTTGTAAGGATTCGTTTAAGTCCATATTTTCAGTGAATTTCAATGAGCATGCATATTTCGTAAACTTTGCAGGATACTGCATATTTCCGAATTTTATTGGTGCATACTAGAATATTTCAGAGTATATCACAAGAAAGTAGTTTATATTTAATGTGAACTGAATCACTTTGTAAACGCAGGTGTAGAATAAAATGTTGTATAGAATAATAGATTAAAATGTTGTATCCTAATTTAGCCCACCTGACTTGTCTTGGACACGGTCTTCATCGCACAGAAGAAATAATCAGATGTCAATATCCGGCAGTAGACGCGCATATATCAAATGTAAAGAAAGTAATTGTGAAAGCTCAATTGCGCGTACGTATCTTTCGTGAAATTCCGAAGAGTGTTCCGCTATATCCACTACCAGTTTTAACCCGGTAAGACTAGAAGCTGTATCGTATTCTGCAGATAAATTAAATCAAATGAAGATACTTGTAAACTCCTAAATCCTGATTATGCATCCGCTATTTATGTGCCATAAAATCGTTCCTCTGATCAAAAGTAAGTACATGTACGTACAACTGCTTCTCGAGAATACCTGAAACTATCAGACAGTTGGAACCCCGTAACAATGCTTTCCAGCATTCACTATACTTTTTGGGCGAATTATCGGAGACTTTGTCCAGTGGAGCTCACGGTGTTGCGAAAATAGCGTCAAATAATCTTTGCCAAGTATTAAGCAAAAATTCCGGGTATGAAACAATCTGTGACATTGCAAATTTGCTTAGCGGAGGAAACATGGAATTGGAAGAGGACCTAACACAGAAAGACATTCGGTGTATTTGACATGCTGACTTCTGCTGATATAGAAATGACTTCTGCGATCTGCAAAACGTTTCTCACTGATAAACGCAGAAGGTTTATGTTAGAAAACCTAAGGAAGGCGTTCATAATATATTGCTACAGGACTCACCAAATAACCTCACGATTTGCGTGGCGTATAGCTTCGGGTGAAGTGTTTGTTGTCAAAGATGGTGCACATGCCTTTTGCAATACACCATGCTGTGATCTGGAAGTCACCGTACCTTTTTGATTGGAAAGTTAACCATGGTTTCTAACATTAATTTCAAGTTTCTCGCTGAAAGAATATAAGATGATTTCAAAATAAATCGGTTGTTAAATACGAACGGATAAGTCTAGAGTCAATGTTATTTCACTAATTTTGTAAAATGAATAATCTCTTATATAAAAAAGTATGAAAAATTGACGTTTTAAAATTCATCCAAGCCTATGATAGGTCGTTGAATGACTTATTTAAAACATTAACGCAAGCGAGGGATACAAACTGTACACTCTCTCCGTCCGGATGTATGTTTATAAGCTACAAACCCCATGAATGGAATGCTTGGTTCTGTGTTTAAATGCCACTTCCATTTCTATAGGGTTAAGATTTAGATACTGTATTAGACTCTGTGTTCTCCGTGCTTATACTGTTCTCGGCTGGTGCTGGATATACAAAATGGAACTGCAATGTCACTGGCAGCCAAATAGTAACCATAATTGCAGCACTGAAGGTCATATGTGAATTCTTTTGCCATAAACATGGTAGTGACGGGTTATAAAGGTAAAATGCGCGAGGCATTTACAATTGTAATATAGGTGAAACTCATTAAGGCGTCACAGTAAGGCTCATCAGTTTCTCGTATTCAGAAAACACATTCTACTGAGTTGGGGTTTTGAACTGTTAAAAATGAAATTACCGACACCCGCACACAAGCCTGAAAACAGATTAAGAATAACTGGTGAGTTAGCTTTAGAAAGATACATAAAACATAATGGCCACTTGTTGGAAGTCAACTTTAAAGGTTGCATAGAATTATTAATAGGCTATATGTTTGTTTTAAAACAATGAATGAATATTAGAGAAAGAAATTAATAGAATGTTTTCTAAACAAAAAATAAATCTATAATGTATGGATTAGTCTGTTTCTTTGTTGATATAATGCACTTGTTGCAAACATGTTATGCCCTTGTTGTATAGAACACGTGTAACCGAAACAAAATGTACGTTTTTTAAGTATTAGTTGTACTTCCAACATAATAAGATTCTTTATCGAAGTGCCTTGTTTATTGGACCTCTCGTTTTTCAAAACTGTTTTAGCGCAAGATCTTGTTATCAAAGAATTTGAGTCATCTTCATGCTAACTTGAAATAACCTTAAGGAGAATTTATGACAAATTTCTCACCGAAACATCAACGTTTATTCTATAGAACGAAGTGATCATGTTGTTTTTCTTACGATTCAAAACAGTTGTCTCTTTTCACGCTCATTTGTAACGTAGTTTGCTAGCCAAGAATCTTAATTTTCTTTTAATAGAAGTTTCATACATTTTCCATTACAATGTGCACTACTGTTCTTCTGTCACACTCTTTTAATATTGCTTGAAACATTCTTTGTCTGCTACAAGTGTCACTCTAATTTTCAACTTAACCAAGCTATAAATTTAAGGATATCATGCATTTGTGCTTTACTTCTCTTCTCCATACTTCCATTCTGTCTTGTTTAAACTTGATAGTCTTTTCACAAAATTTGGTAACATTTGGTCTTACTTCTACATAGATATTCACTCTATTTACGTTCAAAAATATACACAAAAGACATAGAATAATAAAAAAGGGGCGGCAAGAAGGTCCTGCTCTTTTTCAGTAATGGTACGTGCAAAACACAGGACTACCATACTGAGAATAATCCGTTCTCTCGACAACGGTATAATTATTGTATACACGACTCCAAAAGTGCATTACCACCTGCAATTCTCCTTTTCCTGCAATAGCAGGCAACCCAAAAAGCTCGGCGCTTCGGTTGGTTGCGAATTCGAAAGGCGTTAGACCAAACCTCAATTTTGTAACAAATATATCAGTGTGGCAAACTGCAAATAAGAGAATAAAACAAATTGTTAAGAATGACAATTTTATTATCGTGACGGAGTTGGATGACATCCAAAGTTACAAAATGTTCTTACTTAAGCAGTTCAAACAAGATGAATGGCAAGAAACAGATATCAGAGGAAACCGTTTCTGTCCTTCGCCCCCCAAAAAGAATCTCATAAGAAAAAGAGTTATATAATGCAAAGGTTTAATATAAAAGCCCAAATCAAAATTTAAAAAGTTGACACCTGAAAGGCAAGAACAACTGAAACGAAATGAGTGCAATTGTGCACAGATATTGTAGACGTAAAATGAAGGAATACGGGTTTCGTATTTTAATAAAAAGCGGTTGGGTGGGGCATGGGTCCCTCCAAACATTTGATCACGAAACATCAAAAGTGTTCGTAACAGTATGTCAGATGTGTGTAAAGAACTTGAAGAATTGCAGCGAAAATTTACGTATGGACAATACGAAGAAACAAACGAATACGTTTTTTTATTTTCTGCGGAAAAACGGTTTTAGGCGGAAAAAGCCCCAACCCAAATTTTGAAAGTTGACTCCCAAAAGGCAAAAAGAAATAAACCAAAGTAAACGATATTGTGGACAGATATTGTAGACGTAAAGTGACAAAAAGCGTTTCGTATTTTATTTGAAAAAACGGTTGGATGAGGCACGAACCCCTCCAAACTTTGATCACAAAATATCAAAAGTGCTAGTAACAGTATGTCAGATGTTTGTAAAGGACATGGAGAATTGCAACATAATTTTGTGTATGGACAATACGCAAAAATAAACGAACACGGGTTTTTTTATGTTCTCCGGAAAAAAACATTTTAGGGGGCAAAATCCCCAACACAAAATTTTGAAAATTGACACGCGAAAGGCAAAAACAAGTGAACCAAGGTGAATTAAGTTGTGCACAGATATTGTAGATGTAAAATGACAAAAAACGGGTTCCGTATACTCCTGCAAAAAAGGGTTGGGTAAGGCAAAGACCCCTCCAAACCTTTGATCATGAAATGTCGAAAGTGCTAGTAACAATATGTCAGACGTGTGTAAAGCACATGAAGACTTGCAACGAAACTTTGTGTATGGGCAATACGCAAAAAAATAAACATATACTGTTTTTTACTTTCTGAAGAAATAAAGGTTTTGGGAGACAAAAGCCCCTACCCAAAATTTTGAGTCTTGACGCCCGAAAGGCAGGAAGAAATGAACCAAAGTGAAGAAGTTGTGCTCAGATGTTATAGACATAAAATGAGGGAATACGGGTTTAGTATATTCCTGAAAAAAAAAGGATTGTTTGAGGCACCGATCCCCCAAACCTTTGATTACGAAATATAGAAAGTACTAGTAACAGCATGTCAGATGTGTGTGTAAAGGACATGAAGAATTGCAGCATAACTTTGTGTATGGACAAATAACATAATATAAACGCATACAGTTATTTTATTTTCTGCGGAAAAACGGTTTTTAGGTTGCAAGAAAACTCACCAGAAAGGTTTGAAAGTTGATGCTGAATGCTAAGAGGAAGTGAACTAAAGTGAATGTAATTTTGCACAGACATTGTAGACGTGAAATTATTATACGGGTTTCGTATTTTCCTTCAGAAAACGGTTGGGTGGGGCACCGAACCATCCAAACCTGTGATCACGAAAAGCCAAAAGTGCCAGTAACAGTATTTCAGATGTGTGTTAAGGACAATAATAATTTCGACATAACTTCGTGTATGGACAATACGCAAAAAATAAACATATACTGTTTATTATTTTCTGCGGAAAGTTGGTATTAGGGGGCAAAGTCCCCCACCAAAAATTTTGAAAGTTACACCCGAAAGGAAAAAAGAATGAACCAAAGTGAATGAAGTTGTGCACAGATTTTGTAGACATAAAATGAGGGAATACGGGTTAAGTATATTCCTGGAAAAAAGGGTTTTTTGAAGCACCGAACCTTTGATCACTTTCTTTGGTCCACTCCTTTTATTGAACACGGTTCATTTATTGTTTTGGAATTTACGAAGTTTCCTAGCAATTCGAAATATTCTTTAGGAACGTCCGACATATGCTTATTTTGATATTTGATATTTGATTTGCAATTTTGATATTTAGTAATCAACGGTTTGTAAGGTCCGTGCCTCACTCAACCGCTTTTTTCAAGGATAATACGAAATCCAATTATCTCATCTTACGTCTACAATATCTGTTCACAATGTAATTTAATTTGGTGCAGTTCTTCTTGCCTTTTGGGCGTCAAATTTAAAAATTTTGGGTGTGGCTTTTGCCCTCTGAAAACCATTTTTCCGCAGAATAAGAAACCGTATTGTTTTTGCGTATTGTCCCTACACAATGTGTTGTTCCAATTCTTCACGTTCTTCAAGCACTTGTGATATACTGTTATTAGCACTTTTGATATTTTACGAGGGATCCCAAATTTTGGATGGATCTGTGTATCATCTAAACTGGTTTCTTTTTTTTAGGACAATAAGAAACATGTATTCCCTAATTTTATGTGTACAGTATCTATGCACAATTTCATTCACTTCAGTTCACATCCTCTGGCCATTCGGCCTCAATTTTCAAAATTTTGAGTGGGAGCTTTTGCCCCTAAAACCTTTTCTCCGCAGAAAATAGAAAACCCGTATTCGTATACTTTTTCCATACTGTCCCTACACAATGTGTTGTTCCAATTTTTCATGTCCTTCAAGCACTTCTGACATACTGTTATTAGCACTTTTGATATCACACGATCTAAGTTTTGCAGGTGTCTGTTTCCCACCGAAACGGTTTTCTTTTTATTTTTCAAGAAAATAAAGAACCCGTATTCCCTCATTTTATATCTACAATATCTGTGCAAAATTTCATTGAGTTCGGTTAACTCGTTCTGGCCTTTTGGGCCTCAATTTAAAAAATATTGGGTGGGGCTTTTGCCCTCTAAAACCGTTTTTCCGCAGAATATAAAAATCCGTATTCCTTATTTTTGCGTATTGTTCTTACACAAAGTTTCGTTGAAATTCTTTATGTCCTTTACACACATCTGACATACTGTTACTTGCAGTTTCAATATTTCGTGATGAAAGTTTTGGAGGGTTCCATTCCCCACCTAACCGTTTTTTTTAGGAAAATACGAACCACGTATTCCCTAATTTTGCCTGCAATATGTGTGTAAAATTTTGTTTACTTCTGTTCAATTTCTTTGCCTTGCGGGCGTCAACTTTCAAAATTTTGCGTGGGGGCTTTTGCCCTCTAAAACTGTTTTTCCGTAGAAAATAGGAGACACGTATTCGTTTATTTCATGTGTAATATCCCTGCCAAATTTTATCAAAATCGAAGTGTTACACATCGGAAGAGTTACTTGTTAGTAACTAATATTTCTTTAAAATTTTGGAGGCGCGGTGGCTCAGTGGTAGAGTGTTCAACTCCGGTGCTTGGGGTTCCATGTTCGATACCAGCTCGCGCTGTGTGGACTTTGTGGTGGACAAACACCGTGCTCGTGTGTTTTCTCGGGGCTCTCCCGTTTCCTCCCACATTTTTAATTCCACCATTTCACTCATCTCTCATCATCAAAGACTCCTTTAGCCTAACCGCCATGAACGTCGGATGTAAAACTTAAAGAATTCATGTATTTTTCTTTAAAATTTTATGAACAAATAGGGGGAACTAAAGATTATATAAGCGAAAAACTGAGATCTAATGCAAGTTTCAATATTGAAGGAAATGACGGCACAGGTTTTAGATTCAAGGTAGACATGAAATTTGAAACTGAGATTTCACTATATTTCTGTCATCATTTTAATGGACACTGTAAAGTTCTTAGATGCTAATTAAGTCAGGATTTTGCATCCAAATTAAGTTGCAACAGATTAATTGTTAGAAAACCCGAATTGGCAATGCGAATTTAAGATTAGTCGATACTTTAGATAACATGGAAAAAAGTTGAAGAGTGTAACCTAAGAGTGTGGCCAAGTAGGTTGCGAGGCGATTTAATAAATTGCATGTCTTCTACTCGCCAGAGTCCTCCTCAACCGTTTCATTTTGTTTGAAAACAAAACACTTTTATCATGAGTTACATTAGCATACAGTACAGGATTGACAATTTATATTATGATAGAATATACTATGTATGTTAATAGAAAAAGTGCAGACACTCGATAATTACTACGTAGTAAGATTTCAATAGATTAGTGCTTGATCGTGCCGTGTGTGAACTTATGAAATAATTATTGCCCTTCCCTTGACGCTCTGGTATACACTGGATAAAATGGGTTTCAATCCTACTTTATTTACACTGGATAAAGTTGGAAACTATGCTTTAGTCCCTACCTTGATCATATACTGGTTCGGCGGCTTGGTTTCCGAGACGAGACGAGACGTCTCTTGAAATGCCTCGTCTCGTATCATGTCTCAAAAGTTTAAACATAGTTTTTGAAAGTGTTTAAAAATTTATTAAATCGGAATAAATTGTTGCCTTCGAAAGTATACTAGCGTTTATTATTTCAAATAAGGACTGTTCTAAAAACAAGGAATACCTAAAGTTTTTTTTAAATGATTCTTACAAACAGGTATCATTTCCATTTTTCAATCGATTCAAGTTAAAATATTTTGTGATAGTGTTCCAGATTCAAGTAAAATGTTAAACCGTGCATCGAGATCAGTGTTTCAGAAGATTTCATTCCGAGGGCTGGTGGTTATATGTATGTATAAAAACCCTTTATAGAAATACAAGTTCTCTTAATGCCAGATTCATCAGTGACTAACCATTGTTTCATGAGTTTTCTCGTTCCGAACATACACAAATGTGTCAGCCTTTTTCTGCCTGAGTTTGAAAGGATGCTGGTTTGACAATAAAATTTAATTTATTTTTATTGTTTTATGATGTTATTCGAACCAAAGCCATTTTTGGAATCGGAAAGCCACATAGGTTGCATTTCTTAATAATTTATTTCATACACACTACGGATAGAACTACTCATAGCATTTTAATTACACAGCACATAGTTCTTTGACATAGAGGGAAATCTTTGGTTATAGCAACATCCAGTATTACCAATGGGTATTTCCCTCATTCCTCTTGTAATTCGCACACAGTCAACATATATAGAACATAGTTGAACATTTCTCGAACCACTTCATCACACTCCTGGCCTTGTGACATGGTGCACTTTCTTGTCGAAAAATGGCACTTCCGTTGGGAAACATGGTTGTTATGAAGGGGTGTACGTAGTTTGCAAGCAGTGTGCGATACGCATCGGCCGTCATTGTGCCTTGCTCGAGCTCCACTAGACGCATGGATGCTCACGTGAATGTTCCCCAGGGCATTATTATTATTATTATTATTATTATTATTATTATTATTATTATTATTATTATTATTATTATTATTATTATTATTATTATTATTATTATTATTATTATAATCAAATATCACGACATTAATTATTAGTTATAATTAACTGAATTGAGCTGAAAATTAAATTTTGGTTTCGAAAGATTAACTATTAAGTTTATCCGTTCTGTACCTTTCTAAAGTAATAAATGCTGTAATTGGTGTCAAGGCTGTTTCTGAGTGAATACTTTCTTCAAAATAATATTAAAAATTATAGAAAGATTTTCGAGACGTTCGAGTCGAGTCGAGATTTTTACGAACAGTCTCGACTCGACTCGTGTTTCGAGTCGAAAATTAGAGTCGAGAAATACGTTTGTCTCGTCACGTCTCGAATTTTACAAAGTGTGTCTCAACTCGAATTCTAGTCGAGATTCGAGAAATGTCGAGTCGTGCGCATTCCTAAATATTCATATTTTAAATGTGCAATATTACCTCGCGCAAAGGGACACCGAAGTTAATTTACCAAAGTCTACTTTCTTCTTGTTAGATTAGTGATTGTTGTTTAGGATAGATTATCCAAAGTCAGATATGGTTATGTATGTTTACACTTTCGTTTCTTTCTTTCAAAATGTATTCCTATCTATTCCCATTTATTATTAATAATTTATTTCTTGCATTTATTAATAACTATCTGAAAAACCCATTATTCGTATGGTGACTGTATTTGGAAGTCAGCGCCTGTAGTAGTATCACCGTTGATTTCAGCGAGTGCGAAAACTATAGATTTCACATTAATATCGGTCATTTCGGATTATTTTTACATGTGTAGGTATCCCCTACGGTACCCCGACCCGCAACCAACTGGGGTGAATTTGAAAGTTAATGCAATCGGAGTTTCACCATTGATCTCAGAGACCGCCAAAGCTATGAATTTGACAGTAATATCGGCCATTTTCTACTAGTTTTACATATGCCTGTAAATGTCTCCTGAAACCCCCTGGTTCAATTTAAAAATAGAACGCTTCATCTTGATCTGGGGCTTGGACCAAGGTACCCAAGATCAAAATTTGGTAACTCTCGGTCCTCTCGTCTGGTCTCCAGGCAGCACACAGATACATATAGGGATGCGCACGAGACGAGTCGAGACAGTTTTTCCTGACAAAATTCGAGTCGAGACACGGCTCTTCCAATAGTGAAATATACATTTTTTGAGTCGAGACATCACTTTTACAGCACATTTTCGAGACCAGGCAGCCACAAATCTTGTCTCGTGCGCATCCCTAGATACATACAAAGAGACAGACAGTACATAAACAAACTTTTTATGTTATTTATATTAGATTAGGTGTATTTCAAACACTGTTTTTTCCAGAAGTGTTTTTATGGGGCACTACCCGCCCGGAGAAGTGAGAGTACCCCCGGAAGAGACCAATACGTGTATAATATAATAATAAATAGAATAATATCAACAGTTTCCCCGGAATACGAAATGTGGCCCCCGGGAAC
This sequence comes from Thermobia domestica, assembly GCF_964235325.1. Lineage (NCBI taxonomy): Eukaryota > Metazoa > Arthropoda > Insecta > Zygentoma > Lepismatidae > Thermobia > Thermobia domestica. Next base: position 362,306,077 of record NC_137455.1, read on the forward strand.
ATAGTTTCTGAAAGAAAAACTGATTTCAAACACAACAGATAGAACCAACGGCGCCGACTTTCCAAAATGTATGTGGGTGCATATCAATGGCGGGGCGTGTTACATGTTTTCAGGGTAGTCTCGATATTTTTTTTATTGATTTCTTTTCAGTTAAAATGTTTTATGAATGCTGTCATAAAGGGCTGTGCTATGATAAAGTAAAATATACCGGTAATATAAGTTGGGGCTGTCCTAGCTCACTTGGTAACACGACTGACTTAAACGTAAAGAAAGAGCTTTAAACCCGTGATCAAGTTTAGCTACTGTAATGCATGTTTCCAACATATACAATCGTGATATTTAGTGTATATTTTCAACAACTTACATGATGCACAATGAGTGCAAGAAGCAGTGATATTATCAATACGTTACTAAAAGAAAATACTACATTCATACAAATTAAAATGAAAAAATCATCATAAAAGAAAATACTTTTAATGTTATTGCAGAAAGAAATTGCAAAACTTTTGTTGTGGACATAAACTATAAAGTGACTAATTTAGTTTGTTCCTTGGTCGCCTTTGCACAAACAAACTTGAAACAAACAATTATGCTTTAGAGGTTAAAAATTTTAACTTCCATCTCGATGTTTTAATTGTTTATTTTTGATAGTGGCAAGTGAGAAATATTTATTTTATTATGTTTCTATGAACCTAAAATCCTTGCCAGCAGCGCCCAGACGAGATTGTTTGTGTGAGTGCTGGAGCTAGGGAGCACCCACGTAGTCGGCTCGCATGGACAGAACAACCCATAGCATTTCTTACACAGCACATGGTTATTTGGCATAGAACGTTGCTACTTTACTAGTTAAGCCTTCTATTAACAGCCGGAGGCAGCATTCTGTTATATCGTTGTAGTGAGTCGCGTGTTAAAATCCTCCTAGTATCAGCGTTTTCATTCTTCTATTGACCTTGAAGGACAAAACAAATGCCTTTCGAGGAATACAAGTTTCCTTTAATTCATGAAGTTGATATAGAAATGACCTTCCAACCTATGCTGTGCATAAATGCTGGATGTCTTTCTAAAACGAGCGGAACGAGCAAGCCATTTATCAAACGGCTCGACGTCAAAAACTGACTCGTCTCGGAACTCGATTCGAGAAAATTATCCTTGTTTTCAGGATGCGAATTACCGGGGGAATGAGGGGATTTGTCCCCCTCAATCACATTTTGTTCCCACCCAAGATATCAACTGAAGTATCCCCACCGGAGATCATCGCTTTCCCCCAAAAAACCATGCTTAGTATAACGCCAAATTTCACTGATTTTTGTCATTTCTTGTAAGTTTAATCTGCTATCCGTATTTCAAAATAAGCGATGTAAACTGTTCAGTATTGGTCATTCTAATTTCCCCACTATTTTCACCCTTGCTTAGTTTGACTATAATATTATGACTACAGTTGTTACTTGCAACGGTATCCTCATACCCTCCAATTCGTCGTCGTTCGTGAATATTGAATGTACTAATTGCGCATAACAAAGTAGAATATGCATTTATAAATGCTCTTAGTGGTTGGCCAAAAAGTAAACAAATAGCTTCCTCCATCATACTCGGGCATGTCATATCCATCCTCTACATTTGTATCTACATTACCATCTTGTTTTAATTTGTTATATTTCATTTTAGTTTGCAAGTTTGCATAATATTTGTAATATCCAATAAATAGAACAAGTGGATTTAATAGAACATAAGTGGACTATTATTGCTTTAGCATCACTGCCTTTTACCGTTTACGGAAATGGACTTTTGACACTGTACTCAAAATCTGAGTTCGGCCTATATATTCTCTCGTGGTTATATGTTAGTGTATATACTTACGATGCGTCCGTAGTGAGCAGACACGTTAGTGAATGTGAGTAAGAGCATAAGATTTGTTTTAGCATTTGCTAATACGACTGATTCTCCGTGTCTTTGATTGTCTGTCTGTGTCTGTATAAGCACTTCAACTGGAGCGGGCCGTTTAAAGTTAACCGTTCACTTTCTATGTTTCTTTTCGCTATATAGTTTGCTGTCCACGCCAATAATCTTGTCTGGAAAACTTCAATGTAATATTTATACTTCATTTGATAGCGTAGAACATAGTGAATCAACTCAGCTGTATCCTATCAGTAAAGTAATTATAAGTGCCGACTTCGTGAGCTCCATCATAGACTTGACTTAGGGATGCGCACGAGACAAGATTTGAGGCTGTCTCGTCTCGAAAATGAGCTGTAAAAGGAATATCTCGACTCGAAAAATGTATATTTCTCTATTGGAAAAGCTGTGTCTCGACTCGAATTTTGTCAGGAAAATTCTGTCTCGACTCGTCTCGTGCGCGTCTCTAACTTGACTTGAGTTTGAGTTTAATTACAATTGTAATCATCTTTTTCTTTTAACGCAACAAAGCACGAAGTTTCGAACACTGGTCATCTGGGTGGTAGTTCTGTACGGATCCAATGAACTACGGAATAACGTAGTAGAAACTCCCTACTCTGTAAATATATATTGCTAATATTCATAAGTTTCAATCTTGTATAAGAACGTAGCTGTTTGTCTTGCTATTAAGGTTTACGATATTTCTATCGTGTCTTGTCTGAGTTGCAAAACGAAAGATAATACATTTATCGATTTATGAATAGGGATTGGTCCTTTAAAACATTTAATTATTTCGAGAGGTGATAGAAAGATACTATCCCTCGTAAAACATGCATTTTCTTTTGTGACAGATGAGAATACTACTTCAAGTTTGACTATTGAATTCATGTAGTTCGGAAATCTTCGTTTCACACTGTGAAACGATACTCACTTCTTTTAGTTTGGTATAGGTACTGGCAACTCGTCTAATATATGCAACAAGTTGACACTCTTAGTTATAGATTAGAGACTTATAGCAATATACGTTGAAACCGTACTTGGCTAACTTCGGCTACTTCCGGTTTGAATAGGAATTGGTGGAAAATATTCTAGTGATGCTGAATTCTTGGAGGAACACTTTCCTATGACCCTGAATTGATTGTAAAAAAGCCGTATCTTGATATCTTCTATTGTTTTGATCCCTGGAAACAACAATTGAAATAGGAAATAATAGTTAATTTGAAACACTTCCTGTTGATCGTAAAAAAGTCTTATCCTGGTATCTCCTATTGTTTTGATCTATGGAAAAAAGAATTGAAATAGGAAGTAATAGTCTATTTGAACCACTTCCTGTTCCGGTAGGGTGTTGAGAATAATTATGGTATATTGCCTTGAGACGCTAAATCGTTTGGACAATTATGTTCTAGCTATCTGTTACTTTTTTCGTTCTATGGTGAGGAACGTTCAAACAGAATATGGCCAATTTTAACAAATTCTGCTTTGATCAAAGCTGCCATGGAGAAGGAGGAAGCTATTCTTGAGACGATGAGTCGGTTGCAAAAAGCTACTTTTTAATATCTTTTAACATTTTTGCTCTACGGAAATCAGTATTGGGACCGAAAGTACTAGTAAATTTGAACAATTACCAGCTTTGGTAGAGTTATATGGATAGTAACGATATGTTTGTTGAGAGGCTGAATTGTTTGCTTCAAACTGCTTCTCGCTATCTGCTGCTGTTTTCGTTCTATAGCGATAAACGTTGAAACCATTATTGAAACCAGAGTTATAGTAAATTCTAACTACAGCTGAATTTATTGGAGTATTGTAGATATTCATGATATGTCGTCTTTAGACTCTAAATCATTTGCAGAAACTACTCTTCAATATCCGTTATCATTTTCTTTATATATTGACAAACGTTCAAACCGGAAATGGCTAATTTGAACCAATTCGGGTTTGAGTAGAAGGTTAACGAAGGAAATAAAATCTATTCTTTGGACATTGAATTAATTGCAAAAGACCACATCTTGAAGCATTTACTATTTCTATTAGGCGGAAATTAGAATTTGAAACCGGAAGTAATAGTAAATTTCAACCATTCGTGGTTTCGGTAGAATATATTGGTTACTCTTGATATTGGCTCTAGATGGTAACTTGTTTTCAATAATCAGTTCTCGCTATGTTACCGTTTCATGCTATGACGATAAAAGTTGAAACTGTTGTTGAAACCGGAAGTAATAATAAATTTAAACCCTTTTCAATTTTAGTAAAGTATTGGGGATGCGTGATCGTACAGTCCTACTGTCAGCCTGTGCTAATCGTAATGTGTCTGGGAAGCTGACTCTTTATTCAAGACTGCGAAGTACTGTAATACTACCACTATTACTACTTCTACTACTACTACTCCTACTCTTATTACTAGGACCACTGCTAATACTACTACAACTGCTACGACTTGGCGTCAGAGTTGACATATCTGGTGGTACCGAATTTACCTTCTAAGTACAGAATAAAATGGAGAAATGCTAGTTATTATGGCCGGTCTGCGTAGAATGTGAACCGATGCTTGATCTAAGAGGAACAACGTTGGCTCAGTAGGAAAATCACTCACATCAGGTGCTAGAGGTAGTCGGATCAATCACTGCTTGTGCTATGTGAGCTTTGTGGTGGACAAAAACCGTGTGCTTGGGAGTTTCCGGGGTGGTCCCATTTCCTCCCACTGTTTTCATTCCACCAATTAACCACATCATCATCCATACGGCCTGAGCCGTGGTTACCTAAAGAACGTATCATAAAGTCAAGTACTTGACCTACTAAGTAGAATTTGGTACGCTACCATAAGATCACGGAGGCCAAAACCGTGAACTGGCGCGCTCATATGATCAGTACAATTTGTAGTAATGTTCAATTAGCAAGGCAAATACCAAATAGTGTTACATCTTTCTGTGTTGTTTATAGTATGATACTACAAATATAACAAAATATAATGATCAAATAAATCACCAAGATGCCATTGTCGATTAGGTGTTCCTGGAATGGTGGCTCAGTGGTTGAACGTTCATGTCTAGTGGATGATGTCCCTGGTTCGATGCCAGCTCTCGCCAAGTGAACTTTGTGGTGGACAAACACCGTGGGAGGAGGTTTCTCGGCGTTCACCCGTTTCCTCCCACTTTATTCATTCCACCACTTCATTTATTTCTCATCATCACCACCTCCTATAGCCTAGCCGGCATAACTGTGGCAAGATTTTGTTTTCATTGTTTTGTTTTCGTATTACTAGTGATAGCAGTAGTGGTTTTCGCTGTCGCATTAGTATAGTAATGAAATGAAATTAAATGAAATATTTGAGTTTTAGTTCCACGGTTATGTCGGTAAGGCTAAAGGAGACGGTGAAGATGAGAGATGAGTGAAATGGTGGAATGAAGAAAGTGGGAGGAAACGGGAGAACCCCGAGAAAACCCACGAGCACTGTGTTTGTCCACCACAAAGTTCACTTGGCGGGGGCTGGGATCGAACCCGGGACCCCAAGCAACAGAGGTGAACGCTCTACCACTGAGCCATCGCGCCACCTAGTATATTAATGTGTAGTAGCAGTAGTGATAGTAGTAATAGTAGTAGCAGTGGCAGCAATAGTGGAATTAACACTAGCATTCGTAATCGTAATAGTAATAGTAGTATCAGCTGTATTAGTTGTACTATTAGTATCACATACGGTGTAACAGTTTTACATATCTTCTCTGTTACTCGTAATGCAGTAATGAGCGTAGTATAAGACTTTTACGTCCATGAGCTGTATTATTGTATAATAAACATGACTGGACAGAGCAAGCACAGATAACAAATAGACAGACAGAATAAGGACATAGAAAGAAAACCTTGGGTAACCTTTCACACGATTTTCTTATTCGAGAAGGAGAAATAGACATTGCAATATTTTGACGACACATTTCTCATTTCCCATTGCATATTGAAGGATTGACTTGACTTACCAACTTGGTTGTTCCCAGGCCGGTTACGCCCGGTCCGTTTAGAGCCCGGCTCGTTCGTGCCCGGCCAGTTTAGTGTTCGGCCCGTTTGTGCCCGGCTCGAGATTCGGACCGGTCCGGATCGGGTCGAGCCGGGCACTGAATGCAGAACCATCCAGGGCGGGCCGGGCCGGTCTTTGGGCCTGGGTTTGCAGGGTTCTGGAAGTTTTATGCACAGCATAATTTGGAAGTTTAAATCCTGTCCTTGGTCCCATAAATATTATTAACACAAACATATCAATGATACTCTTGTGTATAATTCAAAAAGCTAGCCGTGAAATTTAATCCAGATTGGAAGTAGTTGTGGAAAGGCCTCTTGCTATAACAGATTTGTGGGTGTTCAGATAAAACCAACATAATCTTTATATTTCACAACGGGTGAGTAATGCATAGGTCATTTCTACTGTATATCAACTTCACTAACCAAAGCAACTTGTGACTTCGTGAAAAACCATTTGTTGGTACTTCAAGGTCAATAACAACAAAATAGCTAATACTAAGAGTACACGCGACTCATTACTTCGATGGAAGAGGCAAATTCAACAGACGTGTTTACGTATAAAAGACTGATGCCCTCCGGCACTTAGTAGAAGGCTTAACTGGGTGGAAGCAACATAGCAACGTTCTATGCGAAAGAACGCTGTTTGTTCTATCTGTTGTGTGTATGAAGCACGAGTTTGTCTGTGTGTCTGTCTGTGTGCGTCCTGGGGATAAGATGAGTTGACATAAAGTTACTAAATTCTGATCACTTATACTTTTGTCCAGACCCCAGACTAGGACGAAGCGTTTTTTTTTTCAAAATTCGAACCAGGATTCTCAGGGGAGGGGTGCATTTACCAGGACATGTAATGATATTAGAAAATGGCCGATTTTGTGTCAAATCCATAGTTTTCACGGTCGCTGAAATCAATGGTGACACCTCCATTAGCAATAACTCAAAATCGGCTACCATTGTTTGCGGGCCGGGGTCACCGGGGGGTGGGGTCCCGAAACACGTAAACATAATCCAAAATGACCTATATTTGTGTCAAATCCCTAGTTTTCACGGTCGCTGAAATGAATGGTGGTTCTTTCAAAGGCGTTGGCGTCTAAATACAGCTGGAACCGCGGTGGCTCAGTGGTAGAGAGTTCACCTCTGGTGTTTGGGGTCCCGGGTTCGATCCCAGCCCCTCGAAGTGAACTTTGTGGTGGAGAAACAGCGTGTGTCATAGCTCACCGACTCACTGACAATGACTGATTTAACACGTTTGATAACAGCGCGTGTAATAGCTGATTTATACGCAGTTGATATAGCGTGTATACATGTAGATGTGGGTAGCGTGTGTAACAGTTGTTCTAAAAATTCTGTGTTCGAGTCGTACCCTATATTGAATTACATTTTCTTTTAAGCAATTAAACACTATAAATGATGTTCGCGTTCGGTGCTGAAAGAGATTTATCCTATGAAGGAAGAGAAACCAAGACAGGTCCAGGGGCAGGGGGAAAGACTTAGACTGTGCGTTAAAATTTAATTTATTCCCATGTCTTTTGCTCTTTCCTTTCCTTTTTTCCCATTTTGTTTAGCTTTCTATACTTTTTCGGTCTCTGCATGATGCGTATTATTATTTTCGTTTTCCTTGCATTAATTTCTCTCTCTTAGATCTTGACGTGAATTGAATTTCTACAGATTTATCTCGTGGTTCTTCCTCTAAGTGAAGCTCTCAGATAGCAATACTTTTCCCTCCAAATGGAGGAATATGCAAGGCTACTGTACCATACGCGCACAACCCCTATGGGACTTTGGTAGTGATTTGCGCAGTTTGAGCAATACGCACGGATAAACGACGCTTACATTTATATTTATTAAAATCTCATATTAGGACTTACTCCGTAATATAAACTTTTAAAAAATGCGCCTTTTAAAATTCTGTACTTTTCTTCTTCTTCTTCTTCTTCTTATTATTATTATTATAGCAATAACTCTATGAAGCAATTATCTCGGCCAACTTGGTCGGGCCGCGGTGGCTCAGTGGTAGAGCGTTCACCTCTGGTGCTTGGGGTCCCGGTTTCGATCCCAGCCCCCGCCAAGTGAGCTTTGTGGTGGACAAACACCGTATGCGTGGGTTTTCTCGGGGTTCTCCCGTTTCCTCCTACTTTCTTCATTCCACCATTGCATTTATTACTCATCATCATCTCCATCTGTTTTAGCCTAACAGGCATAACCGCGGGACGTAAAACTCAAAGATTTCATTTCGGCCAACTTGGTTAATACACACCATTCATCAACGGGTTGTGGTAGAAATGAGTCTTTTACAACAGTTGTTAGATCAATCGCTGCAGCAGTTACTCATAGATTCAAGGGTTGTGAGTTCGAAACTAGTCCGAGTGAAAAGATTTTTTTCTGATTTAATCCTTCAGATGGAAATGTTTCTCTATTCACTTTTATCTCGTAATTCTGGATAGAGATGTTTGGATGTGAAAAAAGATACTAGAATATAAGAAAAGAAAGATAAATTACGTGATATCTTTTGCAATTTTTAACTATATTTTCACCTATCTACAACGTTTCTGAAAGTTCAGACTTCTATATCTCTTTTCCGCTCTCTTACGTGTCCTTTAATTACGTAATTCCTACACTTATTTCATAAGTAACATACACATATATTGCAGATGTATCTGTTCCTCTTCTCTACATCCTGTCGGAAGATACATGTTTTGACAACACTTTACAGACACGATTTACAAAAAAAACAATACGATCTACGATATCAGTGATACATGTAGTGGTGTTTAACTTAACACATAAAACAATAAATAGAAAAGCTGAGAATACGAATCTTTACAGAGATGACAGTGCACTGATGCTTCAAATCTGTGCCTTTACTCTCTATACCTATGTTAATTCCTAGTAAAAATAAAAACTCTTCAAAATTAATCACAAATTCTTATACAAACATCCTTTCCTTGGAGTACCGCGCGGTCACATACCTGTCACGGCGATGTAACGGTAATTTTGGTGACGAAGATAAAAATGCGCATAAGTTAGAAGTCCCTAAAAATATAGAAAATTGCAACGAAACTTCGTATTGGGACTATTTGCAAAACAATAAATGAATCGTGTTTTAATTTGTGCGGAAAAACAGTGTTGGGGCCTAGGTCCCATCCGAAAAAGAATTAATAATACTGTAATAGCGAAGGAAGGAGTGGACCGAAGGAAATGATTTTGTGTAGATATTATACAGGGTGGTCGTGCATCAATGACGGAAAATTCGGGAGATGAATCTACAGGTAAAAACAAGCCAAAAATTTCATATGAACATTGGGTAAATGCGGCTTTGTTTGGACGCTAGAGGCGTCTGAAATGTCACCTTCCGAGGCGGTAATATGCAGTAGTACTCCCCCCCGTATGCGCGAATGACTCATCCTCACTCTCTTTTACGACCGGGATTTTGAAATTCGTTCCCTTTTACGGCTTAGATGTTGTCAATGACCTAGGGGTACCTAGGGCCACCCCCTCTAAATTTTTGGCAGGGGTACCATGGCCCACCCCCTAAATTTTGGCAGGGGTACATAGGACCACCCCCCTTAAATTTTGGAAATTGCCAAATCTAAAAATTTGGTGTGGTAGCCTAGGACCATAGTATGTACCTCTATCAGTATTGGGTGTCTATGTTGTTCCCTTTCATGGGTAAAAAATTGCCAAAAATTCAAATTTCGGGGGTTTTTGACCTAATTTATCCCCTTTGATGAGGTATTATTACCCTATATAGTTATATGGGCGTATACAAGGGTCCATTCCCTTTCATAACATATGGGTATATTAATGCACCCCTTGAAAAATTTGGGAGGGGTATCATGGTCCACCCCTTAAATTTTGAAAATTGCCAAATCTAAAAATTGTGTGTGGTAGCCCAGGACCATAGTATGTACCTCTATCAGTATTGGGTGTCTATGTCGTTCCCTTTCATGGGTAAAAAATTGCCAAAAATTCAAATTTCGGGGGTTTTTGACCTAATTTATCCCCTTTGATGAGGTATTATTACCCTATATAGTTATATGGGCGTATACAGGGGTCCATTCCCATTTCATAACATATGGGTATATTAATGCACCCCTTGAAAAATTTGGGAGGGGTATCATGGCCCACCCCTTAAATTTTGAAAATTGCCAAATCTAAAAATTGTGTGTGGTAGCCTAGGACCATAGTATGTACCTCTATCAGTATTGGGTGTCTATGTCGTTCCCTTTCATGGGTAAAAAATTGCCAAAAATTCAAATTTCGGGGTTTTTGACCTAATTTATCCCCTTGGATGAGGTGTTATTACCCTATATAGTTATATGGACGTATACAGGGGTTTATTACATTTCATAAGACATGGGTATATTAATGCACCCCTTGAAAAATTTGGGATGGTTATCTTGGCCCACCCCTTAAATTTTGGAAATTGCCCAATTTTAACATTGGGTATTATAGTATAGGACCCTAATATGTATTATGATAAATTTGGGTGGTCCACCTCGTCCCCTTTTAAGGGTACAAAATTGCCAAAAATATAAACGTAAGCAATACGTTATACCACGTGTTTGGTTTTCAGCCTATTTTATCTCTTTGGATGAGGTCCTATTACCTTATATAGTTATATGGGCGTATACAGGGGTTAATTCTCTTTTATAATATATAGGTATATTAATGCACCCCTTTAAAAAATTTGGGAAGTGTATCTTGGCCCACCCCTTAAATTTTGGAAATTGACCAATTTAAACATTGGGTATTATAGTATAGGACCCTAATATGTATTATAATAAATTTGGGTGGTCCACCTCGTCCCCTTTTTAAGGGTACAAAATTGCCAAAAATATAAACGTAAGCAATACGTTGTACCACGTGTTTGCTTTTTGGTCGATTTTATCCCCTTTGATGAGGTGTTATTATCCTATATAGTTATATGGTCATGTATAGGGGTCCATTCCCTTTCATAAGATATGGGTATATTGGTGCACCCTTTAAAAATTTGGGAGTACCTTGGCACACCCCTTAAATTTTGGAAATTGCCCAATTTAAACATTTGGTAGGACGAAACATGAGAAAACATGTTCCCTTTTAGAGGTACAAAATTGCCAAAATATAAACGTAAGCAATACGTTGTACCACGTGTTTGGTCTTTTGGCCCAATTTATCCTCTTGGATGAGGCCCTATTACCTTATATAGTTATATGGACGTATACAGGGGTTCATTACCTTTCATAAGATATGGGTATATTTGTGCACCCCTTTAAAATTTGGGTGGAGTACTTTGGCCCACCCCCTTCAATTTTGGAAATTGCCCAATTTAAACATTTGGTATAATAGTATAGGACCCTAATATGTATTATTATATCCCTTTTAGGGGCACAAAATTACCAAATTTTACTACAACCACGTATTTGGTATTTTGGCTCATTTTATCACCTTGGATGAGGTCCTATTACCTTATATAGTTATATGGACGTATACAGATGTCCATTTCCTATTATAAGACATAGGTACATTTGTGCACCCCTTTAAAATTTGGGAGGAGTACCATGGCCAATCTTTTAAATTTTTGAAATTTTCCAGTTTAAACATATACTACTGGACTCTAATATGTATCATGATAAATTTGAGTGATTCACTTCGTTCCCTTTTAGGGTACAAAATTGTCAAAATATAAACATAAGCAATATGTTGTACCACGTGTTTGGTTTTTTTGATCCAATTTATCCTCTTGGATGAGGACCTATTACCTTATATGGTCATGTATAAGGGTCTATTCCCTATCATAAGACATAGGTACATTTGTGCACCCCTTGAAATTTTTGGGAATGTTAGGGTCTACCTTGGCCCACCCCTTAAGTTTTAGAAATTGCCCAATTTAAACATTTGGTATAATAGTACTGGACCTTAATATATATTACTATAAATTTGGGTGGTGCACCTCGTTCCCTTTTAGGGGTCATTTTGTTCCGCTTTAGGGGTGAACATGGATACCTTGCAATCGTCCCGAGTTCGATTCTTGGTGCTAGTTTCAGGAAATGTTGAATTTAACGTCTCCGAAAAACGATGATGATGAGAAGTGATAGGACGAAACATGAACTTACTTGATTAAGGATTGAAGCAGAGACCTCACACATTAGTGACAAACGCGGATGGGATGATGTGATTTTGGACCTCTCGTTTCCGTTCATGGATTAAATAAAAAGATGACTCTTTGCTTAAATCTGATTAGTTCATTGTTCGAGCGATTTTTAAACGCCCAGCGTTTGTTGATCAGTAAGCGCTTCATTGATGGAAACAATGTTGCCAGATTTTGAAAATCTAAACTGCTCCGATTCTTTTTTCGAAACGGTTCCGCTGAGTGCAAGAATTTTTCAAAACTAAAAATTTTAAAAACTAAAAATTTTCAAACTAAAAAAATTTAAACTTTTCAAAAAAATTTTTCGAACTAAAAAATTTCAAATAAAAAAATTTAAACAAAAATTTTCAAACTAAAAGATTTCAAATAAAATTTTGAAACAAATTTTGAAAATCTAAAATTTTTAAAACTAAAAAATCAAATCAAACTTTCTGGAACGAAATTTTTTAAACTTAAAATTTTCGAACTCGAACCGAATTTGAAAACTAAAAAACTTTTCGAACCAAATTTTCAATCAATTTTTTTTTCGAACTCAGAAAGTTTCAAACTTAAAACTTGCAAATCAAAATTTCAAACTAAAAAAGTTTTCGATCTAAAATTTTGAACTAAAAAAAATTCGAACTCAAAGTTCTCACTAAAAATTTTCGAACTCAGAAAGTTTTAAAATCAAAATTTGAAACTCAAGTTTCGAATTTAAAATATTTTCGAACTACAATTATCAAACTCAAACTTTTCGAAAATCTTAACAGAGATTGAAAGTGATCACTCGTTTCGCGAGCCGTAACTTTTAGTAATGTAACATAGTTTACGGTTTAAGATTTATATTGTCTTGAGAACGATTGAGTTCGTTTATGTAATGAACCCGTTGGCCAGCCATAGCCTGATTTCACATCGTAGCTCATGAAAGCAATCTTGTTGTAGTTGTGTAGCCGTGACCATTTTTTTCTGGACATAGCCTTTACGATCACCAGGAATGAAATACTACTTAGTTTAGCTACCATTAAGACGTGATTTAATAAATATTAGCCACATTAACACTTGAACTTGTATGAAACGAATAACAGCTTACTGATCAAAGCACAGAACGAAAAAATGCTAAGATGGACAGAATTTCATTCATGTGACGTCAAACACAGAAGTATTTCCTTACCTCTCATTCCTCTCACTTGAAGGTCAAGGTGCTAATCAGCATTTTTTCACGTTGAATGCATTACAATAAAAAAAATCTTTCCTTAAGACCATTTGAGATTTCAGTGGCTAAGTCCAGGTTCGATTTTTGGCGTTATTATTACGGGTTTAAGTACACAACCCACAGAAGTACGTTCAAGTCTTATACAGCCTAAGGTCATAAACGCTTTCCATCTTATACGTAAAATAGAAACAAATATTTGGTGTTTATAGCTACATTTATGATGATTCGCATTTCACTTTGAACTGTAGGTCCACGTCCTATACAGCCTCGATATTGTTAAGTCAACATAAAACATTTATGGTGGTTCATACTTTATCGTTCACATCTTATGCTGTCTAGGAACACAAGATTTACGTCCTCGGTACTGTCAAGAGAACAAAAAACACTCGTGGTGGTTCAGAGAAATGAAATTAAATCTTTGAGTTTTACGTCTTACGATTAAGTTAACTAGGCTAAAGAAAACGATGATGATGAGAAATAAATGTAATGATGGATTAAATATAGTGGGGAGAACCCTGAAAAAACTCACGCACACGGCTTTTTTTGTTCACTACAAAGCAACTTGGCGTTAGCTAAGATCGAACCAGCGACCTTACACACCTCTGTCATTGAGTCATCACAACGTAAACAGATAATGATATACTTAACATGAAACAAGCAAGGTCACTGAGTTGAGGAAGATCATTTTGCAGGCCTCAGCTTTTTTCTCGAGGAGCAAATACCACAACAATAATTTAAAACCCATTCATGAAAAAGACTGTTGTTTAGACTAACATCACGCACGCACACACACACACACACACACACACACACACAAACACACAATGTTGTTTATTACAGCACATACTGATTACATTTTTTAAATACAAATATATATTACTTATGTTGATTTCAATGAAAATGTAATTAAGTTTTAGCAGTAGGCACAGACTGTTCGTGCAATACTTTTATCGTATAAAAACTTCACTTAAAATAGTGAACGTCAGCAGGATCAAACTAAAATCCTTTTCGCATTAGATACACTTGTTCACTTTTATGAAATTGTTTTCCAGCCGGAATCGATCTTCTTGTGAATGTTATTTAATACAAATCACTCGTATTACAACACCATGGTACAAAACAATATGAGATCAAAACGATAAATCGTTCATTTCTTTTACACAAGGAAAGCCGAACCATGGTATCGTAACAGTTTTTTTCTTTCTTCATTTACAATCTTATGAGGGAAGCTCTTCCACCATAGTAAATTGAATTCAATGTAGCATCATTCGATCTTTCATAAAATAAGTAACATGATAATCCTATAAGAACGACGGGAAGCACTCTAAAGGAATCGAACTGAAAACCTCTTGCACCAGAAAAATTGGATTCAATGCAACATTATAGCATCACTAGGTAACACGGTAATCACTATTGCAGTAAATGACAAGTTCAATGTTACAAACACAGGACCGATATCTTAGTAACTAAGCAACAGTAACACAATTTAAAGAGAGAGAATGCAATATGACAGAGCTGAATGACGTTATAAAGAAAAACTGCAAATTCTGCATTCTTCATCTATGACAAAGAAACTATGATACTGAAGTAATGAAATTCATTTCGTTACGAAACTTGTGCAAGAAGCCGCTCCTCTCTTTCGTCATCTTCGCCTTCGCATGTGATTTTTTAAATGCAATTTCAATATGACAAAACGTGACTTAATATTTAAAGTGTTTGGCAATGTAAATGGAAAATTGGTTCACAACTACAACAAGATTGCTTTCATGAGCTACGATGTGAAATCAGGCTATGGCTGGCCAACGGGTTCATTACATAAACGAACTCAATCGTTCTCAAGACAATATAAATCTTAAACCGTAAACTATGTTACATTACTAAAAGTTACGGCTCGCGAAACGAGTGATCACTTTCAATCTCTGTTAAGATTTTCGAAAAGTTTGAGTTTGATAATTGTAGTTCGAAAATATTTTAAATTCGAAACTTGAGTTTCAAATTTTGATTTTAAAACTTTCTGAGTTCGAAAATTTTTAGTGAGAACTTTGAGTTCGAATTTTTTTTAGTTCAAAATTTTAGATCGAAAACTTTTTTAGTTTGAAATTTTGATTTGCAAGTTTTAAGTTTGAAACTTTCTGAGTTCGAAAAAAAATTGATTGAAAATTTGGTTCGAAAAGTTTTTTAGTTTTCAAATTCGGTTCGAGTTCGAAAATTTTAAGTTTAAAAAATTTCGTTCCAGAAAGTTTGATTTGATTTTTTAGTTTTAAAAATTTTAGATTTTCAAAATTTGTTTCAAAATTTTATTTGAAATCTTTTAGTTTGAAAATTTTTGTTTAAATTTTTTTATTTGAAATTTTTTAGTTCGAAAAATTTTTTTGAAAAGTTTAAATTTTTTTAGTTTGAAAATTTTTAGTTTTTAAAATTTTTAGTTTTGAAAAATTCTTGCACTCAGCGGAACCGTTTCGAAAAAAGAATCGGAGCAGTTTAGATTTTCAAAATCTGGCAACATTGTTTCCATCAATGAAGCGCTTACTGATCAACAAACGCTGGGCGTTTAAAAATCGCTCGAACAATGAACTAATCAGATTTAAGCAAAGAGTCATCTTTTTATTTAATCCATGAACGGAAACGAGAGGTCCAAAATCACATCATCCCATCCGCGTTTGTCACTAATGTGTGAGGTCTCTGCTTCAATCCTTAATCAAGTAAGTTCATGTTTCGTCCTATCACTTCTCATCATCATCGTTTTTCGGAGACGTTAAATTCAACATTTCCTGAAACTAGCACCAAGAATCGAACTCGGGACGATTGCAAGGTATCCATGTTCACCCCTAAAGCGGAACAAAATGACCCCTAAAAGGGAACGAGGTGCACCACCCAAATTTATAGTAATATATATTAAGGTCCAGTACTATTATACCAAATGTTTAAATTGGGCAATTTCTAAAACTTAAGGGGTGGGCCAAGGTAGACCCTAACATTCCCAAAAATTTCAAGGGGTGCACAAATGTACCTATGTCTTATGATAGGGAATAGACCCTTATACATGACCATATAAGGTAATAGGTCCTCATCCAAGAGGATAAATTGGATCAAAAAAACCAAACACGTGGTACAACATATTGCTTATGTTTATATTTTGACAATTTTGTACCCTAAAAGGGAACGAAGTGAATCACTCAAATTTATCATGATACATATTAGAGTCCAGTAGTATATGTTTAAACTGGAAAATTTCAAAAATTTAAAAGATTGGCCATGGTACTCCTCCCAAATTTTAAAGGGGTGCACAAATGTACCTATGTCTTATAATAGGAAATGGACATCTGTATACGTCCATATAACTATATAAGGTAATAGGACCTCATCCAAGGTGATAAAATGAGCCAAAATACCAAATACGTGGTTGTAGTAAAATTTGGTAATTTTGTGCCCCTAAAAGGGATATAATAATACATATTAGGGTCCTATACTATTATACCAAATGTTTAAATTGGGCAATTTCCAAAATTGAAGGGGGTGGGCCAAAGTACTCCACCCAAATTTTAAAGGGGTGCACAAATATACCCATATCTTATGAAAGGTAATGAACCCCTGTATACGTCCATATAACTATATAAGGTAATAGGGCCTCATCCAAGAGGATAAATTGGGCCAAAAGACCAAACACGTGGTACAACGTATTGCTTACGTTTATATTTTGGCAATTTTGTACCTCTAAAAGGGAACATGTTTTCTCATGTTTCGTCCTACCAAATGTTTAAATTGGGCAATTTCCAAAATTTAAGGGGTGTGCCAAGGTACTCCCAAATTTTTAAAGGGTGCACCAATATACCCATATCTTATGAAAGGGAATGGACCCCTATACATGACCATATAACTATATAGGATAATAACACCTCATCAAAGGGGATAAAATCGACCAAAAAGCAAACACGTGGTACAACGTATTGCTTACGTTTATATTTTTGGCAATTTTGTACCCTTAAAAAGGGGACGAGGTGGACCACCCAAATTTATTATAATACATATTAGGGTCCTATACTATAATACCCAATGTTTAAATTGGTCAATTTCCAAAATTTAAGGGGTGGGCCAAGATACACTTCCCAAATTTTTTAAAGGGGTGCATTAATATACCTATATATTATAAAAGAGAATTAACCCCTGTATACGCCCATATAACTATATAAGGTAATAGGACCTCATCCAAAGAGATAAAATAGGCTGAAAACCAAACACGTGGTATAACGTATTGCTTACGTTTATATTTTTGGCAATTTTGTACCCTTAAAAGGGGACGAGGTGGACCACCCAAATTTATCATAATACATATTAGGGTCCTATACTATAATACCCAATGTTAAAATTGGGCAATTTCCAAAATTTAAGGGGTGGGCCAAGATAACCATCCCAAATTTTTCAAGGGGTGCATTAATATACCCATGTCTTATGAAATGTAATAAACCCCTGTATACGTCCATATAACTATATAGGGTAATAACACCTCATCCAAGGGGATAAATTAGGTCAAAAACCCCGAAATTTGAATTTTTGGCAATTTTTTACCCATGAAAGGGAACGACATAGACACCCAATACTGATAGAGGTACATACTATGGTCCTAGGCTACCACACACAATTTTTAGATTTGGCAATTTTCAAAATTTAAGGGGTGGGCCATGATACCCCTCCCAAATTTTTCAAGGGGTGCATTAATATACCCATATGTTATGAAATGGGAATGGACCCCTGTATACGCCCATATAACTATATAGGGTAATAATACCTCATCAAAGGGGATAAATTAGGTCAAAAACCCCCGAAATTTGAATTTTTGGCAATTTTTTACCCATGAAAGGGAACGACATAGACACCCAATACTGATAGAGGTACATACTATGGTCCTGGGCTACCACACACAATTTTTAGATTTGGCAATTTTCAAAATTTAAGGGGTGGACCATGATACCCCTCCCAAATTTTTCAAGGGGTGCATTAATATACCCATATGTTATGAAAGGGAATGGACCCTTGTATACGCCCATATAACTATATAGGGTAATAATACCTCATCAAAGGGGATAAATTAGGTCAAAAACCCCCGAAATTTGAATTTTTGGCAATTTTTTACCCATGAAAGGGAACAACATAGACACCCAATACTGATAGAGGTACATACTATGGTCCTAGGCTACCACACCAAATTTTTAGATTTGGCAATTTCCAAAATTTAAGGGGGGTGGTCCTATGTACCCCTGCCAAAATTTAGGGGGTGGGCCATGGTACCCCTGCCAAAAATTTAGAGGGGGTGGCCCTAGGTACCCCTAGGTCATTGACCCTCATCTAAGCCGTAAAAGGGAACGAATTTCAAAATCCCGGTCGTAAAAGAGAGTGAGGATGAGTCATTCGCGCATACGGGGGGGAGTACTACTTATGCAATATCACAAGAACGGAGAAAAATACGAATGTCGGGTCAAAAGATATCAGAGAAAACCCCATCCGAAGAATCCAATTATGCATAAGTGATGGCGAAACAGTAGCGGCGCTAGAGGGAGGCACAAAGAAAGTGAATATAACGCGGAGAAAAGTGAACAATTTACACTGAAAAATTGTAGACGGGGATGTTACTTGCAACATGCAGCAGCAAATGTTAAGGAACAAAGGCAACAATGGCTACGCTGTAGGGACACTATGGGAGGCGGAATGTAGAAATACATTATCTTTGTAACGGAGAGAAATAGGAATGTCGGGTCAAAAGTTGGGAAAGGAAACCCCATTCAAAGAATTCAGTTATGTATAAGTTATGGCGAAACAGTGGCGGCGCCAGGGGGCACAAACAAAGTGAATGCAACGCGGAGAAAAGTGAACAATTTACACTGACAAACTGTAGGAGGGGATATTACGTGGAACATGCAGCAACAAATGTTAATGAACAAAGGCAACAATGGTACGCTGTAGGAATACTATGAGAGGCGGGATGTAGGAATGTAGTATCTGTATAACGGAGAGAAATAGGAATGTCGGGTAAGAAGATTTCTCCGAAGAATCCAATTATGCATAAGTGATGGCAAAGCAGTGGCGGCCAAAGGAGCACCAAGAAAGTGAATGAAACGCTGAGAAAAGTTCTAGCACAGATATTGTTCTCGGATAAGGCATTCATACGGGATGGCATCACAAATGTCCGCAATGACCATCAATGGACATCCAACAACCCGCATGCAATCGTAAAAACGAAGCATCATCAGCGTTTCCAATTCCATGTATTGATTGGTATTATTGATGACGACGTTGTGAAACAACACTTCTTACCACAGCGTTTGAACGCATGCAATATCGTATCTCTTGCTTTTAACCTAGGGCTTAACTATTCTAGTTAAAGACGTGCCACTGAGGACACGGCAGTGTATGTAGTTTATGCATGATGGCGTCCTTCCCATTTATGTCCCACTATTCGTTGCTATCTGAATGAAAAAAATCCACGCAGGTAGGTAGATCGTGGAAGCAAAGGAGTATGGCCCCGACGTTCACCCGACCTGAATACCCTAGACTCTTTTTCTGTGGGGTTACATGAAGAGCCTTGTGTATACATGGCTCGTGCTTGGCATTGAAGATCTTCGCTAGCGCGTAGGAACTGCATTTGCCACACTACGGCAAACTCCAGCGTTATTGCCAAAAGTCAGAGAATCCTTACGCCATTGTGTAGAACGCCTTGCGAAGAACAAGGAGGACATATTGAACATCTTCTTTAAGTCAGCATTATGTTGACCACGGTAAGTACAATACCTCTTGTTTTTACAGTACACTGGGCCTCATCTTGGGTATGTGTTTAGTACGATTTGCACGTATCAACACTAAGAGTGTGTAACAGTTTCTTGGTAGCTCTCAAGCGCCGCCACTGTTCCGCAGTACGTGCGCACAATTGGATCCTTCGGATGGGGTTTCCTTTGATATCTTTTGACCCGACATTCTTATTTCTCTCCGTTACAAAGATACTTTATTCCTACATTCCGCCTCCCATAGTGTCCCTACAGCGTAACCATTGTTGCCTTTGTTCATTAACATTTGTTGCTGCATGTTGCAAGTAACATCCCCTCCTACAATTTTTCAGTGTAAAGTGTTCACTTTTCTCCGCGTTATATTCACTTTTTTTGCCCCCTCTAGCGCCGCCGCTCTTTCGCTATCACTTATGCATAATTGCATTCTTTGGGTAGGGTTTCCTTTGATATCTTTTGACCCGACATTCGTATTTTTCTCCGTTCTTGTGATATTGCAAATTACCGCCTCGGAAGGTGACATTTCAGACGCCTATAGCGTCCAAACGAAGCCGCATTCACCCAACGTTCATATGATATTTTTTGCTTGTTTTTACCTGTAGATTCATCTCCTGAATTTTCCGTCATTGATGCACGACCGCCCAGCATAGACCCTATGTAAAATAAACCCTTTCGTCTTTCTAAAGTAACCCTATCAGTTTAGCTTCAAATTTGGCAGACAAGAGCAAACTGGAAACAAATCGACACATCTATTTGTTTATGTGCACAAACATTCTAAGGGTTAAACGTGGCTCCTGAAATACAATAAAATACGCTATAATGTTTGTGCGTGTAGTTGCTCTGCCAAATTTGAAGAAATCGGATGAAGACACGACACTTGTGAAACACGAAAGGCAATATTTTACATATCAAATATCTACATACAACTTAATTCGCTTCGGTTTACTCCTCACGCCACTCAACAGTTTTTTTTAGCAAAATACAAAACACATATTCGCTCATCTTACTTCTACAATATTTGTGCACATTTAATCCACTTCGGTTCACTTAATTTTGTCTTTCGGGGTCAAATTCCAAAGTTTTGGACGGGAGCTTTTCCCCTAAAAAGCGTTTTTCCCCCGAAAAACGCATATTCGTTTATTTTTTTGCCTATTGTTCATACGCAAAGTTATGTTGCAATTCTTCATGTTCTTTACACACATCTGACAACTGTTACTAGCACTTTTGATATTTCGTGATCAAATGTTTGGAGGGATCCGAGCCCACCCAACATTTTTTCGAGGAAAATACGAAACCCGTATTCCCTCATTTGATGTTATACACTATTTGTGCAGAATTTCGTTCACTTCGGTTCACTTTAATTTGCCTTTCGAGCGTCAACTTTCAGAATTTTGGGTGGGAGCTTTTGCCACGTAAAACTGTTTTTCTGTAGGAAATAAAAAAACCCGTATCCGTTTAGTTTTTGCGTATTGTCCATACACAAAGTTTCGTAGAATTCTTCATGTCCTTCACACAAATCTGACGTCCTGTTACTAGCACTTTAATATTTCGTAATCAAAGGTTTGAAGGGTTCCGTGCACCACCCAACCTTTTTTTCTCGGAAAATGCGAAATCCGTATCCACATTTTACGTCTGCAATATCTGCGGACAATTTCATCCATTTGATTCACTTCTTCCTTGCTTGTCGGACGTCAACGTTAAAAATTTTGGGTGGGGATTTTTGCAAGTTAAAACCGCTTTTACGCAGAACATAAATAATCCGTATTCGTTTATTCTTTGCGTATTGTCCATACACAAAGTGTCGTTGCAATTCTTCATATCCTTTACACACATCTGACATACTGTTACTAGCACTTTAGATTTTTCGGGATTAAATGTTTGGAGGTGTCCGTGTCCCACCGATCTGTTTTTCCAGAAACTTAGGGAACCCGTATCCTCCTTTTACGTCGTCAATATCTGTGCACACTTTCATTCACTCCGGTTCACTTCTTGCCTTTCGGACGACAACATTCAAAATTTTGATTGCGGGCCTTTCCCCCTGCTAAAGCCGTTTCTCCGTAGAACAAAAATCCCGTATTCGTTTAGTTTTTGCGTATTGTCCATACACAAAGTTATGTTGCAATTCTTCATGTGCTTTACACACAGCTGACATAATGTTACTAGCACTTTTGATATTCCTTTATCAAAGCTTTGGAAGGGTCCGAGGCGCACCCAACCCTTTTCTCAGGAAAATACGAAACCCGTATTCCCTCATTTTATCTCTACAATATCTGCGCTGAATTTTATTCACTTCATTTTACCTTTCGGCGTCAATTTTCAAAATTTTGGGTAGGAGCTTTTGCCCCTAAACCGTTTTTTTTCCGCAAAAAAAATTAAAAAAACAGTATTAGTTAATTTTTTACGCATTGTGCATACACAAAGTTTCGTTGCAATTCTTCATGTCCTTTACACACATGTGACATACTGTTACCAGCACTTTTTATTTCTCGCAATGAAAGGTTTTGAGGGTGGGTGCACCACCGAACCGTTTTTTCATTAAAGTACGAAACCCGCATTTCCTCATTTTATGTCTACAGTATCTGTACACAATTTCATTCACTTCGATTCATTTCTTTTTGCCTTTCGGTCACCAATTTTCAAAATATTGGGAGTGGAATTTTGCCCCCTAAGACAGTTTTTCC
The DNA here is from genome assembly GCF_964235325.1 of Thermobia domestica. Taxonomy (NCBI): domain Eukaryota; kingdom Metazoa; phylum Arthropoda; class Insecta; order Zygentoma; family Lepismatidae; genus Thermobia; species Thermobia domestica. The sequence goes on from NC_137455.1 coordinate 362,328,751, forward strand.
GCAGAACATAAAAAAACAGTATTCGTTAATTTTTTGGTGTATTGTCCATACACAAGGCTATGTTGCAACTCTTCATGTCCTTTACACACATATGATATAATGTTACTAGCACTTTTGATATTCCTTGATCAAAGGTTTGGAGGGGTCCGTGCCCCACCCAACCCTTTTTTCAGGAAAATACAAAACCCGTATCCTCATTTTATGTCTACAATATCTGTGCACAATTTCATTACTTCGGTTCACTTCTTGCCGTTCGAGAGTGAACTTTCAAAACTTTGGATTGGGGGTTTTGCCCCTAAAACCGTGCCTCCGCAGAACATAAGAAACCCGTTTTCTTTTATTTTTTGCGTATTGTCTATACACAAAGTTTTTTTGCGATCTTTATGTCCTGTACACGCATCTGATATACTGTTACTAGCACTTTTGATATTTCGTGACCAAAGCTTTGGGCGGGTCCTTTCCCCACCCAACCGGTGTTTTCTGGAATATTCGAAACCCGTATTGCCTCATTTTACGTCGACAATATCTGTGCACAATTCATTGATTTCGATTCACTTGTATTCGCCTTTCGGGCGTCAACTTTCAAAATTTTTGGTTGGGCCTTTTGCCCCTAAAACTGTTTTCCCGGAGAAAATAAAAGAAACTTATTCGTTTATTTTTTGCGTATTGTCCATACATAAAGTTTCGTTGCAATTCTTCATGTCCTTTACACACATCTGACATACTGTTACTAGCAAGTTTGTTATTTCGTGATCAAATGTTTGGAGGGGTCCGTGCCCCACCCAACCGTTTTCTCCGTTAAAATTCGCAACCCGAATTTCCTCATTTTACATCTGCAATATCTCTGCACAGTTTCATTCACTGTAGTTCAGTTGTTATTGCCTTTCGGGTGTGAGCTTTGAAAATTTTGGTATTGGCTTTAATATTAAACCTTTACATTATGTATTTTTTTCTTTTTTATGAAATTCTTCTTCCGGGATGGAAGGAGAGAAATGGTCTCCCTCTTATATATGTTTCTTGCCATTCACCTTGTTTGAACTGTTTAAGTAAGATCATTTTGTATCTTTTGATGTCATCCAACTACGTCACAATATTAAAGTTGTCATTTTTAACAATTTGTTTTATTCTCTTATTTGCAGTTTGCCACACTGATATATTTGTTACAAAATTGTGGTTTAGTCTAACGCCTTTCGAATTCGCAACCAACCGAAGCGCCGAAGCATTTTGGGTTGCCTGCTATTGCAGGAAAAGGAGAATTGCAGGTGGTAATGCACTTTTGGAGTCGTGTATACAAATATACGAAATCCTCTTGCTAAACTACAGAAATCAGCACGAAGCATACGTTATCCGTATGCGACATAGGCACTGCCGTTGCAGGATGTCTGATATCTAATAGTCTTCCTTATATTACATCCATATATATGTAACCTTCGTCAGCTATACATTATATACCTCCATTCGTATGAGATACTAACCGCCTATATTGTTTCATACGGAAAGTACGTACAGAGGGAACACTTATTCAGCAAGTATTATAAAACATGCGTTTTCACTTATAAGTTTGCTGCACGCGAAGTCCATAAACTCCAGGATTTAAAAATCTAAAATACTATTTTACTTACGCCACATACAATTTTTTTCTCAGTCAGATTCAAAAATTGAAGTACCTGAAATATTTTACACAGAATTGCACAAAATAACAATGCACACCATTCGAAGTGATCTACATAGAAGGACATACAAAACTGTCGGCGCCCTTAGTGGAGTTAAATCCTTAATTTATTTCAAACATTGAAATATATAGCTGAGCTGATAAAGGTACCTGTCAGCCGGGCAGGGCCTACACTGTAAAAAATCGTTGTGTTATTTCAACAACATGCCTATGTGTTAATACGATTGTGTTAAAATATAACACAAACATGTGGTTACAACAAATCTCTCTACATTTGGAGTTGTGCGTCAAATGCTAGTAGTTGAAATGACACACAACCTGTGTGTTAAATTATCACAAGAGTAGAATCTTCGGTGTTGTTTTCTGCGTGATTGCCAAATATGTTGGGAATCTAAATATAAAGGGTTATGAATTGAAGATACAGACAAATACAGTAGAAAAAGATACTTAAAGAAATCCAGGCATACGCAAAATTTCAAAATGCAAACCGCGTGATGTGTTTTCAATTGTTTTACATAATGTTTCTGAAGAAACCTTAACGGCACAAGGTGTGCTAGACATGTGCCATTTAGGTGTTCTAAATTCATCTCCCACATTTGATGCATTTATTGCTTTTTTCTAAGTGATTGTGTACTAGAAGCAACAAACGCATCAACGTTATTACATGGCAACTGGCGCCGATCATTTGAAAGTGAATACGGAAGAACTATAAAATAAAGTAGACAGTCGTCATTTTGTTATAAAATTAGGTCTACAGGGCGAGCAGATTTTACCTTATTCCGAACTGTTATCGTTGCATATACGCGGCTGAAAGGATCACTCTATTAGCCAAATTCGAAAGACCTCAACAATCTATCCCACTATAAAGCGACGTTTTCCTCATCCAATCCGTGACCAAGTCGGAAGAGCACGAAGCTAGTAATTGAATTTTAGGTGGTTCGTGCTACCCCGCTACTGGAGTAGTTTTACTTGTTTAAAGTGTTTTATTAAACTCAGCATAATATAAGCAAATTACGCATATAGGCGATTTAACACATTTTAGGGGAGTAATTTTGGGGTTCATTAACGCTTACGGCACGGCTCAACACCGGTTGTGTGTTAAAGACGTAACACATCCCCTGTGTCAAACGCCAAAACCGAGGTATATCTATTGAATTAACAATGCATAGTGGTAGTCACGCTGGAACCATTGACGAAGGAGGTACACCATAAGTACGAAAGAGAGAAGGATGTATGATGTAGTCTATCTGTGGTAGATTGATATTACAATTTGAGGGACACCAATCACTGGTAGAGCTGCAACAAGAGCCTGCTTCACTGCTCACTAAGAGACCATCCTGAGGAACACTCTTGTAGCCAATGCTCCGAGTCATTGGCTCATTTAGGAAGATAGCAGATTCTTCTGACTCCTTACCTTCTTCAGTATGGGAAGTTTCAAGTATAATCAGAATCAGTGTAATGCAGTCAGTTCTTAATGCAATTTCACCGGAAATAAAACTTGGGATTAAAATGCACCATAAGGTGCACGCGCTAGTCCCTACAACAGCGGGAAGAGTGAGTGGTCTTAACGAAAACCATTTTAAAAACCTAAAAGATAACATTATGTTATCCAGAGTCGCTATAACTATCAAACCAACATGCATTAAAAAGGGAAAAACACATGATTTTTAAGTTTTAATAAAGATTTTTGTTTTGGCCTTAATAACCGAATTCTACTCAATCTATCCAAATTATTCATTCTTTTGTTTACTTTCTTAGTTTATTTAGAAGACGAAGCATCCCTTTATATTTTCAATCAACGATGGCTCCTAAATTGCAATATTTTACATCAGGTATCATCCATTGCCACGCAATCGGCACCACTCAGCTAATACAGCAGAATTTCTTACAATTTTTAAATAAAGCGACACATTTGAAAAACGTAAAATTATAACTTCTTCTATACTTAAGCTAACATCCTGATAATGTAGAGATTGTAATTATAAAGAATATATTCTAAAATTAATTAGAATGTTTTCGAAACATTGCAGAGAAACCTAGCCTTGATTGTGTCTTTAGGTTTTAATGCAATTCTAGTATAATATACGCTGACGAGATAATCAAATATTTTTACACACTTTAGTGTATAGAACGTGCAGTGGTTCACTGTTTAATTATTATTATTGTTATTATCTGTTGCTAGTCAATGTGCATGTCTAATTGTAAGTTCAAGAAGCGATGAAGTACACAATAACTAGTGGGACCATGATGGATCAGACGTAGACTGTTCATATCTGGTGTGTGGTTCTGGCTTTGATACTATTTCACCCCGGGTTTTTGTAAATGAGTCTTACGGTGGACAAACATCGTGTCTGTGGAATTTCTCCGAGTGCTCCTGTTTCATTCCACTTTCTTCATTTTATCTATTATGACATCACTGTCTCCCTTAGCCTCTGAACATAATGATGAGACGTTAAAACTGCAACAATTTGTTACGTCAACATTCAACAATCAGTTTATGACAAGAATCAAGTTTGAATTACGAGTATGAATGGAGTAAAATATACATTTTCTGTCTGGAGCGTTCAAAGAAGATTTATATGAAACAAATTATTTCGAGAGATTAGTACTTGGAAATTTGAGTTTGAATCAACATAAAATACGTTTCCTTCTTACAAATTAAATGTGGAATAATGTCTAGGAAAATATTTTTGTGAAACTGGTGATTTTGGTTTTCATTTACATATTCATAAGGTAACTTTAGTCAAGTACGGGACAAAAAATAACAACGAAAGACACCATTAAATGTAAAACGATTTTTGCAGATTATTTCTGCTCCTTACTTTAACAGTGTATTTAACGGAAGTATTATTTTGGTTTCATATTGAATAAATGTATTAATAACCATTTCGGATTAAAGTATGTTGTGTTGTGAGTGTGTGGATCTGATATGATTTTCTTCCTATCCGCTCAGCGTCTTGCCCGACATCGGAAAAGAAAATATTAATTTTAAAGTATTAGAAGAGGAATAGAAGCTAATTTTGCCAAAAAAAAAAAAAAAACAAGAGAAATTCGTAAGATGTGCATTATACCAGCATGTAACGAATAAGTGAAACTAAAAGTACTAATACTTATAACGGATAGTAAAACTTCCTTGTCAGTATGAGACGAAAGAATATTTTGCGTTGAGGAAATAGAAAAAATGTGAACTCAATGCACGAGATTGGTTACCTTAACAAGAAAATTCAGGTGAAAATCATGTTTAAGTATATTGTTTTGATAATATAAACATAATTATAAAAAATGCATTTTAACACCAATAAAACATCAATTAAGGGTTCACTCAAGCAGACGGTTCTTACAAATGGAAAATTTATAGGTAAAATACGATGTGATTCCTTTTTTGTGAAGGAATGAGAGTGTGAATATAAGTAATTACTGTTAGTGCACAGTATATTGAAATGAATTTTGAGTAATAGTGAAAGTATTTTTGTGTAACTGTGTTGTTCCACTAAGCTCATTTATATGTATACCCCTGTCGATGTAGCGAACGCTTTTTGCGCACGCACAGCTTCGCTAAAGCTAGGGCGACCCTGCTGTGCTCCTACTCGGTAAAATAGCATTCGTGCTTTTTAGTGGCCACCTAGCACAAGTTGGTTCGGTATTATGCCATACGTCCACACTCTATTTATACTACACCTCCTGAAGTCAATCTGCAAGTAATAATGGTGTTCCCCAATTAGTGCAAGTTCTGCTAAAAGAAAGACAATATTTTATCCTGACCTGAAAATGTAAGATATATGCTAAAATATGGTAGAACAGTCTCCTCGAGTAGTGCCTAAATTAATAACTAACAGTAATTAACTTCTATACGCATATATATGCTACTGCAACTATCACAACGTTTTATGATTATGTGTGTTGGCTTTTGAACTTCAAACTATGCATGACCTAACATGCTCTGTTTGGCGTAAACGTTATAAAAATATGTTGTCCTAGTAAGACAAGAATAGTTCTAGCAATATGTGTCTATTCCGTGGAACTTCACATTGAGCAATGTTACATTTCAACGTATCCTTGATGTTTGGATAATTAAGGAGCACAGAATCAGATATTAGCTCTTTCTTGGATTCATTACAGATTAAAATGATTACTCGCTCTAATTTAATTGTAAAATATATTAAGTTATAACCCTGTTTATTTCAATGGAAGGTGAAACGTATTAATCAAATTAGCAAGCATTTTCTTCATGTGGCATTTCATTTGCAGCAAATGCATGTTGTTATTTCGATGACTGTAGTTTTTAATAAAAGGAAGATCATAGACGTACAGCTACGGATAAAAATATTTACACTATAAATATTATGTATTATTCAGCTATATAAAATGTGTAATAAAGTCTTAGTTCCCTGAAATGTAAACGTTCCAGCAATTGAAATCTAGTTTTCTATAAACTCTGACACCTATTGGCTGTTACAGAAGAAAAGCTTCTCTCGAATTGTCAGCTATTTAAGGACAAGGATTTCTACTCTCAACTTGAAGATTTGAATGACACATAAAAGGATTACCAAAACGTTAAACAAATGGATTTCCGTAATATATGAAATGACTGATTTAAATTGAAATAGATTTTGGAATGTGAAATTGGTCGGAGAAAAATTTAAATATTAGCGTGTATGTGTTGCCGTTCCTTTCTTATTTCGCAAGAAATGGCAAAATGTAAACAGTCACTTGTAAATTTAGTATTTATGAATGAATGAATAGGGGGATTAATGAGGACGTCAGCATCGAGGTTATACGTCATTGTCACGAAGAACGCGGTTGCTCAGGATTGTAGGATTAAAAGAAGAACAGGCTAAAACGAATAGGTCAATGAACAAAAGCGCTGCTAAGTGAAAACAAGAAAAAACAAAAGCAAATGTAGAAAATAAAAGAATAAATATGATAAAATATATAACAATAACAATATATAGAAAAACAATAAAAGGTAAGAGAAATATAAAAATTTAGCAGCAATAAAACAGCAACAACAAACTAAAAGAGCTCAGAAAACGTGAGCAACCCCATTTGATATTTAATTGAGAGACAACATTGGTACTAAAATTATGGCTATTTCACCAGAGCTGGAATAAATCTTCTGTACTAAGTGCTTTATCATTGATGCAGGGGTAAAAGTGAAGGGGAACGCTTGGGGATGTCGTTCCTGCACCTTCAAAAATATGTACCGCGTCCCTCAGTTCCTAAGAAAATACAATATGAAATATAAACACGATGACGGCGTGACGTCAAGCCGCCTATACCGTCCCCCTACCTTTTCAGATCCACTTTTACCACTGATTGAATGTAGTTTGTGGTATAAAATAATTCTAAACTTTTCGTCGTATAGATCGCCAAAAGCTACTTTTCGGAATTTCGAAACGGAACACATGATCTGTAATAAAAGTTGTTCAATTCTTGATTTTACTTTTAACATGCTAAAGGCGAATAGTGAAAGTGATACACTTCGAGATGTTACATCTGGTCTTAGCATTTCAATCTGTGCAATAAATCCCGTTTGACCATACTGGAATATCGCATTCGCTATTTGATCTCATGTGAACTAACGTTTTTGCAGTCTACTATTTACAACTACTAACTTATAATTTAATTTAGAGTTTACTATCTACAACAGCCAATTCCAGGTATTTCTAGCCTATACCTGTTACCTCATACATATACTGAAGAGAACCAAAAATTTCGCAAATAAGCTTCTATAAAATGAATAAATTTGCCTTTTCTTTGATGCGGAAAAATATTTTTGGAAGATAATATACGATTATCCGTTTATAGATGAACAACTGCATTCCTTTAATACAGCGATACTAACAGTACCAGTACAACATACACATGCCCCATCTATTAAACTCAAAGTATTGCGACCCTCTTTCCTGTTGATAAAGGCGTTCTTTTTTCCATTAATCACGAGTCCTCTTATAGACAGTATATTTTTAAGTATAATCTAGTTTAAGCCGGCGACTGATTTAAAAATAATATATAATCTTGCCAAAATTGAATGGCTGTTATGAAGGGAAATAATATTGTTAACACGAAAATTATGTGGAGAGAATTAACTATAGTATGCAGCAAAATGTATTTAGATATTTCCAGATGATCTGTAATAACCATGGCTATAACATTATGTTTTCAACTACTTCAGAACCTAGTAAGAAAGTACGGAAAACATGTTTCCCATTGTGTAAGTAGCCTAAATAGACATGCAAACCCTCAATAAAACAGGATAAAATATCATCGTGCTGACTATATTAATATGCAATTTACTAAGAAAATTTTACCTTCTGTACTTACACCTTTACTAATATATGTTCAACTGTTTTCTTATTAGCGGTACATTCCCATCTGTTTGGAAACAACTGCAGTCCTAGCGTTTTCCAAATTCGTAATATGTTAATTGTTAATAATTTTGTGCACAATAGGGTTTTATCTGTTCTTTCAAAGACATTGGACAGTGATCTAATTCGAATCCTTGTAATCAAATACATTATTTTTATTATCCAATCAATTAAGCCTCCTAAAGTGACCACAGTGTTGTCACAGCTCTTATTCGTGTCGCTGATGATAATAGATGGCAAGCTGATAACTACGTTTGCCCTGTTAGATTTGTCTGAAGCTTTACAATCAATTAAACAAGATTCCCTTCCACGAACTGACCACATAATTTACCTTTTTTGATGCTTTTTTGAAATTGTTTTAAAATTAAGATTTAAAATATGGACTTAAAATATTTTTAATATCTTCTATACCTATATAATTTTGCAACCTATATCTTAAGTCAAGCAAACGATGTTTAATAAAGTTAATAAATGTCTTCAAAAGAAGTTTCATATTCCCACATAATAATGTAAAATCTTCCTAATAGAAGGTGTAGCCCCTGCAATGGGTGCTAGCTACACCATACCAGGCTCACTTAAAAAAAATTGAATTAATTGTCAATTTTGAATTTGATTCTCATCTAATAAACTAATGCACATGAGCGGTTCGAATATCCACCAACACATAAAATGGAGCAATACTCTATTTTGAGGCCATTACGAATCTCAGGATAATATATCATTTTTTGAACAGAAATCTCACATAAACGCTGTATGTAAGAAAGTTTTCTAGTCTTTGCATAACATGACTAGACTGATTAAAATTCTATCCACTAAAACAAAATTACTATTTGTAAAATCTATACCTTTTCATTATTGTTTTATAAGTAGTTATAATAGTACCTATGTTCTGGTCATTGCATGGTTAAGTGAGAAACAAGGCATGGTTAGTCCTAACTTTGTATTATAAAACAATACTAAATAAATAGTTATTTTTTTATTGTGGACCAGCAGTAGAATGCTCGACTTCGGTGCGAGAGGTCCCGGGGTTCGATTACTGGTGGGGCGAACGCTCGAAAAATTGTAACAGCTTTTTCAGAACAGCATGATGTTTTCTTGGATTTTCCTCATTCACACCAGGCAAATGGCGGGATGGTACCTAACTTGTAAGGCTCAGGCCGCTTCCTTACATCCCCAATCCCTTCTTCCTTCCCTTTTCCCGGATAGTGTGCTCGCCAAGGGAAGTTATCCCTCAAACGTGACGGGCTAAATGGTCATAAATGTCGGGAGCCTAGAAATCTAAATACTAAATCACCTAGGTCAACTGAGGTCCCCGGTTCGATCCTAGTTCGTGGCAAGTAAGCTTTGTAGTAGACAGACACCCTGCTCTTGGGTTTTATCAAGGTCTTTCATTTCTCCCCATTAACTTTAATCCACAGCTATCATCACTTTCATTATCATCTTTTCCCTTAGCATCAGTAAATAATCGTGGGACGAAAAACTAAAAAAATAATTCCTTGTATAGCGAAATATCTTTAAATATTATTACCATATATGTGAGATAAATTCATTCATTATTTAAGAATATCATCCGAACATGACGATGAAAATTAGTTTCCTCGTTTGTTAAGTATCAACACATCGCATAAGCAATGTCGTTTCTTGGATGACAACTGCAATGATGCCATCTTACAGGCGAATAATATAGACCACACGTGCGATAATAGTGTCATATAGGGAAACTTCATTCTGCAGCACTACGTAGAAGAAAAACGGTCTACTCCACGTTTTCTAGCGGTGGCTTGTGTTTGATCATGTTAGTCTTGGAGGACCTCATACTGCTTATCTTGTCTGAATTTCACCAGGGATATTGGTACGAAACATCGATGCCTCTTATGGTAAGGGTGTTGTGGATGTACGGAAGTGATATAAGTATTTCCAGAGGTTTCGATCTGGAAACACTAGCCTCTTCGATAAACCACGAGAATGGAGACCTGTGGAACTGAACAATGATGCTGTGTGAGCAGCGATGGACACAAGTCCAATTCAAATTGTTATTCTCGAACTTAATGTCTCATATTTGACCGTTCATCTGCATGACCTTGGTCAGCTGCATGACCTTGGATACGTATCGAAATTCGGAAAAATGATTAACCCATGCGCAAACGCCTCAACAAAAATAGTGAATGGATATATGCAGTTCCTTGCTCACCCAACAAAAGCGTGAGCCCTTTGGAATAAGTAGGAAAAGGGGAAGAAAAGCAGGTCCATTACCAGAATATTATGAGCATATCATTGGGTACCTAAAGGGAGAATATACATAAAGTATGTCAAAACAGGACCTCAATACCTGTAAAGTAATAACGTGGGATATCCGAGAGATAATCCATTTTGTGTTGTTGCTAGGCAACTGAACAATCAATGCAGATGTCAAAGGTCAATACAGATGTCAGCTTGAATTTCTGCGAACTGCAGTTTTTGTGAAACGTCCTTCTCTGGTTCATCGGAAGGTTGTGATAAACCATGGTGATAACGTGTTCTCACACACGGTAAGAAGCACTTCACGTAAGATCGATCATTGTGTCTCATAATATCTAGCCAGGCGTTTACACCAGATCTTTCATCAACAAATTACTTACTGGCGTTTTCGTAGTCTACACTGCAAATGACGATAACGTAAGAGGAACTGTAATCCAGTTCTTTGCATCTGAAACCGTCAACTTCTTTGAAAGGAGGATTCAACAACTGGTGCACAATTGCAGAGTGTTGTGGGGTCTAGTGGAGACTATTTTTCTAACGGAAGTGTTCTACGTGAAACGGTAGATTTCATTCCTTATAGTAAAAAATACGATATTACTTATCGGATGACCCGGTAGTGCTAATATGTACAAAACTCTTGTAAACATAAAAGCTAAGAAAAATTTGAAAATTATATTCTTTTTGCAGTAAGATTTAGTGCCTGTGAGATTGAAAGGAAACCCTTTAGTGTTACAGAAGTCGTTAAGTCTCTGTTGGAGAACAGTATTTGGTCTGTAATTTATCTAGATATTTGTGGGTCCTAGGATTTAGGATTTAGATTTCTGGGCTTTGAGCATCTAAGGCCATTTATCCCGTTACGTTTGAGGGATGACGTCTCTCGGCACACACTATCCGGGGTAAGGGAAAAAGAATTGAGGAAGGAAGTAAGCGATCTGAGACCTATATTTTAGGTAACACCCTTTTCATTTACCTGGTGTGAATGAGGAAAGCCCAGGAAAATCTCATTAAGGACGGCTGGCCTGAAAAAGCTTTTTGAAATCTTTCGATATAGTGGCTCCACAGGGAATCGAACCCGGAACCACACGCATCGAAGGTGAGAGCGTTAGCAACTACCCTACATTTGTGCTTTCTACAGTCTAAAATGTGGACTGTCTTTATTGTTGCTCGAGGAAACCAAATGTATAGAAATGACAAGGCAAATGTATTTGATATTAGGATGATATTCCAACTGCTGAGGAAAGGTTGGTAAACAAGAACGGTTGTCTCCAGGTGAAAATGTGTACAATATACAATGATGATTGACTATTAAAGTTGGTCTAAAAGGACAAGTTTTGCCGATATATGTTACTACAGTCTTTTACTCACATGTAATTTTTACCTTTCACGGAAATTCACGATTTCTCTTACAAATTTGAAATTACAGATTTCAAATTTTTAGAGAAGGAACTTCATAACCTATCAAATTCCACAATCCGTGCCGATTTTTTTCGTTGTTGACACGGCTTAATTGTTGAAACTGGATATCCAAATCTTTAAGAATATACTCTTTCAACAATGAGGAAAATTCTAAATAAAAAATGGCACGAATTGTTGCCTTCGATAGGTTATAAAGATTCTTCTCTAAACATTTGAAGTCTGTAGTTTGAAATTTGTAGGAGAAATCGTGAATTTTCGTGAAAGGTAAAACAATACGAGATATACGAGCAGTGCGGTGACATCTATCGGCAAAACTTGTCCATCTAAACCAACCTTAAGATGATTTTCGAACTGTCGAAGAGTGGTTGGCAAACAATAAAGTCTGTTTTCAGTGATGTATTCAATAAAGAAACAATAGTGGTGTTAGGACAATACAACATAGGCAAGTGATAACAGCACGCTTATCAGTTTAGAATGTTATTTCAGCACTAAGAGTCCAATATTCACTTAACGTAGGCCCGATATGGTTTCAGGTAGTGGGTATAGAATGAAGTTAAATTATAATTGATCGTTAGAGGTACTAAAGTTTGATTCAGATTTACCAATTTCAGCATCCAACACAATATGAGGGTGTATCCAGGTCGTCTAACCCCACCTACGAAATTTTGCTAGTGTCATCTTTGGAACTATACGGAGAACATATCGAGAGAGTCCAATGTTATCTGATTGGCGCAAAGTTTCGTCTTATTCTTATTGTTGTTGTCGTTGTTCCATATTTTTGCTGCTATTGGTGTTATCGCTAAATTCGAATAATTGTTAGTGCTCGTGTTGTAGTTCTTTAAGTGTTGTTTTATCCTCTCGTTTACATGTGTTCTGTTTCCTAACGATGTTGGTGCATTAGTTGATTTGAGTTGATTTTTAGTTTGACGTCCCGTTCAGAAGCGAAGCTATAAGAGACGTTGACCTACTGGTTAACTTGGAAACTCAACCACAGTAGCTCCAACCGGGAATCGAACACTGGTCTCCCACGCGAAAGACGAGTACGCTAACCGTTTAGCCACGAAGTGGAGCACTTCTGTTGCTTCATTTTTCTCAAATGTACGTTCGGAAGTCAGTTTCACGAAATGTACCAACTTCTTCCTGTGCATCACACGTGAGAGAATATAGTTGTACGATTCTTGTAGACCCCAGAATTCTCGAGTGTTCGCATTCACTACAGACGTTGCTGGAAATTTTAAATAAGTATCCTGTCACTTGTCACCAATAATCAAACCAAACCTTTTGTTGACGAAGAACAGTATCACAGTAAATATCATTCCCATTGTATTTACTCAGCACAGATACACTGCAAGACCTCTTGCAAATTTGGTATACATTTCTAAGTAAATTACAGTGAGAATTTTTGTTAGTTCTAATTTTTAACTATAACCAAATCTTTACGCAGTATAATTGAAATTCATACCAAGTAACGAAAAACATGTTAGCTATATTTCCTGTAATCTATAAGTGTAACAATTTTGTGACGCTAAGAATCTTTAAAAAAAATATATTTAAATAATTTCTGCCATCTTTCTTTTATCTATTTATACATATTTAACTGTGAATTTCAATTTTTGAAGGTTCTTCGAAATGATGATGAGCCAAGAACATTTGTCACAGCAATGGTTAGCTGATACTAATATCTGAGGGTTAACTGTCGCTGATGGCGGCTCCGAAATACAAAATTTACGGAGAAAAGAACAGAATCAGACTAAATGTGATAATCAGAGTAACGTATGCGAGGGCGCCCACGTTGTGGTTTTCAAGGGGGGCAAGTATAAGCGACGTTCCAAATGAAGTTTCAAATTTTGCTGTAACTAATGTAAAAATTCTATTGGCTTTTCGATATTCCCAAGTACAATTCCCTCTTAGGGGTGGGGCGAGCGCCCCTCCTTGCCCTCCTGATGGGCGCCCTTGAACGTATGTTAAAAAGGTCATTACCAGGGCTCGGATCTTGTTGACAAGTCAACTTTTTTCTGTTACGCATAAGACAAGGCAAGATTAAATAAAAACGTTATCCATGAACTCTAGGTTCTAAAAATATATTTTTTAGTGTCAACGTTTGGTCACTTTTTACCATTTAGAAGTTTCAGGTCATTTTTAAAATTTTAAGGTAACTTTTATGCCACTTATGGTCTTTTTATTGTTTTCTTTCTACAGAAGGAAATCTTAACATGAACACTGTGTACGAATGTGAAAAAGACGAAGTTAAATAATCTTTTTTTTTACGCTTCCTGACTATGGGATGGAAAAGCTGCATTCTTAACAACCTAATGAAAAAAGTGGATTAAAAGGTGTACAAATATTTTAAATAGGGTTTTTATCTATTATTCTCATGTAGCCTACACTTGCGAACTTGTATTGGTTAAGAGTGCTTCCTAGTTTCAACTCGGGAGTTAATTGACGCATTCAGTATGTACAATGCTGTACAATGGCCTGATCAAAGAACATAAATGATCACTGGACAGCAACTAACTGAAACAAAACTCTTTGAATATGAGAAACGTTGATTAAAATCCAATGGATATAAAAATGTCTATGTTTAACGAAATAAACATTTAAGAAAACGCAAGTTTTAAGGTCAATTTTTGTGAATTTTAGGGTCATTTTACAGGAATTTTAGTGTCATTTTAAAGGTCACTTTTAGAAAATTTTAGATCAACAAGATCCGGGCTCTGGTCATCACTGTAAGGTGATTAATAAGGGAGAAACGTTAAATTGTGTATGTGTTTGGGGATTGGTGCAATATTAGGTGAGGTGGCAGTAGAGTATAAGCTGATAATGTTTAAAACCTACTGTGTTATTAACTAACTTAAGTTATGTATGCTTACTGTGTTATAATGCGAGTCAAGGTGGAACAAAACGAGCCCTTCGGGGCTTATAACCCGTTCGTACTCATACCCGTTAATTTACTTCTCTTCCAACTACTACTACCTATACTATGGTAAAACTGTACGCACTTTTTTATGAATGAACTTCTGTGTGCAAATTTGACTAAATACCACATGACATTAGGTTACGCTCGGGTGGTGCAGCCTTTGGGAAGACATGATATTTAATCGACTGCATTGTTTTAGTTATTAATGAGTGGTGTGTACTTTGCAAAACTTCACTGTTCCAAGGTACTAATTTTGCGCAGTAATACTATACTGACGTATACGGGAGTACAGAAGAGCAAAAGAAGAGTAAAAATAAGAAATATTTGTGATTAATAGTAAATAGTAAAGGCCAGAAATGAAACAGAGGTAAATATATAGAGGATATACGAAAGTACGAACAGACAAGTTGCAATACAACTTTGAAAACATATTTATGTGTGGCAGGCCTGTATCCACGGGGGTCTAGGGTCCGCCTCCCTAAATTTAGTCTGTCCCCTCTAAAACTCTTACGGTAGACTTGCAAATTAACTATAATATGGTGACGAACTATGATGTGTTTTAATCGAGCCCTCCTTGACTTTGCCGGGCCCCCCTTACATTTTTGGGCTGGCTACCTACCTGATGTGTGGTTTATCCGGTTCCGCCATCGGCGGCAGTTTAGCCCGTTCATATTACATTCTTAATTATCCCTCATAATAGTTGTGTTAAAAGGGAAATGTTTTCTAAACGAAGTAGGTAGGAACTTCTCAATAAACATTAATAATGACTTGTTAGTAATATCAATTAATGTCACAATGTCAAGTACTTGTTTTAATCCCTTCCATTTCAAAATTTATTCCAAACACTGATTGAGTTGAAATAGTATCAGAAATAGGCCTATATTCAACACAGTTACACTGACAAAGACATGGTGTATTGAAATAACAGTTTTCTTTATCTGTGTAGCCAGGGTTATAGAAATAATATTCTATAAACGATTTTTATTTTTTAAGTTGTTATTATTATTGTATCAGACAAGCATTCAAATAGTGAAAAAAATCCTGGACCGGTAAGATATAATAAGATTACCCCACATTTATTTTAGAGAATAGGTACTCGTAATTCTTTTCGCAAATTAGCAGTGGATGGAGAATGATGAAACCCCATGGTAGACTACTATTACAGTTGCTGATTAGAAAATCCTTAGAAACAATACATGTCACTTAACATAAGCAGACAATTTTACACAGTAAGATATGTTGTTTACTTTCAAAAGAAAGAGTAATAGAAATTGTTATACCGTTTATTGTGAATAGCGATGTAATGGAACGTAGAACTATACCGGAGAATATAGAGCATAACATCATTATTTTTGTAGTCCAACGAATATTCAGCTTACTTTTCCGAAGAACAAATTCTATACGATTGTCTTAATATAATACATTTTTGAAAATCATCAAGCATATACCTACTCAAAAGTTCAACATTCCCTCAGTAATTGTGCACTAGGCTGGAGCGTTTTGCACTTTTGCTGGAAATTCGATTACGGCTAGTGCGGAAAAGGTGTCATTAATGTCACCGACCTTATTGATTTTTTTAATTTATTGGACAAACCCTTACCCTGCCCCAACGGACGTAAAGTTTTTTAAGTGTTTGGTTAGGCAATAAGCACAACACCAATGACAGAAAAGCTACTTGTGGTGTTTTTTCGAGTTACCTGATGGCTATATTACACTTATTTTATTAAACGAAACGTGTAACAATGCCAGTAAATAATTTTAAAATGTTTATGAGTCGAAGTATTATTATGAAATATTTTCTGCATGTCAAATACTCTCTTTTCTGAAACCACAGGAATGCTTGCTTTACGACAAATACGTGTAACTCTTTGTTCAACTAGTTTACAAATGTCAGTCACTTCGAAACCAATGATAATGTCGCATAATGTCAGCGTACGTGGGTAACTACGCTTCACTCATTACTCTTGGAGTGCCAAATAAGCCTCGTTTCACACTTTCCCGCGTTCGTCTGCTACGATGCTTTTTCTTCAGCTTCTTTTCCATTGCTTCCGAACTCGGAAACCAAAGTATAAAAACTGTCTCTGAATCGTATCGCACTAAGAAGACTGTAACTTTAGTACAATGCACAAACTCTCTGTCTTAACAGAAACAGTAGCAAACTAAAACCATTAAAGTTTAAGCTGCAATAAACTGTCCTGTTGGATTGGTTGGCAGAAGTACGCAATATTTATACCACCGCCGATCTTCGAGCGAGAATATTCTAGAAACGTCGGCGTAGGTTCTGGAGACAACGAGGCGAGCGGGAGGTGCGCGAATCTTCTGGACAGAGCCGGACGTTGTGACGACGCTTGAAGAGCGTGGCCAAAGTAAGCAACCACGAAGTTGTGTAGAATGTCGTTAGATTGCATTTGCTGTCGGTGTACATAACAAGCGAAGAGTTACTAAAAATAAATTCTGTTATCAAGAACTATGCCTATAATACTTGTTAACGTGGGATTCCAAACAAAATCTAGACATTAATTACAACAACTGAGCTAATATAACTGTACTTTGACTCGTAAACATTTGAAAACTATTTATTGGCATTGCTACAAGTTTCTCGTAATAAAATAATTGTATTATAGCCATCAGGTATCACTAAAGCGACCACAAATAGCTTTTCTGTCATTGGTATGTGCGGTAGGATAAGTGGTTGTCCAAAAGTAAAAAAAAAGTCAGTAAGGTCGGTGCCACTAATGGCACCTTTTCCGCACTAGCCGACATCGAATTTTCGACACAAGTGCAAAACGTTACACCCTATTGTGCACATATACCTAATGTGAAATTTCGCATTGCTACTTTATTATCTGAAATCTATAAGTTTTTCTAATTTATGAACTGCTAGTTTTTCTGATCATGGCACTTGTAAAACATGCCAAGCTTAGATGTATTTCCATTTGTCCTTTTTATACAAATTTCAGGACGCAAAGTTTAAAATAAATGATAAAAAAATAAACTTGTAAGCCTTACAAGAAAAATGATCTCAAAGTCGCGGGCTGTGAAGAACTCTATATGTCAGTAGTACAACGGCATTTGCCTGTAAATATTTAATTGTCCATTCTAATACAAATTTGAGGTCGGTAAACCCGAAGAAAATATTCTTAAAACATCCATCACAGTGTTATGAGAAAAATGATCTAAAAATTAGGGGTGTTTGAAGTACCACCTATGCCAGTAGGAAAATTATAATCTCGTAGATATATTTAATTGTGCCCCTTGTACCCAGTGATCGATCGTATATACGCTGTGATCGACCTAAATTCAAGGTGAGACTGGCCCAAAACGTAGTGTAACAAACGGAACATTTATCACGAAGGACGCTAATGCGTCACTATCTTCAATCAGTTATAAGTAGCAGTGACCATGAATGCTCAACAACACCTGATGTGCTAATCATTACTGTGTAAGTTCGAATTCACGCGTGATGCTGAGGTAGCAACCCAAAACATTGTTATGCGAAAAGGAATGTCGAAGTGACCTCGCTGGTTCCAGTAATTTCCTTCAGATTGTAAACATGTCGAAGGTCTGTAAAGTTCCGTCCAGCACCCGGTAAAATAACATATCATACGGGAAGCCATTGAGGCAAATCCATTCACCAGCACACAATGATTGTTAAACCATGTCGAAATGACAAAATCCACTGTATTGCACCACTTTCACGAACTCGGGAAAACAATTAAGACGTGTCGCATTGTGTTACATAAGTTGATCCCAGCTCAAGCCCGAAGAAGAGTGGTTGTGTGAATATAACTACTGCAAAATCCACGTGATGTGTGTTTTTCGAAATGTATCACATACGATGAAAACTAGGTGTTTCATCCGAAATACGCAAGTACAAAACCAGTGGCTGTGTAATGACTAATCTACAGAACATCGTCAAAGAACATCGGTTCGAACATAAAATCATGCTCTGTGTTTGGTGCAACTAGAACTGAAAATTTCAGCTTGATTTTATTCTTGACGGCCATACCATTAAGTGAAACCTTTACTACGAACAGTTGGAGCAGCTGTTCACAGTCTAATACGAGGGTATATACTTGTAATGTTAACCTGCTTCAACTCTGCAGTAATAAATATATGTATGTTCTGTATGTATTGCAAGATTTATGATCCCCTGCTTTCTAAAACCCAAGTAAAATTAAACACTAACATTGAACACTTTTAAATACTCTTCAAAACTACAGCTTATAATCAGAGAAGTATTAAATTGCGTTTCCCTTAATTCAGATGAGATAGCAGCCCAAAACAGTTAATCAAGATCTATTTTTTACTTTAAAACATTGACAAAATACCTATACCAGCAGCATTCTCTTAATCGCATATGTTACATTCTTTACGAACAAATTTAGTTTCTTTCTAGTTATATAGCGAATCATATTAGATATAATATTAAAAAAAGTTTTCATTCGTTTAATTGAAGCATTTTCTCTGAAAGGAAGTACTATTTTATTGTCCAAACGTAATTGAATATAGATCCCTTTCCTCATCTGCATTAATAGCATAGTATTAGAATTTTGTAATTCTTATTTCGGGTTAAATTCCAAAGTTGGGCGTCCGTTTCCAGCGAAATTTTTAAAATTTACAGGAAATATATGGATAATTTGATCGTTTGTGTGCTTGATAATATATAAGAGTCACCAAAAATCTGTTTATTTGTTATATATAAGCGGTTATAAACATGGGACTATATGGCGAGCGGAGGGAACTACTTGGCGCAAGGTAACCGAACAGTTGCATTGTGGGAAAGAAACGAACATTTATGTTACCAATATGGCGAATGTACAAGGGCAATGGACTAGCAGTTTTAACATTTGTGAAGGAATACATTGATAACGAGCAAAATGTTTAAAAAGTTTGTGAAGAGCACGGATTAATGAACCTAATAACAAATTGCAGAAAGTGTGGAAAGGAGATAACAGTGAAAAAACTTGACGAAAGCGGACGCCCAACTTCGGAAAATATGCCCTTATTTCTGTCTTAAAACAGTAAAGTCGACACAAAAAGATAGAATTCAAACTCCAGTTGAAATACAGGGTGCCAAAGCGAAACTCAATCAATTGCAAGATTAAAAAAAAAAAACGATTTTAGGAAAACGAAAACAGAATCAAAATATTTGTGATTTTGACCAATAATTAATTTTTGGATCTGGGACCACAAAATTTTTGTACGGCTCCTTAATCGAGTTTTCGTATTTTCTACGGAATAAGCATATCACACGAGTTAACTGATAGTTTGGGTTTCGAAAAAAAAGAAAGTTTTCAGTTTTACGTCCCACGATAGGCCAGCTATGCTAAATGAGACGGCGATTATAAAAGATCAATGAAATGGTGGATTGAAGGAAGAGGGAGGAAACGGAAAAAGCTCGAAAAAACCCACACGGTGTTTGTCCACCACAAATTTATCTTGGCGCGAGCTGGGATCCAACCAGGATCCCAAAGCACCAGAGATGAAATCTCTATCACAGAGCCGCCGTGTCCCCTAGTTTGGGTTTCAGTATACTATATGTACTTCTCTAGATATAAGGCCTTCACATTTTTAAAAATATATTGTGTCTTTCGGGAATACTGTATCTTTTGGTTTTATTGGATAAGGGATTACAAAATTTTTGAATGGCCTCTAAATCAAGTTTTCGTATTTTCTACGGAATAAGCAAATCATACTGAATGAAGTGATGGTTTGGGTTTGGCAATACTATATGTAGTTCTCCAGATATAACGCCTACAAAAAAATTGAAATATGTTGGATCTTTTGATCTAAAATTACGCCGAATTCTTAACAAAGTAGTCGACATTGATAATCCTGCAAATCCTTCATCACTGACCTCCCAAAGTACCACTTCAATTTTAAGAATATAATTTTCAGAAACAAATTTTGTAACAACAAACACATTAAGATTCAACTTTCTCGTGCCTTCCCCATGCTTAAATTACAGAAAGAGAAATTAGTGTCGTTATGAGCTGTAGAAGTGAGCAAAGTTTATTATTATTTTAATTATTGGATAAGTGAACGTGTTAACATTTATTAATTTTATATTATTATTGTACAATTCTACGAATTTTAACGAACTTTCCACGGTACATTTTAGAGGGTATCTTCAAATGAATATAGAGCTTTTAATTAGGTATATTTTCTACTACGTATACAGAAGTGAAACATACCTTAAAACGAGCAATAACTCAGTTTTTTGGCATATGATACAAGTGTTAATCCTGAGATCATGTACACGGCACACATCGTTACCAGCCAACTTTTGCTATACTGAAACTAAAGTGCCTAATGTAATATAGTTCTTTGCTGTAACAATCCTCCTTTGAAATTAATATAGAACGGTAGGAGTCAGTATAGAAATCAGAATTAGTTACTATTATTTTCTGTCATTTTACCTTCATTATCAGTTCTTGTTTCTGATCCAGAACCCATTTTCTCAGAAAATAAATTTCGTTTCCGTTACTGATACAGCTGTTCTGAAAAATAGATATTAGTATCGATTCGAAATTAGAAAATCTGTTAAAGTTCAGCGCCCGTAAAGGTTTGTAGGAAACAGCTGTGGTTCCGGAAAAAAAAAAACAGTAAAATACATTTATGACTATCACTTCCCTTAGAGTGGAAAAATCCTATTTTCAACACTAGTTGTCTCTGTTATACTTCCTTAAACGCTTTGATATATCTGTCATCAGGTGAACATCCACTGGAATTAATGGCAAGATTCTTATTGCTTCATCAATTACAATAATATGGGGATTTCAATCGAGATTCGTTGATCCTCGCGAAGAACTTCTTGCTCCACGTAAAAATCTATTCCTGAGTTAACTCTTACGTTACTATATTGTTAGCGTAATTTGGGCTAGATATTTGGTGATAGATTATGTGGTTCAGGTTCTATATTAAACTTTTAATCAACGTGTTATGCGGCATCGGTGCTGAACGAAACTTTAAAATATAAATAATTCAAAAACACATTTTTATCGGTGGTAATAAATTTTTAGACTCAGAAATTGTAAATATGGGAATATATTGTATAAAACGCGATTGATAGGTTACAATAGGTGTCCAAGCACGTTGTTTGAGGTCTATTTTAATAATATTTTAAAGATAACTTCCTCATCATAAAATTAATCATAGTAAACAAGTTTTTGAGTGAAAAATCTTTGTTACCAAAAAAGGAAAATATCTAAGTTTTACATCACACTTTATGTCCTGGAAGGTTATACTAATGATCACTGAACGTAAGATGAATATGGGAACAAAATGTGAAAGAAAAAGGAAGAGCCCCTACAACATCTACAAACACGACACACAGATGGGTATTTTGTCACTGAGCAACCGTGCCTCTGTTTCTCTATAGTAGTTAAGGTCGTAATATCACAACCCATCACCAGGCTCCGTTTCTACAGTATTTTCATCGCGTCCGTGCAATATTCTGCTTTTTCAGATATGTATAATAATATGACCATTTTAGAAGAAAACCCATTTTTTCAATCACATTATACAAGGTATTGCTATACAGCGATATTCGAGACAAAATAAATATGAATTCCTAATTATCGCAATATGAGCAAATGTATCCTACTAGAAATTGAATTTCGGAGTCAGTACTCAGAAGTTGAGCGTGCTAACTATTAGATCAGCTGTGAAGGATAACACACTTCTCCGTTGCATGTTAGACATTGTTGTCTGTTCAGTAGAAAGAACACCCATATAAGATGGGACCATATGAGACAAAATCAATACTGCACGCATTTGTATAGGGCATTAGAATTAAGGAAGAAAACTTCGTTACTTAGGAGGTGAGTCAAAAAAATCCTCATGCAAGAATTACTCGACAAAAATGAGAACTAATTAGAATGGTTATTTGCGCTTCCACAAACATTGCAAAATTACTCTCTACTAATTTCAAATTTTCAGGAAACTTAGAAAAGAATGTAGGTTCTGCATGTTTTGTAGAACTGAAAATACTTCAGTGTGTTCATGCGAAAAACTTGAATATCCTCAAATATTTCCAATTCTATAAAACACATCAATCCTACAGTTTTTGTCGGTTTTCTGGGATTTGATATAAATGGACAAGAGCCGTTTTGAAACCAGACGAATCATTTATAAATTAAGTATTTCTAAATATTAAACCAGCATCATAGCAGTACTGCTGTTAGCTTTGTAGGATAATTGTCTTTAATACGTATGAAGCAGCATGTGATTCCAGGTTATGTAATACTATTAGCTATTTGACTTTTTAAAATAGATCATGTCAAAATATTTAACACTTAGATCTATTGACAATGGCATATTAAATTTGCTTTCTGCGATAAATCTCAGATATGCGATAAATACTATTAGTTTATTGCAAATGTGTAATTCCATTATTTTGAATTTACTAATGTATGTAAATATACAGTTTTATTGGTATATGTCAATATATTATGTCGTCATTTTATTGGCTGACTGATATCCTTGCTAGTCATAAAATTGCTCACAAATTAAATGTATTAAATATTTCCTCAATCAGATGCAGAGATATAATTATAATGCAGAGAAACCAACATTTGATTATAGAATCACGTCTCTAATTACTATGTAAAGAGTTTAGTTAACTTCCATAATTATTTGTAACTATGTTCCAAGTTTGTCATACAGTTTGACTTTTCAAACGGAAATTATTGTGTAAATACTTAATCAGTTTCTCAAAAAGTATTAGGTTTGGATTACTTATTATACAGCTCAATTATTGTTAAAATCAAATGTTAGAATCAATAGTATGATAATCTGTATGAAGTATCTAACAAAGTGACTTCTGCTGATGTAGAAATGAACTTTCCCATCTGCAAAATGTTTCTCACTGATAAACGCAGAGGGTTTACGGAAGAAAACCTAAGGAAGGCGTTCATAGTATAGTGCTACACAAGTCATTAAATGAGAATTTTTTGTAAGAAATTGACATTTTATTTTCTTATTGTATACTTCAGCTCATATGTTAAATTTTAATGCATATTTAGTGCATATTTTTAATATTTTTCGTGCATATTTGCAAGCTATCTCGGGGGTTGTGCATGGAAGTCCGGGCTCTAGTGATAGGTATATAAAATCACTGACACCGCTGTTAAACAATACGCTCTTCAATACTGTATACGTTCTCAATCGAAGTGTTTGTCGTTCTACCGCACCAAATAACCTCACGCTTTTCGTGGAGGTGAGGGGTTTGTTGTCAAACAGGGGTGCACATGCCTTTTCCAGTACACCATGGTGTGATCTGGAAGTCACGGTACCTGTTTGAGTGGAAAGTCAACTATGGTTTTTAACATTAATTTCAAGTTTCTCGCTGGTTGCAACATTATGATTATCTAGAACGAGACGCAAATATAATATTCAGTACATTTTAATAACAGCACAATGAGTTAAAAATATATTTGAAGTTCCTATCCAGATTTTGGTCTGATCAGGCATTGCTAACAATGACATTTTAAATTTGGTTCGCTAATATTTTTTCTAATGCTTGTTAAATACGAACGGATAAGTCTAGAGTCAATGTTATTTCAATAATTTTGTAAAATGAATAATCCCTTATATAAACAGTATAAAAAGTGATGTCTTACAATTCATCCAAGCCTATGATAGGCCGTTGATTGACTTATTTAGAAAATGAACGCAAACGAGGGGTATAAACTATATACCCTCTCCGTCCGGATGTGTGTTTATAAGGCACAAACGTCATCAATGGAATGATTGGCTCTGGGTTTATATACCACATCCATTTCTATAGGGTCAATATTTAGCTACTGTATTAGACTCTGCGTTCTCCGTGCTGATACTGTTCTCGGCTGATGCTGGATTCCACACCATGGAACTGGCAATGTTACTGGAAGCCAAATAGTAGAAACAATTGCAGCACTAAAGGTCATATGTAAATTCTTGTGCCAGAAACATGTTAGTGACGGGTTATAAAGGTAAATGCACGAGTTATTTACAATTGGACTATAAGTGAAACTCATCAAGGCGTCGCAGTGAGGCTCATCAGTTTTTCGTATTCAGAAGACACATTCTGCAGAGTTGGGGTTTTCAACTGTTAAAAATAAAATTACGGACATCCGCTCACAAGAATGGCGAGTTAGCTTTAGAAAGACACGTAAAACATAATGGTGACTTACTGGAAGTTAACTTTAAAGGTTGCATAGAATTATTAATAGGCTATATGTTTATTTTTAAAAAAATGAATGAGTATTGGTGAAAAAAATTATAGAATGTTCTCTAAACATAAAATAAATCTCTAATGTATGGATTAGTCTGTTTCTTTGTTGATATAATGCACTTGTTGCAAACATGTTATGCCCTTGTTATATAGAACACGTGAAACCGAAACAAAATGTACATTTTTTGGTAATGGCTGTACTTCCAACATAATAAGGTTCTTTATCGAAGTGCCTAGTTTGTTGGACCTCTCGTTTTTCAAAACTATTTTAGCGCAAGATCTTGTTTTCAAAGAATTTGAGTAATCTTCATGCAAACTTGAAATAACCTTAAGGAGAATTTATGACACATTTCTCACCGAAACATCAACGTTTATTCTGTAGAACGAGATGATCATGTTGTTTTTCTTCCGATTCAAAACAGTTGTCTCTTTCCAAGTTCATTTGTAACGTATTTTGCGAGCCAAGAATCTTAATCTTCTTTTATGGAAGTTTCATAAATTTTCCATTACATTGAGCAGTACTGTTTTTGTGTCACACTATTCTAATATTGCCTCAAACATTCTTTGTTTGCTGCAATTGTCACTCTAGTTTTCATCTTAACCTTAACCAAGCTATAAGTATAAGCATGTCATGCATTTCTGCTTTACTATTCTACTCCGTCCTTCCATTTTGTTTTGTTTAAACTTTATAGTCTTTTCACTAAATTTGGTAACATATAGTGTTAGCTCTACATACATATTCACTCTATTTACGTTCAAAAATACACACGAAAAACATAGAATAATAAAAAAGGGGTATCAAGGACATCCTACTCTTTTTCAGTAATGGTACGTGCAAAACTGAGAAAAATCCGTTCTCCCGACCACGGTATATTTGTTGTACAAATATACGGAATCCTGTCGCTTACTACAGAAATCAGTACGGAACATACGTTGTCCGTATGCGACATAGGCACTTCCTTAGAGGTTATATCATGCCGTTGCAGGATGTCTGATATCTAACAGTCTTTCTTATATTAGATACATATATGTACGTTACCTTCGTCAGTTATATGTTATATATGTCCTTTTGTATGTGAGATCTGAACGCGTATATTGTTTCATACGGAAAGTACGTATAGATGGAACACTTATAAAGAAAGTATTATAAAACATGCGTTTTTATTGTGTGTTTGAAATGACAAGCAGCATTACCTTAAGTAGGCTTCACACGGGGTCCAATTGGCTTTGAGCGGTGTTGACAACTCGCGAGAAGCACTGCTGCACGCTGACGACTTGCGCTACTGCGAATCTTGACAATACCAGAGGCGCTTCTTAGAAATATTGTATCAGCACATTAACTGCTCACTTTAGGAAGTAGAGAAAAGAATTAAGAACACACACGTGCCTTTTTATGTCAACTGGTTGTCATGATACACACTTTTAAATGTATCAATATAAAACAATGAGTAAAACGAGCTTTGAGTCCCGCGTCTAATTTCCAGTGGACTTTTGTTTCGATCTGAGAATAAAACTCTCAACTTTTACTACAGAATAATCAGGGGTGTAGCCAGCAGGTTGTTATAGGGGAACATTTCTTTCAGGGAGAGGCAAGCTTTTCACACATTAAGAGAACAAATGACTTCTTTCAGAATATGAAAGCATTTTAACTCAACATACATACATACATATATGCTGTGCATATGTTATATTTTCAGGATGATACTTTATCAAAAGACTGGTATTTACAGTACTGATGTTGAAAACCGGATTGTAAGAGATCAATTAATAAGCTATTCATAAGAAAACAAATACTGTTTATAGCAGTCTGATTATCTGACTTTTTGTTTATGCGGGTTAAAATAGTAGAGGGAAAAAACTCGGAAAATATCACCCAAATATTATTATTGAATAATATAGTAGTGAGTTTACATTGCGCCGGTTAGGGAAATGAGAATATAAAGCATATGGTTAATTTCGGTTGTTTTAATTGGGTACAGAAACCGTATTGGTTTGATTTTTTGTAAAAAAAAATCATATTTTTTCATAAACGTCCCTCATTTGCATTAACTATTAAAGAAGTTTATTAAACATATACCAGACGAACCTCATTTTGGAGCTGGAAATAGTTAGAAACACAGGACCACATTTTCCCCCGTGGCAACACCCCTTTGCAATCTGATTCATATACGCCTAACATCGTAAAAACAAAGTATGGAAGTTCAGAATATTGTTTTGAAATTAACTTCAAGATAGATTCCTCCTTATTCGACAGAAGAAACGCAGTATGTTTTCTATTTCTTTTTCTTTTTTTCACTTTTCAATACCTTATTGTGTGCGACTTTTATTCCCTTCTTCCTTATGTGGCGGAGATTCAAAAGCATCAGGCGTCTGAATGGTGTCATAAATTATCGTAACCCAAAACAAACTCGAGGATATTTAATTGCTTAGTAACAAGACGGATTGCTTTTGCGACACCTACACCAAGCCCAAGAGTGTGTATGAAAACTGATTATAAAACAAAAGAGCTAGTTGTGAAGGAACGTATCTTCTCTTCTAGCATACAGTAAACAGAATTCATAAGTGTCTGTGTTGCTTTCTTTCGTGATAGTTCGTTTCTTCTCCCAAATTATAGTTAACAATTATTTAAGCAAATCGAGTAGAAGTGCGGAGTTCTCTTTAAAAAATAGTGCTACGAAGTCAAGCTCGAAGAATTATTTTTTGTGTTTACAATTTTTGGAACCGATAATAATAAATGTACAAGACTCAGATTCAGACAATGACGAAATATTAACTGACATAGACGATAGTGAAAGTAGTGTTGAAGACGAGTGTTTAGCATTTCCACTGGAAAAATTAACAGGTACATAATTTAGTTGCGATATATACTTCTAGGATGTACAGTCAAAATTCTTGAGTTTGCTGGAATAGTATATTTACATTGTGAATAATGTTGCCAATGTATGTACCATAATCTCAACTGAAGGAAGAGCGAGAAGGGAAAGGGGAGTCTACAATCCGGCAACACCGCACGGAATATCACGCACCATTGGCTACTGCCCGTGATGCTTTCTCAAACACACAGTAGTTATAAGTTTGCTGCACGTTAAGTCCATCAACTCCAGGTTTTAAAAAATGTGACACACGTTTCTACATACGCCACATAACGATATTTTCTCAGTCAGATTAAAAAGTTGAAGTATCTGAAATATTTTACAAAGAATTGCAGACAATAACAATGCACACTCTTCGAAGTGATCTACATAAAAGGACATATAACTGTCTGTGCCCTTATTGGAGTTAACTTCTTAATTGCATTTCAAACATTGAAATATATAGTTGAGCTGATAAAACTACCTTTCAGCTGGGCAGGGCCTGGTTGCAGTGAACGATATTCTCGCTACATCAGCATTTATTTCATCTTTCCTTAATTTTTTTCATTTCTGGTTTCGAAGGAGTTGTCCGGACCGCCCGAATCCATCCCTTGGCTACGTGACTCCTACATTGAACCTTCGTGCTCCATACGTCATATTTTATATAATTAATAGTTCTAATACTAATGGAAAGCATGACATCAGTGTACAGCTAGGTAGACTGCCAAGTATTGCCCAATTAAATTTTGTTATCATAGATAAAATGTTCACTTCAAACTTAAAAGAAAGTAAAATATATTTCTTTTGAACACGAATTTAAGTAGATGCATTCGGGTGGGGTATACCGTACCCTAGCTGCTTCAGAACGCTTTCACAGTTCAACGACCACCCGAGCAATTGACTTTAGTTTAATATATATTTTATTCTAGTGATGAATGTCAGAACTATACTGACAATCGTGTGTGAAAGATAACCATAAAAGGTAGTAGATGAGGCTATACATGAAGCATAGAGTAACATGACCATAAAATATATCGTTTGCAATATGATGCATTCTGTCATCTAACACTAATATTAAATTAATTTTACTTTAACAACAATTTAATTTTAATTTCATTACAAGTACTATATTTAAAAGTTAATGAAATCATATTAAAATGTGCACAGGTGGTTTTCTACTCTTTGATATTTATAATGGCTTTCGAACACATTCTATTTGTTGGAAACATTTACTTAGTGCAAGCTTTTTTCAACATTGCAGCATAATTTGATTCGATTGTGTCGAATGATTTTTGTTGGAACAACACTAACTGAAACTAGGAGCTCGATAAAACGACAGAATTGCATAATTTCTTTGTACATAATCAAATTTGGTTTTGGGAGCTGAAGTCTGTTCTTTAAGCTTCTCGTACACTGTTTAAATTTCAGTGAATTTATTTAAGGAAATTAGGAATATAAAAACATAGGAAGTAAGTCAGCTAAAATCTATAAAACGCTAATAAAAATTCTAATATAAACCAGTATTTAGGTGGGAATTTTATGACGTACTAGTTATTGTCCCCACAAAAGTCTATATTACAAAAGGGTCTTGAAAACAATTATGAATTGCTGTATTATCATTCTGTGTGAATTATCTAGTTGACCTTTTAAATCCTTAATATTCTTGTCTTCATTCACTACAATTAAAAAATTAGGGATCAGTTAAAATTTGTTTTTTTTTTTTGTTTGCCGATGATATATGAGACATGGACCTACAGTTTTAGGTAGATGGAGGTGAGTGTTTATTCAAGCTTGTTCTGGTTACCATAAGGTTGACTTTCTTTCTAAACCAACCAGAAAAATCCGGACTGGCTGAACATACCATCAAACAGCAACATAAGATTTTGTTCACAGATGCCGAAATAATAACAAAATGCTCAAGAGTTTGGGACAGGAGGATAAAAGAAACCGTTGCAATCACACAAGAAAAAACGAACCTTAACAGAGACACAGGATTCCAACTGAGTAAAACATGGACACCAATCATATCCCGCCATTTCAAGCACGAATCAGAAGCCGCCATTTCAACCACCAATCAGAAGAGTCCAATCATACATACATGAGTATATATATTCCATACACTCCATTGCACCATCATATTCGCCTGAACATGATGACGATGTCAGTCCTCGAAACGTCGCAAGATATAACAGTATTTACCTAGCTGCTAGCCCGAGAAGACCTGTTCACAATACGTCGCCAGGAAAGGTTCAATAGATACCAAAGATTTTTGTTTTGGTCTTAATAACCGAATTCTATCTAATCTCTCCAAATTATTCATTCTTTTGTTTACTTTCTTAGTTTAATATTTAGAAGACGAAGTATTCCTTTATATTTTCGATCAAAGATGGCCTCTAAATGCAATATTTTACACCGGATATTATCCATCGTCACGCCAATCGGCACCACTCAGCTAATGCAGCAGAATTTCTTACAATTTTTAAATAAAGCGACATATTTGGAAAACGTAAAATTATAAATTCTTCTATAGTTAAGCTAAAATCCTGATAATGTAAAGATTGTAATTATAAAAAAGTATATTCTAAAATTAATTAAAATGTTTTCGAAACACTGGAGAGAAACCCAGTCTTGAGTGTGCCATTAGGTTTTAATGCAATTCTAGTATAATATACGCTGACGAGAACCCTCAATCTAATATTTTTACACACTTTAGTGTAGAGAACGTGCAGTAGTTCATTGTGTATTTATTATTATTGTTATTATCTGTTGTTAGACAATGTGTAAGATTTATGTCTAATTGTAAGTTCAAGAAGCGATGAAGCTAGTGAGACTATGATGAATCAGACGTAGACTGTTTATATCTGGTGTGTGGGGTTGTGGCTTTGATACCATTTCACCCCGGGTTTTTGTAAATGAGTCTTGTGGTGGACAAACATCGTGTATGTGGAATTTCTCCGGGTGCTCCCGTTTCATTCCACTTTCTTCATTTCATCTATTATGACATCACTGTCTCCCTTAGCCTCGGAACATAATGATGGGACGTTAAAACTGCAACAATTTGTTACGTTATCATTCAAAAATCAGTTTATGACTAAGAATCAAGTTTGAATTACGAGTATGAATGGAGTAAACTATACATTTTCTGTCTGGAGCGTTCAAAGAAGATTTATATGAAACAAATGGTTTCGAGAGATTAGTGCTTGGAAATTTGAGTTTGATTCAACATAAAATACGTTTCCTTCTTACAAAGTATATGTGAAATAATGTCTAGGAAAATATTTCTGTGAAACTGGTGATTTTGGTTTTCATTTGCATATTCATAAGGTAACTTTAGTCAAGTACGGGACAAAAAATAACAACGAAAGACACCATTAAAAGTAAAACAATTTTTGCAGAATATTTCTGCTCCTTACTTTAACAGTGTATTTAACGGAAGTATTCTTTTGGTTTCATATTGAATGAATGTATTGATAAGCATTTCGGCTTAAAGTATGTTGTGTTGTGAGTGTATGTATCCGATAGGATTTTCTTCCTATTCCCTTAGCGTCTTGCCCGACATCGGAAAAGAAAATATTAATTTTAAACTATTAGAAGACGAATATATGCTAATTTTGCCAAAACAAGAGAAATTCGTAACATTTCATTATATCATATGTAACGAAAATTGAAACTAAAAGTACTAATATTTATAAAGGATACTAAAACTTCCTTGACAGCATGAAACGAAAGAATATTTTGCATTGGCGAAATCGCAAAAATGTGAGCTCAATGAACGAGATTGATTACCTAAGAAGGAAATGTAGTTGAAAACCATGTTTAAGTGTATTGTTTTGTTAATATAAACATAAGTATAAAGAATGCACTTTAACACATAAAATATCAATGAAGGGTTCACTCGAGCAGACGGTTCTACCAAATAAAAACATTTATAGGTAAAATACGTCAAACATTTTTTGTGAAGGAACGAGAGTGTGAATATAATTAATTACTGTCAATGCACAGTATATTGAAATAAATTTTGAGTAATAGTGAAAGTATTATTGTGTAACAGTGTTCTTCCACTAAGCTCATTTATATGTAATTATACCCCTGTCGATGCAGAGAACGCGTTTTGTGCTTTTTGCACAGCTTCGCTAAAGCTAGGGCGACCCTGCTGTGCTCCTACTCGGTAAAATAGCATTCGTGCTTTTTAGTGGCCACCTAGCACAAGTTGGTTAGTGTTTTATGCCATACGTCCACATTCTATTTATTCTACACCTCCTGAAGTCAATCTGCAAGTAATAATGGTGTTCCTCAATTAGTGCAAGTTCTGCTAAAAGAAAGACAAGACTGTAACCTGACCTGAAAATGTAAGAAATATGCTAAAATATGGTAGAACAGTCTCCTCGAGTAGTGCCTAAATTAATAATTAACAGTAATTAAGTTCTATACGTATATATAGGCTACTGCAACTATCAAACTATGCATGACCTAACATGCTCTGCTTGACTGTAAACGTTACAAAAATATCTTGTCCTAGTAAGACAAGAATAGTTCTAGCAATATGTGCTATTCCGTGGAACTTCACATTGAGCAATGTTACATTTCGACGTATCCTTGATGTTTGGATGACTAAGGAGCACAAAATCAGATATTAGCTCTTTCTTGGATTCGTTACAGATTAAAATGATTACTCGCTCTAATTTATTTGTAAAATATATTAAGTTATAACCCTGTTTATTTCAATGGAAGATGAAACGTATTAATCAAATTAGCAAGTATTTTCTTCATGTGACATTTCATTTGCAGCAAATGCATGTTGTTATTTCGATGACTGTAGCTTTTTAATAAAAGGAAGATCATAGACGTACAGCTACGGATAAAAATATTTACACTCTAAATATTATGTATTATTCAGCTATATAAAATGTGTAATAAAATCTTAGTTCCCTGAAATGTAAACGTTCCAGCAATTGAAATCTAGTTTTCCATAAACTCTGACCACTATTGGCAGTAACAGAAGAGAGGCTTCTTTCGAATTGTCAGCTATTTAAGGACAAAGATTTCTACTCTCAACTTGAAGATTTGAATGACACATAAAAGGATTACCAAAACGTTAAATAAATGGATTTCCGTAATATATGAAATGACTGATTTAAATTGAAATAGCATTTGGAATGTGAAATTGGTCGCAGAAAAATTTAAATATTAGCGTGTATGTGTTACCGTTCCTTTCTTATTTCGCAAGAAATGGCAAAATGTAAACAGTCACTTGTAAATTTAGTATTTATGAATGAATGAATAGGGGGATTAATGAGGACGTCAGCATCGAGGTTATACGTCATTGTCACGAAGAACGCGGTTGCTCAGGATTGTAGGATTAAAAGAAGAACAGGCTAAAACGAATAGGTCAATGAACAAAAGCGCTGCTAAGTGAAAACAAGAAAAAACAAAAGCAAATGTAGAAAATAAAAGAATAAATATGATAAAATATATAACAATAACAATATATAGAAAAACAATAAAAGGTAAGAGAAATATAAAAATTTAGCAGCAATAAAACAGCAACAACAAACTAAAAGAGCTCAGAAAACGTGAGCAACCCCATTTGATATTTAATTGAGAGACAACATTGGTACTAAAATTATGGCTATTTCACCAGAGCTGGAATAAATCTTCTGTACTAAGTGCTTTATCATTGATGCAGGGGTAAAAGTGAAGGGGAACGCTTGGGGATGTCGTTCCTGCACCTTCAAAAATATGTACCGCGTCCCTCAGTTCCTAAGAAAATACAATATGAAATATAAACACGATGACGGCGTGACGTCAAGCCGCCTATACCGTCCCCCTACCTTTTCAGATCCACTTTTACCACTGATTGAATGTAGTTTGTGGTATAAAATAATTCTAAACTTTTCGTCGTATAGATCGCCAAAAGCTACTTTTCGGAATTTCGAAATGGAACACATGATCTGTAATAAAAGTTGTTCAATTCTTGATTTTACTTTTAACATGCTAAAGGCGAATAGTGAAAGTGATACACTTCGAGATGTTACATCTGGTCTTAGCATTTCAATCTGTGCAATAAATCCCGTTTTACCATACTGGAATATCGCATTCGCTATTTGATCTCATATGAACTAACGTTTTTGCAGTCTACTATTTACAACTACCAACTTATAATTTAATTTAGAGTTTACTATCTACAACAGCCAATTCCAGGTATTTCTAGCCTATACCTGTTACCTCATACATATACTGAAGAGAACCAAAAATTTCGCTAATAAGCTTCTATAAAATGAATAAATTTGCCTTTTCTTTGATGCGGAAAAACATTCTTGGAAGATAATATACGATTATCCGTTTATAGATGAACAACTGCATTCCTTTAATACAGCGATACTAACAGTACCAGTACAACATACACATGCCCCATCTATTAAACTCAAAGTATTGCGACCCTCTTTCCTGTTGATAAAGGCGTTCTTTTTTCCATTAATCACGAGTCCTCTTATAGACAGTATATTTTAAGTATAATCTAGTTTAAGCCGGCGACTGATTTAAAAATAATATATAATCTTGCCAAAATTGAATGGCTGTTATGAAGGGAAATAATATTGTTAAGACGAAAATTATGTGGAGAGAATTAACTATAGTATGCAGCAAAATGTATTTAGATATTTCCAGATGATCTGTAATAACCATTGCTATAACATTATGTTTTCAACTACTTCAGAACCTAGTAAGAAAGTACTGAAAACATGTTTCACTTTGTGTAAGTAGCCTAAATAGACATGAAAACCCTCAATAAAACAGGATAAAATATCATCGTGCTGACTATATTAATATGCAATTTACTAAGAAAATTTTACCTTCTGTACTTACACCTTTACTAATATATGTTCAACTGTTTTCTTATTAGCGGTACATTCCCATCTGTTTGGAAACAACTGCAGTCCTAGCGTTTTCCAAATTCGTAATATGTTAATTGTTAATAATTTTGTGCACAATAGGGTTTTATCTGTTCTTTCAAAGACATTGGACAGTGATCTAATTCGAATCCTTGTAATCAAATACATTATTTTTATTATCCAATCAATTAAGCCTCCTAAAGTGACCACAGTGTTGTCACAGCTCTTATTCGTGTCGCTGATGATAATAGATGGCAAGCTGATAACTACGTTTGCCCTGTTAGATTTGTCTGAAGCTTTACAATCAATTAAACAAGATTCCCTTCCACGAACTGACCACATAATTTACCTTTTTTGATGCTTTTTTGAAATTGTTTTAAAATTAAGATTTAAAATATGGACTTAAAATATTTTTAATATCTTCTATACCTATATAATTTTGCAACCTATATCTTAAGTCAAGCAAACGATGTTTAATAAAGTTAATAAATGTCTTCAAAAGAAGTTTCATATTCCCACATAATAATGTAAAATCTTCCTAATAGAAGGTGTAGCCCCTGCAATGGGTGCTAGCTACACCATACCAGGCTCACTTAAAAAAAATTGAATTAATTGTCAATTTTGAATTTGATTCTCATCTAATAAACTAATGCACATGAGCGGTTCGAATATCCACCAACACATAAAATGGAGCAATACTCTATTTTGAGGCCATTACGAATCTCAGGATAATATATCATTTTTTGAACAGAAATCTCACATAAACGCTGTATGTAAGAAAGTTTTCTAGTCTTTGCATAACATGACTAGACTGATTAAAATTCTATCCACTAAAACAAAATTACTATTTGTAAAATCTATACCTTTTCATTATTGTTTTATAAGTAGTTATAATAGTACCTATGTTCTGGTCATTGCATGGTTAAGTGAGAAACAAGGCATGGTTAGTCCTAACTTTGTATTATAAAACAATACTAAATAAATAGTTATTTTTTTATTGTGGACCAGCAGTAGAATGCTCGACTTCGGTGCGAGAGGTCCCGGGGTTCGATTACTGGTGGGGCGAACGCTCGAAAAATTGTAACAGCTTTTTCAGAACAGCATGATGTTTTCCTGGATTTTCCTCATTCACACCAGGCAAATGGCGGATGGTACCTAACTTATAGGGCTCAGGCTGCTTTCTTCCTTCCCTTTCTCCGGATAGTGTGCTCGCCGAGGGACGTCATCCCTCAAAGGTGGCGAGCAAAATGGTCATAAATGTCGGGAGTCCAGAAATCTAAATCTTAAATCATCTGGGTCAACTGATGTCCCTAGTTCGATCCTAATTCGTGGCATGTAAGCTTTGTAATAGACATCGTGCTCATGGGTTTTATCAAGGTCTTTCAGTTCTTCCCATTAACTTTAATCCACAGCTATCATCACTTTCATTATCATCTTTTCCCTTAATCTCAGTAAATGATCGTGGGACGAAAAACTAAAAAATAATAATTCTCTGTATAGCGAAATATCTTTAAATATTATTACCACTTATGTGAGATAAATTATTCTTTATGTAAGAATATCATCAGAACATGGCGATGAAAATTAGTTCCTCGTTTGTTAAGTACCAACACATCGCATAAGCAATGTCGTAACTTGGATGGCAACTGCAATGACGCCATCTTACAGGCGAATAATAAATAGACCACACGTGCGATAATAGTGTCATATAGGGAAACTTCATTCTGCAGCACTACGTAGAAGAAAAACGGACTACTCCACGTTTTGTAGGTGTGGAGTGTGTTTGATCATGCCAGTCTTGGAGGACCTCAAACACGGCTTATCTTGTCTGAATTTCACCAGGGATATTAGTACGAAACATCAATGTCTGATATGGTAAGGGTGCTGTGGATGTACAGAAGTGATAGAGGTATTTCCAGAGGTATTTCGATAAGCCACGAGAATGGAGAACTGTAGAATTGGACAATGATACAGTGTGAGCAGCGATGGACGCAAATCCAATTCAAACTGTTATTCTCGAACTTAATGTCACATAATTGACCGTTCATCGTCAGGTGCATGACGTTGGGTATGTATCAAATTCGGTAAATGATTAACGTATGCGCTAAGACCTCAACAGAAATAACGAATGGACATCTACATTTCCTTGTTAACCCATCAAAGGCGTAAGTCCTTTAGAATAAGTAGGAAAAATGAATGAAAAGCAGGTCTATTACCAGAATATTATGAGCAAATCATTGGGTAACAAAAGGGAGAATATGTATACAGTTTGTCAAAACAGGACTTCCATACCTTTAAAGTAATGATTATTATTTCGAGGGATATCCGAGAGATAATCCATTTTGTGTTGATGCTAGGTAACTGAACAATGAATGCAGCTGTGAAATGGCAGCACCTTGAATGTCTACAAACTGCATTTTTGGTGAAACGTCCTGCTCTGGTTCATCAGAAGGTTATGATAAACCACGGTGATAACGCGTGCTCAGACACGGTAAGACGCACTTCAGGTAAGATCGATGATTGTGTCTGGGAACATAATATCTAGCCAGGTATTTACACCAGATCTTTCATTAACAAAATATTTAGTGTCTGTTTCGTAATCTACACTGCAAGATCAGGATAACGTAGGAGGAGCAGTAATCCAGTTCTTTCCATCTGAAACGGTTAACTTCTTTGAAAGGAGTATTCAACAACTGGTGCACAATTGCAGAGTGTTGTGGGGTCTAGTGCAGACTATTTTTCTAACGGAAGTGTTCTACGTGAAACGGTAGATTTCATTCCTTACAGTAAAAAATACGTTATTACTTATCGGATGACCCGGTAGTGCTAATATATACAAAACTCTTGTAAACATAAAAGCTAAGAAATATTTTAAAATTATATTTTCTTTGCAGTAAGATTTAGTGCCAGTGAGATTGAAAGGAAACCCTTTAATGTTACAGAAGTCGTTACATTCTCTGTTGGAGAAAAGTATTTGGTGTGTAATGTATCTAGATATTTGTGTGTTCTAGGATTTAGAATTTATATTTCTGGGCTTTGAGCATTTAAGGCCATTTAGCCCGTTCCGTTTGAGGGATGACATACCTCGGTGAGCATACTATCCGGGGTAAGGGAAAAAGGATTGGGGACAGAAGCAAGAGGTCTGGGACGTATATTTTAGGTAACACTCTGGGCATTTGCCTGGTGTGATTGAGGGAAACACCATTAAGGATGGTCGACCGGAAAAAGATTTTTACAATTTTTCGACCAAGTGGCTCCACAAGGAATCGAACCCGGGACCACTCGCATCGAAGGCGAGAGTGTGAGAGTGTTAGCAACTACGGTACATTTGTAGTTTATACAGCCTAAAATGTGGACAGTGATAATTGTTGCTCGAGGAAACCAAATGTATAGAAATGAAAAGGCAAAAGGTTTTGCTATTAGTAGGATATTCCAACTGCTGAGGAAAGGTTGGTAAACAAGAACTTCTGTCTCCAGAGGAAAATTTGTACAATATGCAATGATGATTGACTATTAAGGTTGGTATAAAGGGACAAGTTTTGCCGGTAGATGTCACCACAGTCTTCGTATCTCTCTCGTGATTTTTTTTTTACCTTTCACGAAAATTCACGATTTCTCTTACAAATTTCAAGCTACATATTTCAAATTTTTAGATAAGGAACTGCATAACCTATCAAAGGCAACAATCAGTTCCGACTTTTTTACTTAGAATTTTTTCATTGTTGAAACGGCTTAATTGTTGAAACTGTATATTCAAATCTTCAACAATATACTGTTCCGACAATGAGGAAAATTCTAAATAAAAATCGGCACGGATTGTTGCCTTCGATAGGTTAAGCAGTTCCTTGTCTAAAAATTTGAAGTCTCTAATTTGAAATTTGTAAGAGATACCGTGAATTTTCCTGAAAGTTAAAAAATACTTGAGATACGAGGACTGCAGTGACATATATCGGCAAAACTTGTCTCATTGAACCAACCTTGGGATGATTTTCAAACTGTTGAAGAGAGGTTGGCAAACAATAACGGCTGTTTTCAGTGATGTATTTAATAAAGAAACAATAGTGGTGTTAGTACAATTCAACATGGTGATAAGAGCACGCTTATCAGTTTAGAGTGTTATTTCAGCACTAAGAGTTCAATATTCACTTAACGTAGAGCCAATATTGGTTTCAGGTATTGGGTATAGAATGAAGTTGAATTATAAGTGATCGATAGAGGTAGTACACTTTTATTCAGATTAACAAATTTCAGCACCCAATAGAACGTGAGGGTGTATCCTGGTCGTCTACCCCTACCTAAAAAAATTTTGCTACTGTCATATTTCGAACTATACGAAGAACATATCCTAAGATTCCAAAGTTATCTCATTCGCGCGAAGTTTCGTCTTATTGTTATGGTTGTTCTTGGTGTTCCATATTTTTGCTCCTATTGCTGTTATCGATAAGTTCGAATAATTGTTAGTCCTCGTGTTGTAGTTCTTTAAATGTTGTTTTTGCCTCTCGTTTGCATGTGTTCTAAGTTTCATAACGGTGTTTGTGCATTTGTGATTCGAGATTATTTTTAGTTCAGAAGCGAGGCTATATGATACGTTCACCTACTGGCTAACTTGGAATCCAAACAACAGTAGCTAAAGCCGGGAATCGAACCCTGGTCTCCCACGCCAAAGGCGAGTACACTTAATGTTTAGCCACGAAGTGGTGCACTTCTGTTTTTTTCTCAAATGTACGTTCGGAAGTCAGCTTCACAAATTGTACCAACTTCTTCCTGTGCATCACACATGAGACAAAGCACTTCTATGATTGTTGTAGAGCCAAGAATTCTCTAGTGTTCCCATTCACTACAGACGTTGCTGAAAATTTTAAAGCAGTATCCTTTTACTTGTCAGTAATAACCAAACCTTTTGTTGGCCAAGAACAGTATCATAACCATAATTATACCCCTGGTATGTACTAAGTATAGTTATACTGTAAGGTCTCTTGCAGAGTCGTTGTAAATTTCTAAGTGAATTACAGTGAGAATTTTTGTTAGTTCTAATTTTTAACTATAACCAAACCTTTAGGCAGTATAATTGTTATTCATAACAAGTAAAGAGAAACAGGCTAGCTATATTTCTTGTAATCTATAAGGTAAACAATTTTGTGGCTCTAAGAATCTTTGAAAAAAATTGAATTTTTAAAGATTCTACATACTTATGATGAGCCAATTAATATTTGTCACAGCAATGGATAGCTGCTGGTAATTTTCTGAGGGTTAACTGCCGCTGATGGCGGCCACGAAATACACAATTTACGGAGAAACGAACAGACTAAATGTGATACTGAGAGTAACATATGTTACAAAAGTCATCACTGTAAGGTGATTAATAAATGAGAAAAGATAAATTGGGTATTTGTTTGCGGATTGATGAGGTGAGATGGCAGTAGAGTATAACCTGATAATGTTTCAAACCGACTGTGTTATTAACTAACTTAGGATAAGTATGCTT
Source organism: Thermobia domestica (assembly GCF_964235325.1). Taxonomy (NCBI): domain Eukaryota; kingdom Metazoa; phylum Arthropoda; class Insecta; order Zygentoma; family Lepismatidae; genus Thermobia; species Thermobia domestica. The sequence goes on from NC_137455.1 coordinate 362,368,808, forward strand.
ACTGTGTTATCATGGGGTCAAGGTGGAACAAAAGGAGTCCTGGGGGCTTCTAACCCGTTCGTACTCCTACCTGTAAATTTACTCCTTCTCCTCCTACTACTACTTATAATATGGTAAAACTGCACGCACTTTTTTATGAACGAACTTCTGTGTGCGAAATTGTCTAAATACCACGTGATATTAGGTCACGCTCGGGTGGTGTAGCATCAATGTAAATTTAATCTCACCACTTGGGAAGACATATTTAATCGGTCGCACTGTTTTAGTTATTAGTGAGTGGTGTGTACTTTGCAACACTTCACTCTATGAAGGTACTAATTTTGCGCAGTAATACTGATATATACGGGAGTATGGAAAAGCAAAAGAAGGGTAAAAAAAGAAATATTTGTGATAAATAGTGAATAGTGAAGGCCAGAAATAAAACAAGGATAAATGTAGGGAGGATATACAAAAGTAAGAACAGAGAAGTTGCAGTACAACTTTGAAAACAGATTTATGTGGCAGGCCCGTATCCACGGGGTCTAGGGTGCCGCTCCTCCTAAATTTTGCCTGGCCCTCCTAAAACTCTTACAGTAGGGTTGAAACTTAACTATAACATGGTGATGAACTGTGATGTGATTTAATCTGACCTTTCATAATTTCTGCCGGCCCCCCTACATTTTTGGGCTGGCTACCGGCCTGATGTGTGGTTTATCCGGTTCCGCAGTTTAGGCTCATTCATATTACATTCTTAATTATCACTCATAGTAGTTATGTTAAAATGTCTTCCAAATACTTTAGCAACATCACAATAAACATAAGTTGAAATAGTATTAGGAAAGTGCCTACATTCAAAATAGTCACACTAACACAGACATTGTGTGTTAAAATGACAGTTTTCTTTATGTGTGTAGCCAGGGTTAAAAAATAATATTCTATAAAAGATTTTTATTTTTTAAGTTGTTATTGTTATTATTGTATCAGACAAGCATTCGAATAGTGAAAAATATATTGGACCGGTAAGATATAATAAGAATACCCCACATTTATTTTATAGAATACTCGTAATTCTTTTCGCAAATTAGCACTGGGTATAGAATGATGAAACCCATGGTAGACTACTATTACATTCGCTGATTGGAAAATCCCTAGATCCTATACATGGTACTTAACATAAGCAGACAATTTGACACTATAAATTCTGTTGTTTACTTTCAAAAGGAAGAGTAATAGAAACTGTTATACCGTTTATTGTGGGAGCGATGTAATGGAACGTAGGCCTATCCTGCAGAATATAGAGTATAACCTCATCATTTTTGTAGTCCAACAAATATTCACCTTAATTTTCCGAAGAACAAACCTATACGATGGTCATAATATAATATATTTTTGAAAACCATCAAGCATATAACAACTCAATAGTTCAACATTACCTCAGTAATTGTGCATTAGGGTAGAATGTTTTGCACTTTTGTTGGAAATTCGATGACGGCTAGTGTGGAAAAGGTGCCAGTAATGCCAGCGACCTTACTGAATTTTTTTTATTTTCTTTTTTGGGACAACCCCTTACCCTGCCCCAACGGACGAAGTTTTTTAAGTGATTGGTTAGGCAACACGCACAACAACAATGACCCAAAAGCTACTTGTGGTCGTTTTTACAGTTACCTGATGGCTATAATACAATTATTTTATTAAAAGAAACTTGTAGCAATGCCAGTAAATAATTTTAAAAGGTTTATGAGTCAAAGTACAGCCACGTTAACTCCGTTGTTGGAATTAATGTCCAGAATTTGTTTGGAATGCCATGATAACGATGATTATAGGCATAGCCCTTGATATAATACGATTTTCTTTGTGCAACTTTTCGCTTATTTTGCTCTGTACTCAAAATAACCCAGAACTCACCACGGGGAGGTGGTTGTACATCGAGTTCCGCCCACCCACCCATTCAGTAAGCATACGTTGACATTTACCCTAAGGAGATATCTACGTTAGTTCTTTTTGTTCTCGAAGCGGAGCATTCTTGTTCTAGACTTCAGTTTGGCTCTAACGTAGATATCTCTTGCGTTCTAGCCGCACTATTTCGACGCTGCCTGGGACACCAGCTTCACTGCGCGTTCCACAGCTTGACTATGGCAATGGAATGTTGTTGTTAGAGTGGCTGAAGTTCGAATGTTTTTTTCAAGCTGCGGTTCCGTTATGTTTCGTGTGATTGGCAACTCTGTTAGCCATTTAGGCCAATTAATCATGCAGTAATTTTCAGCTCTAAAATTTATTTTCGGAACAATGAAGTCATGTGTGCGGCTTGATCTCGGAGTATTCTGGCTGCGGCACTTTTTTATCTTTCTCCAGCATAATGTTCGAATATTCGGGTTTTCATCTGCTGTCATCGCTATTAGCATGTTTTCATGATCAGTTTGTAGAACAGAATGAACTATGTGTTGCAGATTTTCTGTCAGAAAACGTGATAGCTTAACTACGCTAAACAGATGCATGGCGCCCATTTCGCCGTATTGAAAACCAGACGAGAGCGTATAATTTATTAATGTACTTGCAAAGTAAACACAAACTTGAACTAGGTTTATCAGTACTGATGTAGTGACGAAGCATCCTACAGGTCAATGTAAACCATCGTGAATGTGATAATGGTCCTGGTTTTCTGTTTGCTAGATCGGTAGTACACATTCCCGTAGCAACATCCTTACAAATTTCAAACAGATAATTCTTGTTGTTGCTTAAACCATCTAGTTTTTCCATTTCAGACACCCAGTCAACGGGAAAGGGTGCAAAGAGACGATCGGTGAACATTCACAATTCTTTAATTTCTTTCCGACGGGGCCGGAAAAAGCGTTGGGTCCGGTTGGCCCATCACCGAATTCGGTAAACAGGTAACGAAATGACAACTCGTTAGTATGAAAAAGATAAATGAGATGCTGCAGTTCCTTTCCTAGGGATCTTTGTATCTGACTTATCATGCCGTTATCCCATCCTGTGTTCGTGGCTTCACCATCGCTGCCGACTGCCTCAAGACTTGACACGTCGTATTGGTTCTTCTCTATAAGTTCCAATATAGAGTCGGCAATATCGTTGCCAGTTCTTAACTTAGATGTGGCATGACCCGAGTATTCTGAACCGAGCTCCGATAGAACTGTGATATGGTTTTCTGTAACCTCTTGTCTTCCTAGTTTGCCGTTAATTTTTCTTGCACAAGAGTCGCATCTTTTTTTCCGTCGAAGTATATACTTGTAATCGCCCGGCCTAGATGAGCTTTTTCTTCCTGGATCTTTTCACCCACTTTATCTTTTCCTCTTCGTACCTTAGATCTGTCAACAAGAAGATTTTTGTCCTCTGACGTTATGAGTCTCGCATCCTGAAGTACGGCAGAAGCGATCAAAGCAACCTGTCTGTCTGAAGCTCCAGTTCTAAACGCTGCCTCTGCTGTATGTTGAAGGCAGATGCGCTTTAGGCTATGTTTCCTTCTTCGTCGCGCCTAGAACTCAGATCCCGACGTACTTCCCGATTCAACAGCTTCGCTGGATTACCCAGAAGATGCCAGTATGTTTGACTTGTTCCAATGCCTAATACCACTAGTTGATGAACTTGCTTCAATACTTTCAGGGACTTTCTTGGTTGTCTGCCTCTCAAATCTGCTCAATTACGGGAAAACACCTTTGAAAGAGATTTGCTTGTTGGGACTTCAATGTTACCAATGCTCATTTTCCGTGATGTTCTCTGGTTCAAAAGAAACTTGAATTCTCGTTTTGGAATCTTGTGTGTCTTCTCACAGTTGCAATCTTCGGCGATTTTACATTTGCTAGACACAATATCAAAAAGAGTCTTTTCTGCGTGTGCAACAAAACCTGCACAAAGTGTTGCTTCTTGTCCTTGTCGACTGAAATGTTTTTCTTTGGTGCGACACTTATTATAAAATGTTTTCAGGATGTCAAATACTCTCTTTTCTCAAACCACAGGAATGCTTGCTTTACGCCAAATATGTACAACTCTTTGTCCAACTAGTTTACAAATGTCAGTCACTGGTAATTTAGTTACACTTTCCTCACCACTTAAACCATTTCGAAACCAATGATAATGTCGCACACCGTCAGCGTACGTGGGTAACTGCACTTCACTCATTTCACTTGAGTGTCAAATAAGCCTCGTTTCACACTTTCCTGCGTTGGTCTGCTATGAGGCTTTTTCTTCATCTTGCTTTCCATTGCTTCCGAACTTGGAAACCAAAGTATACAAAATGTCACACTAAGAAGACTGTAATTTTAGGTACAATGTACAAACTCTCTGCCTTAATAGAAACAGCATCGAAGTAAAATCGTTAAAGCTTAAGCTGCAATAAACTGGAATGCTGATTGTTTGGCCGAAGTACGTAATATTTATACCACCGTCGAACTTCGAGCGAGAATATTCTAGAAACGTCAGCGTAGATTCTGCAGAGAACGAGGCGAGGGAGAGGTGCGCGAATCTTCTGGACAGAGCCGGACGTAGCGACGACGCTCGAAATCGCGGCCAAAATAAGCAACCAGGAAGTTGTGTAGCCTATCGCTAGATGACATTTGCTGTCGGTGTACATATCAAGCGAAGAGTTGCCAAAACAATGGTGTTATACCAAGAGCAGTGCCTATAATAATTGTGAACGTGGCATTCCAAACAAAATCTGGACATTAATTCCAACACCTGAGCTCATGGGTGGCGATTAGGGGCGGCAAAGGGGGGCAGTTGCCCCAGCACTTTTTTGAAGTAACCCATTAATGTATATAGTTTCATTTAGAAAAGTAAATTTTTTGTATGTATTTACTGGTTCATAGAAAAAATGATGCCATATATTTGCCGTTCAGTGAGTATGTATTAGTTGTCTTCCCGTGGAGTAAACAAAACTACAGAAATTGAGTTTTAATTGCCATAGATTATAATCCCAAAATTAACCTATTGGAGCACAACAATTTCAGCATACTTTCACTTCTTACAAGGGCTCCATATATTAGTCAGCCGCTTTGAAACTAATTCAGAGAGCATTTCACGGAAGAAAGAAAAAAAAAGACTTTCACAACGTATTTTTTAATTGCACAAAAATTGACAGTTCCTACAATGTAGTTTCTTCTTTCTAAAGTAAGGGGAAAAAATGTAATAAGAAACAATTTATATCTTTTCCATTGTTTTGTAGTGCAATATATGAGTGAAGTTGTGTGTTAGGGATGTACGGGTGTATATACAATTAAATTTAGTGAATTCAACATAATTCTAGGTTTTAGTGTTTTTTATATAACTGGAGTATGGAGTGATTTTAAGTATTGTTGTGTTTTGATGTGCTCCCTGAAAGTGAAATTGCACCTAATGGCAACGAACATGTTTCGGGAAGTTGCAAAAGCAAATATTTCTTTAAAAGTCGTAGCATATGCTTGTACTATTTACTGTCTTTCATTTTCTAAGAGTAATAACATACATTTAATAGCACGTGTGGAATTAAAAATTAAGTTGTTTATTAATTCCTGTTTCAATATGACTTTTGCGAAACAAGCATCATTATTTATTACTATGATTAATATTATCCTTTCTATTTATTTGTTCTGCAAATTTGTTATTCAATGATGTGATCACGCAGTTTTCCAGACAGAATTTTAAGATGTTCATGAGCAAGGAATCAAATCTCTTACACTTTTGTTGTTTAAGAGTACAAAGGGCTACTACCTACTGGCGTTGCTCTTGCTTTTGTCAATGTACTTAACAAAATATGAAATACTATAGACGGTATTTTAACTGAAAAAGATAGTATCCTATTAGCTATACAACTTTTTCTCAAACAAAATTTAAAAACAAGCAGGACAACTAACATTTATATGGAAATATACAGATCATGTCTTGCCCCCCACATTTAACGTCCAACCGCCGCCACTGCCTGAGCTAATAGTGCTGTACTTTGACGCATAAACATTTTAAAACTATTTATTGGCACTGATACAAGTTTCTTTTAAAAAAATAATTGTATTATAGCCATCAGGTAACTCTAAAAAACGACCCAAGTAGCTTTTCTGCCATTGCTGATGTTGCCTAACCAGTCCGTTGGAGCAGGGTAAGTGTTTGTCCCAAAAAAAAATTTTAAAAATCAGTAAGGTCGGTGCCACTTATGGCACCTTTTCCGCACTAGCCGCCATCGAATTTCCAACAAAAGTGCAAAACACTGAACCCTATTGTGCGCATATATCATAATGTAAAATATCGCAATGCTACTTTATTATCTGGGCTCTCTATTTTTTTCTGATTTATGAACTGTTACTTTTTATGATGATGGCACTTGTAAAACATGATAAGCTTAGATGTATTTATACTTGTCCTTTTTATACAAATTTCAGGACACAGAGTTTAAAATACGCGATTAAAAAATAAGCTTGCAAGCGTAAAACAAAAAATTATCTCAAAGTCGAGGGCTGTGAAGAACCCTATATGTCAGTAGTACAACGGCACTTGCCTGTAAATATTTAATTATCCATTTTATACAAATTTGAGGATGTTGAATACGAATAAACTATTTTTAAAACATCCACCACAAAATTATGTGAAAAATGATCTAAAAATTGGGGTCTTTGAAGTACCGCTTATGCCAGTAGGAAAATTACAATCCCGTATATATATCTAATTGTGCACTTTATAAGCAATGATCGACCGTATATACGCTGTGATCGACCTAAATTCAAGGTGAGTCTGCCCCAAAAACGTAGTGTTACAAACGGAACATTTATCACGAAGGACGCTAGTGCATCACAATCTTCAATCAGTTATAAGTGGCAGTGTCAATGAATGATCAACAACACTTGATGTGCTAATCGTTACTGTGTAACTTCGAAATCACTAGTGATGCTGAGATAGCAACCCAAAACATTTGTTATGCGAAAAGACATGGCCACGTGAACTCGCTGGTTCCAGAAATTTCCTTCATGTTGTAAACATATTGAAGGTCAGAGAAGTTCCGTCCATGCCTGGGTAAAATAGCATATCATACGGGAAGCCATTGAGGGAAATCCATACACCAGCATACAATCATTGTTAAACCAAGTCGAAATGACCATATTCAGTTTACTGCACCACTTTCACGAACTCGGGAAAACAATTAAGAAGTGTCGTATTGTGCTAGATTAGTTGACACCAGCTCAGACCCGGAGAAGTGTGGTTGTGTGAAGATAACTACTACAAAATCCACGTGATGTGTGTTTTTCGAAAGGTATCACATACGATGGAAAGTTGGGGTTTCATCCGAAATACGCAAGTACAAAACCAGTGGATGAGTAATAACTAACTTACAGAACATCGTCAAAGAACATCGGTTCGAACATAAAGTCATGCTCTGTGTATGGTGCAACTAGAACTGAAAATTTCAGTTTGAGTTTGTTCTTGACGGTCATACCATTAAGTGCAACCTTTACTCCGAACAGTTGGAGCAGCTGCTGACAGTCTAATACGGGGGTCTATACTTGTAATATTAACCTGCCTCAACTCTGCAAAAATAAATATATGTATGTCCCGTATGTATTGCAAGATTTATGATCCCTCTGCTTTCTAAGACCCAACTAGAATTAAACACTAACATTGAACACTTTTAAATTCTCTTCAAAACTACCGCTTGTAATCAGAGGAGTATTAAATTGCATTTTCCTTGATTTCGATGAGGTGGCAGCCCAAAACAGTTAATCAAGATCAAGTTTCTACTTTAGGCTATTAAGAAAATTCCTATACTATCAGCATTCGCTTAATCGCATAAATTAAATTCTTTACGAACTAATTTAATTTCATTCTAGATACATAGGGAATCATATTAGATTTAATATGAAACAAAAATTTGCATTGGTTTACTTGAAGTATTCTCTCTAAAAGAAAGTACTCTTTTATTGCCTAAACAAAATTGAATGTGGGTCTCTCCTTAGTTATCTATTGTCCTAGCATCGTAGTAGAATTTTGTAAATCTTATTTCTGTCTTAAAAACAGCAAAGTTGACACTAAAGATAGAGTTTAAACACGAACAGAAACACAGGGTGCAATTGCGAAATTCACTCAATTGCAGGATGAAAAAAAAAAAAAGAATTTTAGAAAAACGAAAAGAGAATCAAAAGATTTGTGCTTTTGAGCAATAATTAATTTTTGGATCAGGGACCGCAAAAGTTTTGTACGGCTCCTTAATCGAGTTTTCGCATTTTCTACGGAATAAGCACATCACGTCAGTTAACTAATAGTTTGGGTTTCGAGAAAATTGAAAATGTTCAGTTTTACGTCCCACGATAGGCCAGCTATCCAAAAGGAGACACCGAAGATAAAAGATCAATGAAACGGTGGGTTGAAGGAAGAGGGGGGAAACGGGAGAACCTCGAAAAAACCCACACTGTGTTTATCCACCACAAATTTATCTTGGCGCTAGCTGGGATCCAACGAGGAACCCAAAGCACCAGAGATGAAATTTCCACCACTGAGCCACCGCGTCCGCTAGTTTGGGTTTCAGAATACTATATGTATTTCTCTCGATATAAGGATTTTAAAAATATATTGTATCTTTTGGGTTTATTAGATAAGGGGTTACAAAATTTTTGAACGGCCTCTAAATCACGTTTTCGTATTTTCTGCGGAATAAGTAAATCATACTGAATGAAGTGATGGTTTTTGTTTAGTAATACTATATGTAATTCTCCAGATATAACGCGTAGAAAAAAAATGAAGTATGTTGGATCTTTCGATCCAACGCCGAATCCTTAACAAAGCAATCGACATTGATAATCCTCCACATCCTTCATCACTGACCTCCCAAAGTACCAATTAAATTTTGAGAATATGTTTTTCAGCAACAAATAATGTAACAACAAACACATTAAGATTCAACCTTCTCGTGCCTTCCGCATGCTGAAATTACAGAAAGAAAAAATAGTGACGTTATAAGCTGTAGAGGTGAGTTAAAGTTTATTATTTTTATTATTGGATAAGTACACGTCTTAATCTTTATCAATTTTATATTATTATTGTACTATTCTACGAATTTTAACGAACTTTCCACATACATTTTAGAGAGTATCCTCAAATGAATTTTGGTGTATTTTCTACTACGTATATAGAAATGAAACATACCTTAAAACAAGCAATAACTCAGTTGTTTGTCACATGATACAAGTGTTAATCCTGAGAGCTTGTACACGGCACACATCAAGAGCTTACCAGTCAACTTTTGTCGTACTGAAACTAAAGTGCCTGATGTAATATAGTTCTTTACTGTACCAATCCTCCTTTGAAATTAGTATAGAACGGTATTAGTACGTATAGTAATCAGAATTAGTAACTATTATTTACTACCATTTTACCTTCATTATCAGTTCTTGTTTCTGATCCAGAGCCCTTTTTCTCAGAAAAAAATTCGGTTCCGTTACTGATACCGCTATTCTGCAAATGTAGATACTGGTATCGATTCGAAATCAGAAAATCTTTTAATGTTCAGCGCCCGTAATGGTTTGTAGGAAAAAGCTGTGGTTCCGAAAAAAAAAACAGTAAAATACATTTATGACTATCACTTCCATTAGAGTGAAAAATCCTATTTTCAACACTAGATGTCTCGGTTATACTTCCTTAAAAGCTAGATGTCTCTGTCATCAGATGAACGTCCACTGGAATTAATGGCAAGCTTCTTATTGCTTCATCAATTACCATAATATGGGGATTTGAATCGTGATTCGTTAATTTTCGCTAAGAACGTCTTGCTCGACGTAAAGATCTATTCTTGAGATAAGTCTTTCGTTACTATATTGTTAGCATAATTTGGGCTACATTTTTAGTGATAGATTATGTTGTTCAGGTTTTATATTAAACTTTTAATTAACGTGTTACGTATTATGTGGCATCAGTGCTGAACGAAACTCTAAAATAAAAATAATTCAGAAATACATTCTTACGGATTGTAAGAAATTTTTGATTCTACATATGAGTTCAAAGCAGTTGAGCAGTTTCAAAGTTATTTGCTATAAAACATAGGAAATCGTTTTGAAAATAAAGATTTTCCAGTTTGAGACGCCATATTTAAAAATGACGGCAATATAAGGCAAGCATTTATAATGACAATGGAGTTACAATGTATTCTCTGCAAAATAAAGGAGAAATGAAGTTTCTACCTTGAATGGTAATTGAGTTATATATTTTAAAACTCAGTTAAGTCGAAATTCGTTGGCGGCCATATTGATGACGTAATATACCTAAAACAAGTCCCTCGCCGAGGTGGTTCTATATCAGGATTTACTTATTATTAATAAGCCTATCATCCCTGAAAGTGGCATGTTGGTATCACATTTTGCATGATCTAAGCATGATCTAAGCTACTACACTAAGATGCAATCAAACTTTGCTTTACAATGCTGCACAGAAAGTACGTGGAACACAAATTAGCATACCGTAACTTATAACTCGACAAGTTTCAAACCAAGATGCGCAGATCGCTACGGAGCACTTCGTATTCCGCCATCCTCCCCACTACTCTTCCATCCACTGGTCTGGCTTTGAAAGTTCCAGTGATACTAACTCAGCAAACTTATGTTGCAACAAATATCACCTGCTAGAATAAATATTACCATGTAGCGTTAGAGTACCGACTCGTAATTCTCATATCAGTGGTCCATTCCATTTAATGCCGCTTTTGAAAATGCGTTGCGGTGGTAGCTCTTCGTATTCTACGGTAGTATATCCACGTATGTTCGTTATTAAGCTTTATAACGAAGAGAAACCAAAAGGCGAATGACTTAATTTTCTAGATGGCACATTAAAGACTGACCTGACAGCCGAGCCTACTAGAACATTACGATACTGAACCAGGGGCGAATACAGAACGGGGGCGCATCTTTCTGAAAGGGAAATATTTCTGTCTTACTTCAATGAGACGAGTTGACAAAAGTATTTTTGTCAATATAAGACAACAAATAAGCTGCTTTCAGTCTATTGTTAGTACAAACTATGTCTCAAGTGTTATAATATTTAACATTTTGCGCCCCCATCCTTCTCAGTAAAAATGAATAATTATTCTCCTTCCAAGGCTGAAGATACTTGTGCAAAAAAAAAAAAAAAGAAAAACTATAACAATGATAACTAGTAGAGAAAACTTTGTTCAACGATTTCTTTTATTTCAGCTAGTTCCTCTTCCAGAAGTGCTTATCAAAATATTTGGCACAGTTACAATTAAAATATTTGATTTAATCATCACCCTAGGTATACGATCGAGACGAGACGAGACATAATTTTTACGAAAAGATTCGAGACGATACAAAATTCTTGCAATAGAAACATACATTTTTCGAGACGAGATATCACTTTTACAAAATAGTTTCGAGTCGAGACAACTTCAAAATTTGTGTCGTGCGCATCACTAATCAATTCAGTAAAAATATAAATTTAAGTGTATTATTCTATAAAGCAGGGTGTTCACGGTGGATAAATGTGTAAGCTCGTCGTCTTGTAATCAAGGCATCCCAGGTTCAATGGGGATACGAGTGGTTCGGATCTCACTTTAAACTGTAGACCTCGTCTTTAGGACGTCATTTTCATCTCATGGAAGGCAATAGCAAACCACCATGGGTTAACCTTTCACAGGGAGCTGCTGCAGGTCAAAGACCTGCCTTCAGGCAGAACACGTCATCATAATCATCATTCTGTATAGCCCTATATAAAGATGTTTCCTTCTAACAATAGCTCTGTAATAATAAAATGGAGTGAAATATTCAGTTTAACATCCCACGATTATGCATCGAGGCTAAGGGGGACGGTGTGATGAGGAATGAGTGAAATGGTGGAATGAAGAAAGTGAGAGTAAACAGGAGAACCCCGAGAAAACCCACGCACACGGTGTTTGTCCACCACAAAGCCCACTTGGCGCGAACTGGGATCGAACCAGGGACCCCACGCACCAAAGGTGAACGCTCTACCACTGAGCCACCACGACCCCTTGTAGCTCTGTCATAATTGGGAATGTTTAAAGTCCGAATCTTACTTTTTTTTAGTAGGTAAGCAACCTCATGGTAGAGGTCTGCACGAGCTCAGGCCTAGGGCCGGGCTTGGCCCGTAAATTTGTAAATAAACAATCATATTTCTCGGGACCTTTTCGGGCATAATACAACGATATTTTCTGGAGAACTTTTAACGCACACCTAAATTTGTAACTTGAGACGCCCACACTTAAAAATCACTGTGCAATTGTGAGAAAAGTTGTGTAATAGAGAAAAAAGAAACTAAAAGTAACAGAAATAAATATGCTTACCTGGTCTGAGGGAAAATACTGCTTCTTACACTGAATTACCTGTAAAGGAACCAGAGCGTTGGGAACAACCTGTCTTGGTTTTTTCTTCAAGACAATGTCAGTTTATAGGGCCTATTATATGAGAATTTATATAATGACTTTTTTTAAAATAGAATTCATATAAATGTCAAGGATAACCTTTATATCCTTGTTGTCTCTGAATCATGAAAGCTTTTAAACTGCAAAATTAAACATGTAATTGTTGCAAATAAAAAATACAATTTTGCCCTAATTGTTAAGTTATTGTAATTCGGGCTTATTTCGGGCTCATTTGATTATCACATGGGTTCGGACCCAAATGCTAAAACATATCTCTCTCTGGTCGAGCCTCATATTATTAATTCACGGGTCGGGCCCGTGCAGACTACCGCATGGATACACTGTAAGCAGTGACGCTTTCCAACGAGGCGATCCCTTCACGCCTTCTGAAGGGAAAATTTCTCTTTTTGTTATTATTTTTTCATTGGTACGAACCGGCAAGAGAATTTTTCCAATTTATTAAACCAATAATTTGCGACAATACGGTGTGGCAATGAGACTGAAGACGGCGGCATTCTTTCCATAATCTCACCATATACACAAAATACAAAAGTAACGAACTCTTCATTTCTCCCAAACAATCCTTCCGCGACCTGCCTTCAGGATGTCATTGCCGAATAGTCTATATCTTTGAAACAGAAATGGACCAGTTGGTAATACATTGGGCGGCATTGTCACAGAAAAAAAAATCCAGCTCCTAAATAGATCAAGGGTGCTCCGCCCTGTCAAAGACTAAATGTGTGCTTCGGTTCAATGACCACACTTAAGGGTTGAGAAAGGTCAGCGTAAAGAAAAGCACATTATCGAAGTTCAGGCGAGGAATCAGTGATCTGTTAAAACTGCTGACATTTGTGTGGCACCCATCTACCCGATTGATTCGTGTCGAAGAAGTTGTTGTTCTCGGAGGTGTTTCTCTGTTTTTGAAGTAGTGTCTTTCTTTCATGTGTTTGCGTTTCTGAGCAGTAGTGAGTGTGTGAGGCGCATTACGTGATTATTGACTGTGAAAATCAAATCATGTCGGGTCCGTCCAAATCCACAATGTGCTCTGGAAAACCTCTTAGAGGGCAAGCCAGAGAAATTGTTTTCAATGTTGCAACGTATTTGCAAAATCAAAGAGAGTTATATAAACTTAAGTATAATGTTGTCGAATCCACAAGCGCCGCCACGGGAGTATCTAAATGGATGGTTTCTCAAGTTTTAAAAGAAGGAAAACAGTCGCTGGCTAAAGGTGAGCTGAATTTCTCTACACCGACAGGTAAAAAGAATCCAAGGAAAAAGCGAATACAAACAGATGATTTTGCTAAAGGTGCAATTAGGCGAAAAATTCATGAATTTTACACAGTAAAGAAAGTAGTTCCAACATTACGAAAACTAACTAAAGCTATAAGAGAGGACGGCATATTAGATTGTAGCAGTGAGTATTTAAGGTGTCTTTTAAGGTCTATAGGGTTTAGGTGGAGAAAATGTCAGTCAAGGAGAAAGATTTTGATTGAAAATCCGAACATTGCTGAGTGGCGTGCACTATATTTAAGGGACCTGCGTGAATACAGAAAACAAGGTAGGCCAATTGTATATGTTGATGAAACCTACATTCACGCATCACATTCAGTACCGACGTGTTGGCAAAGTGAGAGTGAAATAGGTGTAACAGAAACTGTTGGAAAAGGGCCACGTCTTATTATTGTCCATGCAGGAGGGGAATTTGGGTTTGTTGATAATGCTTTATTAATGTTCAAATCTAAGCAAAAAAGTGGAGACTATCATGATGACATGAACAGTAGAAATTTTTCAAAATGGATCGATGAAAAACTACTTCCTAATCTTCCCGAAAACAGCGTTGTTGTCGTTGATAATGCCAGTTATCACAATGTTCAAATCAATAAAAGACCAACTATGTCTTCACTTAAAAGCGACATGATACAGTGGCTATCAACGACAGACAAACCTATAAACGAAACCGAAATTGAAGCGGAGAATAGAGTAAAAACATTGTGGAGAATGAACAAAAGACAACTGTTCTTAAAAATTCAAAGTGTACCTTATGTGAAACAATACGCGATTGACAAGAAATTTATAAACTCGGGGCACACTATAATAAGACTTCCACCTTACCACGCAGACTTAAATCCTATTGAACTTGTGTGGGGGGAAATCAAGACCAAAGCGAGGCAATGCATTTCCGATTCACTGGATGCAAAGAAAGAATTACTGGGAAAGTTATTTAATGAATATTCACCACAGAAATGGGTAAAATGTTGTGAACATGTGAAAAAAATTGAAGATTCTTACTTTGAAAGAGACGGACTTATGGATGAGCGTGTAGATGAACTGATAATTAGACTTGGTGAAACCGATTCAGACTCAGATTCATCGGCCGATACAGACTCAGATGAGTGGGAGAGTGAAACTGAAGGAGAAATGGAAAACATTTAGAAGGTGAGTTCTGTTCTATCGTTTATTTATTTTTCATTAAAATTAATTTCGAACCTTTCCAACGGTTTTAATTCATATATTACGTTGGTAAGAAATACTTAATTATTTCCCCTAATCGTACTTAATTCTTTTAATATTCAAAGAGAAAATATTAAAATGCATTAACAATTTAAAACAGTCAATATACAGCATTTACACTCAAATGTCGTAGAAAATCCTCAGACCATTCCGCTCCCTGCAGATTGCAACACTGCAAAACATCATTGTCGCGGAGAAGGGAGTGGGGAAATGTAGGATTAGGTGCGCAACAGCTAGGCTGCAGCGTTCTGTTTACAAACTTGTTCACTTATATCAATAAAGTACGAATAATTATTTAAGACTGCTAAGATTACATATAAATACTCAATGAAGCCAAGATACTTACTTACATACGTTACACTGTTAATGGGCTTGGTAGTACATGTTTTCTCTCAATTAGGACGAAATTATTTGAGACCATCATGATAATATGCTTTGGACATTACTCGATAATATACTTTAGAGATTACTCAATATATGTAGACTTTAATTTGCATCAAAGCTCTGACAAAATCTTACAAATATAGACTAAGGCAACATTTAAGCAAATACGAAAAGATTGGTCATCTGTTGACGCACACTCGAATTACGAAATTCAGTCGTACATTAAAAGAGGTAAAAATTCAAATAGTTGGAACAACCGATTACGAACTTAATCCTGTTAGCAAACCATCCCATTGAAATATATGTAAGTAAAACGAAACCAGGCAGAACATCATGAGGGTTGGGCATGTTATGAAATGTACCTTCTGAACACAGAACTATAACATATAATGATTAAGACAAAGCCGTAAAATACTGCTAGAGCGTAAACTTTTTTAACCCAAAAGGCAGAATGTGTTTTGATCTAACAGAAATAACTTTAAGTGTTACTGACATATTCGGTAATATATGAATCCAAGTAAAACATTGAAGTCGAATTTATAAATATAATTATCACCGATGAAAAAAAAAACTTTGCTTGTTGGATATTATAATCGATGTGATGAAGTTCTTCGGTACCTCATTGGAATTGTGTAAGGATTATGTGTTAAATCCAAAGACTGTATATGAACTGTCTGACGGAACACTACCGAATTTCCAATCGAACCACGCGGGAACAAAGTATGTGTGTTAAACTTTTGACATTATCCTAGATGTGTTTCGGAGATTTACAGTTCTGCTTGAAACTGAGTATGCTATCCATTATGAAAGTGACATAATGAATGTTTAAAGCATCCTCTATATATTTGAATAGTTCTGAAAAAATATATAAAAGCAAACGTTATTTTAAAACGAAATATATTATAAAATCACTTCGCTTTAGCCCTGATTCGTTTATGTACCTTTAAATCACTACGTTATTATAATAAATATATCAACTACTAATTACTAACCATAAACATGAATTGTGCCCAGATATCGTCGATTTATTCTTCTGTTTTATACGTACATGAAATGTCAACAGCAACCATAGCTTTTGTACATATCTTCCAATTTCGTGTGTATAACTCAGTAATGATCTTTCCTATAACAACTAAAAATCTTGTCAATAACAAACTGATAGTTTTTGTCATAGTCTTTTCCCATGACAACATGTCCTGTCAATAACAACGTTCTTTCTTTTAATTATATCTAAGCTATATGCTTAATTATTGCGCCTCTGATCAGTGTTGGTAAAATGGGTACAGATTAATTATAATAGGAATGCATCGCTGTATGAATGTCGCCCAGAACGGGAATTCCGTAACAGTATTTCAGTGAAGGAAAGAACCCTGGATATTTTCAAAACATTCACTTTTTGAATAGCCCTCGTACTAATTATTACTAAATCAACTCTCCTATTAATTATTATTATTACATCAATATAAGTAGTTTTCTCTTCTCTTCTTTCTCCATATATATATCAATTCATTTATAACAACATTTTTCTTTTATTACTAATCACATATCATAAAGCGTCGATTCATTAAAAAATATTATTTGTGGGTCTATTCAAAATTATAAGTAACTGATGACTTACACAGAGTTACTAGTTAATTGTTCCTCTTTTACATTGAGCGATAACATTCATATACAAACAACATTATTTACAATTAAGATTGCCATCATATCACACGTCAACAACAGGATCAGAAGGTAATAATTACATTTAAAAGCTTCAATTTAAGTTCACTGTCATGGATTTCAAGTTAACACAATCAAATCTCTTTTGAACATGTAAAGTAAAATAAAGGTAAACATAACATTCAAAGTTAATACAAAGATAAGATAAATTAATCACATCATAACATGTTGCTCAAATATAAAGTCCAAATGAAGTATTCATAACACAACTCATAACATCTGAGAGAATAAATTAAGAATTGTTATCCAAGTTTAATTTAGTTAACAGCGGGTTTTAGTTTAAATTATGATTAATAAACGAGTCAATTAAAGTACATTGAACACCACAATCTTGGTTATTTTCTCTTGATCCATTTCCTGTTTCATTTATTACTTCGGTCCTATTCCGACAGTTCCTGCCATCTCGAGATCTCCAATTGCATCTGTTTTGAGTTACACCGGTATGCATGACATTGTTACTGTAATTGCGTCTTCCACGAAAGTTTCTCCCGTTCGTCCAACTGTTCCTCGGATTATTATAATTCGTTCCATTTCTACCGCTAGAATTGAATCTTCCATTGGCTCCAGTTCCAGTACGTATAACAGATCTCTCACTAATTCCAATGCCAGTATTGTCACGTGATCTCTCAACGCTGCGAAGATTTTCGGTATTTTCATTAGTTATATTCAAGTTTCTGACGGCAATCGGATTCGATGGATTACGATTACTCCCATTAGGATTCGGGAATTGATTCTCAAAGTTTTGAACTAAAATTATGAGATGATTGAAGTTTACGCATTGAGCTGACAACAGAATTTGTTGTAATTTATACGGCAATAAAATGCGTACGGAAGCGATTATTCTGGATTCGGGCTGAAACGGATTGACGAGTTTAAGTTCATTATATGCATTGATTGTAAAATCCGTAAGAGATTTATCGACCCGAGGTGAATAGTGTCGAGTTCGCACCATCGCATCACGGTTAGCTAACAAGAAATCATTTTCGTAATTAGCCAACAAGGCCCGTTTAAATTCTTCGTAGGATTTTATATGGTCGCGAATAGCCTTAAACCACAAGGAACAAGGAGGAAGTAACAGATGTGGTAACAATTTCATAAATTTAGATTGATCTACACCCATAATTTCACACTCTGCTTCAAATTTTTCTAAAAACGAGCTTGCGGTTTCGTCACACTTACCGCTGAATTTAGTCATGGCCTTAATTTCACTGACCTTAACATTTATTTTGCTATAGTTATGTTTTTGTTGGCGTTGATAATGGTCTGGAACCCTTTCGCACTTATTTATCTCCTTTCTCCTTTTGCGATCTGGACTTTGGAATCGCCTTCTTTGGTTTTCTACAACTAAACCATCATCAGTAGAACTCTTAGAAGAAGATATCCCGTCAGTTTCTATTAATGGAGTTCTCGGGCAGTGATGCAATGCTTCCTGTTGAAGATGCAATGTTTCCTGTTGATGATGCAATGTTTCCTGTTGATTGGGAGTACCCAAAGCCTCCTTATACATAGGATTATTGTAGTCACATTCCCTCTCTTGTAACGATCTGATTTCCTCTTGTATGTTGGATATCAGTATGCTATGTGAATTGACCTGGGCAGTAATATTCGCTATCTGACTTTTTTGTTGGGCTGTCGTCGATTCCATGGTTTCAACGACTTTCTTTATCGACTCGGTTTCTAGAGTTAGTTGATCCTGTCTATCTTGCCATTTGTTACTAAATTGTTGAAACCTGGTATCAACTTCTCGTGTCATATCATTTGTAATTTTGATGGTAACTTCATCAGCTAATACTTGCAAATTTTCTTTCAAATTGTGTTGCAAGCGGTCAAAATTCTCTTGCACACCTTGTACTTTATCTGCAAGAGATTTATGCTGCACTAGTATCTGTTCTAGCTTTTTATCTAGCTTTTCATCTAGCTTTTCATCGTACAATTTTTGTTGTTGATCAAATTTCTGTTCTAGCTTTTCATCTAGTAGTTGACTAAACATATCAATAAGATTAGAATAGGAATGTTCAGACACAGTTACGGCATTTCCAGATATGGTTTCATTTGAAATACTGGGTACTTCTTCAATCTCGGAATCCTGCATATTGCTAATTCTTTGGATTCTCTTCCCACTTCTCAAAGTAGTGAAACTCATAAAATACGTATACACATAAACTCAGTTCTTACTATTCTTCGGAACTAAATAGTATAGTACAGTCCCGTGTCTTCGGCACCAGATAAAACGAAATATATTATAAAAACACTTCGCTTTAGCCCTGATTCGTTTATGTACCTTTAAATCACTACGTTATTATAATAAATATATCAACTACTAATTACTAACCATAAACATGAATTGTGCCCAGATATCGTCGATTTATTCTTCTGTTTTATACGTACATGAAATGTCAACAGCAACCATAGCTTTTGTACATATCTTCCAATTTCGTGTGTATAACTCAGTAATGATCTTTCCTATAACAACTAAAAATCTTGTCAATAACAAACTGATAGTTTTTGTCATAGTCTTTTCCCATGACAACATGTCCTGTCAATAACAACGTTCTTTCTTTTAATTATATCTAAGCTATATGCTTAATTATTGCGCCTCTGATCAGTGTTGGTAAAATGGGTACAGATTAATTATAATAGGAATGCATCGCTGTAATTTCTATATTACTGTTGGATTTCTGGAAACGGAACTTTATAATGTTAGGTTCTTTTCTTACTACTTTGGATTTTACAGTTTTATCTGTTCTCCCTTTTCTTTTTCTTCTTCTTCCCTCCTCCCTCTCTTTTTCTTTCTCTCTCTCTCTCTCTCTCTCTCTCTCTCTCTGTGCCTCATTTTTGAATCTGTGTGTAATAGACACTCCCTGGTTTCAATTTTTCATTGTGTGTTTCAGTTTCTCCCTACATCAACCTATGAATCTTGTTTCGTCTCGGTTTTGTTATTTCATTTTATCGAAGCAAATACATGTGTAATTTGAAATAACAATTGCGCTCATGTTGTTAGCTAATTTTAGTATAAGGGGGAAGAAAGGAGGAGAGAGAGGGGGTTTCTTTACCTGACACAATTATGAAATACGAAGGCTTATATTGGGTGGTGTAACTGTAGGGCGTTAGCTGTCGCAATTTTTTGATTTGGAGTGTAGGTTTGTCCTGATTATGTGTAGCCATATCTGAAACTATTGCAGGCAATATAACTATTAATACTATATTTATAGTGAGATTTTAATGTGGGGTTCTAAGATACCCTACCAGCAGACAAACGTGACTTTTTTACCAGCACAGTTAAGGGTTAAAGATGTCCATCACGGCGAAATTAAAATATTGCTAATTTTACAGTAATTATATGATATCTCCAAATAGATAAAATATAATCGAAGACTGGAATAAGAACTCGCTAGACAATATTATTTTATAAGAAATACTGTTTTCACGACTCACTTATCTGTTTTCGATTTCCAGCCATCTATTTGCGCGTTTCAAAATGGATTCAAACGGAAATCTGCTAGGTGAGTCGTGATAACCATGCCTCATGCAAAATAATATTGTCTAAGGCGCTCTTGTTCCATATTTTGATTATCTCTTATCTATTTGAAGATATCATATAATTTCTGTAAGAATAAGCTGTATTTTAATTTCGTGGTAATTAGGCCTCTTAAGAGTGCTAGGAGTGTATTAGATTGAATGTATTTTTTCCATATTATAAGTCATTTGTGTACGAGTTTAAGGATTTTTTTCTAGGTCTTATACTGGAACACCCATACTCACACTCACACTCCATATCTATCTATTTATCTATCTATCTATCTATCTATCTATCTATCTATCTATCTATCTATCTGTCGATTTTTCGATTTATAAACCACCCTTTAACCTTTATTAAGTAACATCATATCAGACTTGCCATTTGCTTGTATCTATCTCTGTATTAAAGCTCTGATCAATCTCCTGAGAAACATTTTCTTGGCTAAGTGGACAGTGTACGCGCCTCTAGTGCCTTAGATCTGGGTTCGGTTCCCGACAGGAGCTCATGGAATTCGGATCCAAATCAAGGTATATGTTCACGTCTCACATGACTTTGCTGCTGAATGCGCCGCTAAACTCAAATCAAATAAAATATAGTTTTTGATTATGTCAAGTTCAATTGTGACATTCTTTATTCCCTGAAAAAAATACTCCTTCTAATTGAATCAAATAACACTGTGTTATATGCTCCACATCAATAGGGAAAAGAGAGTACTATAAATGTATATGTGATAACGTAACTCACTCAATTCTTATTCTAGCTAAGTACTGCCTGTAAGATACTTTCGCTTTTCGTTTGCTTCAATCCATTTCTTGAAGGCAGTTGTTTCTGTTGCTGTGAAATACGTGTGTGTGACACATGGAATTGATGACATAATTTTGGTCTGAAGTCGTTAAAAGAACAGGATAGAAATCAAGGGAGGATAGAGGAACAAGGTGGGGGAGGAGAGAAGGCAATATTCTTTGATAATAGCGAAGCATGTTCACTAACAGACATAAACATAACACAGTTAATGACGCGTAGTGTTAGCGGAGGAAATTAGTTTCTTTTAATCAGATCGCCAACACAGGCCATAACATTTGTAGTTTCCAAACAACAACTTGTGGGACGAAATGAAGACACGTTATTAATATCTTCATTACGAAGCAGAGTAAGGAATTCTTACTAAAGATCAACATAGTTGTTTCTTCCTAGAGTAACTTTTTTTCTATGATACGATAGTAATTCTACTTTGCCAGTGTGTTTATCGTTAAGTATACAGCTATTTTTCATCATATACAGACTACCTTGTTAAACGTGATTAATTCGTTTCGAGAAAAATCAATCTTGTGTTAAACCGTGTTTTTGTAGTCCTATTTACGTCACAAAAAGTGATACATTTGACACAATAAAAATCTATTTCATCTAGAAAAGCATATATAAGCTAAGTGATACAGAAAATCATTTTGAAAATATATAAGATGTAAGAAAACAATGTCTTCAATTGTGGAGCTTTAATAATAATACAATAATGTATGTACCTGTTACCAACTGTCTTTAAAGGATGGAGTCACCTACAAGCACCAAATTACTATGCATATAGATTTTCACCATATCTAATCGAGTGAATAGCTATGGTTTCGATTTTCTGCTTGAGGTGAAGGCAAAGGCAAAAGAATTGAAACTTTACACACGTTTTCTTTTTGGTACTTTCAAATAACGCCTCACCATCAAGAAACCAGCATTACTTCTCTGTTCTGCGGGCTTACATAATAGCTCAGGATAAATACCCTGATAATCAAATGGCTGTGCGGACGTTATATAACGAAATGTTTGTTCTCTTTCTTTAACCAGCGTTTTAATTAAGACCTGGGACGACCGGTAATTATTCTTTTTATCCACGTTTTGAATTAAGACGAACTCGGACAACACATGCACTTGTAACTAATGAACAATACATTTTTTCAGTTTAGTGCCCCACTTTTATCCCCTGTAGACTAAAAGATGGATGATTATTCAAAGTGAGGGTTTATGAAAGAAATTTATGGAATGAGAATGTGGGGGGAACCGGAAGAACCTGTAGGTAATCTACTTACATGACGTTCTTCACCATAAACATTCATGGTCTGGGATAGAACTATGAACCCCTTGCAGTACAGTAGAGGTGTGCGCTGTACTATTAAGCCACCGCGTCCCCATTGTTCAATTGCAGTTAGGGTAATATAGACATATAACATATTATTGTTCGACTCTAGTTATACGTTTAGTATCTTTACTACTTTTAGTCGGTTATTTGAAAAAATGAATTGACGAACATATTGCGTATTGACAAATATGGGTTAGTAATAGTACCCATGTTAAAGAGAGGCCCGTTTTATATAAAGTATTCCTATATTTCCAGATATGGAAGTCTACAAGTATGAAGAAATTAAGATATAGAATAGGCATAAGATATAGAATAGATAAAGACGTGCTAGAAGATATAGAATAGGCATATAGCTTATCACCGTCTTTATAATCAAGACTTCAAGAGAATAGAAAACTGATAATTGAGTGATAGAGAGGTTTTAATTTCATTATTCGTTCTTATAATGAGAATAAAGGTTGAGTTTGAGACACGAATGTGGGAATCTGAAACTATCAGATATCGTAATATGAAAAAAAAAAACACTTACATTATAATCCTTAAGGTAGTTGTAGGAAACCTCGATGTAACTCCTAAGGCAAATGGCAAGTCTAGAACTGAAGTATAGACTTCAACAAATGTCAAGTGAACGTTGATCGTCCTTTTATATAAAACGGCTGAATGCAATCCGCAAGGTTTCATATTTCCTTGTCTGGGAATTCCACATGCATGTCTGATAGAATAAAATAAGTTTTGGCCTTATTTCTATAAAGAGGACTAGATCCTGGAAACAACTATGACTTAATTCATTCAATTCAGACAGTTAATATTTTGTACTCAAGCCAGCCTTGAACTGTTTACATACACTTTTACAAGAGTTTAAATAGTTAGAATAATTTCGTTTTTTTTTTAATTTTTTAGCTATACTACAATATTTATCAGGGATAAAGCCTATCATATGAAGGCGTACGCTACATAGTTGAAGGTAGCGCTACATAGCTAAACAGTAGATAAATATTAATGAATTCTAATATCAAGCTAATAATATCATCTAATATATCAGCAATTTCTTTCGTTTGTCAAACGCAAATTATTTATAAATATCGCTGCTGAATATTCAACAATAATGTTTGTAAATAAGTCATATATGTACTCAGTAATTGAAATATTTTTAGTTCGGAATTAAAAACTCTTACAAGAATAAAGGTTCGGAATATATCTTGCAACAATGATAGACAGCATCCCATAGGAAAAATAATCTTTAATAAAAATGCCAAGAGGTTGTGCATTGTAAATAACATTTATGATTCAGTAATGAGAAGATTATAGATTTCAAAAGAAGAAACAACACATTCTAAATTTGAAGTGGATTAATTAATGCATTTAGATTGTGAATGCTATCTGATTCTTATTGTAAGTTTCTTAATTATTTTTAAGTCGAATATTAAAAACTTCGTATAAATATAATCGTGAATTTTGTTAATATATATGTATCATTCCGAATTACATAGAATTATAATTTATAATATTCTCAGGCTTGGCATTTAATTTTTCTTTTGAAGAAGTTAATCATGATGGTAGCATATATCAATCTTTAAAAACACTTAAGAAGTTTAAAAAAAGCGTTTGAATATTCTTGCGTCCTTTGGTTCTCGAGTTAGTGGGCAGTAAAAATTGTAAAACAGTTCACTAAAACATGATGAATCGATATAATCTTACCAACAAATGGAGTACCTACATTTTGCTCCAAGATTATTGCCATTGAAATTGAGTTTGACTTAGTGAGAGGATATGCCAGAGCTGTCCAAATGACGGCATGATGACCGCCATACCCCCACAAAGCTTTCGTGATTTATGATTCTCACTGATAATATTTTCATTTATATCTGTTTCATTCTTTTAATGCTTCCTCTCTTCTTTCGAAATAAAGAACTTCATTTAGGACTTCTGTACAACAAAAGGCGCGGGCATCCACAGCAACACAGGAGTAAGACTAATAATACCAAATAATACAAATGTACCAAAAGGTCATGAAAAGACAATCAAAACTATCACAATATATGAAACTTCCATTGGGTTACAAAAACGTACACTACTTCCTTCTTTTGTAAGAAATGTTGCATTCTCTAACAAGACCCCAACAATAGTCCCCCATCATTGAAGGATCCCATCGTCCCTGGTACCTTTTCTCCATTGCCACCCCCATCATTGAAGGATCCCATCGTCCCTGGTACCTTTTCTCCATTGCCATTATATCTTGGTGGAATCTTTCCCCCTGTTCGTCGCTGAGAGCACCTAGGTTAGCAGGAAAGAAGCTGAGGTGGGAGTGCAAAAAGTGGATTTTTAAAGACATCCTACAACCCGACTCTTTGTATTTCTGTATCATGTCCTGTACGATTTCTGTGTAAGTCTCAGCTTTGTTATTGCCCAGAAAGTTGCGCACAACACACTTAAATGCTGTCCAGGCAGCTAGCTCAGCACTGTTTAACTTGCTGTCAAAGCTATCATCAAGCATTAATTTCCTAATTTGTGGACCAATAAACACTCCCGCTGAAATCTTAGCATCACTCAGGTTAGGGAACTTATCTCGCAAATACTTGAAACCTTCACCAGATGTGTCCATGGCTTTGACAAAGTAAGTCCTAACTTGATATGAAGTGGCGGTAGTAATATCTTATTAGGATCTACCAAAGGAGCGTATTTGACGTTGCATTCTCCAGGTACGTAATTCACTCTAGGTTCCCATTCCTTCACTTCATAATGTTTGTCATCAGCTCGGCTATCCCATAAACATAAAAAACATTGGTACTTCGTGTAACCGCACTGCAGTTCTAATAAAATACCAACTACCTTGAGATCACAACATATTTGCCAACAATGGTCCTTGTAATTTATAAGATTTAGCAAAGTTGACATTGTGTCATAGGATTCCTTAATCTTCACTGAGTTCGCAAGTGGTATAGAAGGTTTTTTATTTCCATTATGTAAAAGGACAGCTTTAAGGCTGACCTTTGACGCGTCGATAAATAATCTCCATTCTTCTGGAACGCAAGGAATTCCTAGCTCCGCCATCAACCCATTTATATCCGTACATACGCACACATTATCTTGCATTGAGAAATAGCTTGAAAATTGAACATGCCTTTTCCTGTACACTGATATGTTTGTTTCTGCATCCAATAAGTTCCACTGCTGGAGCCTTGATCCCAGAAGTTCCGCCTCTTGTTTTGTCAGGTGCAAATCACGGACTAGGTCATTAAGTTCACATTGCCGGATGAAATGTGGCTCGCAAACACAGTCAGGGATGAACGTTGGATCCTTGGATGTACATGTTGATGTCTTTCTTTTGTATTCTGTTACATTTGATAACAAATATTGATAACCATTTCATGAACAAAACGAAAAAACTTGGAGAATTGTATATATATGTATTAAGATATACATATACTGTACGTTTAAAAAATATACGTTGGAAGTACATTCAATTTTTATACACGTTTCTAATTTACAGAGAGCAATACAAGTGTGTTGTTGACTATTGTAAATATTCATTTTTATGTCAGTGTTTGTAGTAATAAAGCAAATCGTTTTTTACCTCGACTCAGGAGATCTGAAAGCATTACTATCAGGTGCAATAAACAGTGCACACAGTATACATACAAATATATTTATTTCTGTAGAAAGAACAAAGCGATTTTTACGAAACTTTTAGGGTTTATTAAATATAAATCAAGGTATACTTAGGTATAATTTCCATGTTACTATATGTAAGGGGACAGGAGCTAGGGGAATAAAATATCTGAAAAAGGGAAATTTTTGAGGGAATTTCCAGAAAATCAGTCTGTTACGGGAAAACTGTACGTGATGGAGAGAAACCGAGTGCATATTCGAATTCAGCGCAAAAAGTTCCTTTAAGATCAGGTGATTTTTCTCATGTAACAAACAAAAAGTTTAAATTTGTTAACTAGTGTAATCAAACTGTTATGGAAGAACGAGCTGTTAATCTTCCTGTGTTACGTGTGTGGTGGTATGTCTGTGAGACGACATATAGGGCTGTTCTCTTTTCAAGAAACAGTGGTAGGTGTAAAGTACCTTAGCATATCGTAGGAAAAATTTCCCTGTTGTTTCTCACTGTACCCAGATGAAGATTCTTTTACTTAACAAGACGGCGCACCGCTAAATTACCATCTAAACTTACATCAATTCTTGGATGAAATATTTACTGAAAGGTGGAATGGTAGATGAGGAAGTGTCGAGTATCCAGAAAAACCTCCCGATCTAACGTAGTTTTCGTTTGTGGGAAATTCTGAAGATTTGCTGTCTGCACAACAAACCACTTACACTGAATGGCTTGAGAGAGGTGATTGAGACTTCCTGTGATTCCTTTCAATGGAAGACGTACGTATCATATATTTGTCGGTCTGTTCCGCAGCGTTAAAGACGATGTGTTGCTGATAATTAAGGATATCCTGAACTTTGTCTATATTCGATCATAATAAATAATGCTTTGAACATCTTTGGACTAAATAAAGTCGTATTTTAATTATTTTGTTATTAATGTTCAAACACTTAACCACTTTCACGGTGACTTGACTGGACTCGCTTATTGGTAGTATGCACTTGAATAATCATGGTGAGTAGAAGATTTGGTTTTCAAAATTAGGATTTATCAACAGTACAATAAAAAAAATCACTAAAATGTGATCGATGAAATTCATTCGATCTTGATCCGACTTAGATTTATAAAATATTTGATTGTTTCGTATACATGAACAACCTTTAAACGTAACAGCTATTCAACGATTTGTTAAGTTACATAACATACGCAAGTACAGAGACGTATTGCATCAAAGCCAATGCAAGTTCCTCTTGAAAATTGTCCACGAAAATGCATCTCAATATCTTAAAGCGTAGGATTCTCTGCTTATGAAATTTTCTTATGTTGATTGGTCTTTCCTTGCTTTTCATGCTTGAATTAATATCTTATTATACTGAATGAAATACGAATTTTGCTAGAGTACGTTAAACCGTGCCCGTATGTTGGATAAGATTGGTTGACATAAATTACTTTGATATTTTTAAAGCGTGCTCTAACAAGAGAAACAAGGGACATATTAAGTTTTATGGTATATGCTACAAGTATTGCAGTACACATGCAAAGAAATGTAATGAGAATTCAAAGTGACTTGTGTTTGCCAAAAAAAAAAAAAAAAAAAAAAAATGGCAGATGGATAATATCAGAGGAATGTGAGCGAAAACCTATGTTGTCTTATTAGCTTTTATCTTAATTATTTGTTCTTATAATTATTAGTGGACAGCCTAAATTTCATCATCGTCTTCAGGACATAAAATTAATAGTATGCTAGACTCAAAAATTACGAATTTAATCTGTTCCGTAAAGATGTTCGTAAAAGGAAATTTTCTATATTGAAATTAATTTAAATACAATTAATAAGCAATAGCAACAGAGACATTGTAGTGTCTTAACATTTTAACACTTTACCCATTTTCTTTCTGGGATGAAGAATATAGAACAATGATACTGTTATGTTTTTTTTGAAACCAAGTATATAAAACTAAACTAAATTAATTAAAACAGCATGAGTGCTTAAAAGCATAAAAAAAGAGTATATAAACAAAGAAAAAATAGCTTTTCATCACATCACTGACAGATGTTTACAGTAAACGGGCAAAAGAATTACTGATCGCATGAAATTTTGAGTACACGCAGGTTTATGCTTTTGAACTCGTGGTTGTGAGCCGAGGAAAGAAATGTTTGTAAACCCATATGTTCATGAACTAGGAGTTCCTAATTCTGTGAGTTCAGTTTATTAAAATTTTGCATCAGGTCATGCTCAACGTTTGAGTAAGAAAAGGTTGGTCAGACTAGTATCCTTTCAGATGATTTTGGTATAATTTTATGGCGTAATTCAATCAACTGGAATTTGCGTAATCGAAGGAACCAATAGTTAAACCAATCTATCTTTTATAACGTCATCAAATGAGTTCACGTATGTGGTAATTTGGTATCAACGTACACGTTTATCCTCCTTTAGAAGTTACACTTTTTTTCAATGTGTCGATCTTGAAGTCGATGTATCCGAGAGTATGTTTATCTACTAATTCCATTTTAATTTCGTGAAGAAAAGGAGGAGCTTGTTTTTCACCCTCCTTTGCATTGACTGAATTTCATTCCGAAATCGAAACACAATTTAAATAAAAGCAGTATATCTGCTCATAATCAATTTTTTCTTAAAATGTAGTACTTTCCCCTTATTGAAATTTTCATGAACGAAACTACACACCCTATTCAAATCTTCAAGAATTCGTAACTTAAGTTCGTTGGTGAACGCAACATAAAATTTATTCTACTAAGTAACCGAAGTGGACATTATTAATAAGAAGCAAAAAACACGAAAATTTAACATTAAACTTTGCAACACCAACTTCATATTTGAAGGTAAGAAAGTGTATCTCAGCAAATAGTTACGTTAGGGTACATCTTGCCTCGTACTACACGCTCAACCTAAAATAGCAGTAAGGTTCAGAAGCAGGCCCGTATCCGGGGGCTCTAGGCGGCGGGCCCCCCTAAAGTTTTGCTGGCCCCCTCTAAAAGTTTCACAGTAGGTTTCTAAATGAACTATAATATGGGTAGATCGGGCCCCCACTAACTTTAGCTGGGCCCCCCTACATTTTTGCTCTGGCTACCGGCCTGTTCAGAAGTTAGGAGTTGTAAAAAATAAACTATTGTTCAATTTCCAAGTAACATTAAAATCATAACTGGTTTAACTTTACGTTTCCCGAGATGATTACACAAATACAATTGGTACATTTGCTACCTATGATTATTCTACTTTCTTTGCTTTGCACACTGTTACATCTACGGTGGAAGAGTGAGTATACTAGATATCTATTAACACGACGGTCCAGCTTATCAAAGAAGGCGTGGTTTATTTCTAAATGTGTCACAAGGTGCTCAGGAATTCACCAGGTCTCTGTAAAAAGAAGTTTTCGAGTAAACCAAATCAAAGTAGGGGCTGTCATAGTCTAGATTTGAACACCTTGGTTCTTGTATGAGCTGAAGTGGTGTGCGTGACGTCACGTATCTACAAATATCGTCAACGGTCCTCATAGACCTCTGTTAGACGGAGAACGAACCTGTGGAAGATGTTCCTCCACTTCATTGTGAGCGGAAATATAATTGATATAGTACATCAAGTGCTGCTTTCACGTCGACTATTTGCTTACAAGACACCGCCAATAGTGTGATGTACAAGTTCTCTTCTGGCGAAAATAGATAATTGTTTCTAAATTTATTTTTAACTTTGTTCGATCGTCATTGCTGAAATCTTACGTTATAAATGTGACTCACTAATCCAAATAGACAGCAGCAAACGAGAGCAGAATAGAACTCAACTACAATACAGACCAGTGGTCAAAGCACGATTACCAGTTTGACGTGGTATGACATCACCAAACCGGTGTTGCGGTTAACACAGGCTTGGTGTTATCGGTTTATCACATATTCGGTGATTAGCAGTGTGAAAGTAATACCGCGGCATAGTTATAAAGGTAGGTGAATGTTGAATGAGGAAATGAGAACATCTCAAGGCTATTTCTGTATGTATTCTGTGTTATTAGTATGGACTTATTTTAAGGTGCAAAAATGTGGTAGGAAAAAGGGAATAAAACGTGCTTAAAAACCATTCAAAGAAGTTACGTCCCACGCGTATGCCGGTTAGGCTAAAGGAGACGGTGATAATGAGAGATGAGTGAAATGGTGGAATGAAGAAATTGAGTGCAAACGGGAGAACCCCGAGAAAACTCACGAGCACGGTGTTTGTCCACCACAAAGTTCTTTATTAAGTGATATAGTACACTGTTACATGAGCATTCTTTATTCGTTACACCAGCAAATGTTAAAATCTTGGCTTTAAACGTTTGACAGAAATTGCAAAAAATTTTTATTTAATATCATAAAACTGTACAACATTCAACATTCTTGTACTAAAATTGTGGTTAAAACCAACTTGGTATTTAAAAACATTAATTTAGCAAAATTATGGCTTGAGGATTCGTTACATACTACTGGGTTTTCAGAAAGTGGTTATACGTGATTATGCACAACATTTCTGTTTTTGAAAGTTAGATTCTGTCGCTTGTAGCTCAGGAGATCCTTGTATGTGGAGAAGCTTCGCTCAACATCAACGGAAACCAGTGGTACGTATCTTGTAAGCACACGGAAAGTTCAGTTGACGTTGCCAAGGTTTCTACGTCCGGATTACTTTGCAAAGTCAATTCAAATTTGTCCCTAACAAATCCGTCACGGTTGTCCCTTATACTTGATAATTTCTTCCATGTTTCTCCTTCTCCACACCTTCTTCTAAATTCTGAATCATATCTGGTAAATATTTGTAGCCATGAACTTTGAAAAGTTCCACCTGTAGGTCTTGATCGTTGAGTATTTGCTGGGCATGTTTGATGGATGTTACGTCTGTTGCATTTAGGGCAGGAATACAGTGTTTGAACTTATTGAAGTTTTCACACAAGAAAACTGCACATCTTATCCATGTACCCCATCTGGTTATGACAGGAAATTGTGGCAGAGGGAAGTCAGTGATTTCTCGGTACAAAACTTGACGACTAGGCAGCTTTATAAGAATCTTCTTTACAGCAATTCTCATCGATGGAATATTTACATCGCAAAATGCTGATCGATGAATTATACCATCACTTAAGCATTCCTTCTTAATTTCTGCTGCAAGTGCATTCAACATATCCTTTGGGATCTTTGGCATGCTACGCTATGCTTCTTGATCTTTGCCATGAAGAATGAGTTTTGGTTCAGATTGTTTCACAAATGATTGTACAGGCAAAGAAAAATACCTCAAACTGCAAAGCGTGAATGGAGTGTTCTACTTTTTCTTTCTGAACCTTTTTTCTACACGAAACATCGACGGCAGTGTTTTTTTCCTATTACTTAGTTTGAAGACGAAAGGAAATGGCCGTACTTTGTCGTACATGCAGAACTCTATTGACTGTTTACGCCGTTATTGCTGCCATCGAGTCGCCTAAGAGTAAGTCTAAATATATGTAATATTATGTTTAAACCAGATTGAAAATAAAACATATAGTTCTGTAAAAATTTGAGAAGAAAATAGAGAGAAAGGGATAATAATTGTGCTGAGGGTTAAAAATTATAACAAAGTTGCAGCATTCAAGAAAAAGGTGCAACACACCGTGTTCATTTCATTTTATGTCCGTAAATACATATTTTGAACTTTGGTTGTTATAAAAACTACATTTTTAGAAATGGTGCTGCACCTTAAAATTTGCTATCTAGGTGTTAGTAACACAGACTCGCATGATGAACGGAGCCCATTACTACTAATATTCATAACTAGTATTATTCTTCAATGATCAGCTAAGCATTCATTAACTAATGATAATGACTTCTTTGAGAGCATCTAAACATCCAATGGACTGTATATACTACAACCCTATTGCGTAGCTTGCGCAATGACCTGAATCACATAATACATATCAAAGAAACTGACATTGAGTTGTTTTATAAGTTTGAACATTGAGCTATAAGAAGAGATTCTTGCTTTACATTTGACATACGCTTCTAGTAAAGAGTGACGTTTCATACTGACATGAATCGTTTCACGTAAGTAGTTTTGGAAGCTTATTGTTTATTTGACAAAATGTACGTTAACAGAAGCCCTGCCATCTGTTTTCCCCATGTCCCTACATTTGATCTCAGTTTATTTCATTCCATAAATACTATGCCAGGTACATTACGACCGGCGAATAAGTGCAGGCGACAGATATTATAACTAAAATGTAAACAGTAATGTTTCTAGACGGTTTATTTGTAATTAATCTATCACAGTTCTTTCCAATAAAGGACTTCACGCATGTGTTAAGACAAATACAATTTCAAAAGTCATAGAAGTTATTTCCAGAATATATTATACAACCCGCAAATCTTATACACATCATGTATAATAACTTGCCAATAATCTATTATATAAAAGAGAACGCACAAATTCTTTGTTAGCTCATCACGCTAATACGGCTGAACCAATTTCTTTCATTTTTGGGGGGTTATTAGGATTTGGACCCTAGATGGTTTTTATCATATCACTTTAATTTTTAATTACCAGTGTCTTGAGATAATTGACCATTCAAGTGTCCATAACGTACAAATCCTTTGTTAGTTCATCATAGGTATAAAAATAAACGTATTTATATGCAACCCGCATGACCGTGTCACTCGGCGGGTTAACATAAATGACAGGCGATATAATGTTAACATTTACTGCAATTTGAAAGCGAAAAAGTAAAAATTATCTAAGTAACAAAGTTTATTGCGTTCCGGGGTGACCGCAGCGAAGCGGGGTGAACGCTGCTAGTTTATGAATAAATTGAACTCAGTGTTGTACAAGGAAGAAGATGCACTCTGTAGCGAATAAAAATCGAATTAAAACTGGTTGATTCTAATCGTTCCGAAGGTATTGACTATAGAAAATGTAGGATGTGGACTCATTATTTTCTGGTGACTGTCTAGAGTATTTTCAAGTCTTTCATAATAGAGATGTGTCGTTCATGAACGACCCGTTCATAATGAACGGATCATGTACTGATCCGAATGATCCACGGATCTTACAGTGAACTGAACCGGATCAGTTGGTGAGCCGTTTTTATTCATGGTCTTTTCTTCTTCGCACAAAGTGAAAGAGAAGATCCGATGTGTGTTGTTTGCTTCAATCCAACACTACACAACACAGATGTGGGAGGATTTGTAAATGTGTGTGACCCGTTTAATATACTGTACGGCAACGTTTCCCAACAGGTGTGCCGCGAGGGACCGCTGGTGTTCCGCAAAGAAATCGAAACAAAATTATTAATTCTATAGCAACCAAGTTGCAAGACATAGTAAGAAATGTATATTTTTGTATTTCACATTACTATGTATTTCTAGCATGGAAAAAAATTACTGTAATTGTAATATATTATTGTACATCTATTACTGTGTAGCAGACAGTATTTCGGCTCGTACACATTTCCACGGTTAGCTACTATGTTACGCTTCAATTAAGAGTCATATTAACACAGAGAAATGGAAGCACTTTTACGGTACGCGTCAAGTGAACGTTCGTAGAACACTCATTCGCACGAGAATGACAGAACAACACTTTGTTCAACAGCTGTGCTTTCACTTCGACGCATCGCAAACTGTGTGATTGCAATAATATGCACCGGTTTTGGTTAAAACAGCAAAGTTAAAAGTACAAGATATTTGTTTGTTCGTTATTAGTGACCTTCGTTCTTAGTGAAAGATTGAATACTGTTTTCGAAAAAGAAAGCGTATTTTTAAATATCTGAGCCCTATATTTCATTGCAATTGTTTTGTATTTTAAATTTAGAATAAAAAATAAGCATAATGAATTAGCATAGGAGAAAACCAGTGATCGAGCTTTCATCTCTGTGAGAAAGAAATTAGTAATCACAGAAAAAAATACTATGGTATTTTATATTTGCAAATAATAACAATAATAATAATAATAATAATAATAATAATAATAATAATAATAATAATAATATATGAGTGTGCCGCAAGTTGAAAAAAGGTTGGGAAACGCTGCTGTAGGGCTAAACGGATCACGAAAAAAATGAAAGTTGTTTGTATGACCCGTTTCAGAGTATTGTGGATTTGTAAATGTATATGTGACCCGTTCACAGGAGAAGCAAACGGATCACGGGGGAACTGTTGTGTGTGTGTGTATGTGTGTGTGTGTGTGTGTGTGTGTGTGTCTGTATGTGTGTGTGTGTGTCTGTATGTATGGGACCCGCTTCAGTAGGGGAAAAAAGCAAGTGGGATAGAATGGTTTACTGTTGTTTAAAGAATGGCAATTTTTTGTTCGTTTGTTACATAGAAACGTAAGAGTTCCAGAGGTAACCAGGATTCTATTTCAGAGCGGTGTGTCTCACCCAAATAAAAATATTCAATTTAAAATATTTGTGAAACATTACTTTGCTTGTGGACTCCTACTTGGTCAAGTGGTGAAAGCGTTTGTCTTCGGTGACCGTGATTACGAGTTCAAATCTGCGGGGGATCCATTGAACGCAGTGAGTCGAAATTTATTTTTTCGTAAACTGTAGATTCTCTTCTTCGAAGCACCTAATTAGCAATTCAATCAAATTACTTTGCTCTTAGTTTATCGTTGTTTTTATCCTTCAAAGCAATAAATAAATGAACAAGACAAGGTGTAAATAATATAGAAATCATGAACTATAAAACAAGATAAAGCTTACCTTGCAACTGAGAATTCAATATAGCTGCCATTCAGTTTAATTCTTTCCCTTGGAACTTTAGTGGAAACGGACAGTCAGGTTTATTTACAATAATCGTATTATGGGTCTATTTTGCTAATTATCAAGTGTATATATGCAAATAAAGGCCATTAAACTGTGTATATTTAAATCTGTCTACACGTGATTATTGTATAAAGATCGGAAAACACTTAATGATTATTCTATTGAACAAATATGATGATCCACAAGTAACTTATAATTGTCCATACACACATAAACACACACACATATAACATTACAACAAACTGCAAACATCCCCGGGACGTGTCAGGTGGTCCAATGTGAATCGCAGTTGACTGGATATTCCAATGCTGGGTGGGACGCATACGCTTTACATCTTCACGTGCAGGAATAATAATTGGGATACCTTTTGAGAAGATAATCGACTTCTTCTCTCACTTATGAGATGCCCACTTTTCGAAAAAAATCCTTTCGCATGGAACTGAAGTCGGTGGTATAGCGAGCCTCCTACGCATAATTTGGAATAAGCGAGGATACAGACATTTTTTCCATTCCACCAAACCAAAGGGTTTTCAGACCGGGATAGCAATGGGTATTGTAAAAAGTTGTCCACCTCAATTATCCCTGCTGCTTTTGAGCTATTTTTACCCAGAAAATTTTCAACCCTTGTGTCGAAGTCTTTCCAGAGGGTGGAATTGGATGTCGATATAGGTGTTGGGGTGGCGATATCTTTCGCTTCACAGGCGCCAACTTTGCTTCCTTTTCTAGGCAATGAGTCGTACCCCTGGCTGACCTTCGAACTGTCTTCGAAACCTTCCTTTTTGAAGCGAGGGTCTAGAAAAGTACTATTTCATTATCAAGAAAAGTACTAGTACTATGAAATACTATTTCATTATCAATATACGAAAAACGGTTGGTGAGTTCCGTAATCAACATGGTTAGCATTTCTGCGACCTGCTTGAAAGATCGGCTTTACTCGCCATGGAACGACAATGAAGCAATAAAGCTCTCATTAGAACAACCACTTGCGAGATGTTCACCGCCTTTTCTCCACTTATTTCTACAGTCACTTCTTGGAAATCTTTTAATATTTCACATGCTTTGTTCAACGCAGCCCAGTCCTGATCGTTGAGATGATTCAGCCCAGCGTTCATCACTGCCAAAGCAGAAATGACCGGCTCTTTAAGAGAAAGTATTCTTTCAAACATTTCCAGTGTAGAACTCTATTTTATCAGAACGTCATGTTTGAGTTTTAGATCCTGATAACCCATCTGTTTCTGCAGGCTTTGTAGTTTCCCCATAGCTTGCGGACTTCTTTAAAAATACTCGACTATATTCTTGACTTTTGTTTGAATATCTTGAATTAGTTTGACAGCCTCTTGCACCACTAAGTTATGTGTATGGGCTACACACGGAATATGCCGATAGCCTAACTTTCTCACAGCTACTTTCATATTTGCAGCATTGTCTGTTATTACTGCAATAACTTTATCCGCAACACCCCATTGATGCAACACTCGCCTAAATTCGTCAGCTAAGTTGTCGGCTGTGTGGCTTTCATTATAAACGAAACAATCCAGAAGGTAATTTTTGATTTCACAATTATTATTCATAAAATGTCCCGTAATTGCAATGTACTTTTCATTACTTATGGAGGTCCAGCTGTCGGCGGTAATTCCTCAAACGTCAACGTCTTTCATGGCATCGCGCACTTTTTCAACGGTTTCGTTGTACACACACGGAAGCAAATTTGAAGATATTGTTTTTCTGCTTGGCAATGAGTATGATGGATTTAGCATTCTAAGAAATTCTCTAAATTCACGGTCTTCGACTAACGAAAGTGGTTGATATTCCTTGGTGATCATTTTTACCAACTGTCTATCTAAGAGTTTGGACCTACTAACAGGCAAAGGTTTCACAATATAATCAGCAACTTTGCTTTTGGACTGCCATAAAATCATTGGAAGTGTCATGGAGGCTGACGAAGATCCTGCAGATGTACCTGGCTGATTAAATCTTGTTTCACCTGCAGACGCGGAAGGATTTTCATCAGAAATAGTTCTTGAGTTGCCATCACTTCTACAACCTTTCTCTTGATCTTACCTGGTAATTTCCACAGCACAATGTTTTAATCGCAAATGTCTGCTTAGATTTCCAGTTGAGCCACCATTGAAGGACACATTAGATAAACATTGTCCACATTTTGCTTTCCCCGGGGAAGCTTCCGAAAACGACGACCACACGTTACTTCTTTTTCGTGGCCCGATTTCCATATTTATACGTAAAAGAATACTTTTAAAATGTTGCGAAAGAACACATACGCACTCAAATGCACAGAAAGGGGCCGCGGTGGCTCAGTAGTAGAGCGTTCACTTCTG
Source organism: Thermobia domestica (assembly GCF_964235325.1). Taxonomy (NCBI): domain Eukaryota; kingdom Metazoa; phylum Arthropoda; class Insecta; order Zygentoma; family Lepismatidae; genus Thermobia; species Thermobia domestica. The sequence continues at coordinate 362,406,100 of NC_137455.1, forward strand.
GTGCTGGGGGTCCCGGGTTCGATCCCAGCCCACGCCATGTGAACTTTGTGGTGGACCAACAACGTGTGCGTGGGTTTTCTCGGGGTTCTCCCGTTTCCCCCCACTTTCTTCATTTCATTCATTACTCGTCATCACCGGCATAACCGTGGGACGTAAAACTCAAAGATTTCATTTTTTCATTTCGTTTCAAATGCACAGAAATATAAGAAATCAGAACCCGAAGTTCACCACAAAGTACAAAAATCACAGAGCACAGAATACTGCACTCCAACCGATTTTAATAATTTAAAATAAAAATGCGAGAAATACTAGGTCGCGAAACTTCCACTTTCGAATACTAACGTTCGACTGACTGCCTCGGAACAAATTCAATAACATAAACCCTCACATCCTAGGCCTTAATTGGGAACAGAGGGTATGTGGGACACCGAAGCAATAAAGTTTATTGCTCACAAGTTACCAGCATGTGGGGATGATTTAAACTGAGCTTTTAGGTAACACTGTTCTGAGCCATAACGAAGTTTCTAACTTAGAAAAAAATACTCACGTAACATTAATAATTTTAGGTAGTATGCAGAATTGATTTCTATAATGAAACAAGCTAAAGCGATATATATCTGAAATTACTTTTTAAAACCCATTATTGTCACATAAGTTTTATTCATTCATTTAAGCGCCATATCCAGTAGCCGCTTTAGCGGGTAGGCAGAAGCCTACCCAAGAATTTAATATATATATATATATATATATATATATATATATATATATATATATATATATATATATGGGTTTGGCTCATAAGCTTATTAGATTATTACTTTTTATATCTATTAAAGAAGATTGTTATTCAAATTATTCAATGGCCTATATGTATATATCCAAAAGTATCAATGAATATTTCCTGCTGTCATTTATCAATCAAATGTGTATATGTATATGTGTCCATGAGCAAGGTAGTGGGCCTACCCAAAATTAAAATCTTAAAGCCGCCAATGATCATATCCAGGCCGGTAGCCAGACCAAAAATTTAGAGGGGGCCCGATTCAACCATAGTATATAGTTCATTTGCAAGTCTACCGTGAAATTTTAGGGGGGCAGCAAAAATTTAGGGAGCCCGGCTCCCTAGACGCCTCGTGGATACAGACCTGATCATATCTATTTCATATTATCAATATGTTTATGTGAGTATACGTAAAATAAACCTTCAACTCAGACCAGTGGTTCTTCTGAAACTGATTTATGAAATAACAAAGTAGGAAGGAAGGTAAAGAAACAAAGGATCCAGATTGAATTAAACGATATATTTTTCCTTGCGTAGACTCAGAGAAAACAATAGGAAAAAACAATAAGGATGGCTGGGGATCTGGATCAAATCATTGAAAACGAACCAAACATTCTCCATTTGAATTTTCGGGCTGATCATTAATCTGAAAGTAATTTAAAAACTTAAAAAAGGAAGAAATAAATAGGAGAAACATAAATGTGTATGCTTATTTTGTTTCATATGCACACTATTTTCAACTTGTAAGCTGCCAAAGGATAGTTAACATGGGCAAATACAATTAAAATAATTACATAGCTCATACGATGAAGGTGAATTTGCATGTGAAAAAAAATATTCATAGTTTCACAGGCGGTTAGCGGGGCGTCGGGGGGACACGTCCCCAATATTTTAGTTAAATATATTTAAAGAAACTATAATACTTGCATATATAACTCTTGTCGGAAAGTGGATTTTGATTTTGGTTCATTCGACCCCCAGGTTTAAAAAGCTAACGACGCCAGTGATAGTTTTCTCCGTTAATCTTTCATTTCTAAAACACTTCGTACTCATTAACTGAGTAATATCAACTGTTTTATTCATTGAAAGAACAGAGTCGGATGCTCTCAGTTTATTTGGTTCACAGAATAAGATGAGGACACAAAAGGATTAATTTGTTCGGAAAGGAAACTAATTATCTTGGCAAATAGTGAAACCGCGCATTTCTGAACGAAAACTGACTTCCCAAGGGCTTTTACAACCTGCATTTCAACGAATAACAAGAAAATGGCATGTCTTTATTCGGTCAAGACAAGAGTTTCCGTTCCAAGTACTGTGAAATATAAATAATTAAAAAAAGTGACAGTGAAATTAATTATCTAGGTTAATGTCTCATGATATACACCGAAGCTTAGGGAGACAGTGATGATGAGAAATGAAATGGTAGAATGAAGAAAGTGGCAGGAAACGGGAGAACCCTACTAAAACCTACACACACGATTTTCGTTCACCACAAATCTTACTTGGTTCGAGATGGGAACGAACCAAGTATCCCATTCACCAAAGCTGAATACTCTACTACTCAGACACCGCGGCCCCTAGAGGTGAGAATGATATTGTTTTTACCATGCTAATTAATGTTGTATTTTTGAATTTGATTGATTTTTCTTAAGTATTAGTAAGTTATACTTAATTATTTGTAATAATTTTAAGTATTTTAATTTTTAATGCTCTTAAAAATAATTATAAAATTGTTAACTTTCATTCTCAACAACGAGGTTCAAATCAGTTTTCTATATATTATTTACTATCTTTACTTGCAAAGATATGTGTCTGAAGAAGACTCAGATATAGAGTTCAAAATATTATTATTATTATTATTATTATTATTATTATTATTATTATTATTATTATTATTATTATTATTATTATTATTATTATTATTTGTTTTAATGCTATTTTATATTTTGCCAGAATAAATACATTTCTTTAAAATTCGTTAAAATGACTACAAGATTGAGAAGTTCCCTTATCTACATAAGAAAAGAAAATAGGCACATCCCTACTTACATGCCCATTTATTTTTTTATACTTTTGTTTTGTTTGTTTTACGACACTTGTCATTACGAGAAAAAAAAAGAAAGAAAGAAACCGATCAGTGCGGGGAAGAGAAATGAAAACCTGTCGAGAGAAAATCGTTCACGAAAACACAAGAAACGGTACTTCGGCTCATATCCATTCTGTGTGGCTCTTCAAACGGGGTCATATGAACGGATCATTTGAACGGTTCACTTTCATGAGCCGGATCTTAAGATCCGGATCACGATGAAGAGCCGTTCTGCCCATCACTAATGCATAGGGACAAATTTAAAGGAAGCTAGTAGTAAACAGTATCAGAGGAAAGAAATTACTCGTAGAGTACTTACAAGAAAAATATCTACTTGTTTTGAAGGATTCACATATCTCCACAACGAAAATGTCTGAAGTTACTTATATGCAGTGATACAATTCTGGAACATTTGGTAGATATATGGTCGCCCATTTTCAAAAACATATGTATACCTACCTCCGTAGCTTCTTCTTTTGTAAATATAAAGCGAGAGGAAAATAAAGAAAATTCTCCACTCTTTTGGGCAAGACTAATTCACCCAATTCTTATATCCAATTATCTCAATCAACATTTAATCTTAGTAAAGAAAGCTAAAAATTGATAAAGGAATAGTACGAACACACTGAAAAGCATTTATCGACCTTTAAGGATACACAAGCTATTAGAAAATATACTTCAAATGTACTCATATCATATCCTTCGTGTACTCCGTGTAACGTAGTAGAATTCTGATAATTTGTTGATGAAACTATGAAGAAAACATGACACATTTTGTAGACAAATTTTCAAAACGAAACGAGAAAATTTCGATTCAATAATCTTGAATAGGGACGAGACGAGAAAGAATTTTCGTGAATCGAAACAAAACTTCTGCAATCATTTACAAAACAAGACGAGACAATATGAGTTCTCGACTCTTCTCATAGGCAATGCTATGAGCAAGCGAGTTAGAAACCAAAGACACATGTGGTTTCTTTAAGTTCACCATCTAAGTAGATAATTGTATTTACTTGATACAAGTTAGTAAGAAATGATACATCTACAGAAAAAAAGAATGCTAAATACACATATCTAGTCCGAAAGGTCGTCTTTCTGATCTAGCACCCTGATAGACCTTCTGAAGTATCTCTTGAACTATTACTTCTCCGTTCATTAGTCGTCTCAGTTTCACAGTTATCGTTTGTGATGAACGATATTTCATAGCACACTCTTAGTTACTAGTAGCAACACCAATATTAACTATAATCCTTTCGATTTTGGCCTACGTTAGTCCATCTCTGCGCCAAGATTCATCTTCTCGGGTTTTCAAAAATCTATAAGCCTTCTACCAATCACTCCCAGCTATCTCGTTGATCGTATTTCGAGTAAGCTCTTTAATCTTACATATGGTTTCTAGACATGGCCAGAGCTGCGATGTTCCGTTTCTACCAAGTTCCAGGTTAATTCTATCGGGTTAAGATCACAATGATAAGGAGGAAATCTGACAGCAGTAAATCTATTTTGTTTCAACATTTTATGGGCTGTGTATACAGGTTGTGGTCTGTCTTGCAGTACAAATTCTAAAGAACTCTTCTAATCATTGGATCATCAAATGCTGTACTATTATTTCATAATAAATGCTGAACCTCTTCCTTCCACAAACTGGACAAAGGAAATATTTTTTCTTGAATGTTAGAATTCAACGAATTATCGCTAACCACAATGGCAACGGACGTCAACACGATGTCTTGAATGACAAAATTCTTTCACATTGAAATCATATTCGGATGACCTGAAAACATGCGGTGAAAGAAAAAACTGATAATCTTTTTTGACACTCCTAATCGCCTCCCCAGGAGTCATTTATTAACTTACTGATCGAGATGGAACATAAAGATAATTTCCTGTTATGTTCAACGTGTCAATATATGCATGGTTTGGCAATTAAAAATGCAAATCTTTCTACCACATTTTGAAGACTTTACTTAACAGAAATGTATCCAATGCTGAGTTGTTCGCGCGCGTAGGGACGATTAAAGTTTCACGTGCGGCACATGACAATTGAATTTAACTCCAGTGAAATTCAGAAAAAAATCTCTGAATTACGTGTTAAAAACTAAACATACAAAATAGATTTTCAAGGTAGCACATAGAGGTATCATGCCATTATAAAATTAGTTCTTAAAATTAGTATGGCATGCAAAATTTAAGAAGTCAAAGTCAGCAGCAGACTTGCCACGCATAAGTGATAATATACAAGTTTCTGTTTTCAAGCTTTCGACTACTGGAAGGGGCAACAGCTTACTGTAGTTCGTGGTAACATAATGTTTGAAGGTGTCACAAAAGTTCTAACAGAGCAATTCAGACAGGGCAGTATGCTACAGATGTGGCTATAAGATATCCTGGACCTATCAGTTACTTCCGATGGTTGACATGTGCAAACCGCGTCTTACGGTTCTACGTTTCTGAAACAAATCCTACAAACGAACTCAAAGTGCATGTAAACTACATTATAAAGAAATATTCTCCTATCTGGTTCGACATAAAGAGATATAAGTCAATGAAATATGAACCTAAGCATATTTTGAAGCTAGTTCAAACAATTAGACATTTGCCAAACAACATTTAAAGAATCATTGATCATGTGATTAAGAGAAACGTGTTCTTCTCTCATCCAGAGAACATATTGTTGGCTATGACAGCGGATGAGAGACAAACACGTACGAGAGTTTGGTTACAGGAGAGTTCTAAAGGCACGAAATCAAGATCCGAAGGGGAAATCTGTTAGAACGTTAATGACACCTTCAATAAATTTTGATGCCAAGGACTACAGTGAACTGATAGATTGGAGAAAATGTAATCTTGCCGCCCACTTCAGTGCTCGAAAGCTTGACAACAGAAACTCGCATCTTGTCACTTACGTATGAAAAATCTGCTCCTGATTTTGACTTTTTAAATTATCCATGCCATACTCTGGAATTTGAACGATGTATCAAACTTGTTATAGAGTTTGTTAGAAAAGTGTGGAGACAAGAAAACAGAGACGGCTACATTAGAGCAACTTTGTCCTCAAAACTCGGAATGTAAAATTTGATTTTAAAAAAAACTGAATTTAAGACAACATCCTTTATTGTCTACTATCACGAATGCTTTATAACATCCTCGAATCATTGTGTAACTAATCACTTGATTTCGGAAATATAGTCCTTTTGAAAATCTTGATTCTACTAACAAAAATAATTTCTGAAAATTACCTATTAAGGCGAAATTAAGCTACAAGAAAAGATTGATTTCAAAGAAAAGTTATAGTTATAACTGACATTGTGATAAGTTGTCACTACAAGCTTGCTAGCAGGATTCCTGATAACTAGTGTTTTTTGGTACACTTACAGCAAAGGGTTAATGAGGGAGCATATGACGTATAACACTAACTGCAAATGACCAATATTAGTGTCCAATCCAAAGTTTTCGTGGTCACTAACATGAGTAGGAATATTGCCGATGACATTGAAGTCCAAGCTCAGAGCCATCGGATAGAGGTTGAAAATGAGCTTATATCCTTACGGATGTTTATCCTGACACTTTCATTTAAACATTCCCCGCCACAGAATCATTTTATAAATTGAGCATATCTTTTACTCAAAGTGTTGAGCTAGTTTTGTGTTGCTTCCGTTTTTAAAAATACATCTCAGATATGTAAATATACGGGAGCTCATGTTTTCAGCCCTCCATCTTTAGAAAGAGGGGGACTTTTTCTATGCAGAAAAAGTGTCGATTTATGCTATTTTGTGATGGAAATTATGAGATACATGCTGCACTCATTTTTAATGTATCATGTTATCCATTATAGTGGGGTCCATGTCTCCACCTTCTTTACGAATTGAGAGTTTCTTCTATGCCAAACGTTTGTGCTAACTACAAGTTTTATGCTGCTATAATTTTCATGATATCCCTTATCGAATATACTAGAGCCTATGTCTTCCGCCACCATCCCATAGAAATTGGAACTTGTTCTAATTCAAAGTTTTCTGATATTTTTTTTTGGCCATTATATGCTTCAAACGCCCTATATTGTGCTGTTCCATTTTCAAGTTATCTCTTTAACCCACATGGACAAACACATGCGCCCAATTCTCTCAAGTTAAAATGGAAAGTTTTTCAATGTTAACATTTTGATGCACAATCACCAAGTTTAGTGTTTCTTCTGTTTTCGAGTTGTACGCCTTTCAGCAGAAAAAGTCATATAATTAGTAAAACAATGGCATTGAAACAAAAAAAAAGATCAATTCGTAAAATGTAGATGCTCCATGTTTCTGGCTCCAAATTTATTTTAGCTTTAACCAAATTCTGGTTACTGCAATTTGAGGGAGCGGGTAAAAATTTTCTTGGTCCATATGCTACAGGTCCAGATATGGACCTGTAGTATAGCTTATGCAATGAAACTGAAAGTTAAATAAAAGGCTGAGAGTGCGTATCGACTATATAAGAACCAATCTGAGTAGCCAGAACGTTATGGACGGTGATTCAAGGTTTGATTCTCTGAACGTGACCATTGAACGCATGGTGGTAGTTCAGATTCCACCTTAATCTGATATTTGCATAAACTCGGTGTTTGGAAATTTCAATAAACAACACATAAAGCATAAATAAAAATTATTACTCCATGGTTAATTTCTTTATATTGTTACACAAACCGTTTCGGTCGTAATATATACTAGGCTACAAGTCATTTGCAAGGTGAGTAGATGGTGCTTGTAGTTGCTAATTGTCTATATCATAATGAGTGTATTGTTGCAGTAACTCTTACTGGATCGTAACCAATTTTGTCTTATCTTAAAAGTAGTTAACACGCTGCTTTAGTGGGACGTCATTAAACGGTGAACTACAAAGACTCTTTCTACTGAAAATCTTGTTTGCTACGTAAATAAACTTCCAAGGAAGTTTTATTACTGATCATACGACAATTATAATGTGTGTTTGCAAATAAATACATTTCTTAACAATTTTCTTGATCGCTCCGCTCGTAATTCAAACGTTTCCAAGCAGTTATTACTAATTACTTAAAGAAACTTATATTTATGATATGTTAATTACAATTGATAGATAATGTGCCAAGTAATGACTTATATCGTACATAGGAGCGTTTCCAAAATCAGAAATGGTCAATTTTTAGGCGTTTTGATGGTGAAGAGTTAATCACGTATAACTACCCAATCGAAAATATCGACGGTGAGAATGAACGTATGAAAGTGCAAGAAGTGTGAAGACACACGCAAGCTTCTGTTTTCACTGAAATGTTAAAAATGAAGGTAAACAAGGGGAATGACATTTCCGAACTTGAAGCAGTTGTAGAATAGGGACTTACGCGGTCAGAACTTAATCCAACGAATTTAATCTTTTCAAAGACTGACCACTACCAGTGATTATTTTATTCTATTGATATATGAAATGCTTCCAATCTAAAGGAACTTAATCATTTCTCCATAAACTCTTGTCTCGCCAGGATATGTTGTGTATTCGTATCTAGTTGCATGATATTTTTATCTATCCACATACATTTAAAACATATTCACACATGGTATATATGTATATGTGTATGTTAATGTATTTTTAATATATTAATTAATAATAAGTAACCTTAAATTCAGAACTTTCCTTCATTAAGAAATTAAGTAATTTATATAATTTCAAACATATGCAGCACCAAATTATATTTTGGATTTTAAATACAAACATTAAACATTTCCTTCAACTCTATTGATCAATATTGAGAAATTCGCAAAGGTGACTCCTTCTGAATTTCCGTTACATTTTACATTATATTTGTTACCGTAAAATAATGGAAATTAAAATGTTATTTGTGTGTCATATACATAATATAATTACAAAGTTTACAATTATTACTGGAAATTAATACTGTCAGCTATTCCGAACATTTTAAAAGAAGATACTTTCCAGTGTATTGAAATTTCCTTTCTTATTTGATAGTACGAAACGTCGTAAATAGTTGTAAAGAGCATGGCGAAAATTCAATTAAAATCATCCTACAGTAGGGAAGACGTATTATACATGGAGACATGTTCTGCCCCAGTTGTTATGGATTCGTGGCCGGGAGAAAATTTCTGACATAACCACTATGCTCAAGAGAAAAAGCCCTTTCAATGCTATCAATTCCGTACAATAACATTATGTTTACTATGCCAATAGAAGGACTGAGACAAAAGTTTCGAGACCCCATTTCTTGGGCCTTTGGGTCCCAAATTCCATTTCCTATATCACCGATATGATGATAGGACCAAGATTCTTCCAACGTCACCACCTGCGTCCAAGAAATCAATGTTTAATAGTAGAATAAAAGAAACCCGAGTACAAAATTTCGGGACTTCATTTCCAGGGTCTCGGGACCTGGGTCAGATTTCTGACATTAATGTTGTGCTCAGAAAATTCGGGTTTTTGCAAGGACATCACCCGCGTCAACCAACTCTATTTGTATGACGGTTTCCCTGAAGTAGGAGAATCGCTGCCCTGTCGCGACAAAACGCTGTAACTTTGGCGGAGCAGTTTTGAGAAAAAGAGCCTGGTGAACATAAGTATCCGTGGGGAAATTCAAAAATGCTTATAGCGACAAAACAATGTAACTCAAGTTACAGCGTTTTGTCGCGACACGGCAGATCGGCTCCATGCTCTTTCCATAATTGCACCTCAAGTGGATTTGTGTACAATCAAAGTTAGTTTGGTCAAGTTTAACAGAAAGTCCAAAATATGTCTCTCGAAATCAGCCTTTATTTGTAAAAGAATACATAATTGTCGTTTTTGGCTGTTGCAGAGGTCTTTCCAAACAGCTTGATGAAATTTCAACGTAGCATGACAAAAACTGCTTCATTTGTATGTAAAAAAAAAGAAAGGTGAAGGTTGAGGCGCCAAATTCTACTTCGGCCTAGGCGACGAAATCTCCAGCTACGGCTCTGTGTATGTTGAATGTAGGGAGCATGTTTTGTGCTATTGTTTTCCAAGGTTATGTCAATAGTTTTCAAATTACGCTGTTAAACTGGGAAGGAAATTTCATAGGAGGAATCAAATTGGAATCTTGGATACCTAATCTTGAAGAAATCTCTGGAAAAATAGCCCCATCGTTTGCAGACATATGCATTGTCAAGAATATATTTCGTGTTTCAGAGGTTTCCTAAATATTAGGTTTCAGAAGTGCAATTATTTAAAAATTTATGTCTCAGAATTATACCTTTAAAACTTAATGAACTGAAATTCATCTGTTTTAAGAATGCATTTTAAGCTAAAGGAGGATAAGCACATATAAACTTGAAGAACTGAGTAAATGTGGGAGGATATGAAATAACTCCAAAATAACTTACGCAGAAGATTTTGTCTACCTCAGACACATATTATCTTGGATCAAAGTACAACGATATTGTATATCTTTGCATTATTTTCATGTGAATTATTTCCAGTTTTATGTAGCTATTGTAGGTAAAGGTGTTTAATAGTGTACAATCTGTTGTTAAGAAGACGAAGGAAAAAAATAAAAATATGTTTTTCTTAATGAGTAATCGTAGGAGTAGTAATTTCGAATAATTTTTTGTTTGGAGTTGCTATGACAACTAAATAATAAATTAATGGAGACTTCGAATAATGAAAAGGTAGGTGATGTGTATGTGATGATCTTAATTTGATGTTTGTGCAATCACTAGTTCTTAGTGATGAGTGCTATTTAGTATTATTACACATTATTATGCATAGCCTAAATAGTAAGTGTCCCATCAGTAAGAAATAAAATTTATCTTAATAGTATTTATTTGTTTTGTAAGTTAACAAAATTTTCAGGAAACGAAATTCAACTCGTTGAGTCCCAAGATTAACCAGCTTTGTGTGATGAACACAAGCTACCAGAAAAGTCTAAATATTACTTGTACTTTTTAGTAAGAAACTGAATTTTCTTTCTTTATTTATTTATATTAGTAAAGTATTTGTATCTTATGAAGTGCAAATCAATATATTATTTTCAAATATAGAGATTTTGTTCTTTCAAAAGACTAAGACCTTGTTGTTTTCTAGTGAAGTGTCTATCTATTGTGTGTGAAATGCAGGAACACTGGTAACGGAGTGGTAAGGGAAAACTGGAAATTAATGAAACCTAAACTCCTCTCTAATTACAGCCTACTTTTAGGGTTGAGTTTACACATTTTAATTTAATTTATCCTCACGTTGAATTTAAACTTTCCTCAAAGCTTTGGACATATCTTGAAATAAATCATTGCGTATGTTCCTGGTAGAATGATTAACAAACTTGATATAGTAAAATGTAATACATATGCACTATCGAGTCTCAACGGAACTTGCTTCAGTACAAATTTATATTTTATAGAGCTACGGACCATGGGAAGAAAGCTTCATACAGCTTTAGGAAGCCTCATTTAAGACTTAGATAATTGGTTTAAAACCTTTCCTTAAGTTTGTAGCTATAAACTTTAAATATATTACTATTGTAATTTTCCTCATGATCCGCCACTGTAAACATGTAAATTAATATAAGTTTGTAAACTTACAATGGAAATTTTCATGTTAAATGCGGTAGTAATTTATAATAAACGTTTTATATAGAGTCGTCAATTTAATAAATCTGCATTGTATTTAACAACACAGGTTGACTTGAATTTTTGTTCATTCAAATGTAATACAGATAATAGCACCCAATAGGAAAATCTGATCGGTCCTGTAGCAACCCAACCATTCAAAATTTAATAAAAAAATATAAGAAACCTCAACGTACTCTACTAAACATTGGTTCTCCATCATGAATCGCATTTAAAATTCTTCAAGGAATTTTCTCCGTAAATGATTAATGTATAACAGATTTAAGATCAAAAGAACATAAATAATTTTTAACATTATTTTAACAACCGAGAATTTTATTGCTACAGTAGATAATGCTGTGTCTTCACAAGTATGTTCTTTTTAATATTTACTACTTCCCTACATTAATTTGCAGCAATAATAGAATATAGGATGTCCATACATTGTTAAGTAGAAACACAGAAAAAGTTATTTACTTATGAAGCAATATACAAATCATAAAACTTACTATTCAAATTTATTCCGAGGATATTTACGTAAAAGTAATATTGTGTACTTTTGTTCTAAATGTTAATTTTTTAAAGACATTATATGGCATAATAACTTTTCCTGATACAAATTACGCAAAACTTGAGTGGACATATATAAGAGTAATTTTAGAATCTAAAAACTAACTAACTCTATGGCTTATAGAACCCGGATGTTAAATGCCGCGTTCACAAAAGCTCTCCATTGACTTCTGTCCTTAGCCAACTGGATCTAGTTTCTACTTTGTATTCCTTTCTCACCGAGATCCATCTTAATATTGTCGCCCATCTGCGCCTAGGTCTTCCTAATGGTCGTTTCCCGATTGATCTTCCAGTCAAGACTTTGAAAGCGTTTCTACTTTCCTCCATCCTAGCTACATGACCTGCCCACCTAAGCCTCCTAGACTTGATGACCCTAACAATGTTTGGTAAACCGTACAAATTATGCAGTTCCTCGTTGTGAAGTTTCCGCCATTACCCATTCCCGTTTTCTTGGTTCCGAATATTCGTCTCAGGATCTATTTTCAAATACTTTCAGTCTATGTTCTTCTTTCAGAGTAAACGACCATGTTTGGCAACCATATAGAACAACAGGCATGATAATCGTTTTATATATATTTTAAGCTTCAAATTCCTTTACTGAATTCGCGGAGACAGGAGAGTTTGAACTTAATAATAACATGAATTCCCTGCTTTTAGTTGACATTTAATTTCTTCGTGGATATGATTTTGGTCTGTTAATACTGATCCTAGATATTTGAAAATATCCACCTTACCACTTTTTGTACCCATGAAGGTACTAGCACGGTTTAAGGTAATCTAGAAAAATTCGACATACACTGAATATAATAAAATTTTAATTCAAGTAGGCATGCAACAAAAGAACAATCAACATAAGCAAGTTTTTTGTTCAAAAACCTACGCTTTATGAGATTCAGATGTATTTTACTGCGCAGTCTTCAGATAAACTGGGACTGGATGCATTGCAATATGTCTTTTAGATTAGATCGTCTCTGTATATTGCATGTGTTACATAATTTAACTTATTCTTTTAACAGCTGCTAAGACTAAAGATTTCGCACGTGTACGAAGCAGGTTAATGTCTGAGTCTCGCCAAGATAGAACAAATTTCATCAATCATTTTGTTTTGATTTTTCTTGGTTTCTCTAAGTATAAACCCTATATCACAGACAATGCCTTCCCTCTCAAAATTGTTTCGAAGTTCGTAATTGTTAAATAACAGTTGCGTAATTCCAAATTCTGCTCGCCAGCGTCTTTGCGCTTCTTTCATATTGTCACATTTGCAGAAATACTTAAAGATCCACTTTCGTTGCTCCAAGGTAAGGTTCTCAGGTATCTCGTTAATTTACTTGTCCTACCGCCAATTGTACTAACCAAAATAGTGACACAACTAAAACAAATGAATGGCTACACATACTAATCATGAGAACGCCAAATACCAACATTTTGATTTGGTTATCTTTAGTACCTTCCCTGTTATTAATATGTAACAGTGAAAAGCCTTTTTAGTGTGCTATGTTAGTATAAGTATCCTGCATTTCCGGTTACCAGCATGAATATTCGCAACAGGATCATTATGGTCGACACTGAACGCCATATTGGAAAATGGCTAACTTGTAGCAACTTAATCTAAATATTTACATGAAAGCTTTAGAAAACACTTTTATTCTTCTCCAGTCTGCTGCTAAACAAAATAAGAAATAGTTAATAGCAAACATTTTCCGATTTTAGTCATTTAAACCTTTGGAGACCGATGGAAGAGATCTGTACCGTAGCGTCGACCTTTGCAATTTTCCTTATAAGTCTCTAGTTAAGTTTTCATACAGCGTTTTTTGCATTCATTCAAGCGTGGAAGCATAAAAGAACGTGTATCATGAGCATTTTCCAGTTAGACGTTCAATGCCTACGGGTGGTGACGTCAAAAACATTGAAGAAGAAATCAATTAGGTAAATTTTAGAGCTTTTTTGGGAATTTTTGACACTTTCCTGTTTATTCTAGGATCATAGTTCGTACCTTATTGTGTTTGTTACCTCGGCTAGAGCATCTACGATAATTTTGGGGGGACCATTCTTCATACCTCATTCTATTCACTATAATATACAGTCTTTTTGGTACCAGTTGCATGTTCATGTCATGTACCACTTGCATGTCAATTTTTATATTGGTGTCAATTTTTTTGTAATTTCCGTTTTTCCCACTTCGGGCGGGAATTTCCCGCCTTAGGTACAAAATAAGGAAATTTTACTAGTACAGTCGTAAACGCAGCTTCATTACAAGAAAACGAGGTGTGAACCATGATCATACGATAAATAGTACTTGTTGCAATAGCTACATGATTGAAACTCTAAAATTTACCTAAAAAGACAAGATCCCATAAAAAGGCAAGATCCCATAAGGGTTAACTACATGAATGGCCTCTCCAGTCACCCGACCTCACTGTGAGGTTTTATTGTAGAGATGTTGTATATCAAGTACAAACTAATACAATATACCATTCTAAAACTTTAATACGTTTGCTACAATGTTACATATATACATAACTCATATACACTTCCACATTTACACAAAGTTAGCTGATGTGCTCATAGTGATATCACTGTGAGCATTGTTCTTCACATTCGCAAAGCAAAGTACAGACAAGGCCGTTCTTAATATAAGTACATTTCCCAGTACAGCGCAGTTTGCAATGGCATGTCTAGTTGTCGAGTGCTATCAGACATACTCGTCAACGTAGTCCACACAGATTGGTAAACGAGTCCGTCATCTGTTTCCTTCTAATCCCAGTTCAGGAGTTCAACATCATGCACATCCTTTTCGAAGAACTGTCGCCAGATCTGGAACTGAAGAGTTGCTTTTCTTGTATGGAGATTCAATGCGACTTCGGCTAGAGGTATTCTGTCTATTGTGCGATTTTTCTTGCTGAATAGAATATGTCTGGCTTCGTTGACTTCCTTTCAAGTACTTGATATGTCGTACATGAGCGTCACAAAACGCTGGATTAGCATGCGAGATTGGTATCTTACAACACCGTGAGAATGAACGACTGATAGAACCCGGAAAGCTGTATACTCTTCTCTAAACGCCATCCACGTATTAGATGCACTTGTCTTGCCAAAGACAAGGAAGGCTGACACTGTGTCAGAGCCCGTAAAACCGTGAAAAAACGGCAGCAAATCTTTCGTTCCAGAAGGTTAGTTCGTGCACATGGTGTGTATAGTAATGAAACATCGAATTTTTGCAGAACCAAAATCAATCCATAGTTTCTTCAGAGTGAGTGAAAGATGCAGAAACGCAAACAGAGCGATAACAACAACATCAGTGTCAACTGTACGAACTGTAATATTTTTGTGTCCCTTCTCTGCGGCACGACGAATGTGCAGAAGGATTCTTCCATCAGCTTCTATGTGGGGTGGGGGAGAAATACCAGTAATATCTACGTCTGAGGCAGAGGATAAGACTCGATTTCCTCTTGTGCAGAATATTTCTGTTTCTTAAATATGAGTTGCAGTTATTGTTTCGGAGAGGTAATGAAATAGCCTTTCCTTGTTGTCATCCTTTGCAAGGAACTTTTGGAATTTTTTTGGAAGCGGTCCCGTTGGCTTCACAACAAAGCAGTCGCCCTGCCCACGCTTCTGACTCGTCTGTGTTTTCAAGCTCTTTTCAATGTAGTGGTCAAAGATCACGTCTAGGCGTTTAGTATCTCGAAGTGTGAGAGAAACCCAATTATTCACAATGCGGAATATTCTGCAAATGTTTTCGCTGCTCTTGGTTGCAGTTGGTACACCAGCATCGTTCCAAGACAAGAAGAATTGGGGATGATAGTACTTGTACACCCATCAAATTTTTTGAAACATTTTAAAATATCTGATTTAGAAGTAGGAAGTCTGAGATCTCCAAATTCAGATATAGATGCAGGATAAGTTATGTTCTCATATGAAAATAATTCTCTCATATCGCCCTCCCTTTCCTGACATGCTATGAACATCTTGCAGAACAGGTTAGAATTTTTGTGTGCACTAGCAAGTTTCATCTTATCTTTGTAACGAACTTTTAACGAGCTACAGTTGAAAAGCTGCATATTAACTTTCTTTATAACATCGTGTATGTACTGCTTGCATGTCATTAGACCGTTATAAACGAAGTCTTCATACATTTTGGAACCCTGTGGTAGCCGCGATGCGGACAGACTGGCACGAATCTTCTGGCGGTATATGTCTGGGGAACCCAACTGTAGACAGATGTTCTTCTTCAAAAGGGTTACCAGTATCACGAAATACATCAATTAGGTTCTTCACATGTTTCCTGTATTTGCTTTGGAATGCATCCGAGTCCTCGTGGTGTGATCTCGATACGTGCAACTCAACTGAGTAGCTGTCTTCATACTCAGCCAGTAAACGAGCGATTTCGGGGCAACTTACTATTTTCTTCAAAAGAGTAAATGGGTTATCTGAAGCTCCGCATAGAGAACCACTTTCTTTTATCAGTGTGTTGTTCTGTTCGTGAAGCTGGTTTTCTGACATACGTGAAAAGTGCCGGTAAGATTTCCTACTGCTGAAATGTCCCTTAGATAATCCAATAAATACATCAGGATGACGAACTGAAAGGTGCTTCAGAGTATGAAGAAAGACTGGTAACCATCGCCCGTAGTGTACGTGGTGCAAAGCTCAGTACAGTAAGTAATTACGTTTCTGTGTTACATTCTTAATAATCTCCACACAAACAAAATTTAAATGATACTCCTACTCACTTAATGTACGAACAAGAGCATAAAGAAATGTATTATCTGAACGTTTAATTATGGGTACGTTACAGAATAATAATAAAACGTTTTCGAGATGACTGCTATTTCCAACAAAAATATTACTGAATGCAGCAGAAACACGTATTAATAGTCGAGACATGTTGCAAGTAATGGCAGCACTGTGACAACGCTAGATAGGAAGAAGGAGGCAAGTGCCCTCTGGTGGCATCGTGAGCCAGGTTCGTAGCCATGGCAAAAATGTACGAGGGGCAGTAGAAGTTTGAGGGCCCGACCCAACCATATTAACTGTAATATCTTGTCTTGCAAGCCTACCGTGAAAACTTTAGGGGGCAGTAGAAATTTAGGGGTTGGCCACCCAAGACCCCCGTAGATACAAGCCTGTGATGAGCTCCCTTCTCAGAGATGTTGACTTGATATTTAGGTCAAGTAACGCAATAGTCTTATTTTTCATTACACAAAATAACTGCCGCCAGGATACCTGTGCCCTTTGACTAGGCACATCAAGAAATTAAAGGTATTGCCGTTATTGGCTAGCAGTTCAGCCTTCGTTATTTGTTTTGCCTGTGAATTTGATACCAAAGACGGTGTAAATAGGAAAAGATTTGGTGAACTTGTGGAAAGAGGACATTTTACAAGATGGCGCCCAGAGTCACACAAAACATATTGAGAAGCTGTCTCCCGTCTTTTTTTTCTAATTTACATGTTGCGTTAAAGACTCTGACCAAATTTCGTGCTCGTAACCCGAAATGCACGATCCATACAAATTATTGCACTTACGGACCGCACTATTTGTGGAATACTCTGTAAAAGTAACGAATATCCATACGAAATCCTCTACATACAGCCAGTCTTGAGCAGTGGCAAAAATGCGAACTAAAGCTCACTTCTTGACAAAACCACGCATTGAGCCAATGAGGGTTCAGTTGTTGCTAAGAGATATAGCCTTGCAACCACCTACGACAAAGGGAGTAGAATTCCTTCAGTCGATAGCAGCGCTTGGAATGGATGACCAGGTGTCAAGTCAATGTTGCATATCTCTAAAGGTGTACCGACATTCAAATTTCGTCAAGATTCGATAAGGTTTTTCGATTAATTGTGGGCAAATTACGGGATTTCATTGAACTGAGACCAAACTTTAATGCCCAAAGATACAGCAAGTAAAGTTTTGCAAACTGTAATATACAGTATAATCTCGTTAACACGAACTCGCTTAAGCCGAACACTCGGTTAGGACGAACAAAATTTCGGTCCCGGCATCGCTGTACGTTATCTTATAGGAAGTTTTATCGATTAACACGAATTTCGGTTAGCACGAATTACGAACTAATTTTTAGTCCCTTGAGTCAGTAAATGTTTTCATTTAACACGAACTTTCAATCCTTAGTTTTTTTCCAGATCATTATTCCTATTTTAAATTTCACTCCAGATCAGTTTTTGTCATACAGTATTTATACAGACGGAAATTGCCTCGTAAATAAGAGAAAAACCAGAAACGGGTATCTTTCCTCTCTTATGAGGTGTTGATTCTGTCCTCCGTCAAGCGCTGAACATGCAGGTGCTTGGCAGACGAGCTGGTGACAGCTCGAGACAAAACGTCTTCTCTCCCCTGTAACTCCAAACTGGTGACAGCAGTCAAATGCCTTTCCGTTACT
Organism: Thermobia domestica; assembly: GCF_964235325.1. Lineage (NCBI taxonomy): Eukaryota > Metazoa > Arthropoda > Insecta > Zygentoma > Lepismatidae > Thermobia > Thermobia domestica. The sequence continues at coordinate 362,424,501 of NC_137455.1, forward strand.
AGCGGTACCCAACCTACTAGCGGAGTTTTCAATTTTATAACTTGACCTTGATTTTCTTTTTTTTATCTTCGAAGATATAATATAAGCTTACTGTAGTGTTTTCACTTTTCAGAGGATGATACCGAGAGCGAAACTAGTCTCGATCTCGATCTTAACTCGAATTTGAGACCGAGCCGTGCTTTTCGAAATCGAGACGAGACAGAAACTCTCAGTCTCGTCTCGATACAATTCTGTGGATGGTATCAAGACGGAGAATAATCTTGGTCTCGTCTCGAATTTGGAACCGAGACGAGACCGAGACTACTCAGTCTCGTCTCGATACCATCTCTAGTGTTTTCTATGACATACATAATATACTGTAGTGGTATGTATAGTCTGTATACTGTAGTGCGTATGTATGGAGAAAATGTATTCGAATAATAAAATTTGGGTCCCCGGTTAACACGAATTTTTTTAACACGAACTCCTGATTTTTCACTCCCTTGGAATTCGTGTTAACGAGGGTTTACTGTAGTTTTCTCATACTAAGTTTTTAGAGTGTTATCAGAATGTGGAGATTTTTTGTTTCGTTGATAGTAATTATATTATATAAAGACAAAATGGGATGAAATCCTACTAAACGAGATAGCTGGAAAGAAGGTAATTTCACAAAATAGTTTTGACGTTGCTCGCCTAAAAGCACTTCAGAAAAAAGAGTCTGGCGCCTGGTTAGAAGCTACACCTTCAAAAAACATCGGAACTTTTTTAGACGATAATATTTTCAAAATATGTGTAGCATTACGCTTGGGACTAAATGTTTGCCACCCATTTATGACATGTGCGTGTCAAGATCGAGTGGACAAGAAAGGTTTACATGCTTTGAGCTGCATTAGAAGTGGTGGTAGAATTACACGACACACGGAATTAAACCAAATAATCAAACGAGCACTCGCCAGCATCGATGTTCCTAGCATCATTGAGCCACAAGGATTGTATCGAAATGATGGTAAAAGACCGGACGGAGTAACTTTAATCCCTTGGAAAATGGGCCAGAGTCTTGTATGGAATGTAACATGTGTTGATACTTTCGCTCCTTCATACATAACACTAACATGTGAGGAAGCAGGAAATGCAGCAGAAGCAGCGGTTAAACGTAAACATACCAAGTACTCCAGACTGAAAGAAGACTATCTTTTTGTTGCCTTTGCTACAGAAACGATGGGAGTTTTTAGCAAAGAAGCCAGTGAATTTTTGAATGAGTTAGGATCAACTTTAATTAAGAAGTCAGGCGACCCAAGAAGCAAACACTATTTAATACAACGAATAAGCCTTGCAATACAGAGAGGAAATGCAGTCAGCATTTTAAAATCCTTCCCATCAGCACAAGAGCTGGATGAAATTTTTTACTTAAAATAAGTAGTATAAACATGGTGATGGACAGCGATTTGCTTTCTAAGTTTATTTAGTTAATCCGTTCTATTTCCCTTTATATTTCTTCGCTGGGATGATATTCTTATTTCAATTTTTTATCACTAATTCCGAAAAGATTTGCCTAAGATATTGAACTTAGACGGACTTCTTTCTTTTTTAAAAAAAATATAGTGCTAAACTGTGGTCTCCAGTTTCTGTTCTGTGTTCTGGTAACATTGAATGTGTTTGTCGTTGTCGAAAATGGAGTGCTAGGTGTGATGAAATAGATTTTTTTTTACGTTTAAAAAAATATTAAAGTTCTCACATTATTTGTTATTGAAAGTAGGTAAATATAACAAAAATGAGGAGCGTTTTAAGAATGAAGGAAATAGAACGTTAGAAACTATCGAGGATACAAACTTTGAAATAGTTAATAACTTTTTTGAGTTCTTATTGAAAAATACAGCAATTTACGTTTAATAACAAAAAAAAATATATATAGTATATCAACAAAGTCCAAACTCAATTTCAATGACAAAAACCTAGGAGCCAAATGTTGGTTTACCAATTGTCTGTATGATTATCTCGATCAATCATGTATTAGTGAACTCCATTAGCGCACGCGCCTTTGGCGTAGAACACCCGGGGTCGATTCCCGACAGGAGCTCATGTGGTACGGATTCCATATTAATCACTAAGTCCACGTCTCATATAATCTGTTGAACGGGACGTTAAACTCAAAATCAACTCAATCCCATGAATGCATTACAACTGTTACTGCCCAACAACTTGAGAACCAAAGGGCACAACAATATTCAAATACTTTATTAAGCTTCTTAAATTTTGTAAATATTAGAAGACTAGCGTCGATAGTGTACAGTTCATACTACCATTGTGATTGCTTTCTACAAAAAAATATTTGAATGCTCAGAAAAACAATATTTATTATAAATAAATAAATAAATAAATAAATAAATTACTCTTAGCCCACCCATGCGTTACATCTTTACCATATTACCTTCACTTCTCCCACCTAAGAGAGGGCTACACCCTCTCTTAGGTGGGAGAAGTGAAGGTAATATGGTAAAGATGTAACGCATGGGTGGGCTAAGAGTAATTTATTTATTTATTTATTTATTTATTTCTAGAACTAGGACATTATGATCTTTTCGATCATAATCATACTTGAGTGGTAGGTATAGTTTTAATAACATAAGAGCAGTAACATAATAACGAGTATAATTGAACACAACATAAATATAAATATGATAATTATAGAAATATATATATAAGTGAGAAAACAAAGCAAAACATGAGAACAATAGAAGTGCCAAATGTAAGATGTGATAGATTATATAAATAGATGAATGAAACGTTACTTTACATATATATGGTTGTTAATAAAGGAAAATACATAAGGAAATAATCAGACAGTATATTATAAGCAAAGAACATTAATGATCATAACGAAGGATTAAGTATAGCATGTACGATACGGATGATCTAGTAATGGGCATGAATGATGTGGTGAGGTGCATACACAGGACAACACGTGGGTGATGTTAGTTAGACAAATGAGCTTATTTTCAGCCTAGGGGCTGCTCTAGGCAATGATGAAAACGAATGAGGCCCATGTTAGTAATTGATGGTAATCACTGTGCTGGAAATGATGGGTGAATGAGAGGAAGATGTTCATGAATGACGTAATCGGCGATGATAAGTAAAGTGGGATCTAATGGTGGTAGAGTATAGTCATATAAGGTGAAGAGAAGTGAAAGTGGAGAATGATAGTAACGGTGAGGTGTTGGGTGAAGTGCTAAATAACGCATTGTATCCTGAAGTAAAGGATGTCGGGTTTTGAAACGTTTGGTGATATATGTTAGCCGCAGCTTTTCAAGATAGTATAGTAAGGTCGGAAAAGTAATTCGGCGGTACAGTTCCTCTGTGGGACTAGGTAGCTTAATACGGAACGCTGTACGAAAAGCATGGCGTTCTAGGATTAAGAGTTTATTGTAGAATTTTGTCGGAGCAGCTAACCAAGCAGTGAAGCCGTATGTGAGGACTGATCGTAAAAAAACTTTGTACGTATTTAGTATGGTGTGTGCTTTAAGGCCCAAAGTGGTACGAGTCAATTGTTTCAAGAGATTAAGTCTATTATAGGCTTTAGTAGTAACATTTTTCAAGTGTTGCGACCAGGTAAGGTGGCGGTCGTATGTAATTCCCAGATATGTAACAGTATTACTAAGGTGAATAGGCACCCCATCAACATGGAGAGAGAGTTTTCGTGGATTTCTACGGAATTTGGAAGTTTGTCTGGGTGGTAAGAAAACTATGGCCTGAGTTTTCGCTGCGTTAATAGTAAGCCTCCAGAGAGTACACCAGGTGTAGAAGCTTTCGATAGCAGTCTGTAAGATAGTATAGATCTGCTGGATAGTTGTTCCAACTGCTAGAAGGGCCGTGTCGTCCGCATATTGAAAGAGGTGTACTTTATCTGGTAATCGGGGCATATCAGCTACATACAGAAGATATAGTAAGGGAGATAAAGCCGACCCTTGCGGTACTCCAGTGAATAGAAAGATAGGGTGTGATAAACTGCCACGTACGGAGATATAGGTGATACGATTGTTAATGAAATTATATATGAGGCGGATATATGAGATAGGAAGCTGGAATTTGATAAGTTTATATATGAGCCCAAGGTGCCAGACCTTGTCGAATGCTTTCTCCAAGTCAAATAACACTAAACAAGAAGGTTGAGTTGAATTATAATGTTGTGTGATGAGCGTTCTGAGTCGGAGTAGCTGATCGTTGATAGAGAAGGCTGGCCTAAAACCTGCTTGTGTGACTGGGAGTAAGTTATGATCGGTGATGAAAAGATTTAATCGTTTAACCAGTATGCGCTCTAAGATCTTACTGAAGGTGGAAGTAAGTTGGATAGGTCTATAGGATGCAATATTCTGCAGCGGTTTGTGTGTTTTAGGAAACATAAGCGTCTTAGATGTTTTCCAAGCTAAAGGAAAGTAGCCAGTTCGCAGTATGAATGTGTAAACATTCGCAAGAAGAAGCAGAAGCGAGATAGGACTTTCTTTGATATGGCGATATGTCACGTTATCGAGACCTGGTGCAGTATTTCGTTTGTTATGAAGAACTTGTGAGATTTCCTGAACAGTGATGGGAGCAGAGACAGCAGCATTAGTAGGTAAGATATGAGTAATATTTGGTTGAAGTTGTGGCGATGAGGTGTTAAGTCTGTCTGCGGCGTGTGGTGCGTTGTCAGTTGGCGGTGTGAAAATTTCTTGTAAGTGGTTTGCAAATGCATTCGTTTTATCTCGATCAGTAGTAATATGTGTGTCGCCTAATAAAATAGGATAGGGTGTAGTAGTAAACTTCCCACACAATGCATTAAAGAGAATCCAGAATTTTGTAGGATGCGATGTTTCGGAAAGATTGTTGCATGTCGTCACCCAGGAGCGAAGTTTATATGGTTTGACGTAGTTGTGAACTCCCAGTTGGAGTTGTTTATGATGTCGGAGTGCTTCTGGATTGCGAGTGCGAAGATAGTCTCGATAGAACTGACGTGAACGTTTGATCATAGTGATGTATTGAGGCGGAAGCTTAGGTTGATAGGGAACGGATTGGGTGGTTGGAATGTATAAGTTGCTGGCTTCTTGGATTGCAGTGGTAATGATGTCTACAGTCTGATATAAATCATCGCTTGTGGTGGGTTCGGTTAGATCTCTGGTGAGATCTGAACTATGTGTACGATATTGATCCCATTTAGCTCTATCATAACGCAAGCTCACTCGCGATGGTAACGAAGAACTAGTTGTAGCTAAATATGGTTTATAGACGAGCTTGTTGGGTGCATGATCGCTGCCCAGAAGATCAAGGATTTCGACATTGCAGTGTGAGACAAGATTTGCTGAGGCGATGACTATGTCAGGCTTGGTGTTTGAGATGGGACGTGTAGCTTGCGGAAGATCAAGAATGATTCCAGTAGTGTGCGTCGTTATAAAGTTAACAAAATTGGTCCGGTCACCATCGCTGCAGCTATGCATATTGAAGTCAGTCATGATAATATATCTATTGAAGGTGTTGGAGATATATTGTACGAACTGCTCAGGTAATGGATGGTTTGGTCTTATATATATAGTTGCCAGTGTGATGATGGTATTTTTGAAATAAACAGTGGCAATCAGGTATTCGGGAACAGCTGTTGCAGTATAGTGATGCTGGCGAAAAGGGATGTGAGGAGAAATCCCTATGGCCACTCCCCCATTGGCTCGAAGTGTAGGTAGAGGGTTTGCAGAATGAAGCATGGTATATCGTGGTAAACGACAAGAGCGAGAGCTTGTAAGAAATGTTTCATTAAGTAGGAAGACTGTTACATGCTCTTCGCGAAGAAGCTGTTCAAATAAAATTTTGTTCTTTGGTAGTGACCGGATGTTGAGAAAGAGAAAGGTTAAAGCCATGATATTAAATGATTGTAGTAGCATGTGATTTATGGAAATGGACAGTATTGCCGGAATATGTTGCAGTAAAATTGACATGGAAGGTTGTTTTTGCTGCTATAATGATTTGTTGTAGAATATGAGGTCTAATGAAAGGATGAATATTTTGCAGAGCTAGTGTCAGAAACGTTAGTAGCTGGTCCAATAAAATAGGAGCGTCAATTGGATGTGAAGTGGTTTGAACTGGCGTCGGTGGTCGTAAAGGAACGACGAGTTCAGGATGGTCCTGAATAGGGTCCGGCTTTGTCTTACACTTATAACTGTAAACTCTACTTAATGTGGTATGATACATGAATATTAAAGAAATACAAACTAATAAGGAGTTTTTAATATTGGACCTAAATAGTAATCCATAATGTTTCAATAGGGGTCAAATAGCATTCACATTCTAAATACAATAATTAATTCGCTTAAAATTTAAAATCCATTATTTCTTTTGAAACGTATATATAATCTTCTAATTACTGAACCATAATTACTCACAACGCACAACCTGTTAGCATTTTTGTTAAGGAATATTTTTCTTATTGAAGGATGTCTATGACATGTCGCAAGATGTATTTCATTCAAGTCGTCAATTTTAAATCAGTTTGAAATTCCAAACAAAACCTGGCGAACACTGAGTACCAATATCGCTCCTTTATAAGCATTACTATTAAATAATCAACAACAATATTTACAAACAATTAATAACGTTTGAAAAACCGCTAGCATTAGCCTGTTATTAGATTTCATAGAAAATACTGTAGTTAATAATTTATGTTGTAATTTTATATTTCGTTATTATTTAATAATTACGCGAAAGAAATATTATTTTAAATATTAATTATTTTCTTTCACCCTTATTTTGTTTCTGATAAAAGATAAGTTCCATTGGGATAAGCTTGTCATTTATTCTTTTGAATATTCGGGACACCTTCAATCTCCTCCTCCCCCCAAAAAACTTCCCATAACAACCCAATGAACTGTAGCTGTGGTTATGAACAACAGTATAAAAGGCGAAAGGTCCCTAAACTACAGATACCTTTACTGCAGTTACCGGTAATTACACGAAGTGAAGATATGTACAATCCAACCACAAACGAATAGTCTCTAAAACTCAAAATGACATAAAAATACTTTACGGGAAAACAATATGCAAATAATCTCGTTTTATTCAAATCAGTGATACAACCTATTTTCAATATACAGCATGTTTAGAAATATATTTTTACATGGTTGTATTTGCCAAAATTACGTTTATCAGTTTCTTCAATCTGATGAAAACTTAGCTGATTATTCTTCTTGCGTCATGCGTAATTGTCAGGGTCGGATTTACATGTTTCTACACCCTAGACGAAAGCACAATACTGTGTCCCTAGCCTCTCAAAAAGATTGTTTAAAATTCTTGTTAATTTATCTAATATCTCGGTGAAGAAAAAAATTCACTCATCTTCCCTGTGCTATTAGATGTACAAGCATTCGTAGTCATCTTATGTTTTCTTGTTTTTTGGTGTTGGAGAGTGTTCAAGTTTCCACCAGGTGCAATGAAAAAAGGAACATTGCAAAGTTTACAATCAACTCCATACGAGTAGTTCAACTTCGTTGCTTTCAGAAACAGGTACTACCTTCAAATTGGAAGAAAATGTGAATTTCAGTTTAGGCGTTCTTGTTGATACTAACTTGCAACTCCAGCTCATGCACTTTATCAAAGATTGCAGATAGATCCCTTGACTGCTAACGTACACCAGCAACTATGTGCTGCGATTCTATTGGCTTGCTCACTATCAAATAAGAGAGGGTGGTGTGATAACTTGCTCGAAGATACAATTTATTATTAATTCGCTAATTGCAGGATTCCCAGCCAATGTCAGAATTTTTGATTGTTCACTTTTCGAATAAGCTTACGTAGATAGCACAAATGAGACGGGATAAAAATAAGGGGCGTTTGCTTGCCCCGATGTAATTTACCGGGACGCGGGATATTCGAGCTCAAAATCGGGACTGACCCGTTTTTCACGGAACGTATGGTAGGCTTACATTTGGTCTTCATATACCGCATGAGAGGTAGTACTACGGTAGTAATGACTAGAAAACTCACACAAGTGTACTTAAAGGAACAAGTTACAAAGTAATTTGTTATACAAGAACTGCGGAAAAGAGTGTTTTATAGTTTTATATATAGTATACAAAAATGGTTCCTAAGCTGGAAGACGTGAAGCAGCAGCAATAGATGCTCAGTTACTTATAGAAATACACTGAAATGGACATTTACAACTTACTTTTGACAAGGTTTACAGGCGCTATATGTTTGAACTTTTATTTCTTAATACCATTCAATATTTCAACGTTATTCAAAACTAAATAAATATAACGTGATTATGGTTATGCTTAATATAATGTGTGTTTTTCTCTACTCGTCATCTGAGGAATTTATATAATAATCAGTGGCATCCAAGATCCTAATATAGTACTGTATGTGTCTATGATTTTTCCTATTCTGGTGCTTAAAATGTACTATATACAACACTACTTGTATAGAGTGTTATACTCTGATGTAGGCCTATTTTCTTTTATGTTTCTTCTTTAACCCTTTATTGGGCAGCGATGCTCTCAAGTAACATTGCATTCTATTGCGTTATCCGCACGAATTGAAACTTTAATTGGCATTATTGCTTTCATACAATGTTCATATACATGATTTGCGGGTCACTTGTTTAGATATTTATAATCTTCGTCAACAGAAGCCAGTCAAATTTAATATTTTAGAACCTATATTTCCTACGTTCCGTGAAAGTTATTACTTTATTTCTTTTTATTTGTGCATTCTTGCTCTGTAGGAGAATATCTGAACGAAACTGCTACTAATAACTAAAATATTCTTATGATATTTGAACATAATAGGACAATGCTACTCCGTAGCTACACATAACGCCTATTTTATGGCAATGTTGCTTTGAAACAAACATCATGTATTTTGTAACAAAAGTTCAAAAGTACTTTAAAAATAGCGAAATTATTATTAGGAAGATATATGCTCAACCACGAAAACAAACTAAATATTTTAATAGTAATGCTATCAATGCTTTCCAAATATAGGGTTAATTCCATATGTTTCACTTGCCGTTTTCAATGTTTTGTAAGCCACTCCGGGATCTGGTATTCCTTTGGTAATGATTTAATGTTTTTGGTTATCATTTTTTCTGATGTTTAGAGCTGGTTGTTTGTATTTTTCTATAGTTCTCTCTGCATTTCATTTCTGTAGGTTGATTGTTTGGCATTGTTTTGTCTAAGAGATGTATTCTTCTTATATTATTACCGTAATGTCTGGTCTCTTATACTGCTGTTGTCTGTAAGAATTGTTCGGTCTCAGACGACTGTGTGGTGGTTTGTTTCTGGTATTGTTTTCGATTGAAATTTGTAATATGGTACTCTTTTGCGTAGGATTTTCTATCATCCGTATTCTCTACTGAATTGCTTTTACAAACCTGTAAAGTTTTTATTATGTTTAATCTGTGAGCTCAATACATATACGCTTGTGATATATTGTACTATTTCTGGTTATGTTGTATGTTTTCCGCACTCCTCACCTTGTGTTGTGAATTTTATATATTTTCTTTGGTGTTTCTTATCTATTACCTGATCTTGTACTTCTGAGATCTGTCTCTGGATACTTATTTCCACCCACTGAAGTATTGTGTCTCTGTGGTACCATTCTTGGTGCGCTTTTTCGGGAAATAGTCAGGGCAGTGTTTTCTTCCTTCCTTTCATTGCTTCCGTATGTCTATTCTTGTTTCTTATGTTTGTTACTTTCGACTCCTCCGTCTGGCTTAGGTAGGGTAGTGTATTCTTCCGGTCTGGTGCTACTACTGCCCTTTGTAATTTTGGACTTTCTTGCTTTCAGTAGAGAAATTTCTTATTATTTGAATCTGACTGTAACGTAAATTTCAGGTATTATTCAGCTGTAGACACTATTTCTTCCTAAGCATTATACTCTCTTTAAAGCTTCTCATGGGTTTAGTATTATGTTCTGTATAAATATTGTATTGTTTCCCCCTTACGTTTTGTTAGTTCACACTCTGTCCATGTTTATCTTATTTCCTCTGTCCATATGTAAGAATTGGAAATGCAAACGAATTAATATGTTTACTTAAATTGTTACTGTTGAGGTTGATTTTGCATATATATATCTTTCAATCTCTCTCTCTCTCTCTCTTGGTTATGTTGTTTTCTTAGTTCTTTTTTCATTTACGTCATTCAATTTCATTCTTACGTCTCCAGATATTATTTCAGCCATCTTCAGTAGATTCCTTAGTTGGTTTTTCATGCTTTCATACAACTTGATATTGTACACATAAGATACATTAAGTGTGCTATTTTTAATTCTGTTTGCGTCTTTACTTTTATGCTGAACCAATACTTCATGTTGTCCAGTAACGCAGACAGTTGGTTGAGTCATAAATTGAATAGCAATACACTTCGGTTATGTTCTTAAAATACTCCTATCCTAATTTGAGTATCTTCTATCTTTAGTTCTGTCTGATCATCTTTCGAATTAGTTTTGCATTTCATCTGCTTATGTTTTATACACAAAGCGTATACATTTATCATCTTTTTCATACTTTTCGAAACAGTGTAGTATTGTATCATGAAATGAGGCATTGGATGGTATACTTTCTGATTAGTGTTGTTTACGAGACATGATTTTGGTTTTCTGGTCTCGGAAAGTTGTCCTGAAAGTTAGGGATTGTATCGATTCCAAATATATACATATATTTCTGTTCCAAATTCAAACAAGATCACTACTTCTGGTGTCACACGAAATGTGGAACTAGACTATAGTCAATCGATTTGTCTTACTGAACACGAAAATACATAGGTGGGGGAATACCCTCAATCGCAACAATTCCGTTCTTATGGGGGAAGAGTAGGAGCACTGCCAGTCAACACCTTGTAAATAATGACACGAAATATGGCTCAAGTTCGATTAAATATGCATAGAGGCTCAGTTAAACCTATACTATAATAGAATGTGACATTACATTCGACAACACTCTGGGAAGTGAGAGCAGAGGCGTAACACATAACGATAAACGAGGGAGTGGGTAGCGTGGAGTATAGCGTAGGAAAAAAATCCAGAGAAGGTATAAGCGTATACTTGAGGTAAATGACATAGTAATACATCATGAACATGGTCAAGTACATAGGTGAAGAACAGAAAGGCAAGGAGCAATAGCCCCCACCTTCCTGAACTGATCTTTCAATGTATAGTGGTAAATTTGACTTTGCACTGCATTCAAACAGGGACATATATTGTCTTACTTTTATATCATCATCATAAACATATGGAAATTAATGCCTACATATGTAGAACAATCTATACACATTGGACGTTACGAGGGGATTGGTTCCGGACTCTACGGACAATTCCCTCCACAGGTCTCTTTGTTCAATTTCTGCTTTACGGTTTTGTCTACAGACTGTCTATAGTCTATGATTGATTACTTGACCATGCATTATTACTGTACCATTTCCCTGTCGTCTTGAATCTCCGTTTTCCTCAATTATATGACCATTTTTACTTGCGCTTACCCTCCCCCTCCACTGTCGTTAAGTGCTGCCTCTGCCCTCACATGACAGAGTATTGTCGAATATAATAATGAGCACATTGTAGTATATGTTGTGCTTCTATGCATATTTCATAGAACTCGCTCCATAGTTCGTCCCATTATCCACAACGTGTTGTGTTGCCAATGCTCCTACTCCCCCTATAGGTACGGAACGGTTGCGATCGAGGATTTTTCTGTCTATGGCTTTTCTTGATCACTAACAGAAATCGATTGACCTTAGTCTTGTTTCACATTTTGTGTGACACCAGAAAAATTTCCCTTGTCAGCAATTTCTTGTATCTCGACGAGAAAATTTTACTCTCATCTCATATGGTTGGCAACAGTATTTGTTATAGCATTTGTAGACTGCGTTTCTAGTTTTATCATCTGTTTGGTATCTGAAAATATTGCTGTTACCCTACTGTGTCATTGATATTGAGAATCCAATGCTCCATCTGAAATCACAGAAAGAATCAGACCGAAACACACCTATGGCAAGGAAGCGGAAAGAAGAGACCGCGAAGTGTGCATGGTATGCGAAGGAGACACCAGGCAAACAGCATTGGAAACCACGGTTACAGATTACTATGTAGTAGATAACGTATGTCAAGTCACTTGACGTACACATATTAGCATGTTGCTTCTTTGCTCTATGGGCATCAGTAAAGAGGGTCCTGTGCTCTGGCGACAGAAAGGGCTAATGTGTCTATCTCTAATAAAAACCAGCATTCCTAAATGTATCACACTATCATAGAGCAATGTCCAGTTAAAGCTCGTATCAGGTGATTAACTAGCCTTTTGTAATTGAAGTCTGAAATTCTTCGAGTAAAGTTTGGTCTCTTCTAGTAATGACCCAAGGAAAGCGATCTTCTGTTGAGAAAAGTCAGGTTTTATTCACCAGTACAATGATGAAATGAGGTTTTATTCACCAGTAAAATGATTTTGTGATGATAAGGACATTTCATCGTCGTAATATCTTGTTCATTGTGAAAACTTATCATACCAAAAGATTGAGTCATGCAGAAGTAGTAAGAGAGATTTCCTCAACCACATACAAGAGTACTATCTTGAAACTGAATACCAAACCACTTACATGAGACGATGTCAATGTCTCAAGATGTCGAATCATGTTTGTAAATTCCAGTTTTCCTTTCACAATATTATCTGCAATGCCTAATGATTTCCGCGTGAAAACGTTTTCGAGAACCATTCGCTGTCCAATTATGTTACATCCACTAGAAAAACTTTCTGACATAATTATGGTATTCGTAATGGCCATGGTTGAAAGACAATTCTAAGGTTAGTAGAAAAGCTAAAAGCAACTGGTTTATTAACAAGGAAGAAAGCTTCAACGACGGTTTTATCTCTAAAGATAATCTAGTTCCTAATTTACAACCTGCAGTCAGCCGAATTGTTTGGTAGATCTACGAGAAAAGCAGAACATGTAGAAGCAGCCCTTATACCATCCATCACTTATGATAGAAAAATAACAGCCGGAGTCATGATACTGATTTAGTATGTAGTTTGAAGATGCTCGGAAATGTAGAGGGGATATATGTTCATGTCGGCTGTAGTAAATTACATTTCACATTAGAAACTTTTGGTTCTGTTATGAGTGCCACACGGAATGAAAGATATGCAAAGGATCAAATTCTTTAGATTAGTTTTTATTTTTCACTAGTTACATGACTATCCATATTTTATAATAGTGCTAAAGTAATATCTTTGAACTGATCAGAATTGCAAATTCTGTCATAATCAGAAAAAGTGCAAACTATTGTTCAATTAGATTATAAACGTGTTTCGATGCCTTACTAAGAGAATAAAGCTTTACATAAAAAGTTCAGTGCATTAATACGAACTACCAAACAGAAACCAATTTGAGCTGGATGGCCACTAAAATGCAGGAATGTTGCTTGAAGTTATTTTTTTTTATGTTAAGGGGCTAGACATGGAATCCAATCAAGCCAATGTTACTCTTTCTAAGAAAAAAATATTTTCTAGTACGCGAGATATTTCAAGAAACACGTTGTAGCACACAATTTGTGATTTGAATTGTATTTTTGTAATTACGTGTAGTCCATTTCGTTTATAAAATAAATATTATATTTTCTGTTTAACATACAAGAGCACAATACCTCACTCTTGAGGATTAGCAGAGAATTTAGACTATTTTAAACGACACACTCTGTACTCTCTTTTAAACTCGAATTTAATTGTTTATCTCACAATGACGCGTGTAATCTTTTCTTTTCCTTACGCCTGTTTTTCAATCATTCATTCTTACCTTGAATTCACTCTTACCTGTCACGTACCCGTTACCTGTGATGGAATTATGGAATTAGACTGATGGTGGTTATCAAGTTGCATCAATAGTACATAATAAAGGGAGTAGGAAGGATGTGGATATAAATTTGCTTTCCCATGTTGAGGACTATTAGCACCCTACGTTACTCACAGTGTTATTAGGTGCTGTTGCAGCACTCAATCAACAATTATCGTAAACATTCATCTTTTTACAGCCTTTTGTCATTTTTTTTATAGAAATGGAGAAGTATTTACTAGAGCTGAAAAGCAACATATCAGGTTTAATGATCCAGAATTCTAACATTTAAGTAACATATTTTCGCGTAAATATGAGGTCTGTAACCTGTTGCAGTGGCTGAGCCTGTAAGGTAGCTATCCACGTCATCATGAATTACATTGGTTAATATAAGATACAACAGCAAACGTGCCTCATTTGAATATACATTTGGCACTCTATATTGCAGAGTATTTTCAGAATGTTAAGGCTTATGGTAGGGTAAGTAAGGTTAGATTACGTTAGACTACTTTAAGTCTAACCTGGTTAGTTTAGTTTAATTTTGGTTACCATCCATATCCCTGAACTCAATCTGCCTAACACTAATTTGTTCCAGAAACTGTAAGGTATGAACATAAGACATACGACCCGAAAAAATCCATCAAAGGCTGAATAGAAAATCGTAATATGGGGGGCTTAGTTTTTCATTATTTTGGTCATATTTCACACTAAAGATCTCCAGTTAATGCTCCTTTGTATGCTTAAAAGATTCGTGCCCTGATAATTAAAATAAATTTTATATTAAAAACAGTGTTCAATTGTACTGGTTACTGATTGGAATTTCTTGAGTTTTGGACACTTGATATTCATTATCATACAAAATTTAATTAACTCGTGATGTGATATTATATATCAGAAAATTAGATAGTTCAACTTACCCTGTGAAAATTTAAACATTAAGTTATTACTTCAATATACGTTTAACCGTATCAATACAAGATTAACACTACTGTAAAAGTATAGCTATTTCTACTTTCTTCTGCACACACTTCGACAGAAAATCCTCACACTACATTCGGAAAGAAATATATATTAACTACATATATTGTATAAAGCAGCGGTACATATCGAATATCATTTAGATTTATGACTACTTTATACTAATTTGACTTTTTATCATCAGTCTCTCGAGGCATATAAGCCCAAATAATCACTAGCTAACGACGAATGTAACTAATGGTATTGTTTCTATTACGGAACTTTGCTATTTATTTCTTCTCCATATGGTAGAAGGAGCTAGGTTGGCCGGACAGCGGTGCAGTTTGACATTGGAATTGTAGAAATATTAACGTTTTAAAATCCCTCAATATCAAACCTCCCCTAGTGAGAAACAAAATTTCTGACCTAATGTTTTTGCAAAAAAAAAAAAAAAAAAAAAAAAAAGTAAATGGCCACATATCATGTGAACAGATCAGTTAAGTCAGATTAATTTTCGCGTACCCGATAGAAGAACACGGTCTAGTGGTCTCTTTTAAACTCGAGCGGCGAGAGTTAATATTGTCCAAAGGTCCCTTCTAAACCAAATTGTCAGTACCTATAATCAGTTACCAGAATCTGTAGACGATTTTTCAAGTGCGTATACTTTCAGATCATCTATAAATAAGCTATTTTTGTAATGTCGCAGTTGTGTGGTACTATCTTGATCTCAAATTGTTATTAAATTGTTATGTTATGAAATTGTCAAAATGTTTCAGTGGAAAATCGCCTAGTACTGTATCTGAAACCTGTTATAAATAAATATACTATATAAATACATATCGCAAAAAAGTAGGTGAAAAACTGTCCACGAAATCTAACAATAGCTGCAAGATTTTGATGATTTTATTGTCATTGTTATTAGTAAATAGATGTGGTTAGCTCATTAACGAATAATACAATTTCGTGGTGTTAGTACTGCAATGTGTTCTTTTAACAGTACAATTTCTATTACTAGTTAGTGTATTACTAATAACAGAGAGTATATATAGAAATAATCGTGAGATGTTCCCATTTTTGCGTTAAACGTTCACCTGGCTGTGCCACGGTGTTATTTTCACACTGCTTATCACCAAATCTGTGATAAACCGGTAACACCGAGCCTGCATTAAGCGCAACATGGGTGGCATCCTACCACGCCAAAATCAGTTGATTTGATTACTCGCCTGGGATGAATTTTAGTTTTCTTACCTCAACATTTTTTGTGTATATTTGGATTAATATTTCTCTTATAACGAAACCTTACAACAGTAGTTGAGGATCAAATAAGATGAGTGAATTCAGTATAAACCAAATTCGCTGTTCGCCAGAAGTGATCTTGCACATCAAGGTATTCTCGATGTCACTGTAAGCGAACAGTTGACGCGTAAACAGCACGTAAGATCATATATCAATTGTGTTGCTGCCCATAATGCAGTGGATAAATATGTTTCACAGGTACACCTTCCGTACAAGCAGTGTTACCACAGTCCTAGCTCTGGAGTGGGCTGAAAAATAGTACCAAATTGAAACAAAAAGGGCAGAATTCATTATTTTATACCATCGGGGGCAAAAGTTTCTGGGAACGCGGGGGGGGGGGCGTCGTCTCCAACTTCCAGGAAATACCTGTGGTGTCCCCTACTTCTAAAAAATTACAATGGGCAAAGACAGATATATATAAAGAGAGAGAGAGAGAGAGAGAGAGAGACTTTGAAAGAAAGTATGGGTACCATATTATATCAAAATCACCACCAAATTTGTTTTAGTATTAACGTAGCTAACCTCGAATCGAAATCTTCTTTACTACAGAAAAACATTTTAGTTCCTGTAATAACATTTCTGTCAAATAAAAAGAAGCTATATGTATCAACAACTTAATATAGCACGCCTATGGACGCAGGAGGCTCATTGCGGCGTTTACAAAAGCTCTCCATTGATTTCTGTCCTTAGCCAACTGAACCCAGTTTTTACTTTATATTTCAATCTCTGCGAGAACCATTTTACTATTGTCCTTCAATCTGCGCCTCGGTCTTCCTAACGGTCATTTTCCTATTTGGATTTCCAGTTACAACTTCGAAAGCGTTTCTAATTTCTTCCATTCTGGCTACATAACCTGACCATTTGAGCCTCCTACACTTGATGACCCTAACAATGTTTGGTAAACGGTATAAAATTATGCAGTTCTTCCTTATGAAGTTTCCGCCTTTCCCCATTCCCGTTCCCTTTGGAGTTCGAATATTGGTTTAAGAATCTTGTTTTCAAATACTTTCAGTCTGCCATTTTCCCTCAGAGTCAGTGACCATGTTTCGCAACCATACAGCGCAACAGGCATGATTATCGTTTTATAGTTTGAGCTACAAACTCCTCAACAGAATTAGTGACAACAAAAGATTTTTAACTGAATAATAGCACGAAATCCCCGCTTTCAGTTGACATCAAATTTTTTAGGGATTATGGTTTTGGTCTGTTAATAATGATCCTAGATATTTGAAAGTATCCACTTTGCCGCAAGAAAATATAAGTTGGTATTTTAACGCATCCATAAAATGAAGTATTACGATCCCGACAAACTTCCGTTAATTTAGTTTTCTCTGCATTAACTTTTAGGTCTGTATCCCCGCAAGCATTAATTAAGATTTCTTCATTCCTTTCTATTATTCTATCATTTCCTATCATTTTTACATCATCAGCATATGCCATAATCTGGCAAATACAATTAAGCTCTAGAACCTGATTGCTATCTTTGATTTTCCTTATAGTGACCTCCAGAACAAAGTTAAATAATAATGACGACAACGCATATGCTTATTTGAGGTCATTCTCAACGTGAAAGCTCATGAACAAGAATTTCCCTCAGCAGCGTCTCCTGACGTGGATGTTAGGGCGTTGGCAAGAAAGAAAAAATATATTAACCCTCACAACCATAGGCGATACTAGAGGGGAAACTCCCTCTTTCCAGGAGCAAAGATGGGCCCACCCACATTTTTTTACTGATCAAAAATATCGTGATAAATTTACCTCAATTTACGCATAACTATTTTAGTGGCATTCGCATTCAGCATACAAATATTTAATAGTGACTATACTTTGACCACCCATCGGTTTCCTGAGTATAGTCTGTACCTGGAAGTTATCGCAATTTTCGAAAGTAAGGAACCATGATCGTCACTTCATAATATTCTATTTACGCCAACCTCTAAATAGCATTTTAAAAACAATTTAGTCTGGAAATTATAAAGAGTGACCAAGGAGGATGTTATTACGTAAGGAATACATTTAATTATAATAATTATAGTATAAGTAAATATACCCTCAAAATATGAAACTGAAAATCAAAACAAGCAATTATTTACTTACAAGTCGTGTTTCTTTGCGTAGAAACCTCTGGATTACTGCTTTAGAAACAGTAATAGGGACCCGAAACCGTAAGTCTTGAGGATGACCCACTAACGACAAAGTAAATGAAAATTAGGGAAATAAAAATGCAGAATGGAAAACCGTTTTGTAGCTTAACGTCCAGGCCTTTTTTTTCATCAACTGTCACTTCCAACGCAACTTGGATCGAGAAAAAAAATGGATTCTTTTCACCGTACTCCTTACACGTATTTTTAGGAAGAAGTCGATTGTACCATTAACTTTTGAATTGAATTATATGTTTAGCAATAAAAAAGTGCGTAGATCATACCCCCTCTCCCCCAAAAAATGTTTTCCGAATTGCTATAAAATATCTGTACATCCACAAATAAATCTACAGACTTGGCAACGCTTGAAAGAAGGAGAAACCTCAAGACGTTGATTTCCTAACCAACGCCTTGAATTACAGAAGCACGAGGTGAGGAACACGAAGCGCATGCACAATAGGAGTCTTCTAAAGCAGTGAAAATTCAGCCAAAACGTTGCCAACGACATACTCGCAGAGTTGCCTCCTCAAAACATGACGGAGACCGCAGAGCACTTCTCTGTTCTTTTGCACTTCAACAGTTGATTCTGTCTCGTTGAAAATAAAAAATCCCAAGTTCTGACGATCCGTTTAATTAAATTAAAATACTCTTTTCTTCATTTTTCGTTGGGCGTTAACACACGACTTGCACACCTAGAGAAGACGCTACTGGTTTCCCTACTTGAATCTTACTTTGGGATTCATTTAAACATATCTTAATTAATCTACCTTTTTCGGTATTGCAAATTCTGTAAGCATGTTGTACAATGTTTCCCTCCTACCAGAGTCTAAAGTCAATAAATGATGTGTCAGGATGTTGCATTCTCTCATTTCTTTTCTGTGGTAAATATCTGTTCGATAGTTGATTGATTTTACCTAAATCTGGGCTGATAATCTCCAATAATTTTATCTGCGTATGGAGTCAATCTTGCTAATACAATGTTTAAGAGGATTTACAGGATGTTGACAGAAAAGAAATGCCTCGATAATTATTACGATCAGTTTTGTTGCTTTTCTTCTGAACTGGAACAATTCATCTCCTTGATTCTCTTCAAGGAACCTCTTGATACTCTTGACTCTCTTGTCACAATTGATTCTCTTCACTTTTGTGGCTATTCCTCATTGTTCCAGATAAGGAGAATTAGTTTGTGTATCTTGCTCTACAATTTTCCCCTCCAGCTAAAATTAAGTCAACCAGAATTTCGTCTACACCCGGAGATGTGTGTTTAATTTTTTAAATATCGATTTCTATTTCTGTCTGGTTAGGTTCTGGAATATATGGTTATGCTGCATGCATTTCACTTTCTCGACACCCATTAGTTTTTGCCTATGTGTTAAGTAAATCGTTAAAGAAATCTGTCCATCTATTTAAGATGCTATCTGTATCAGTGCGAACTGCTCCTTTAGGTTTCTTTAATATATAAGCATGAAGTTGATAGCCTTTATTAAGTTCGTTGATGCATTTATACATATCCCGAATGTTTTTGTTTTCACTATTATCTTTAAGTTAATTAATTTTAACTTTCAAAAAGTCGCGTTTCTTCGTTCTAAAAGTTTTAGAAGTTTTCTGC
This sequence comes from Thermobia domestica, assembly GCF_964235325.1. Taxonomy (NCBI): domain Eukaryota; kingdom Metazoa; phylum Arthropoda; class Insecta; order Zygentoma; family Lepismatidae; genus Thermobia; species Thermobia domestica. The sequence goes on from NC_137455.1 coordinate 362,444,315, forward strand.
CAGATGAGAATGAAATTTAATGTAGTAATTTCGTTCGGATTTTGTAGCCAACGCTGTTTCTTCTGTTTTCTCTTCTCTGCTACTTTAGTACATTCCTGGTTGAACCATGGTTTGTTCCTACGTATTTCTGCGTGCTCCAATATTTCTTTTGCTGCAATTTTAATGTTATCTCTCATTTCAACCAAGTATCTTGAACACTATTGCACTCCGAACCTTCTAAAACCGAGAATCTATTCGACACTTCAATCTGGCTCCTCTCTCATCTGACTCTCCTCTATTTTTTTTAAGAAAATATAATAAACCGCTCCGTTTTCAGATATGAAATATTTCCTTTATTCAACGATAGTCTTTCTCTTACTATCACAATCAACTCCTCTGAACGACCGAACATCAGTTGTGCTAGACTGTTCTTTTCTGTCTACAAAAACATGATCAGTTTGAATATGTGTTTTTTCATCTGATGAATTCCAAGTATATTTATGAATTTCGCGATGTTGGAATTTTGCAATCTTCACGATAAGGTTTCTGGATATTGCACAGTTCACGAGTCTAACGCCGTTGTCACAACCTTCCTTATGCAAACATTTATACCCTATAATCGGTTTGAAAATACCCTCTGGTCCTACCTTCGCATTAAAACCGCCTAACAGAATTTTCATATGGTATTGCAGGAGTTGATCAAATATCAGTTCTATTCTTTCGTAAAGATTGTATGTTTTTTTTATATCGCCATCCTTATGTTCTGTTGGGGCATGTGCATTTAAAACAATAATATTACACCACCGACCCCTAAGAGAAGTAAAAGAAAATCTATCATTAACAAATTCAACCTATGTAATTGCCTATTAAGAACGGAAAGCCCTGTTTCTAGTTGGTAATTTTTAATTTGTTCCCCGTAAAAGCACGTAAAATTTCCCGACTTGACTCCTCCATTTCTTTCTCATCTAACTTCCTGATATCCTAGGTTCAACCTCTATTTCTAAACTCATTTTTACAAATTTTAACGCGTCTGTCCTATAGGAACTTCTTATATTTCATGTTCCAGACCTCATGTCGATTTTACTTTGCTGAATTCATGTCAAGTTATCAGTTCTGATCAGAGGATTCTGCGAACTTATCTGAACAATCCTTTTTTTACAGGGTGAAGTTGTTAGCCTCACACCAAATTCTCAAGCTGGATTATCACCTCTTGTCTGTCCGCGACTGCTTATTCAGTATATTCGCAGCTAACCTCTATATCCCAGAGGCCTTCTCCTCGATCCACAACCCGAGGACGCGCCGTGCCGTGGTGACAGGAAGACCACATTTTACGGAAATTAATACAGCTATATTTCAGAAATACAAAAGGTACTGATTATCCGAACACTACTTTAAAACACACAGGAATAATCAATATGCTTGCATATATGGATGCATATTAAGACTGCGAAAGCTTCGATGCCGTAAAAATCGTAAATTAAAGACTAGTGTCAGTGTAGTATTACATAAATGCATCGTACGTTTGACTATCCGAACTATTCTTGATGTATCACATTGTTTCGTTTTATAGCTACATAACTTTATAATATTTTTGTAAGTGATTATACTCTTTACCTGTTCTTTGCCAATAGCAACTGTATGAATTTATAATAAAAAATTGAAATACAGAAGAATAACATAAAAAATAATAATGTGATATTTCGCAGGGCATCGTATGTAAAGGGCGCACTTTCACGGGATCTTCGCCAACAGTAACTGTGTGTATTTATTGTACAGAACTGTGCTATACAGAAGAGTAAATAAAATCGTTCATCTTTTATGTGGTCTCGGAAGGGCGCCTAATATAAAGGGCGCTCTGCACCTTTCACGGGTTCTTTACCAATAAAACTGTAAAAAATTATTGCTAAAAACTTGTACCTTTATTTATACTGTGATATTTCGGAGGGCGCACCGGGACACGTCCCGGTGTCCCGGTGGGCCAGCACGGGCCTGAGTGTAATACCTCCCCTGAGTATAACATGAAAGTAACAGAGGTAAAGTTCTATAACACTCCCCCCTTTTACAAGAGTTTAAATCAAGAAAGTACTTTTTAATTAATTTTGAAAACATCCAAATAGGACGACTAAAATTTCTACCACACTGCTTCTTTCTCGTCTCCTTTATGCGTGGTACCAATACGCTCATCTAGCGTAATTTGTTTTCCGGCATACTTCGAATTACGAATTTTCTACACAAAGTTCGTAGCATTATGCCGTGTAACGTCACAGAAATGAATATTCAACAGCATTGTTAACAGTCCAGCACACAGTATGAGTAACGTGAGATGTAGGAAAAGTCTTACTGACACTTTTGAAAATGTGACAAGTATTTGTTAAATGGTGCTGGGGGGGTTGAATTGTACCAACTTTTTCAGAAACGGGGCTGAAAATGCCAGCGTGGTACCAACGGACCGATGAATGACAAAAAGGCCTGAATTTGGTACAATTGTACCAAGTGTGGCAACACTGCGTACAAGACAAACGTATGAATCCCATGGATGGAATTTCGAGGCAAGATTCGCCACTCACTCCGCATACAGAAGAAGTGACGCGGTCAAGCCCACGCTATGACTTCATGCCGTAAAACTTCATGCCGTAACTTTGACATTTAGGGTTACTTTGACATAGAGCGGGGCTACTTTGACAGATGAGCAATTCGTGCTTCCTGTGAGAATTGTTGTATACATTTTCATAGATAAAGGCTGATATGGTGTTCACGGTGCGAATTGCCGGAGGGAATGAGGGATTTCTCCCATTGTATTTCTACCCCCTCTCAATATCCTTCCTGTCCCCTAATATATAATACAAGATGAATACTAACCTATATTTTTGTGAGGTAAATTTTTATTATCTTCAAAAGTACAATCCTTGCTGGAAAGCTTGAATTTAAACTCAGTGGTCCGCATAGGTATCGTTGTTTTGAAAATTTCACTTGGATTACCTGTTTTCGAGGTCGCTTATCCAGAATCTATCATTAGTTCTCTCATATCACTCTGGAATTACAAGCAATTCACCAATTACGCTTAGACCTAATAGTATTTGTTTGCTCTGTAGTTTATCAAAAGCTCTCTAGATAGCAGCAGTGCGTCTGTAGATAACTATGCAGCTGATGTACTTATGAGGAAGTAAAATTAGTTACAAATTTAGTCCATATAATTGACATTTATTTTTATCTACAAATAAATTGTATAACGTGCATAACAATATCCCAGACAATCCCTGGTATAAATTCTTTAGCAGGTCATTGATTGATATTTTTCAGTTTAGGTATGAAGAAATAAACTTGAGTAACATTAGAATTTTATTTGTATTTGCTTCTTCTGTGATCCTGTGTTCCTGTGCTGTACACGAAAGAAAATGGCACGTCGTGGTTGTAAACGTAGTCCGAATGTGTTTGCTGTGAATTTGTTCCTGAAAGACAACGCCAATGCTATTTGAAATTTGTTTAAAAAGCACATTACGCTTATTGGCATATACAACTTGGTGATTAATCAAAACCATAGGCTCCACATAAAGTGCGTCGTTCTTTTATTGAGTATTTGAGAAATTGGAATAAGGAAAAACATGTGTTTATGCCATTTGGAATTCATATGGTTTGTAGGAACCGAAGAATCATACTGACGCTTGTTACTTCTGCTGTTGTGAAACTTTTGGCCTCAATGCTAGAAATAAGAAGGTAGGTTACTATAGTATTAAACCAGCTTTATGGCCTGTTGATCATGGTGCAGACATTCCTATTCCAAAACTTTCATCATTGCTAGAGTGTGTTAGTGATTCTAGTTCTCAAAGCCAGAAAAGTAGCATAGAAGACGACAACTTTGAACAGACTAGAGGTTCATCTCAGCATACATTTTACACAAATGGATCTTAATGACTTGGTTGCGGACTTAAATCTGTCGAAGTAGGCAGCAGAAGTTGTTAGTTCAAAGCTAACCAAAATTAATCTTCTGGCATCTGGAACATTCGCTCGGTAAAAACAAAGAAAGACAATTTTCGCCTTTGGCTTGTACAAGAACTCTGTGTACTGTTGTGATGTGTTGGATTTGCTAAGTTAAGTTTTGCTCTACTCTCCACTAGCTAGAGACTGTTTGTTGATTTTAACAAAAGAAGTTTAAAATATGTCCTTTTACACAATGAAAATAAGTACTCATCTGTACCTATTGCCCATTTGATTTCAATGAAAGGAACGATTAAATTAATTCTAAAGAAAGTTAAATATCAAGAACATGGGTGGGAAGTGTGTGGTGATTTCAAGATTTTGGACATTTTCCTAGGAAAGCAATCTGGATGTACGAAGATGGTGTGTTTCTTTTACGAGTGGGATAGTAGAGCAAGAAGTGAACATTGGGTAAGAAGGGAATGGCCATTATGGGTACTTTGGAATCCAGGATCTGAAAATATCGTACATAAACGTTTATTTCGTAAGGACAAAATATTACTTCCACATCTTGACGTTAAGTTGGGACTCATTGAATAATTTGTGAAAGCACTTGACAAACAGGGACAATGTTTCAACTTTATACGTAATACATTTCCTTCCTTGTCCTATGGAAAAGTGATAGAAGAAATATTTATGGAAAACCGAGATTTTAAAGCAACAATTGATCCAGCTGAGAGAGATGCGTGGGTGGGATTCAAAAGTATAACACCATTTTCTCGGTATCTACATAAGTCCAGATTATAACAACATTGTAGAAACTATGTTGTTGACATTTCAAGATCTTGGGTGCGACATGATATTAAGATACATGTGTTGCATTGACATCTGGATTACATGCCAGAAAATCTTGACTAAGTAAATGAGAAGCAAGATGAGAGATTTTAATAGCATACGAGAGATATGGAGCATAGATACGAGGGTAGGTGTAGAGTTAGCATGATGGCGGACTATTGCTGCACCATAAAGAGACAAACGCCTTAAGAAAAGCATAAGAAACTTACCAAAACTTACAGAAGAAAGCATTTGAGAAACAACTGAAAATTATTTGTTTGCCTTACATATTCATCAGATGTAGGGTTATATATATATATAAGAATGAAAATAGTTTTGGAGGTGAGTGTATTTTTTATTCATTCAGATTTACGTTTCAGTACAGATATCTGCAGAGTTCTTCCGTATATTTCTGTTCCCATATATAATAATACATAAAAAATTTTTGGTTTTTATTTGGATTTTCAAAGCCAATTTGCGGGAAAACCTAGGGTGATGAGGAAAAACGGACTTCATTTTGGGAATCAGCGAGTCAAGAACTATTAAATTCACCCATCAAAGAGAAAACAACTTTAAGATCATCTCTGTGATTAATTCCTTAGCTTTGTTTGTCACTAATAACGTATATTTTGAATGGATTGAATACTAAGTTTCAAATTTTGTTCTCTAAGGAATTGTAAGTTTTGAGGGTTAAATATTTCCAGAATATGTGTATTCGCGTTCATAAGAGCACCAAGTAAAATCAATTTGACCAGGATATCTTTAGTACCTTCTCTGTTATTATTATTATTCAAAAAGTGTAAAAATTTTTGTGACACTGTATAAGATATTAATATCCATCGTAGTAGGAGAAATTGCAAATATGGTAACGTATAACTCTGGAACCAAGTATCGGAACATCGCTATCCTGTACTAAATAAAGACGTACCAACATACCAAATTTGTTCAAGATTAGATGAGTTTTTTTCTTATTGAGTTTAAACAAATTACTTGTTTTTACTGAAAGTTTTGCAAAACGTAATACCTTATTCTCATACTAAGTTTGTTGAGCGTTATCAGTATCTGAAGATTAGTTTCTTTCCTTGATAGCGTATAATCAAGTCCAAACTCAATATCAAAGGCAGTATGCACACAATTTTTTGTTATGTCTATCTCGATCGACCATGTTTTAATGAACTCAGTCCATTACAAATGTTATAGCCCAAAAGTAGGGAACCACACAACAACCTTCAAACACTTTATTAAGATTCTTAACTTTTGTTGAGTTAAGGAGACTTGTATCGATAGTGTACAATTTATACTATCATCATGGTTGATTTCTACAAAACCGAAATAAAACTCAATGCTGAGTGTAGAATTGATTATAATGAACTATATATAACGGAGAGATACATGAATATCAACGAAATACACACTTATATTTATATGAAGTTCTTATTATTTGCCTAAAAATTATCAATAAAGTTCCAACAAAGTTCTCGTTTAATTCACATTCTAAATACATTAATTAGTTTGCTTAAAAGTTAGAGTGTGTTCTTTCTTCTCTTAAATTTGTTCTCTTCTAATTACTGAACCATAAATGTTATCTTCAAGGCACAACCTCTTATCATTTTTATTGAATATTATTTTTCATAATGAATGTAGTATGCTACTGTCGCAAGATATATATATACCGAACTCATATTTTCTTTTCACACTCGACACTAGCCAATAGAAACAAAATACATGTTTCTGTTTAGTTGTATGGGATTAAGAGAACCTGTTCCTACTACTACTACGTCTATTCCTTCTACTCCTCCTCCTCCTACTACTACTACTACTGCAACTACTCCCACTACTACTATTCCTACTCCTACTACTAGTCCTACTACTACTGTTACTACTACTAGTACTACTACTTCTACTACTTATACTATAGATTCGTGCAGCAAAACTGCACGCGTAATGTAAGCAAATCACTTTCTTGGTATTATTTTCATATTATTTTAATGAAAAATGTGTTATGGAAATTTAAAAATCTTTCCTTGGGCCGGTTTGCATTTTTGCCGATCCCAAACGTTTCAGAATTCTTGCCAATTTGATGTCGAGAACATAATCCAAACAACCCCTGCGGGGCTTCTAACCCGTTACTACTACTACTACTACTACTACTACATTAGCTGTGGAGCTATATAGTACAAGTGCAAACGTACTACTACTACTACTACTACATTTGCTGTGGATCTATATAGTACAAGGACAAACTTATTTTAATGAAAGAAGTTTAATGAAAATTTTAAAACAATGATCGTTAAATCACTTTTTGAATATTATTTTTAATCTTATTTTAACGAAAGAAGTGTTATAAACATTTTTAAAAGTAGTAAAAAAAACTGTCCGTAGGCAGGATTCGAACCCTCGCCAAAAACATTTTTGTTACTAGCATGTTACGCTATACCACTTTTTTTTTTTTTTTTTTTTAATACTTTATTGTACTCTTATTTAGCCAATTACTTCAGAAAGGATTAACAAAGAAAATTGTACTGTGAGCATCCAATTATACCAACAACAAAAAAGTACAATAGACACATCAATAAATTGCTGCTAGAAAATTAGCAAACTTTTGTTTACGAATTGAAAGTGCTAGAGTTTGCATACGGAACAATAATTGATTGACATACAAAGTCACATTATTATTAAAATCATTACATAAAAGAATATCGATAGTTTGGGACGTGATCCATAAAATTGCGTTATGTTTAGTGCTGGGATAAAATTGATAATCCGGAAGCAGCATGAATGACGTACAGTGAATATTAGAAGGAGTTGTTCTGCAGATACGGGCAATGATTTTTTGATAATGAAACCATATAGCTGTGTTTCGTGGGCAACTTTCGAGCCGGTGTTGGAGAGTATCGAGAACATAACAAGTACCGCAGAAAGAAATATTACAGATACCCAATTCATAAAGTCTCCCGTTAGTAGGATATATATTGTGAACAACACTGTACCAAAGAGATTGCATGGCAGGAGACAATACCGGAGTATGAATGTTTTCCCAGATTTTCTTCCAGTGTGTCATTGGGTAATGTTCTACAATACGGGGAACCGAAGTTGTGGTGCCATGATAATGATTATATAATTGTCTAACAGAAAGATCTTCAAGGTGACTCCGTGCGATAAGCGAGTAACTAATATCAAGAAATACGTCCTTGAGGTATGGCACAAGGGAAATCCAAGGTTGTATATGCAGGGGAGCTTGTAACTCAATATGACGTAGTGGTACACATAACGCCTTGCTGGAAAAGGATTCGGAGTAGGAGCATAATGTTTGGCAGACGCGATGAATCAGCAGCGAGTAGCTCTGAAATTTAATGTCTTTAAGGCCAAGGCCACCATCACGTTTTGATAAACACGCAGTCTCGTGACTTACCCTTAGGCAGTGATTATGCCACAACAGTTGCCCTGTGTGTTTTCGTATGATACTTAGGTATTTCTTCGGCAAGGAAAAAAATTGAGTCAGAAACCAAAGACGACTAAAAATAAAAACATTTAAAAGGTATACTCTGCCTGCAAGACTGACCTGCCGGACTTTACTTTGGTGTATGAGTGCAACCAAAGTACAGGTTGTGGTATGAAAATTGTAGTCTATAGTATCTGCTATGCGACGTTGCCAAGTTACGCCTAAGATTTTGATGCGATCAGTAAAGGGGAACGTAGACAAATACACGTGCTGGTCAGCCGGATTTATACACATCAGGCGTGACTTTTGTTTATTGAGAATAGCACCTGAAACGCACTCATAGTTCGATATGAGAAGTTCAACACGTGACAGTTCCTGTGGACTGGTAATGAAACAATGTATATCGTCTATAAATGCTTGTAATTTTAAGGATGTTGTACCAATCTGTAAACCTTGAAGTTGTTGTTCCAGTGTTAAAAGAAAGGGAACAAGAACCAAGCTATATAGAATGGAAGACAGGGGGCAACCTTGTGCAATACCTCGACGTACATTGATAGGATATGTAAGTGCACCATTAACCTTTAATCTTACATATCGTTGAGTATAAAGAAATTTAATCAAATTAAGAAAACTGTCTCCGAAACCATAGTTTTCAAGTACCTTAAACATGTAATCATGTGACAATCTGTCAAATGCCTTATGAAAATCAAGCGCCAATAAAGCGACCTGCGGAGAACTTGTTTTCTGACACCAATGAATACCTTCTCGTATATTACTTAGTGCTAAAAACATAGGTTTTGTATGTTTTAAACCATACTGATCATTGTGTAAGACTTGATTCAGAAACGGTTCTAAACGAGAGGCAAGGCAACGAGATAAAATTTTCTGGTCAACATTAAGGAGGGTAATCGGTCTAAAATTATCAAAGTCATGCGCACCTGCATGTTTAGGTACAAGTACCATTATGCCAGCGGTAAAGGAAGAGATGCACGTGGGCGTGAGTCGGAGTTCGTTATACATTTCTGTGAGAAAAGGCGTAAGAATGCTGTGAAATTGGCGGTAAAATTCTAATGTAAGACCATCGGGTCCCGGAGATTTATTTAACTTCCCCGCAAAAATAGCTTGCTTAACTTCTCTTTCTGTAAAGGGGGCATTGAATATGTTACGAGCCTCCGGGGTGAAAGTACCGGTCGGACGCTCGAAGCACGGGTCAGAAGATTGGGTTGGAGCGGGGGAATATAGGTTTTGGTATGCATCGTACAAAGCTGGGATTACCTGATCATGCTCGTGAACTACACCGTTAGGAAAGGAGACCTTGGAAATAAGGTTTTGTTTACCTCTGCGCCTTTCACAGATAACTGTATGTAAAGAGGGCACTTCATGCTGAAGCATCGTTGTTTTGCCTCTCGTGAAAAAACCTTGATTTTTTTTTCGATGTAAAGTGAGTAGGAGTGCCTTAATTTCCTTAATACGAGGGAGTACGTCTACTCCTTGAGCAAGTTCTTTATAGTAGTCACATAATAAGTGATGGTAATAATTATATTGCTCTTTAAGAAGAGAGGATTTGTCTTTGCAGTGCTGTTTACAGATAGACCGAAAGGACGGTTTAATGTGATGTAACCACCATGAAAACAAACTTTTCTTTTGAGATTTAAAGTGCATTAAATAGTTCCACCTATTGGTAATTAGCAACTGTAGATCCTCGTCAGGTAAAATGCTGTTATTGAGTGACCAAACAAAGGATGATTTTAAGTACTTACGGATGGGTAGATCAATGGTACAAACCACAGCACAGTGATCAGAAAAGCATACCGGTTGAACGTTTATGGAGCGCACAAAATTAATTAAAGTGGTACTGACATAGATCCTATCCAAACGTGAGGATCCATTTCGTCGAAAAAAAGTGTGCCCTGGGGTGTTACCTTTATAATGACGCCATACGTCAACTAACTTAAAGTCTTGAATCAATTTACGTAATGTAGGAGAAGTATTGTAACCAAAACTTGAATCTATAGGATCTAACACTGCATTGTAGTCTCCTACACAAATCAAATCTCTGGTACCAGAATGTAACTCCATTGGAACGTCGGTGAGATAGAAGGAGTTTCGCTCAGCACGTTTGGTAGTCCCGGACGGCGAATATAGATTACAAAAGTGTATGCTTTCATAATTGGCTGCGATAATACGTCCTGACGGAAATTTTGAGAAAGCGGTTAATGAGATATCTTTGCGATATATAATGGCTGTTCCAGAACCAGTTTCGGAAGGATTGACTTCCCACAAATGATTAAAAAGAAAGGAGAAATTGTCAATATTGCATTCTTGCAGGAAAATTATATCCAGAGACGATTGGTTGATGTAATCGGCTAGCGCTTTTTGCTTGGTGAGACTAGAAATGCCATTGACATTAAGAGTGGCTATACGCGTGGCATACATATTTAATGGCCACAGAAAAATAAAAAGACACCAAAAAAGCACGACACAAAGAAATGACACAATACACTTGAAAAAACATAGACGGGGGGCAACACTCGCACACATTCCCATTCTATACTGGAAGGTGATATGATCACTTGTCCGAAGAGGTAGCACTATCATTTGTCTTAGCACTTGCTTCACTATGATGGGGATCTACTCGTGACCTCGTGAAACCAGACACACAATTGTTGTTTACGGGGGGAACGCACTTAGTTTTCTGAAGTTTATTGGCTCTACTGGATGTATCACGAGGGGAAGACTGAGATCGACCTTTGCGACGTCTCTTCTCGGGTAGAGAGGGAAGCTGGGATGCTTCTGTAGATGGTGAATCTCTATCGAAAGAATCCGTCACTTCCTGGTGAGAGTCATCAATGCCCACTAACGGTGGGGTACTTACCGTGATTTCAGGTAGCGTATCCATCTCCGATGCGGAAGATGCTGAAACAGTAATGCTCTGTTGTGGAACATCCGAACTATTAGGCGCTATGGTAGTGGAACTGGAAGAGTCACTCTGCGTTGCATTAGAAGCAAGGGTCTGCTGGGAGGCAATAGCAGGAGAACTGGTGTGAGATGCAGCTGTAGAACTAGGGGGGACACCAAGCGGACAAGTGGATTCAGTTTCATTGAGTGTCTTAGCAAAAGGACTTGCAGCAGTTGCAGTTGAAGGTGGAAGGGTCTCCTGTAAAGTTGGAGGACGTTTCTCACTTAACACAGGAAAACTAGTAAACGAATGAACGTTCGGTTGAGTATCCACTTTATTCAAATTGCCGGGCATGGGCGGGGCTCTGGATGGTGAGACACTGGATACTGAAGCTGATACGGTTGGAGGAAGACGACGCTTTGTACATTCCATCAGAAAATGATTTGGTGAGTCACAAATGGCGCAGGTTTTAACTTGACCTCCATACGTTAACCACAAACGTAAACCACAGATAGTCACATAAGAAGGTATGGGGCGCTTAATGCTCATACGTATTATCTTTCTCCCAGTCCTTACTTCATAGATGTGTCCAGTAGAATACATTTCGTCTGCAATTGACTTAATTTCGCCGTACTGAGAAAGCACACGAGAAATATGATGATCTTCCAACTCGGTGGGTACCAAATGTAAACGGACAGTCATAATATTGGAACTGGCAGAATCGATTAAAATGTTATAAGTACCAAGATCATCTGAATAACTAACCTTTCCATTCACTCGAAACAGAATTTGTTCACAAAGCACTTGTGAGATTAACTTAACATATAACTGTTTGCGACTATAATCAAACTCAATACTGACAACTTGATCAGGAAGCAGATGAAAAGTATTGCGGATCCATTCATGCAAGACCAATGTGTTAGGCTTGTTCACAACATCTTGAAATGACAAACGTAAAGTATTCACTCGGATAACAGACATAATGCACTTATTAGGTAAACCTGTACTTCACACTAGACAATATGATGAAAAGAGTAAATATAACTCGAACTACTTGGTAGTAGAAAATACTCCACTTGACAAGGCAGGTTGAGTTGAAGCAAGTTAACACACTCACTATTTCCACTCGAACACCTACCGGAACAACGAGGTGAACGGCACGGCGTCTGCCGAGCAACTGCACCGATTGAGCTAACAATTGCTGTTGCAAAAGCCTACCACTCGGCTACAAGAGCCGACAACACTTTTCGTTTATTTTGTGCTATATGTAGATCATGTCTTGTGATATCGCATCTGTATCGACCAATCAGATCAGAGGATGTGCTGAAACGTTTGGGATCCGCAAATATGCGGCCGGTTTTGAACCCACACCAAAAGCGATTATGATTTATATCAAGCAGCCCGGCTTTGATTTCTTCCATATGTATGCTACTTGGCGAGAAACGGATAACTTCAACCAATCAGAACAGCGTATTTAGCTCGTATGGCTGGAGTCGTGCGTGATTAAAGTATATGCATTCAGAACTTTTAATTCGTTTAATCGGGATTATGTAACTTTGAATCCGGAATCGAGATATGCATTCCGCTACCCCGGAAATATTTATAGAGACTCTTAAATGTCCCAGATTTCGACGAAGAAGAAAGGAAGGAAATATAGTGTTCTTTTTCCTAGGATTAGGTAGGGCCAACTAGATAGAGCCGAATTTGAATGCAACGAAATTGTATCGTTAATTTACGTTCTTTTTATAACGGCACAGCTATGGAGAAATATGTATCGTACACCGTGCTTTCTCTCTAATAATCGGAATTAGGTTATTAATAAAAACCTCTATTTAAAAAAATATTTTTGTTTTAAATTTTAATATAAAATGAAATAAATTCTACAGTTTTCGACCGCACAAATCTAAGTTCGACCACTATAATATTGCAAAAATAGTTGTACCTAGACCTACCATAACTAGAAAAATATCTTTTAAGATATATAGTCGGGAGTAGATAAACTGTACTTGACCAATTTTTGCAAGCTATATTTATATACAGATAATTTATGGTGTTGAACGAAAAAGCTGCAAATGTAGTTTAAAATTGTGCAATTAATAATTTTCCTTTGTACCAGAGACACGAAAGTACCTTATAATGAATATATTCGTAAGTCCAGTCATTTCGTAGGACCATATGAGCTCACTAATATTTTCTTTGCGTGTTGTAGTTTTTTCCTTACATAGAAAGATATTGAGCACTGGAAATCTTCGTACTGTCCACCAGTATCAGTTTCCAAATCAGGGAATAATCCTTCGTGAATTCAGACTACATTGAATATGTATTGACAATTTGTTCGACCAGGAGCCTATATAGCCAGTGGCAATATGTTGCTGACATTGGCGTATAGGGCATACGGACTAAGGCTATTCTCAGTTCGAAAGTTATGTGTCCGCCAACAAGGAAAAGCAGAGAATCTCGTATTTTTCTTCATCAATCAAGAGAGCAAAACGCAATAAATATTTTCATAGAATGCATTAGAATGCAATCCACCCTGTGTCAAATAATCCTATGGCCTATTCGTTTCTCTTTTATACGATATTTTAAAAATCTTCATGTGCTTTACATGTGAGTTCCTATCATAGTCGGCGAAATATACTGAAGCATTGAATTCAACTGAATCTGATCTTTCAGTTCCAAAATTACCCGATTTCATAGATAAAATTAAACATTCGCCTCGTTGGTATTGACAATTATTTCTGAATCTTGCAACAAACCTTAATAATTAGCACTATTTACGTACTCTTTCAGTTCCTGAAACCGACATATAACTACAGTTTTTTTTAAAAAAAAAACATTCACCTGTTTTATATAGTGTCCATGCTATTTTTAATGGTATTCCTTATGGCTTCTGAGAAATGAAGGTATGAGCAAGCAAAAGAGCTTCCCGTTCTGTTATTTTACTAACTGTGTCGAACAGTATACGTAAATCGTCCTTCTTTGTGAAGCCCAATTTCGCCACTGATATTAACCTCTTAGCAAACTTTTCTCCTCTTTTTTTGGACCATGCTGTTTTATGTCCCATTTGTAGACTTTCTGGACATTGGCCACACCGCTTACAGAGTAACGTTTTTCTGAGCACACAGTAGGTTTCTGAACTTTTAAGTACACTCATGTTTCTTGAGCGTATAGTATGTGCAGCATCATGCAATGCATTATCACTACATCTGAAGCAGGGATAGAAGTGAGAGGAACGCGAAAGGACGCTGTCTCCCCATCCCGAAAAATGTATACGGCGTCCCCCTCATTTCCTAAAAGTACAATGGGTAGGGGGAAGGCGTGACGTCACACGGCTACCCACCGTCCCCCTACCTTTTCAGATCCACCTTTATCCCTGGTATGAACAGTTGTCCTTTCTTAATTGAAGCATTACGTAGGCCTATCATAAGTTAGGCTACATTTAAAATATGAAATGAAACATAATTGGACACACGCCGATTTGCGTAAACTAACTACAGTAACTGGGCTACAATATTCGTATAAAGGATAATCATTTACACTTACCAGACTTGCAAACGAGAAAACAAGATTGGGTATGCATATAGCCTTTGGTCTAAGAACCAAAAAATATATATTTAATTAACGATAAGTGCCTTCATAGTTCGGATAGGTTTCTATCTCACTTTTAGGAAATTGAGTAGTGGATCAATATTCTGCAAGGAAAGAAAATCTCACATTCTTCAGCATCTAAAATCAAAGAAATGAAAGCTAAGTTGAATAGATAATACAGGACATTCACGTTTATTCTTCGACACGTAATAGCGATTTTTAGGCATCGCATGGCACTTTCTGTTCCTGGAGTTTTGCAAATTTCATAGGTCTGAACAAAGTTTTCCAATTTCATAAAAATACCACAAATGTTAATCTTTTCAAAAGTCGACAACTTATATCCCATAGTCGACCTCCCCGGTCGCCTACTGTTTCCTTTGCTTTAACTTTATACTTCTGTGACATAAACAGCATATTGAATGCACATATTCAAAGATATATACGTTCCTAGTTGATTTCTAATAAACCTACAAATTCATAGTAGTCGACCACCCTGATCGGCTTTAGAAAGATGGTCATTTGCAATAACACAGTAGTCGATTACACCTTTATTTTTCTCAAGATTGACAAATAGCATAATTTTCAAATATTATACTAAACTATTATCCCATGCTAGCTTTTTGCACCAGTAAGTTTGCATACTTTACGGCCTTATTTCCATAATTAAATTTCTGCTACATGTTATCAGAGTTATGGAAAATTTTGATTCACTTTTAATTCTTCAGCCCCCTGCTGTAGTCTCACACACAGTGGCTCGATCCAGTCGAACTGTGACGAATGAGTCAATATATGTTTGCAGTTATATTAGGCAGTGTTTAAAGGTTTTACCAAGTCTACCTTTATAATTCACCAATGCATAGTTTTGATCTTACGAACTTTCCTTACCCAAGTGGTCGACTAATACTCTAGGTCGACTATAGGTGTTTCCACCCTATATAAAGTTCTCATAACTAAAATGAAGTAAAACTTCCACGAAAGAAGTTCTTTGAAGGTAACAAACGCACTCAAAACATATTGCCACTGAATTATCCGTCCAAAAAAGAAAAAACACAGACCAACTTTTGGAAGGAAATATCATACCTAGAATGAGCTCAAACACTCTCAAAACCACGAAACATAATAGACCCTGAGAACTTTAAAAAAAATGATTACCAGGGGAAAGGGGTAAATCGTCTGCTTACGTTTATTAACTAGTCTACTAAATGACTAAAAATGTGATTACGTAATACTTGCACAACACTGTCTACTGGAAGAAATTAAACTAGTATATAACATTTCGTTTAAGTATTCCAAAGATTCTAGTAATTCAGTAGCATCCTTGATATTCTAGTTTTAAATATGGCGACCCTAAATCAGTTTGAAATTCCAAACTATAATCTAGCGAATACTGAGTACCAATATGGTTTTTACTGTTAAATAATCGACAGCTACATTTATAAATAATTAACAACATTTGGCAAACTATAGAAATTGCTTATGCATTAAATGGTCGTATTAGCGTGATTTTAGATTTCATTAACACAATAAAAGTTAGATGAAATAAAAGGGACCTATTGCAGAAAATACTCCAGTTAATATTTTCTGCTGTAATTTCATATATCACTATTACTTGACAATTACGTGATAGTAATATATTATTTCAAATATTAAAATTTCGTTCTAAGACCGCTTAGTTTATTTCTTAGAAAGGTTGAGTTTTACTATCTTAATCTGAGGAATGGTAGGTCTTGATTGTGGTCTTAACAGCATTACGATACCCTGGGCAACCCAATGTGGTGACGTGTATAGCCACTCAGAGAAATACAATGTATGTATAAATAGGCCTGCATGTGTGAGGTAGTTCTGCGGTAATGACGAGAATAATAACTCAGGGGTTCTTAAAAGAGGATAAACCACCATGTCAATATGTTATACAAGGAGATTGCAGGAAATAGTATTTTTAGCTTCATATAGTCTAGACTACTAGCTTCCTAATTTGGAGGATACGAAAAGCAAGCAATGCGTGCTCAAGCTGTTTAAAGAAATAAACTTTGAAATTATAAACAAAGCGGCGCTCGTTATGGCTATTAACGATTTAGCTTTGACATGCCTTACAATCGTTATATGTTTGACTTTCTATTTCCTATTCCTATTCAATATTTGTACGTTATTGAAAACTAAATAAATGTAACGTAGTGGTAATATGATTATGGTTATTGTTTTTTGTTTCCTCTACTCGTCATCTGAGGAGGGTATATAATAATGTATGTGGCATCCAATATTCTAATATACAAATGTTTATTTCTGTTGTTTCCTTATTGTGGTGTTTAGAAGATGTTTTATACAACACCGAATATATATATAGTTTTACACTGTAATGTACCTTCTTTAATACTTCTTCTTTAACTCCGTATGTTTCAACTGCCGTTTTCAATGTTTTTGAGCCACTCCGGTATCTGATATTACTCTTGATATTAATTTAACGATTTGATTATCATTCGTTCTGCTGCTTTGAGCTGGTTGTTTGTATTTTTTATGTTTGATTTGTTTGATTTCTGTAGGTTGTTTGTTTGGTATTGAGATGTCTAATAGATGCATGTTTTTGTTCCGCTTTTACAAACCGGTCTGCTATTATACTCCTTTTGTCTGTGAGTATTGATCTGCCTCAACAGATTTTGAGTTGGTTTGTTACTAGTGTGGTTTTTGATTGATATTTATAATATGTTATTCCTTTGGGTATCATTTTCTAATTCATTCCTATTCCTTAAATAATTACTTTCCCAATCCTCTCATATCTTTTATTGTGTTTATTTGTGTCATCTCTGTATATACGCTTGTGACACATTGTATTATGTCTGTATATATATATATCTTATCTTTCACATTTGTCAAATTGTATTGTGGCATTTTCATTCTCTCTCTCTCTCTCTCTCTCTCTCTATATATATATATATATATATATATATATATATATATATATATATATATATACTATATATATATATATATATATATATATATATATATATATATATATATATATATATATACTGCAGTGTTTCGTATGTATTACCGGCGACTGTATTTTTTGCGAGAAGCCATCTGTCTCTAGAGATGTCTACCATTTTCATCCACTAAAATATTATCTCTGTGTACAAGTTAATGGTTGACTTGTTCCAGGTAATGTTTAGTTTTTCCTTCAATTGCCTCCATATATCCATTGTTGCTTGTGTTCTTTGTACATCCGTTTTCTGAGTCTGACTTAGAGCTGGAGAAATATTTTCTTTTGGTATGTTATTTCTTTTACTCCGTGAAGTTCTTAATTTTTTTTGCTTTTTAAAGAAGAAATTTCTTAGCATATGAATGAGTCTGTAGCGTAAACTTTAGTTATTAATTATCCCTCGAATCTCTTCCTTTCTCCCTATTTTCCCCGTTGATACTCTCTCTATATAGCCTGTCAAGAGTATAGTATTATATTGTCTATCATTATTATTATGATTTTCCATTCAAGATTTGCTAGTGCGCTCTCAGTACATATGTTTGTTACTCTGAATGGGTATGTTGAATTAGAATGAAAATGAGCTTAATAATTATTCAAAAATCTTACCGTTCAGCTTTGTTTTGAATATACATCTGACAATCTCTTTTAGTTATGTTGTTATTCCTTCTTTTATCATTTTATATTTGATTGTCGATTGGTCGAAATCTAAGTACTTACATGTTGCTTTCGGCTTGATAGCTTCCATTCTTTTTCCTGAGATTAACTTAAATTCCTTTGAGTATGTGTTTCACTTCATTAACCTGCAGTGTTTACATTTGTCTATTTCAAATTCGCTTTTTACATCTCTAGATAACATTTCAGTGACCTTCAGTAGATTCCTTATTGTTTTTTTCTGCAAACAGTTCCATATCGGGGATATACTGTACACTAAATGTTATTTTTATTTATGTTTGTTTCTTTACTTTTATGCTGAATATTTACTTCGTGTTGTACAGTAATTCAGATTGTAATTTGAGCTCTAAACCAAATAGCAGCGGGCTTATGCTATGTCCTTGGGTTACTCCTATTATTAAATTTTATATCTTGTATATCTAGTTTTGTCTGTACGTCTTTAAAGTATAACATTGTATTCTATTTTATCCTGTTGTTTTGTACAAAGCGTTTCCATTTCTCATATTTCATACTTTAGTCAACAATGGCAGATCAAAGAGTGTGGTATTGGATCATATGTTTTCTGATTAGTTTATCCTACCGGACATAATTTGAGGCTTTTTGCTCTTGAAAAGTTCTCCTGGAAGTGAAGTCTCGTATGGACTCGAAAAGTTTACATGTATTTCTATTGCAAGATCTCTACCTCGTCTAGTACATCGAACCGAAAACTTTGTATCATCTCTTCTTTTTGGCAACATCCTTTCTTACAGCCTTTGTATTAGTGTTTGTATTAGTTGTCCTCACACGGATATGAGCATTTCCTGTAATATTTTTCTATTCTGCTATTGTATTATCATTATTTATTTATTTACTTATTTATTGAGAAGTCAAGTAGTCAACGGCATCTTAAATCACGTATGGGTCAGACAAAAAATCGCAAATAAACGGGATATAGGGGCTGTGAAATGTGTATATTTTACGAAAGAGGGGTCAGGTAAACGCGATTGATTACCGTGACTACCGATTGACTCTTCTAGATTATTGTGTTATAATATTTATTCATAACGAGTCATTTCGTCGACAGCGTCACAAAGTGTCGTATCTCAAAAAAATCGAAAATTGAGATATTTTACTATGTAGTTGCATACACTGACTTCTACAATTTCCCAAAACGACACATCTGTAATGTGCGTTGTTTTGACGGTGGTGATTACGTCACTGTGTCGTATCTTAACATGAAGCATATAAACCATTTTCACAAACAGTCGTATCTTGAGTTACGACAGTTTGTGAGCAACAGATCTTTCGCAACTGGACAGATACGCCTATACTCAAAGCAATTTGTTTATATATACAAAGTGGCTAAAAACTAGGTATAAGTCCTGTACTGATAAACTCATTGCTTTTTATATCATTTCTTATTGTTATCCATCAGGTGAACTTAGTTTCTTTATCATTTGTTCCTAATGTATTTTTACTTATATCTTAAGCTCGGAACAGCCGAAGCAAATAAACTTATAAGCTAGAATGTTATACTTGATCAATGCGGGGCTGCATACATATATCTATATTTACACGATATGGGGCGTTCTCAGGTTGCGGATCGACATGACATGACATTTTTGAGTTTTACGTCCCATGTATTTGCCGATTAGGCTAAAGGAGAAGGTGATTATGAGAAATGAATGAAATGATGGAATGAAAAAAGTGGGAGGAAACGGGAGAACCCCGAGGAAACCCACGCACACGCTGTTTGTCCACCACAAAGTTCACTTGGAGGGAGCAGGGTTGGAACCCGCGACCCTATGAACCAGAGGTGAACGCTCTACCACTGAGTCACCGCGGCCCCAGGTAGCGGATCAAGGAGAAGGCCTTTAGATATAGAGGTTAGCTGCACAGATACTGAATAAGCAGTCGCGGGCAGACAAGGAGTGGACCTCCAGCTTAAGGGGTTTGGGTGAGCCTAACAAACTCATCCTGTAATAGAAAAAAAGACACTTTTTTCACAAACAATCACAGAAGCCTCGGACCAAGACTGATAACTTGGCACAACATCAGCTAAAGAAAATGGACATGAGATTTGGAACATAGAATATTAGAATTCTTTATATTGAGGCGCGTTAAAATCCGTAACGAATGAGTTAGATAAATACAGGATGGACCTAGTAGGAGTTCAGGTTGGTTCCTATGATGGGGTATGCGGTGCAAACACGTAAAAACATCAGAGGAATTTCTCTCCGATTCTTTGAATCTAGACATGGACAAAATGAGGGAGATTCAGTCCACAGTGCTATAAGCACATCTATTAAGCACTGTGGCAGTAATTTTGTACCCTCGTAACTTGAACCGATTCTTAAACTGGCAAGGAAAAGAACCCATATACCGTGCATTGTGTTGACAGAAGCGATGTATGAGACTAGATGTCTGTCCCAATGTCTTTGTATTCTGTCAGTTAGACGTCACGAAAATGGAGATCCAATCAATTGGACGGAAATGCGGGAAGTGAAAGTAAACAAAGACTATCCAAACTGCATTCAGTTTAAGACAAGTCATTTTGAGGACACTTACATAACTATTTTCCTGAAAAGAACGCAGATGGAATCCACCAGATAGATGTTCCTACTTTGCAGGCTTGTCAAAAATTATCGGTCCAGAGAAGTACGAGGACTCGTTTTGATTGATTGATTGATTGATTGATTTTAACGTGCCTTTCAGCAGAGAGGCTATATGAGACGTGGACCTACTGATTAAGGTGGAATCCGAACCACATGAGCTCCCGCCGGGAATCGAACCCGGGTCTCCCACGCCTACGAGGACTCGTTATCATTGTGTCCGTGCCCAACTCCAATCATTCGAAACCCTGAACATTTTCAATTTTACAGAAACTTATCACATTACCTATCCTTCTCAAGTGCAATATCAAAGCTCTGAAAGATTGTATATTCTGGCAATGACAACTTCATAGCATTATTTTATGTTATGGTTAGTATGCTCTTAATATTGTGTTTCTTGTGTGTTCTCTGGAATTTCGTTTTACCCTCAAGAATCTCAGGAAGCATTTGCTAAATTATTTTGTGTAATAAACACGAAGTTTTTCAATAAAAGTGCGATATATTCCGATTGTTCATCTATTAATGTAGTTCTCAGTATAAAAAATATGCGTCGTATCTTTCATACAAGAGTGGATTACCATGGTGACAAACTGTCGTATCTTTTTCCCGCCAAATTTTCCAGAAGGTTTTACAGGCAAATTCCATAAAACTTTCTACACTGATTTATTGTTACTTAAGTTATAACTTTGTAAATTTTCTCTCCTTTCGGTAAAATAGGTTTTGAGTTATGGCTGTTCACAGTTGTGTGAAAACCTAAAAATCGCTCTCCTGAAAAGTTTAGAAAACTAAGATACGACAGTTTGTGACGCTGTCGACGATTTGACATACACATATTAGCATGGTGATTATACAATCAGGTACCTGCGTACAGAGCCCACGTGTTAAGATTGCCCTGTGTTCTGGCGATGAAATAATGTTTATGTTTTACTTGTCTCTCTATGAGAAGCGGTTTTCTGAAATGTATTATTGTATGATAAATTATAGTCCAGGCAAAGCAATACCAGGTGACTGACTAGGCTTTGATAATTCGTGTGTGTTTTTTTGTCAGTAAAATTAAGTTTCTTCTAGCAATGACCCGTTAAAACATACGTGTATTGATAAATATTTAGTTTTATTCAGCAGTATGCATCAAAATCTTGAAGGAAGACCCACTTTCAGTATGGAGATAATTCTTCATGAGACAATGACAATGTTTCAAGTTGTCAAATCATGTTTGTAGCTCCCAGTTTTCTTTTCGTAATACTGTCTGCAGCGAGAAATTATTTTCGAGTGAGAGGCTTTTCGCGGATATTATTTTCAATTATGTTAGCTCCACATAATAACCTGACCGACACGACAATAAGTTAAAAGCTAAATGCAACTGGTTCATTAACTGGAGAGAAAGATTCAAGGATCCCTTTATCTCTAAAGATTAGTGGCCTCCAAGACAATCTCATGTGGTCAACACATATTTTCTGTGGAGTGTGGCGAAAACCAGAGTCCATACACGGAACTCTCATCATAACTAAAGAACTTATGAGAGAAACATCACGGACAAAGTCACGGTATTGATCAAGTACTGCTTCGAATGAATCGTAAAACACTGATTGATTGTGTCTCCAGGAAAAAGGAGGATTCTTCTAATATAGTTGTAACAGTAAAGTATGTTCCGTGTAATAATCTCTCATTTACACTTGGTTCTGTTAAGTTTTTTCTGATGGGCTTCGATATTGGAGAATCATAACCTGTTTTAAATTCTGTTCGAAACTACTCATGGTTACGTTAATATTCTCTCACTCAGTATTATTCTTTCTTCACCCTCCTACTTCAGTTGTAATTGTATTTATCAAATAGTTGTAAATGTTTCTTTCTCTACTTTTCACTAACTACGTATGCATTCACATTTTATTATTGCACAAAAGTAATATCTAACAACTGGTCAGAGATACAAATTGTGTTATATTCAGTTAAAACTTTGTTTCAATGGAATTACAAACATGTTTCCATACTTTACAAGGTGGATATAGCTTTTCGTGGAAACTACAGAGCATAAAGTACGAACTTTCCATCCGTTGCAAGCACACACAAACTTGTGATAGTTTGCCACTAAAAGCACGAACGTTATCAACCGAGTTATGCAAAATGCAGTAGTTGAGTTAGTAACGGCGGGTATATGCGTAAATGAGGATAGTGGGAACAATTCATATGGCACTAAAAGACATGTATTGCATGTGATTTAGCTTTGCGGTGCTTCCATGATCACTTTGAAGTCTTTCTTATCACCTCACATCACTTTGTGTCCCCCTTATGCAATATTACGGATCATGCCCATTTTGCAGTTATTACAAATTCTTTCGTTGCTTATGGCAACTCATATCATTAATATTTAACTTATTGGCTACTTAATAGTCCTTATTTTTTTCACCGGTGTTATCTTCTTTGATTCATACCATTTGTCGTTAATATTATAACTTGCCATATCTATGAAACACGCGATGTTTGGTTTTCTATTTAACTCTGATATTGTGATATGCTCTGCATATATTTCAAGCAACTTAATTTTTAACCATTTCTCTGAATGTACTTCATTGTCCACAATAATTTCTCTCATCTTTGCATAAAGAAAGTGCAAACTATACAGAGTTGAATCAGAACATAGCTCTAAACACCGACATAATGTATCAAATGCTGCTGCAAACTTCATGTTACTTGGAAGGTCTTTTGCTGCTTGTCCCTTCATTTGTAGCTTTCGTTCTTTTTACTGGTGAAAAATGTATAGCAATTCCTGTGATAGACAGTTTCGGCTGCTACTAGTTTGAAACACTCTTGCATGCGACACCCTGCTCTTTCTTCCGATTCGTCTTAGCGTGTATTGGACACTGAAGAAAATATGTCCACGAAATAGTATCGTGCGAAGGGTAAAAGCATCTCGCCTCGCTCGATGTTGATGAGTTAGGTTTCCTTCTTTAAAAAGTCATTTTTCCAGTCAAAAAGTCCATAGTCCAACCCGCGCTTTCATTTCTTCCTTGGTGATTCAGGTCCTGCAATTCCTGCATCGTTTTTAACGTAATATTCACTCTTGTAATGGCGACGGCAGGTGTGGTGTCCTAGAAAACATGATGAGCTTTGCACAACACATATTTCATTTATGCAGTTCCTTATCGTCGTTGTTGAGACTAGCTGCTGTCAGTCCTCGCCTGGTTAATGTGGTTGTTTCTTAGTCCTTTTCTGCATATGATACTTGTATCATCCTTGTAACTAGTTCTCTCCATTCTTGTGGAAGAGTAATTAATCGTTTACCAATTTGAAACTGCACTGCAATTCCTTTAAAATATCAGGGAAGAAGAAGTGAATGCTTACGATAAGTGCAAATTGTAAAATTAACATAGAAGATAATTTAGCAACATAAATATGTTTCATATATATTTTACCTGTTTGTCGTAATATGCCTGACTTCTCAAACTTCCTGTATAAGAAAAATATCGCAATATAATTAGTATTTTCAATTTAATAATTTAAAACCTTAGTAGTGAGATAAAATAAATATGTAAAATTTGTATATGAACAATAGTTATGCTTATATCAAATGTGTTACATAAACTCAAATAGCAAAATTTGTTGAAAACTATGGTTCACATTTCAAATGCTCATTGAGCAACTTTCAAAAACTGCAATGTTTTAGCATTTCGACTATGAAGAGTACCAATACCCATTAACGTTACAGCAAAAAATCATTTCAATATTATTTAGTTCTTGGTTGTGAGAAAGTTTCGGCTATTTTTACCCTAATAGGTATTTTTGGAATTTGTTTGCTGTAGAATGTTAAATTTGCAGTGATTTGTCCTGTTTTTAGTATTAAGTTGGGCCTTGATTTACTGTAAGTAATTATACATTTATTCTATTCAGTTGGATATATTCTTTTTAAATACACCCAACTAACATTAATCTATGATTTCTATCAGAAACATTCCCATTTACATAATACTTATCATGTAATCCAACAGAGCAACGGGCGGGCATAACTGATCGGTACGAGTTAAGATGTTAATGGAATAGTTCCGTAACACATTCTTTGATACAATTGTTCTTCCTATCAATGGCAAAAAACACAATTAAAAAGTAGCTTTCGTTCAAAATCGTTGAATTAGCGGGTGGGCATAAGTCACAATTACCCGTTCAAATATTCACAATGACTCCTTGATGAACTTTAGTTATCTACTAGAAAAAAGCAATTCAAAAATTCGCTTGCATACATACGATAGGATTTATAGATAGCTATCTTTAATTGGTTTATTCGTTAATATGCAAACGAATTGATTTTACTACAAAATCAGAAGTCAGCCCTGATTATTGCTCTAGATATATCTGGCAAGGAGTAATTCATACATACGCTTACATGTATAGTATATGATTTTATACAAATTAAACATTTAAACGCAGTTACTGGTTAAGACTTAAATAGATTGACATCGTTAACAAACGTGGACCAAATCTTTGATGTAACTGTATGTTACAAGAAAACATAATTTAGTTAGTCGTTTATACGTATGATATATGGGCTAGGAATACACATCGCTTAATTTACCGCCACTCAGTAACGTTTTAACTGCTTGACTTCATTTACGAACTAGGCCAAGACAATCGGTCGAGGTATGTATTACGAAAAGCAGATTTTAACTAATCATATCCGTTTAAAAGATATCGCGCAAAGTAAATAACGATTAGACTTACTAACAATACAATGTCTTACGACCCAGTTGGGTGATCCTAGTGATCCAACACTACACATTCACTAAATATCGCTTTCATATTTTAATTTAAAACTCCTTGGTATCACACTCCATAGTCTATATTGAATTTAATCACCCTCACATAATGCGAAATTTAAAGAAAATATTGACCAATATATACATGACCATATAACCATATAAGGTAATAGGACCTCATCCAAGGGGATAAATTAGGTCAAAACCAAACACGTGGTACTACGTATTGCTTACGTTTATATTTTGGCAATTTGGTACCCCTAAAAGGGAACGAGGTGGACCATCCAAATTTATCATAATACATATTAGGGTCCTATACTATAATACCAAATGTTTAAATTGGGCAATTTCCAAAATTTAAGGGGTGGGCCAAGGTACCCCTCCCAAATTTTTCAATGGGTGCATTAATATACCCATGTCTTATGAAAAGTAATGGACCCCTGTATACGCCCATATAACTATATAGGGTAATAACACCTCATCCAAGGGGATAAATTAGGTCAAAAACCTCCGAAATGTGAATTTTTGGCAATATTTTACCCATGAAAGGGAAAGACATAGACCCCCAATGCTGATAGAGGTACATACTGTGGTCCTAGGCTACCATACCAAATTTTTAGATTTGGCAATTTCCAAAATTTAAGGGGGGTGGTCCTATGTACCCCTGCCAAAATTTAGGGGGTGGGCCAAGGTACCCCTGCCAAAATTTAGAGGGGGTGTTCCTATGTACCCCTAGGTTATTGACCCCGGCCAGGGACCATGGGTCCTGAGGCAGGGACCCAGGGGCCAAAAAGTGTCCTAAAGTGACCCCATTACTACTTACAACTATCTACTTGGGAGGATCCTCTTCCCTTCTGAACGAAAGCACAAAAAAGTGCAAGAAATGTTAAAAACATAAAATTTCAGAATGTAATAATTAAGTTAATTACAGTTCTTAAAAGTGTTCTAACTTTTATAAGAACTGAAGTTATTAAGCTCTAAATCATATATATATATCTTAAAAGGAGCTACCCATTTTGAACTACAGAGGGCTTTTTCTTTGTTCAGTGCTAGGTTCCACATATCATAGAAGCAGTGACAAATCGCGAATACTTGGTCTGTTTAAAATTTTGAACACAAATTTATACATGATTATCATCAAAGAGCGTACGTCGACGCTTGGCATCCATGCCATATATATATATAGATTGCTATTACCGATTTAAATTACACGCAGTTAGAAATAAATTCAATTTTGTTCCTCAATGTACTATACTATATATTCTTTCTACGCTCCCCTAAGCATTTTCGTGTACTTCACTTGCATACAGTTGCAGGAATCAACAGAAAGAATTGTTGAAAAGTTAAAATGTTGAAATAGCTGGACTCTTTATTTTCTTGGTACTTGTCCAGCAATTTTGTTCGTATCTATACTACGCTATAAACTTATGTGCCATAAATAATAGAGCTAATTTATATATCATCATAACATCAAGTGCTAGGAATGCACCTGTCTGTGCTGTCGTAACTAGAAAATAGTTCTGTATATATTCCTTTTCGGGACAGAGCGATACTCGATGGTTTGCATGTCAGCAAGTTGGGCGTATGTAAGGTATATGCATTATAATTTCAAACTAATGAACCACAATTTTTTAACATTATTTGTATGTTCATAGATGACACGTGTTTCCGCCTGTTTCATTACGTCCTGCTGAACATTACTGCTTTTAAACGTTACTGTTCTTCCTTTTTGGTTAACATATTTTATCACTTGTATTCTTAATCTATTACCTCGTATTCTTAATCTTCATTGTTTCTTACTACTTTTAAAAAAAATACGAACACACTTATCAATAACTTGGTTTTATTATGCCTTATCCAACTCAGCGGATTTCCAAACTATGTGAATTTATAAATTTAATCGTTGTGTAGTTTTCAGCTGCAGTACGCAAAAGCATATTAACGTCCAACATGAAATGTGTTGACTTGTTAAGTTCTTTAAAAATGAAAAAAAATCATTGCACAGCATCACCACCGAACAGCGGCGACCCCCCCACCTAAGACTCCTAGGCTTGGCGACCCTAACAATGTTGGGTAAACCGTATAAATTATGTAGGTCCTCGCTATGAAGTTTCCGCCATTCCCCATTCCCGTTCCTCTTGGGTCCGAATATTCGTCTCAGGAACTTGTTCTCAAATACTTTCAGTCTATGTTTTTCCCTTAGAGTAAGTGGCCATGTTTCGCAGCCATACAAAACAACAGGCATGATTATCGTTTTGTATATTTTAAGCTTCAAATTCCTCGACAGAATTCGCGACGACAAGAGATATGAACCGAATAGTAACACCAATTCCCTGCTTTTAGTCTACATTTAATTTCTTCTTGGATATGATTTTCCTCTGTTAATATTGATCCTAGATATTTGAAACTATCCACTTTATCAAAAGTATTATTTAATATTTTAACGCATCTATAATTTGCTATTTTACGGTCCCGACGCACTTCCATGTATTTAGTTTTCTCTGCATTTACTTCTAAGCCCATGTCCCTGCAAGCGTTTAATAAGATCTCTGCATTCTTTCTATTTCTTTCTGTTCTCCTATCATCCCCTATTAAATTTACATCATCAGCATATGCCATAACCTGGTGAATACCGTTCAACTCTAGGCCCTGGTTGCTATCTTTGATTTTCCTTAAAGCGCATTCCAGAACAAAGTTAAATAATAATGGCGAAAACGCACCTCCTTGTTTCAGGCCATTTTCGACGTGAAAGCTCGTGGACAAAAATTTTCCTACCCGGACTTTACTTTGGGATTCATTTAAACATATCGTAATTAATCTAATTAACTTTCTCGGTATTCCAAGTTCTGTAAGAACGTTGTATAATGTTTCTCTCCTAACCGAGTCGTAAGCCTTTCTAAAATCAATAAATAGTTGATGCACCGGGGTATTGGATTCCCACTTTTCTTCGAGTATTTGGCGAATGGTAAATATTTGGTCGCTAGTTGATCGATTTCGTCTAAATCCGCACTGATAATCTCCAATAAATTCATCTGCATACGGGCAGTCTTGCTAATAGAATATTTGAAAGGATTTTATACGATGTTGACAGAAGAGAAATGCCTCGATAATTATTACAGTCAGTTTTGTCACCTTTCTTGTCAATTGGAACAATGATTGATTCTTTCCACTCTTGTGGCAATTCTTCCTTGTTCCAGATAAGGAGAATGAGTTTGTGTATAGTGTAGTGTGTGTGAGTTTGTCTTTTTCGCCTCCAGCTAAAATTAACTCAGCCGGAATTTCATCCACACCCGGAGATTTGTGTTTCTTTAATTTCTTTATAGCGGTTTCTACTTCTATTCGGTTGGGTTCTGAAATGTACGGTTCTGCGGTGTGTATCTCCTTTTCTCCACGCACACTAGTTTTTGGTTGCATGTTAAGCAAATCGTCAAAGAAATCTTTCCATTTATTTAAGATGCCATCCGTGTCAGTGAAAACTGTACCGTCAGATTTCTTTAATATATAAGCACGAGGTTGATAGCCTTTCTTAAATTCGTTGATTCCCTTATACATGTCCCGGATGTTTTTATTTTTACTATTATCTTCAAGCTCCTTAATTGTAGCTTTCAGAAAATAAGGTTTCTTTGTTCTAAAAGTTTTGGAAGTTTCCCGCCTGATATCTGCGGAATTTTTTGTAGTTATTTCATTGGGATTTTGTAGTCAGCGTAATTTTGCCTGTTTTCTCTTCTCTGCTAGTTTTATGCATTCCTGGTCGAACCATGGTTTGCTCCTACGTATTTCCGCGTGCCCCAATTTTTCTTTTGCTGAACTTTTAATGATATCTCTAATTTCAATCCAGGTATCCTCAACACTAGTGTATCCAGGTATCTTCTAAAGCCGAGAATGAATATTACCTTTATTCAACGATAACCTCTCTCGTATTATCGCTGCTACCAGGTTGTGGTCAGTGTCACAATCAGCCCCTCTAAACGACCGTACATCAATTATGCTAGATTGCCTTCTTCTATCTGCTAAAACGTGATCAATTTGATTATGCGTTTTTCCGTCTGGTGATGTCCAAGTGTATTTATGAATGTCGCGATGTGGGAATTTTGTACTCTTCACGATTTGGTTTTTGGATGTTGCAAAGTTCACGAGACTAACACCGTTGTCATTACTTTCCTTATGCATTCTTTCATTCCCTATGATCGGTTTGAAAATATTCTCTCGTCCTACCTTCGCATTGAAATCCCCTAATACAATTTTCATATGGTATCGCGGGAAAACTTTGACCGCTTTATGGTTGTTCAGATCCCACCTTTAACTGTACCTGCATATCTCATATAGTTTACATGCTGAATTGAAACGTTTGACTTTAATACGAGATAATCCTCTTTAGAATTATTTCTCTTCTATTTTTTCTAATATACATCAAGTGAAATATCTCCCGTTGAAACGAGAGTCTACATTTCGTTTCACCATTACTTTCTAATAGATGCAAGAATTACCTACATACTGTTGTCTTTAGATACGTGTATTCGTTCTGTTCGCATCATGCTATGAACGGTCGACAAACTGTTTGTATTCTCCATGAGATGTGTGTCAACGGCGCTCTGATTGTAAACCAATAATTAAAACTTATTACTTTTCTTGTAAGTATATAGGTGTACATAACTACAACATACTCCTACAAGAAACCTTAAAATCTCATTATTTTTATTTAGAGGCAATAACTTTAAATTTGGTTGTTTATTCCAAGCAGGAGCAAATTTAATTCTCATGTCCCCATCTTGCGTGATATTCTAGTATTGCTTGTAATATTTGTTGGGTGTTTCTGCTGAAACATGAGTTTGTCGCTACGGCACAAAGGTCGGTAAAGCGCGTTTCAGAACGATTTACACTAACACTGGATGTACTTGAACCTGAACCCACAAAGTGGGGGTGATGTATATATTTCGTCAAAGCTTGGGTCAAGGTGAGATCAAAACCGGTTACCAAGATTGGGGAGATCTCAAGAATTCAGCTCGAGAGCAGCACATTACTCATTTTTATTGACACCTTTAAGCGTGTCTTAAAGTCCGTTGCAAGCCCGAAAAGTCTGATACGGTGAGACAGATATGGAAATAGAAAAAACATGTCTTTCATCATTTCAAAAGTACAATGTACCAAAGTAAAATAAATCGTCCCAGGGTCCTCCGTAGGCTCCCAGACGAAGTCCAACTCAAAATGTTTAAATGGAAGGGGGAAAGTTGCTGTTAAATAAACGAAGATAAGTAATGTCCCGACTCTCTACGATAAGAATGTGCAAAATAGGGGATGGTCCAAATATCAACACAATCTTCATTGCAAAGTCTATGGCCACTCGTATGTATCTGAAACTGTGGAATATATGCAAAAACAAAAACATTATTTCCATCATTATTTCCAAAGTATAATGATTCAAAGTAAAACAAATGTTCATGGTCCCAAACGGGGTCAAACTCAAAATGTTGAAATACGAAGGAGTTCAATTTGAGTATCGTATGAAAGTTTATGTTAAGTGAAAAAAAGAGGAAACAAGTCTCGACTCTTGATAAAAAGATCTATTTTCATTCCTATTAATCTGAAACGGTAAGACAGGTGTAACAACAAAACAAAAACTGCAATGTATAATAAGAAAAAAGAAATATCGCAGTTTCAACTGCAGGATCCCACACAGGGTGCAACTCAAAAGTTTCAAGTGCTAAAGGGGTAAATACGCACATCATGTGAAATCTCGTGTTAAATGATACACAATCGGACATTGGGCAACTGTCGATAGACATTGCAAAATGGCAGCGTGTCATTTCCTTTGATAAATTATATGTTTTTTTCGTTTTTTTTTTTTTGTTTTTACATCCGTCTCACCGTTTCAGATTAATAGTAGTGGCCACAGATTTTTGATCAAGAGTCGAGACTTGTTTTCTCTTCTTTCACTTAACATAAGCTTTCATACGCTACTCAACTTGATCTCCTATCCATTTCAACATTTTGATTTGCACCCCGTTTGGGACCCTACGGGGACAGTGGGAAAATTTATTTTACTTTGATACGTTATATTTTTGAAATGATGAAAGACATGCCTTTCTGTATTCATATTTGTCTCACCGTTTCAAATTTTTCGGGGTTGCAACAGACTTTAAGACACGCTTATAGGTGTTATTAAAAGTGAGTAATGTGCTCCCCCGAAACGGAATGTTCGAGACCTCCTCAATTTTGGTAACCAGTTTTGATCTTACCTTGACCGAAGCTTTCAGGAAATATATATATCACCCCTACTTTGTGGGTTCAGGTTCAAATACATCCCGTGTAAGATAAATTATTTAATGAGCCTTAAAGATATGTCGACTTTTAAAAGTGAATTCACAGTAGAAAATGTTGACACAAACAGGCTGAAATGGGTCTGAGAGGAATTGGATTATCGAATTAATGTGTGAAGGGTAATGAAGAGGGCTCTAACTAAATAGTTGTGAGTTACAGAATTGCAGATCTTAATGCTAAAATTCGAACAGCTTTTGTAGTAACTATTAAAACTTAAATAATTTACGGAATTCAGAAGTACTACTTGAAGTTCAGCACACTACGATTATACAGAACACTTTATAAGTACAATGAAAAATCACAGTTGAATTAGTTGGATTCAAATATTTCAGTTAACTGTAAGGTTGATTTCTATATACTCAACGTCATAATTCAAATATCACGAGTATGAACCTAACAGGACCATCTTTGAAAATTGTTTGTACCGGTCTTAAATTCGAAAACAATCGACAAATAATGTGGTCACGTGAACTTAGCTGGACCAGAATACAAATTTCTAAAATCTTGAAGATTGTTCTGTACGAAACGTTTGTACTGCGTTTTTACCGAATTGTAGCGCAACAAACCTTGGTTTGTAC
This sequence comes from Thermobia domestica, assembly GCF_964235325.1. Taxonomy (NCBI): domain Eukaryota; kingdom Metazoa; phylum Arthropoda; class Insecta; order Zygentoma; family Lepismatidae; genus Thermobia; species Thermobia domestica. The sequence continues at coordinate 362,476,856 of NC_137455.1, forward strand.
AGGTCTCAAATTTGAGAAAATCGAAAACTAAAGTGGTTCTGCTAAGTTAACGTGAACTTAGGAGGAAAACAATCCAAATTTCTACAAGTCTGAAGATTGTTCTGTGCGAATCGTTCTGTATTTCATTTGTAGCGGATCATAACGTAATTTATTTACAGGTTTCAAATTCGGGAAAATCTGAAAATAATGTGGGCCTGCAAAGTTTACTTGAGGATACCAGGGCTATTGACTAATTTCTTCAAATTTTAGAATTATATATATTCCAGTAATAATTAAATAAAAAGTCAATAGAACAGAACGCAAAACAAACTTTATTTATATTGTAATGTAAGACCTGTTTTTACATTGACTATGCTTAATAAGGTGTCTTACTTAAAGTGCAAACAATATCCATATACTAAACTGAAGGACTTAAACGGAATAAATAAAACAAATAAATTCACATCTAACACTCGATATAAGTAGCAAGATAATAAACACTTACAAGTAGACCTCACCACTTCGCCGTTGCGTTAGCAAAAGGAAACAACTACTGTCCTAGAGTATGGTTGAATATAAGATATTGACAAAAATTTTAGCTGCTAATGAGCACGAGAAATATGAGAAAACGAAATAGAAACATGAATGTGGGAAAGCCATCTATAATATAATTTGATAGTTGCAAGACCGATATTTTTTCGAAATAGATGGAGGAACAATAGTTATGACTTCAACTATGTAAAGCAAGTTAGGAGGGATGTTTTTATAGCATTCCAGACCATGGCCGCCATCTTGAAATCCACCATATTGGATCGACGTCAACTTTTTCAAATCGAAAGAAGACCATGTGAGGTATCAAACAACAATGCTTTTTTCCGCCCAATCTCATACACTAATTAGTTTGTCCATATCTGGAACAGTTTACGACTTACAGTTCTTTCAATGTTGAAAAATTCGTTGTTTGTAGCAGATAACAGATAACTACAGTGGCAATGAACATAGCTCCAGAGACTGCATTCTTACAGAACAAAATTACGGCAATTCAAGAAATGAAAGTCTTCAGCATTCATTTAGTGGTTCTGACCTCGCCACTTCGTGTGTGCGTTTGTAGATTCAAACTGAAACTATAAGCAGTTGGGGCAGCACGATGAAGAGAATAGCAATATTAGTTGCCAATGGCATTCCTCGTCGTAGCAGCTACGGTATAAGGCAGAAGCTTATGTGAATCGTGTACCACTCTACAGCGACAAACTCTTTGTAAGGAGACAAGTGCAGGAAGTATATTATTCTCACTGTGCGTTCTACCTGTGAACTTGGAAGTGTTTGAGAAATAGTTATTTCGTTTATTGCATTAAGCCTGTAATTCTTTGAGGTGCATGCGTGTGCGTCTGTTAGGGAGAGTGTGTGCAGGCAACAATTCTAGACTAAAAAACGACACACCATGGCGTTAAATAAGGCAAACATTGCTATGTACCTCCTGCAGCAGTTACAGAGATTACGGTTCGAGCACAATGCAACAAATATATCAGAACAGGAAAGAGTAATCGCAGATGAGATAATTAGACTCCTAGCGGATGATGAATTGGAATTCGAAATGGAATACACTCTGGATATTCTAGAGGAGGCACATCATGAGATAAACAATCAAGAAGCTAGTTTGGAAGCGGAATGATATGTGAATTGCTTTTGGTCGAATACAGGGAGCAGGAATTCACTTATGCTGGATACCTGAGCATTATTTAATAATGAAGAAGTGCGAAGTACAATATCTCCACCCGGGAAATCAGTGGAAGTGTGACAAATTCCAAAAGGTACCACCGGCATATTTCAAACTTTCATTGTATGTTTTTAGACAATACAAAACATTGGCGTACTATATGTGATTACGTAATAAGGGACGAACATTTCCATTCAAAACTGCATGACAGAGATACTATTGTCACTCTGCATTCCCTTGTGAACAATCAATTTCAGTCTCCTCGCTTCACAGGGAAGATTCAATAAGCATTTTGTAAATCAGTATATATTGATGAGCCGATCGAATGGTTCCAAGTGCCTAAGAAGCATGCTTTCAATATTTCCGGCATTAACTTTTGTGATATTTGTGACGCTTCATTTTTTATTAGGTGCTCATGGTACTCTGCAAAATTCTTTTTTGACCATTTTATGAATGCTGAGGACTTGCATTTCTTGAATTGCCGTAATTTTGTCCAGTAAGAATGCCATCTCAGGATCTATATTCATTGTCACTATAGTTATCTGTTATCTGCTACAAACAACGGATTTTTCAACATTGAAAGAACTGTAAGTTGTAAACCGTTCAAGATATGGACAAACTAATTAGTGTATGAGATTGGGTGGATGAAATCATTGTTGTTTGATACCTCACATGGCTCTTTTTCCGTTTCACAAAGTTGACGTCGATCCAATATGGCGGATTTCAAGATGGCGGCCATGATCTGGAATGCCACAAAAACATCCCTCCTAACTCGATTTACATAGTTGAAGTCATAACTGTTGTTCCTTCATCTATTTCGAAAAAATATTGGTCTTGCAACTATCAAATTATACTGTAGATGGTTTTCCCACAGTGTAACTCCAGATACAAATTCGGTTTCTATTATAAAACTAATCTTAGCTAAGGTTGTTTGTGGAAACGTGTGTAAGATTATGAACAATGATTGCTAAAGAATATTTTGATTAGGAAATTTTACAAGGCTGCGTTTGCCTTATTAATTGAGAAAGTACTGTTTTGAATATATTAAAACAAATCTTTTATTACTTTCCATCCTGGATAGAAACAATAACTTTGCAATGTGCCTTGGTATAACTCCGTCGTGGGCCACCTACCTTTAATGGGCAGGACAAATATCTATATAGTGAGACAAGGCTTACAATAATAATTGTTAAATCACGGAAAATAATGGAATCTCCTTCTAGCGCCAATATTAGATATATTTTCTATAATAACTTTTGTCTATCGTATCAATGTGTATTTCAGACTAGCAAAACAAAAAGCTATATTTCAGTGATCAAGTAGGTAATTTTAGGATATACAAATAAAGTTGATACACACACACTCATATATATATATGTACTGCCGGTCAAAACTTTCCGGACAGTCGCTTCATCTTATATTTTTATGAGCTAATCAATATATATTTCATAGGGAAAGCAACCAATTCGATCTATTTTGTTTGTGTAAGTTTCTATAATGGCTCATGAGGATAATAGACGTTTTTGTTTGTTTTTGTAACATTCTTACATGTAATAAAAAAGAAAGATTACTAAATTGTTGTAAAGTCGGCGATTATTTTAATTAATAATAACGTGATGAGGGTCATGAAATAACTTTCCTGATTGAAGTACGGTTAAAGCTTAGAAGTTAATTCCTTTTTATAGTTACTCCTGGAATATAATTCCTTAGTATACAGACTTTATCAGACATAAATGATATCAGGACTTTACATTATTAGTGAACAATATTATAAGATGCAGTACAGCAACGTTTTGAAGTGTGTTTCTGTGGATGTTTTTGCCTCTTCTGAGGGTTTGTTGCCGTTATTATTAGAAATCACTCACAGACGTAAGATATTAAGTGAAGATGCACACGTTCGAATCATTGCGCGTCATAATGTGGGCTTGTCTATTCGTCAAATAGCTTTCAAAGTGAAATAGGCTCCATCTACTGTTGGTCATTCCATCAAGCTTTTTCTGCGAAGACGAAAGGTCATGGACAAAAATGAAACTGGAAGGTCTCGTATTACGTCACGTACGAAAAACCGTATTATTATATTGTTTAGCAAAAGAAATTTGAAACTTACTGCTGCCGAACTCCAATCAGAATTTAACCGTATTCACTCTACAAACATTTCAGTTATTACTGTGAATCGGTATTTGAGAGTAGCTGCAATCTGGGTAAGAATTGCTGTGCAGAAGCCATCGCAGGTTCAGTGGAAACAAGTAACAGAGGCTAAGATGGACCAGGAAGAACTAAAATTGGACAACAAAGCAGTAGAAACGCGTATTGTGGACAGATGAGTCAAAAGTTCATGTTTTTGGAGAACGACATTGAGTTTATATTCAAAGATCTGTTACAGAAGAGATGCGTCCTAACTGTGTAACTCCGATTGATAAACATGGAGGAGGTTCTGTGATACTTTCGAGGTGTTTCGGAAATTATGGAGTTGGTGGGATTCACATAATACAAGGAAATCTGGACAAAACTGGTTATCATTCCATTTTAAGCAACTATACTATTCCCCCAGAATTTGATTTGCTTCGTCGCAGAATTACTTTCCTGCAAAATAATAATCCGAAGGACACATCCGAATATTGTTCTAATTATTTTAAGAAGTAAAAAGCCAAAGGAGTTATTTGTATCATGGAATGGCCTCCACAGTCTCCCGATCCTAGCCCCGCCGAACTTCTCTGGGAAGAGGTTGCCAGAAGTGTACGAAAAGACCGCCCAACATCTGCTGATGATGTTTCTGATATTTTGAGGAACGCCTGGAATAATAACCATAGTAGGCAAAAAATACTTTTTCTCTGGCACACGGAAGCAAATACCTGCTTTTAATAGAGCTTTTCACGTAGAATTCGAATCCGCAGTCAGTTTCCTCAATCATCCGTGACAGAGTGATTTTCGTGAAATTTACCAGCAAATTTCCAGTTTTTCCATTTTCATACCTGTAGTTCGGGTACCCTTAGGTATATAAACACACAAAGTATACTGTATGTTAGCTTGATTTATACGTAAGCCCTTTAAGTTCACAAGAATCGCACTATTTTTTCTAGAGAAATATACATACTTATATAAAAATGTGCTATGTGTACTAAGTGCAGATAAAATCATATATAACTTCCACGAAAATTACAATATAAGCAAGGTTTATACCTCATTGGATTTGAAATAAAACATATTTGCAATGATGTATAGACCGTGTCACCATTTTTTGTATAAGGGAATTTCTACAAGCATTTTCTGGGAAATGCCCTCCAAAAAGTTGTAACAAATACAAATATTTTGTATATAGTGATACAGGAGCAGGAACTGCAATAAACATAATTTTATGTCTACTTGATACATAATACAAAAGAAGTGAGTGGTATCTTCTTAATAAATGAACACTTACCTACCTTCCCTAATTTTTTTTTAGTTGTCAACCTTCTTCTCTGTTTGGCTTCTGGAACATCTCTTTTGAGTGTCCAACAGTAATCGGCTAGCATTTGTGAACACCGCTGTTTCTGGTATCCATGGAGGAAATGCCATGATAAAAACGTTCCCCATGCTCATCACTAACACCACCAAGGTTTTCAGAAAAGAAATCCAGGTAGGAGTCTAGAAAGTGAACTTTAAGGGACATGTTACAACCCATTTCTTTGAATGATTGCAGGAAATCACTCAAAATTTCACGATAATTTCGGGCTTTCTGGCATTCTAAAAGTTTTCTGTTAAGCATTTAAATGAACACCAAGCTGCTTTCTTAACCGGAGTTAAGAGATCCTCAAATTTTTGGTCACGAATTAAACATCTTATTTGGGGGTTTTCAAAAAACCCTTTCTTGTTTTTGGCGTCACTAATCCGAGGAAAGTTTTCCTTGAGGTAACAAAATCCTACATTACTTTTCTCCATTGCCTTAATAAAGTTTTTGAAGAGACCCAACTTTATGCGAAGAGGAGGTAGAATTATCTTATCAGGGCTGACCAATGAGGAATAAACAACATCTTTCTGTTTAGGAGTTAATACATGCTTTGGCCTTCTTGATTTAATATTCCGCTTTGTTCCTGCAGTCCCATTCTCAGAGGAAACAACAATATTTCGTATAACCGAGCTGCAAACGGTCCGACTTGTATTTCTCATTCTGAATTCTTTTTAAAACTATTTTTTTTTTTATTTTCATAAGTTTCCTTCATAGTTGCATAATCCAAAGGCACTGAAGGGAATTTTTTTGCCATTGTGCAAAAGGACAGCCTTGAAACTAGTTATGGAAGAGTCAATAAAGAATCTCCACTCTGTCCTTATATGTGCATGTCCGAGCGTATCCATCACAGCACAGACATTATTACAATACATTAAATCATTTTCTTGAGAATAGTAGTTTTGAAACTCAGTATGATGGTTTCGAAAATTATACACTTTAGTGTCACGATGGAGAAAATTACAGCCTTTAAGTCGAGAATCAAGAAGTTCTGCCTGTATCTTGGAAAATTTTAAATCCCGTACGAGGTCATTCAGTTCACCCTGAATTATCAGATGGGGATCCAATGTAGATGTGCTTCCTATATAAGTAGGATCATCTTCTTCATTTGAAACTTCAGTAGTTGCCTCAAGTACGTAATCGTCATTTACCATAATATGAGCAGGAGGTATTGGTACATGTAATTCTGCACTTTGTGGAACTGACCTAATTGCTGATGGCAAATTAGGGTACTGTACTGTGTTGTTACATTTACTGGTTATTCCTTTTATATGTGTGATACAAAAGTAGCAGTGTAAAGAATGATCTTTTGGTTCCCTCCAGATCATCGATACTGCGAAGTTCATGTTTCGTTCACCATTTGCCCACCCAGTCAGACGCTTCACGCAAATACAACCATTGTAGTGAGGAGCCCAATTCTTATCTTGGTCTCCTACATAGCGACCAAAATATAACTGATAATACTTCCACACAAGTGGAGTGAAACATCGACGTTGCGATTTAAATGTAAGCTCTCCCCATACATAACAGAAATTGTCCGGTTGATTTACAAACTTCCTCGGCATCTTGTATCCTGCAAGGTATCAAACACACATACTTACACAAATCTAGACTCCGTCAATCATGAAGCAGCACAAACGTAATCTAATTCAGTGCATCACCACACAACCCAATCTATTCGAACTCCACAACGTACAAACACTTCAACTTACACGCGGCCACATCTAAAACACGTCCAGCTTGGACCGTCACTCAACGCTACTAACAGTCATCAGGCTATGTGAGTCATAATTTTTTATGCATTGTTGCCAGATCAAAATATTGAAAATGGACTTATTATCCATAGAAAGCATGCGTGCTTGTATTTGAGTATCCATCTATGTGCCAACAATAATACGTCAACGTTAGGTTTCAGTGTTTCGTAAAAGTCTTGCATAGTATTTTTATTACCTATAAATAGACACGGTAGTTTATATCTCTAGACAGAATAATGCTTTTCACATAAAATTAACATTATATATTAAGTAGACATTAATTATGTTTTACGGCAGTTCCTATTTCTGTATTACTATATACAAATAGCAAGTTGAGACAAAAAAGCTTATAAACTACTATCTCGAACGGGAGTCATCTGTAATTTTTTTTACATGGAAATAGGGGTTGGTTGAGCCTCCATTCAAATAATGCACAATAGGAAAAAAGTCGAGAGGAAACAGATTTGCATATTTCCTTCTCGTTGGCAGCAACACTGTCGCATTACTAGCTGAAAGTCAGATGGTGCGAGGGTGTCCCCAGTTACACCAGGCGAATGTCGGGAGAGTAAGTGCAAACCATGCCCTAGCAAACAAACTCCGACGCCTTTGCAGGATTAACTTAGGGTCTAAGAAAAGGGTAGCCCAGACCCGTAACAACGTGGACGCGCGATGCATCTTGCGTACATCCTGCGTACGTACAATATGAAGTATCTCCCAAATCCGGAAGCATGTGTTGTGGGCATGTTTGTCGTTGTTTCTAACAGCACACTCATTTATAATTGCCAGTGATTGTGTGGTGGAACTCTTGTAGATCCAGTAGCTAGCACGTACATGACCTTGCTCAAGACATAGTCTATGCGACGTCGAACCGACTATTGCTGCTATGTCACACAGAGCGCAGAAGGAGCGATGCTGTAGCCGAAACAAGTAACACAAATGTGTAGAGTCTGGCAGTAATTAACCTCTGCAGTGAGTTAAAGTAGGCCGTGTACTGGACAAGGTGTAGTGCATTCTGTTCTACTACCTCTGTACATTACATGCTCGTGATGGGACGAATACGAGACTTCCACCAGCAACGAAACCTCTAAGAAGTGTCGGTAGTAAATAACGTTCATGCGGTATACGAATTTGGAGCCATTCCAAATGCTCATGATTTCAGGGGAATGCTGGGAAAAGTATAGGGTTGCAGCTCGATTATACGCTGAACGCTATCCACAGCGACAAGCCATTTCCCACAATCTACTTCGGAGATTAGCAGCACAATTGCGGCAGAGAGGCAACATGCGTGGACGCTATGGTGTCCGGAGAAGAGTCGTACAAAATGAAGACATTGCCATTGATGTACGGTACTTGCCACCATTGCAGTGAATCCTCATGGATCTTCGCAGCAGATCGCACGAGATCGTGGTATCAGTCAAGGTAGTGTCTCGCGTATTTTATGGAAATCACATTTTCACTCGTACCACGTCTCTCTGCATCAAGAACTAAGTGATGAGGACTGTAACTTACGGCTTCTGTTCTGCAACGGGGTGGTCAATTGCGTTAGAGAACATCCGAATTTCATTCACTTCATTCTATGAACTGATGAAACGAAATTCTGTAGTGATGGCAACATGAATCTCCACAATGCACATTCCTGGGCAGCGGAGAACCCTCACTGAATGAGAGAAGTCACTCGGCAACACCAATGGCGCATTAATGTTTGGGGTGGCATTGTAGGGATTCAGGTCGTTGGGCCATGTTTTTTTGCTTTCCATTTAACGGGTGAAATTTTTCGGGATATCTTGCGACACCATCTACAGCAGCTATTGAAAAACATACAACTCAATATACCTCAGACGCTGTGGTTTTAATTAAATGGCTGTCCAGCCCATAATGCTGCCATATGTAGGAAAAAGCTATATGTTCTATTTCCGCAATGCTGAATCGATATAGGATTCAATCCAGAGTTTCCTCTGCGGTCGACCGACCTTACTTGTATGGGCTTTATTTTCTGGGGTCGAATTAAGGAACTTCTGTACACCAACCGACCAACTACAATTCGCAACATGCAAGACCGCATTACAACCGCATTCCGGACCATCAAGTGGCCGAGTTGGAAGCTGTTGCTCACAATTACGTACAGCGAATAAATCGCTGTATTGCTGTTCGAGGACTTAAATTTCAACATTTGTAAAGACAGCAGGCGTCGACTACACTCCACAGAAAGTAAGCTGACCCTTTAGCTCTTTACTCATCTTTCTCCAATGGCTTGATTGCAACGCCTCAGCTTTTTGTCCCCATGTTTTGTTCCACGACATGGCAACAGCACATTCGGTTCCCCTTTCTTCGTTGCAACCAATAGTTTCTTCTTCCGTTTAGTGATAACATCGTACATTGTCTTTCGTTATAGTTCTCCCCATCCACTGCGCTTCTGTTGCAGCCATACGAAAACCACTCTCTTCAAATATTGCGAATGTCATTGGTTCCCTATTTAGAGCTTCATTCAACAGCAGCAACTGTACCTCTGCTTGCTGTTACAGTATGATCCTTCCCCCGTCGTGGTCTCTTGCTGATGCCATAGTTGTCGGCACTTACACGGTGTGATTCCGCGTATGTACAATTGTACTGCCCGTTGGTTTCAGACCAGTATTTACTTTTCCCTTTGGTTCCGCATGCAGAAACCCTCGCATTAAATGACTTTGACCTCGTAATGCGATCGTGTTGCTGCCACAGAGGAAGACATATTCCAACTTGTTTCCTCTCGATGCTTCTCCCATTGTGCCCTTGTTTCAATTGAAGCACAACGAACTCCTGTTTCTATGTCAAAGTTTGCAGATGACCCCCGTTAGAGATATTAACGATACGCCACTGGCGTCGCTACTATTTTTATACGATACGATTTGGTAGTTAAATTGTTTGTTTGACGGCTCTATGTGCATTATTAGCTGAGATAAAGGCAAGCTGCAGGTAGTCAGATACAAGTCTGCAACAACGCCTGTAGCGGTTAAATGGGAAAGGATATGTCAAAGTTTGTGCTCTAAAAGTTGCATGATATTTAATGTACTTAAGAACGATTTCAACAGTTATACCACTTTCCATTTCAAATTTTGAAGTTGCCCTCCGTTGGAGGTATTCACGAGACGACACAGGTCTACTATTTTTTATTGCATTCTACACATACAATTTGGTAATGCAGTTTATTTGTTTGAAGGCTCTACATGCAATATTAGCTGCGATATAGAACAGGTACATTCTTATTGAATCATCCTATATATATATGAAATTTATGAAACGAATAACTTCATAACAATAATGCAATCGAATAATATATACTGTAAATTGATTTGAACAAGAATAGTAATTTCTTACAATTTGTGGATTTTTTCCTCTGTCTTTCATTCCCATCATGTGATGGGCGGGCCGTAGAAGGTGATGCCTTCTCTTTGGGCAGAGTAATGTTTTGCTATGTGAAAAGTATTATTGTGGGTGGATACAGGTCGCTAATATATTGTAGGATTGATATCCTGATATATATATATGCAGTGGCGGATCCAGGATATGATCAAGGGAGGGACTAAACCATAATTTGCCGTTTTATCCAGTGTAAAGCTGAATTGAAGCCCATTTTATCCAGTGTAAAGTTGAATTGAAGCCCATTTTATCCAGTGTAAACCTGAGCGTCAAGGGGGGGGGGGGGCTATAGCCCCGTAGCCCCCCTTAGATCCGCCCTTGTATATATATTGTTCTTCCAGTGAGTCTAATTGAGAAGTTTAAGATATCTGCAAAATATACCCTAATACAATGCAATAACATTAATTTTATGCCAATATATTTATATTTAGAAATTTTGCGATAGAGCTTTGCTAAATAATTTAAATAGATATATATATTTACTCCTCAATAGATGAACACTTTAAATCAGGGAAAATAACAAATGAGTACAACAACGAATCTATTGACAAAATTGGTAAATAATTATATTCACTTCCGATTTAATTATGTTGTGCAGCACAACAGTAATATCTAACCACACAATATCGTAAACCAGAATAACACATTTCGGTAATTATGCAACAATGCTTTTGAAAATATGTATATTTCTTTCCCTTGAAGAAACTTTTAAACTAACTAATTCTGACACTCGTAATATGTAATTACGTTATACGTAGTTGACTATAATAGAACAGATATTGCCTACTTGCATAGTAGTGATCGAATGGCTAAGCCAATCTCTGCAAGCACCTTTGTAGTACGTAATTCACAACTCTTCGCCAGAGGCGCTGAAAAAATATATCCTTATTTCAGGTTGCATACTCCTTAGGCAATACCTTCGAAGATTTTTTTTAAAGTGTGGATAAAAATATCCGCAGGAAACAACATGTAGTTTTCTCACTTCTACGCTACCGATAAGTTTCAGATCACATGTTTTAATTCCAATATAATGCCGATAATTATTGAATATTGCTACAATTATAATCATGATTATCGAAATGTTAGGATACATTTTATTTCTAAACATAAATTCATGGAAATGCTTTTTAAAATGTTTCAGGACTTCAAGATTGAATATGTGTATCAACTTCTTTTAAGCATCTGTCTTTTGTCTGCTTCCTGAGAAATCATTTCACTATTATATTCACTAACGTTCAATAATTTTCGTTTTCTGAGATTGCTTTCTAATATGAATTTCTGTACAAACCCTGTGTTGGCACATTGAGCCCATAGAAATTCAAACAAGCATAACCTATTAAAGATTCCAACTGAAAAGTATTAATCAGTAAAAGTATAACTGATTGATTCATCTTTTAAAATTAAAGCAAGTCTTCATTTCGAAGAATTCCGAAGCTGGTTAGGCTTGCTCGAGAAACGTGTAAAATATCTTCTACCTATATTTCCGAACAGTTTGTACACAGTTTGTTTACAGATCAATGTTAACATATTGTGTGTATATGGTAATATTAATTCAGTGTTTCAATAGGATTAATGGTGTATTTGCAGTGTCCAATTTTAAGTTCTAAGTGCTTGATTTTAGCATTTTAAAAATTATCCCTGGCAATTCTCTTCCATTTAAGGTTTCATGTATGTATACCTTTAACACACTAAAAATGGAGTGTGATGAAAATTATTCAAATTATACACTTCTTTCATTCAAATTGACAACTTACATTTGAATTTAATATAGTGATCGGAATTCAAAATTATTTTGAATCTGAAATTAAATAGTTTTTCTTTTCATTTAAAGGTAGGAGAGTTAAGATGAGGTAGAATTTCTATTTTAGAATATGATTAGCACGTTAGCCGCGAAGCCATTTTTCGGAGTATTTTTGTACCCCACTATTTGTGCATCAGAAGTATGCACATGGCGGCCAACGTGTTAGATTTTTTATAAACAATAAATATTATATAAATGCTTACGTTAAAACATGTGTCTAACGAATAACTAATGTTGCTGTTGTAAGTAAATGTATATAATATGCTTGCACGAATTATGTTTTATGTACATACTATTAAGTTTTTAGTTAATTTGGATTTAAAAGTAGTTTTTGAAGATATGATAATTCTTTTTCCTAATATTTGGTGAACACACTCTCTCTCTCTATTTTTCTCTAAATAGTAAGTAGTACACAATAGAGTTGACGTAACTGAAAATTTCCAGATGTAGATTTATTTCTTGTGTTGTGTTGTATATGAGTCTTTCGCTATATTTTATGTTTATGTATTGTCTGCGCTTTAATTATGACACACCATTTAAGCATTTTAAATAGTCGATGTTCAATATCCATTAAAATTTGTATAATTATTAAAATTCACATATTCTCCAAAAGTAAGATACTAGTCAAAGTTCTCTCTTCACGTGAACTTAGCAGGACCACTTTAGTTTTGGAATTTGGGACTGGTACAAACAAAAAATTTTACTGTACAATCCGATACAAACACAGTACAAGCAATTCATGCAGAAAAATCTTCTTATTTGCAGAAATGTGTATTCCGGTCGATTTTTCGAATTTATTTCTCGATTTTTCGAATTTGATACTGGTACAAACGAAACTTTTTACGCTACAAACCGATAAAAACAGGTACAGAAAAATCTTCAGATTTATGGGCATTTGTAGTCTGGTCTAGCTACGTTCATGTGAGCATAGCAGGATCACTTTCGTTTTCGATTTTTTCGAATTTGAGACCGATAAAAAACGAAAATGTTTACGGTACAATCCGGTAGAAACGCAGTACAAACAAATGCTGCATAAAAATCTTCAAATTTGTAGCAATTTATCAGTGATTCTGCTATGTTCACGTCAACTTAGCAAGACCACTTTATGTGTTGATCTTTTAGAATTTTAGACTGGCACAAATAAACATTTTTACGTTACAGACCGGTACAAAGGCAGTACAAAAAAAAATGTACAGAAAAATCTTCAGATTCGTAGACATTTTCAGTTTGGTACTGCTAAGTTCATGTGAACTTAGCAGGAGCAATTTATTTTTCGATTTTTTCCAATTAGAGAGTGGTACAAAGTAAATGTTAAGGTACAATCAAGTACAAATGCAGTACAAACGTATAGTATGCAAATATTTATAATTTTCAAAAGTAGTCCTGCTAAGATCACACTCGTCTAAGCCTCGTATAATACGGATTGTCCAAATGTAGTTGAAAAGTTCATCTTTTGTGGGGTACTTTGCTTAGAGCTTCATAAACTCTTATAGACTCTTCATATGTTCATAAAATAGGTTAGACCTGCCTAACTGTTAAGTTTCGTTTAACAGGGTTGATAAAAATGGACCATGAGCAAAACTACAATTACTAGTACAAATCAAGGCTTTCTGAATATCTAGAAGCGGAAAGCATAAATAGAACATTTGTAAACAAAGTGCTCAAAATCACACTAGACAATTTTTTGTGAAATGTGGAGACGGTGGCACAAATTTAAAAATTAATCACGGACCACTGACAAACACCATATTCTGATGAGTTATTTACGGACACTATGAACGTGAACCCTCAGCAAAGTGTTCGTTCAATTGCAGAAGAGCTAGGAATAAATTAGAGCACTGTCGTTTGGCACCTCTATGCAATCGATAACATGGAATAATTGGATTCATGGAAGTCGTATTGAATAATTGGATTCTTCTGTTACTTTTAGCTTTGAATTGTGTATAAGTTAAATGAAAAGTAAAACTTTCCAAAGCAAACATTAATTACTAATAATCTTTTAAATATTTCGGCAATATATGCTTACCTTTATCAGGGCAATACATCAATGCCTTCATCACTTATACTATCAAATGAAAGTAATGATACATATATTGCACAAACTGTAAAGCAAGTTATTAATATAAATGTTTGTTTTGGTCACATTGGAAGTAGGGGACACCATACATATTTTGGAAGTGGGGTAACGACGTCCCCACAGCATACCCCTCACTTTTACCCTATTTCCAACCCAAATCCCAATTTAAACAACACTCATAAGTCAAAAAGATCGCCAACCATCATGCATATAGAAGATAACGTACAGTTGTATCGTTGTATTCATATTATATACATCAATACTCTATAACTATTCGCGCTACAGAGCTTTGTGTATGGAAACAGAGAAATTTCTTCTTTTTATGTAAAAAAAAAACGAAAGTTCAATATTAATAATTATGTATTTCTTTAACTTCTCAAAGTAAGAAAAAAGCAGGAGATCCTTCACTTTTCATTTTCTTTCAGTAGAACGTAGAAAAAGCAGGAAATCTCCTGCAAAATCAGTAGCTAAGTTATGTATGATAAATATATGTGATGACTCTAGATATTCAAATCAGCAAACAGTGATTTCTTACTTCACACAAAAGCATAATTTTAGTTCGAACAGTGTTTCTATTTTAAGACACGAAAGATCATGAATCTGTAACAAGTGTGAACGTATTTATACTCTGACTATTACGTATAATTGGGGTACTTAAAATATACAATAAAGTCTTAGTTCTTTGAAATTTAAAACTTCTAACAATTGAAATGAAATTTTTGATAAACGCTGACAGCTATTGACAATTACAGAAGACAGTGGTGCCCACCCATCCCTCATGTCCATGACGCACCCCCTTCAATTGTCTATCCGTAGGTGTTCTTCCATGAAAAAAATCTTTCCGATTAATTTTTACACCCCTCAAACATATTTATATAAATTTTAACCCCCCAGATATTTCAATGATGCAGTTTGCGTCACAGCCCCCCTTTGTGGGCACCCCTGCAGAAGAAAACCCTCTCTCTAATTATCCGGCAGCAATTTTATAATATGAAATTCTTTTTCAAGTTGTAGGTTTGAATAACACTTAAAAAATTACCAACCACTTATATAAATTAATTTCCGTAATATCTGTAGTGTCCGGTTTAAATTACACTTATTTTTTGTATCCTTAAGTGGCTAAAGCCAAGTTTCAATACTAACTTTCCAAGCTGCTGTTTATTTCTTAAGGAATGATAGAATGCAAAATGGCGCTTTTAGAGTTAGGATTTATGTGGGATACGACATAAGTACAAAAAATTCTGGCTATTTCACTACAGCTGGAATACAGTTTCTGTACTAAGTGCTTTATCATTGAATGTAATTTCTGGTATAATACAATTCTAATATGGTCTGCGTAGAGACTATCAGAAGCTAATTTTAAGAATTTCGAAGATGAAATAATATTTCGTTTGTCCATTAACAAAAAGTGTTTAATTTGGGAGATTTTAATTGTAACAAGATAGTCCAACAGTGAGCGATGTATTTCGTGATGCTTTATCTGGCCTTAGTCTTTCAATCTGGGCACTGAACCCCATTTTTGGTACTACTACATTGCAGTCACTTCTTGATCTTATCTTATCTGACCATCTGCAAAAAGAAAAGTTTTCACTATATACAGCTATATTCTATGTATATCTCTTGTTTGCTTGTCATCCCATACATACGCCGAAGAGTGTCAAAACATTTCCCGCACAAACTTCACTAAAATGATATTCTTGTCAGGTAATACATTATTCTCGGTCTATAGATGAACAAATACAATTCTCAAGTAGAGCATATTAGCAACACTACAATAAATGCCGCATCCATTAAACGCAAATATCGCGACCATTTTCTCATATATATATATATATATATATATATATATATATATATATATATATATATATATATATATATATATATATTTGCTTAGACACGATTTTTTTATTTAAGAAAGTACATACCGTAAATATAATCTCGTTCAGGGCGATTACTGTTTTAAAAACAATATATAATCCTACGAAATAGATGCACACATTTAATTATAAAAGTCAAAATAGAATTTCCCTCTGATCTTAGAAACAGCATTATTAACTCGAATATTAATAGGAGAAAGTTAGGGTAGAGATTACGAATAATAGGCCAACAAATGTGCCTAGCCTTCCAAAGGCGCCGATTTCTCTGTAGTGTTGAGATGCCCATTTATAAAAAAAATAAGTATAAGAATAACAAATACATATAAAAATTCATATTCATAAACATTCACGAGGACTCACATGAGCATTGATCCCGGCCCCACAGGATCGGCCCCCTTGCATGCATCGCAGATAATTTTAAAAATCGTTCTTAAAGTATTATTTTTTTTCAACTAGTGCAAAAGCCAAAATTTCTTTTATTAAGGAAAATGTACGTGTAGTGTGTTTTTCTTAGTATAAGTTTTATAAACGGCATGAAAGTCTTCAACGGCTCACATCTTTCTTCAACATTGGGGTGGGGGACGACGGGTAAGACAGTTCATTTATATATATATATATAGCCTATAGAAAGCAACGTTCAAAATATTTATGAACTTTGAAAACAATG
Source organism: Thermobia domestica (assembly GCF_964235325.1). Lineage (NCBI taxonomy): Eukaryota > Metazoa > Arthropoda > Insecta > Zygentoma > Lepismatidae > Thermobia > Thermobia domestica. The sequence goes on from NC_137455.1 coordinate 362,493,608, forward strand.
CCGTGGAGGATCAGAGGAGTGGAGTTGTCTTCATCATTTGGAGGCTTGTTTTGGGGCGGGTATCAATTCATCTCACTTTCTTTTGTGGCGTTCGGACACAAATCATCATATGTATTCTCAAAAGACACAATTCAAATCGGATTATCGGGGGACAGTCCCCCCAGTTCCACGATTGGAAAAGACATGTCCCCCTCATCCTCGAGGGATTTGCGAGAGTAAAAGTCAATAATAAAATAAAATAAAATAGTATTGATGCTCACCATGTAATAGTCTTCAATTTACTAAGAAAAATTTGATTTCTATACTTAAATCGCATTAAAATATGTGCAATCGTTCTGTTATGAACAGCACTTTTCCAAATACGTGGAAACAGCTGAAGACCTAACGTTCCCAAAACTCGTAATATCGTTAGTGTTAATGTTTTCGGACCTTTAGAATTCTATCTGATTTTTCAAAAAGCATTACAATGTGATCATTAGTGATCAAATCCGAATCTTTCTAACCAAATATTTTTTTTATTGTCCGGTCAATTAAGCCTCTTAAAGGTGAACACAGTATTGTCACAGGTATTATTCATGTTGCTGAAGATATTCGATCAGCAATAGATGGTAGTCCGGCAACTACGTTTACCCTATTAGATTTCTCTAAGGCCCTCCAATCAATTACTTAAAATCCTCTTCCACTAATTGATAACAAAATTTAGCTTCTTCGAAGGTTACTTCGAAATTGTTTCAAAATCATCATTTAAAATAAAGATTTAAAATATTTTTAGTATCACTTATACACATGTGATTTTAAAACCTATATCCCAACTCAACTAAAAAAACTGGACAGTCTAATTTCAATTAATGTTGCCTTTTCCATATGATGAAATGGAAATGAGTTAGCGATAAATTCGTTCATAGTCCAGTCAATCCGACAAAAGATCATAAGCTGAAATTTTGTACCTATCTTTGAGAATGTGCATATAACAACATACTAAAAGCCCTCAAATATCCGGTGAAGGGTTTGGTCGCCATATTGGAAAATGTACGACAAAGTGTTGTTTTTCAGCGTAAAGACTGATTCTCACTTTAATAGCTATAACTTATGTTGTAATTGCACTATTCATGTTACTTTTACTTGAGTCGAATAACAAAGGACTATTCTTACAGATCACGTGTTACCCTTACCAGTTTACTTCATATGTGGGAAGTAACGAAGGGATTTTCTTTTAAAAATCCCCCAAAAGTTCCCTTCTTCTAAATTGTTTTCTTATATATTAGCCCAGAAAAATAAGACCAAGCTTAAATTTTGCATATTCCATTGGGAATGTGTATACAACAACATACTAAAATTCCTGAGATATCCGGTGACGGTTTTGGCCGCCATATTGGGAAACGGTCGCCAAATAGTGGTTTTTAAAGTAATAAAAGATTCTCACTTTAGCAGCTATAACTTGCATTCTATTTGCACTATGATGTTACTTTTAGTTCATTCGAATAACACGAATAACAAAGGACAACCGTTACAGATGCTTACCAGTCTGCTACATACATGAGGGAAGTTAGGAGGATTTTCAAAGAAATCCCAAAACTTGTCTTCTTCAGATTCTTTTTCTTAATCAGTTAACAAACAAACTCGTCTGAGAGTAGAAATTAATCTTACATTAAATTCACCATAATACACATAATATAACATCCAAGTTCCATTCAAATCATAGTGATAGTATCGGAATAACAAATAAAACTTCGTTAAGTACTACTCCTTGACTTCGCATAGAGCGAATAAGGCATTCTGTCAAGCTACATTCCCCCAACTGTTGTGTTTACTTCTTCAACGATAGTTGTCACATCTTCAGAGAATTTTTTTGTGAATCTGAAGAGATAATCTAGATTTATTGGAATACTTCCTAAACATGTCACGGCTGCTGGCACCCGTGTTCTTCAAGCTTCTGGAGGTGAACATACCGAGATTTGCAGATATTTCTACAGTAATAGAACTCTCTCTTAAACAGTCATATCCATTATCAATTACTGGGGAAGCTATTGATCTGCTTGTACTTTTGGCCTCATTAGCAAGTGAGGAAATATAAAAGTATGCAAGAAAGTTCTGTAGCTTTTGTGGAGGTCTTTGTTGAATTGGCCCTCACACCGTGGGTTGAATGCGAATGGATATAAGGCGAAGGTCAGTTGTTATTGTGGGTATATCCAACATAGTACCTGATTGTGGCAGTTCAGTTACACCGTGAACTTGCGTAAGGACAGAGTTAACATCAGACCTCCACAGAGAGTCATAAGGGCGTGTATGTTTTTCGAGTTGAAACTGGGATCAAATGTCGCTGCAGCGCGGCGGAAGATATGCAAACCATTTTGTAAGTGTGTCGTGACTACGAGAACAGTGTAGCGGTGGTTTAACAAGTTTTGAGGACGGTTACTAAACACTCGAAGACGCACCAAGTGCCGGAATACCAATACATGTACACAATTATCTTCAGTCAGCAATTGAGGCGAACAGTGGTCAGATATGTGACGAACTGGGACTACAATTCAGTGTGAGTGGAGAAACAATTAGGCACCACCTCCGTCAACTTGGAAAGCACCAGAAGTTGGTTGGATGGGTCACACATATTTTGACTCCGGATCAGAAGGCAACGGAAGCAGGCACCTGTGTTTCTTTGCTGTCTTGTTTGGGGAAAGAGACATTTCTGGACAGGTGTTGACATGTGATGAGAAGTTGTCCTATACGAACGTCCAGGGTGCCGTCATCATTAGTTAGCATCCCGTGAACCGGTTCCAAAACACCTGCAACCAGCACTGCACAAGAAGAAGGTAATCCTGTGTGTTTGTTGCACTGCTCGCATCCTTGTGCATCGGGAACTACTACCAGCTGGTCAGAGCATCAATGCAACTATGTACTACCTGCAGTTGAGCCGTGTTCAAGAAAAACTGAAAACTTTGGTGCAAGCACTTCTGAGTCCGAGAGGGGTCTTCCTGTTACAGGGTAACGGTAAGTCCCACGTGACTAGGGTGACGCGGTACACCATTTTACGCTTAGATGTGAAACACTGTTGCATCCGCCATACACATTAGACATTGCACCGTCCGCTAATCACTTGTTCCATTCCTTGGACAATCACCTTAGAGGACGCCAGTTCAAACCCCAAATAGAGGTGCAAAATGCATTTCTTCTCTTCACGTCCCACAAACTTCTATCCAAGCGGTGGAGTCCATGTCTTCCATAACTTTGACAGAAGGCCGTCAATGCTGATTGAAATTATTTTTGATCTTCCAGGCACGTCTTAGGTGACATATCGATGTTCGACGATAGTGGGTGAGAACATGACAGAACTTCCTTGGTTACTTTTATATTTCTTCACTTGCTAATGAGGCCAAAAGTACAAGCAGATCAATATCTTTTCTAACAGTTGGTGCTGGAAGTGTTTCTTTGAGAGAGGGTTCCATTACTATACGCAAATCTGGGTATGTGCACGTCCAGAAGCTTAAAGAGCTGCCGTGAGATGATTGGAAAGTATTCCAATAAATCTAGATTTGCTCTTCAGATTCACTAAGACCTTCTCTGAAGGTATGACAACTAGCGTTGAAGAACAAAACAAAACGGTTGGGGAATGTAGCTTGAGAGAATGACTTATTCGTTCTATTTGTAGTCAAGGAGTAGTACTTAAAGAAGTTTCATTTGTTATTCCAATTCTATCACTATGAATTAAGGTTGGATGCTATATTTTGTGTATTATGGTGTATTTAATGCAAGATTAATTTCTGATCTCAGAGGACGAGATTGTTAACAAGTTAAGAAAAAGGAATCTGAAGATGAAAGGCTTAGGGTTTAAAAAAAATCCTTGTAACTTCCCGCATGTGTGTAGTAGAGTGGTAAGGATCTGTGATCGTAGTCCCTTGCTACTCGAATGGACTAAAAGTAACACACATTCCTAATGGTATGCGCAAAATTTCACCTTCACACACATTCCTAATGGTATGTGCAAAATTATGACTTTTTTGGGTTAATGTATAAGAAAACTAATGTTCAGAAGGAAAATTTTGGTGATTTTTAAAAGAAACCCCTTCGTTACTTCCCGCTTGTCGAGTAAAGTGGTAAGTGTAATACGTGGTCTGTAAGCGTGTTCCTTTATATATTCGAATGAAGTGAAAATAACATCAATAATGCAAGTAGTATGTGAGTTATAGCTATCAAAGTCAGAAACAGTTATTACCTTTAAAAACAACTATTATGCGGCAATTTTCCAATATGGCGTCCAAACCCGTCATCAGATACCTCAGTACTTTTGGAATGCGGTTATATACCCGTTCTCTATGTGCAAAGTTACAGCTTGTTATGCTTTTTTCTGGGCTAAAAGATAAGAAAACTATTTAGAAGAAGGCAAATTCTGGAGATTTTTAAAAGGAAATCCCTCCATTACTTCCCGCATATGAAGTAAACTGGAAAGTGTGTTACGTGATATGTAAGAATGATTCTTTGCTATTCGAATGAAGTAAAAATAAATACCAAACAGTGTGCGCCGTATTGTCAACCATTTTTTGAGCTCAGGGTGCATGATAGCTTCGAAATCAAAGCGAGCACTTTTGTTTAACATGGAAATGTTTTCTGTAATTTTGCTGTACTGATATTTTCCTAACACTCGCACCTTTAGTGTAATTTAATTGGTTTTGAAGAACACTCATTATTTTCCCGCTGGCAGAGACCTAAACTAGTATGTTAAAATATTGAAACAACGGGAATTAATGGGTAGGTGTGAGAACAGTAATGAATGTTCCATTTTTGGAACAGCGGGTACGAATGAGGTCTGTAGTTTATTAGCAGTTTCTGAATGAACATGTAAAACATAGACCGCATTACAATATTTATACATCTGTTGCGCGCATTATCACATTCATACATGTATACATAAGTTTTTGTATTTTTGTTATTCTAGAATAGAAATGTGCATATTTGCACACGTACAAAACAACTGTGGAGTAAGTTTCATTGGGTTAAAAAACAAGTATGCACATAAAACTTTTTTTTTATCTAGATGTGAAGTGTTACCCCTGTAGCTATGTTTGCATCTTGAACCAAATTTATTTCAACCTTATTACCACTAGAAAACGAAATGATCATAGTAATTGTTTTTACATTATTTATTACATATGTGGTACATGGAGATAGACTGAAGTTACAGAATTGTAAAGATGAAAAAATATATTTAGAAAATTGTACTCGGGTCCCTGACTCTACAAGTAGCTGCAACGATAGTACTAATTATCCATGTAGTTTGAAATTATGTAATCCTGTTTCGTCAAGCCTTCTTGAGAGTTTTTTTCTGGATTTACTCTGTTTCAACCAGCCGAATGCCAATATGTTACCCTGTGTAAAGCCTGTGTCTTTGGACATCATTGCCTCTTTTCTATTTCGGCTTGAGACTTAGTTACTCAAAGAAAGAGATTTGAAATGAAACAGATTTGAACAAATTTTAAGATATGGTCACACATATAACACAAACATCAACAGTAACGACAGATTTACGAAAGTAAGAAAGTTGTGGGGTATGTTGAACAAAAGATGGTGAAATAATTATAACAACGAGGTAAATCTTTTTGTAGATGAAGCAATGATACCGCACTATGGACGACACAGTGCAGAACAATGTATGCAAAGAAAACCAATCACATTCAGCTACCAAGTTTGGTGTTTGTACACCCGGCTGGATTATCAGAGGAGAATCTTATCGAGGGGCAACAAATGGAAATACACGACTGGAGTTGAACATTGGTGTAGGAGAAAGTGTAATTCTTTATTTGATCTCGGCGTTGCGAGGGATCCAGCTACAATTGTTACTTTTTCAATTATTTAACTCTGCAACCCTCGCGCGGGATAAATATGACTCCAGAGGGATATTTTTTGTTTGTCTCTCCTAGACAGTTGGCAATTCTGACCCGGTCACCCTACTAGTTGTCTGTTCTATTGGCTACTTCAAGGCCAACATTTAGTTAGTTGTTTACTGCAACATTTTTCGTACACAAAAATAAGTTGAATACAAAGTGGGGTTACTGTGACCCCACGCGAGGGTTGATGATACTAAACACCACGCGAGTGGTGCAGGTTTAACCACAATTCGCCTATTGGAAGAAATAAGAAAACAAGAATAGGACGCAACAGGAACGATTAGGGCAAATAGAGTTGAAAACAATCAGGTTGTTGATCTGAAAAAGCAAGAAAGAAAAGGATTTGATCAAGTAACATATGCAAACAGTGGTATAACCTTAGCTCGATACAATGACAACAGTATCATTACCATTGAGTCAATTCAAGCAGGAGTACATCACATTATCATAGTGAAATATTCCATTGAAAAAGGTCCTCGAAATAAATATTAAGCTACGTTTAGGAATTACAATTTATTCATGGTTGTCGTTGATCGCTTAAATAAAAATGTCTCAAATTTGAAAATGAACATACGAATGAAGAAGTGGTACTGGTAGTTGATTGCTTTTTCCATAAATACGTTTGTCGTCAACACTTGGTGACTGTATTGCATGAGTTGTAGGAGTATTGGCCGGGTTTATTTGAGAAAGTACGCAGTCCGCAAGGGTATTGAAAGAACATCAACAAGAGTGAAAAGCGTTGAAGAAAAGAGTGGCCGAAGAAATTCGATATGAGATGGAAGATCATTTGATTGTTAGTGCCGAGAAAAAAACAAGATATGGACTTTGTAAGAAGAATACCTCAAAAATGTGCCAAAAGTGCAATATTGCATTACACCCCCAATGTACTTTAGAATTTCACACACGATAATATCAAATGTTATCGAAACTCTTTGTCTATCTCAGATTTGGGGACCCGAATCTTGGGGAGATAAGAGTGACAAAACTCATTGCAATATTTATCTATACGAGTATATGATTTGGATTATTCATTTTGTCTGTAATAATAATATATTGTGCATATCTCATTAAACATAATATTAAATACTCTATATAAAGACTAGAATTTAGTTTTAAAAATACTTTACTAATAGATATCAATACTATAACTCAAACTTAAAGTTGAAATTAGTTTTCACCTAAACGTATACCTGCCCTGTCATGCCCGTTGTTACATTACTGGAACGTGGTTAATCAGGTGGTTAATGGGGGTTAACAAAAAAGTTAATCACTTCATTGGACTAACAGTAATCAAATATGGAAAATATCCAAAAATTGCTAAATTTGTGAAACAAAATAATTTGGAAACAAATGGGATAAAGTGAAAATCAGTCATCACGTTGAAAACCACACTTTGTCGGACATTTTCCAATATGGCGGCCAAACCTCTCACCGGATATTTCCGCGCTTTTAGTATTTTATGGTATACACCTTCACTAAGGTATGTACAAAATTTCAGCTTGTTATGATTTTTTTCGGGTTTAGCCCTTTTTGTCTAATTTGACTGGACTATCAAATCTAAGTGAATTTATGTCGCATTTAATTCATTTGTGCACAAGCATCGTTCGAATATATTAGAAACATATAAAATGGAGAAATATTCCATTTGTGAAAGCATTACAAATCTCAGGATAATAACATACCAATTTCCTGAGTAGAAACCTCATATTAACGCAGAAGTAATTAAAAATTCTATGCAGTGAAAAAATGTTACTACTTGTAAAATCTCTTATATTTCCTCAAGATAAATATTGTGATATGTGTCAGACTTAAATGAAGAATTATCGTGCTGTTTACAAAGGAGTATCCAAAATACCTGAATACGGTTTGCTTATAATTTCGGACGATCAAATCATTAAACTCTATATTACAGAAACCTAAGATTTCTGAAAGTTACCAATAGAAGTTGATTTCATAGACCCACATGTGTCTATCAATGCAAAGTGAATATCTCAGCATGTATTGTCCTACCAAATTGAAAATTACTGGACGTCTCCAACTCGTGCAGAGCTAAACCTTTCATCTGTTAACATTTTTGCATAAAATCAGTTGAAGACTGTGAAATCAGGGAATACAGTAGCAACATTTTTGGAGATTGAAAACGTGTTTGGGAAGAGAAAACAACTGACGTACAGGTTTGAATTTGTGTGTGCATGTAGTGCGTTGTTATAAGTTAATACACAAAACTTTACAGACCTCTAGGTGCTCCCAAAGGCCTGAAAAAAATCGTAAAGTGGGAATTATGCAAATTTAACATTTTTCACTGTCCAATATCTTCAATGGGCTGGATAAAAAAATGAAAGGGACTAGCGGAATAAGCATGCGAAAACTGCCCCCAAGCATACCTGCACGAAATTTACAGTATCGATTAACATTTATGGGAAACTCAGTTTCCAAAAGTTTCAGCCCCCCAATTTCGGTTTTCGTGAACAGAACTGTTGGCTGCTGTTCTCACGTTGGTACTATTGTGTATTATTTATTATATATCTAATACTCATCGAAAATCATTCGACCAGCGGAAATACTCAGTAATATGTTCACGAAAACCGAAATTGTTCCACTAGTGGAGGAAAACAGTGATGAGGATTAATTTCTTTTAATTCGTTCTTTATTTGATCACATCAAACACACATATACAGTAATACCATCAAAACAACCTAAACACATAAATGCCTATTAAAATACCAACTGTTACAAAACAAGAACAATTACTAAACAAAGATATATATATATATATATATATATATATATATATATATATTAATTATGTGCAAAATTAACACAAAATTCGGAAGTGTATAATTTCAGTTGATGCATAGCAGTGGCGTAGCCAAGGAACGTGCGAACAGGGTCGAGAACCCCCTTCATCCTCAAAGACCAATTACCATTAAGACAAAGAATACTTGTTATCATAAGATTCCAACGTTATAACAACTTAACCCCCCCATTCAAATGTATTTGTTATCCTAGTGGTGTACAGTATGTATCATACGTGTACCACATAGATGCTTACCTATGTACTACTATGAGCAAAATAAATGACGCGTCTCTTTATTTTCAAGTTTTTTGAAAATATCTCCGTTTTCTTTATATGTTCGAAATTTCGGAAGGTTTCCCCAGCAGGACAGGTTAATAACAAACCCGTTTTTAATATTTGTGTTAGATATTAGCTTAAAATAAATAAATTAGAAGCAAAAAAACATTAAATCGACAGAAATTACGAGAATTACCAACTCTGCTAAAGTGGGAAATTTTCAAGAACGCGAGGGAATTCTGCAGTTCAACACGAAGCAGCGACATCTATGTCATTGAGAGAAATGTGGATTAGATCTACAAACGAAAATTTTTACGAAGTATTTCTAATATGTCTTATTATATGCATTATCAGCGAACTCCAAATATATGAATCTATGCTAAGTATTAACGTATAGATAGAGCAAATAGTGGAAATTATCTATGGAAAAGGACGAATTGTTAGCACAATCGTAATGAAAATCGTCTTTACTGTAGAACAAATTCAGATCACGTAAAAGAACAAATAGCTCAGTTAGATAAAGCAACGAGTCTTTATGCCAAAGGTAGTGGGTTCGAATCGCATGGAAGTGGTTGTCATTTTTATCACTATGTTATTTTATTTATTTTTTATTTGGGAAAGAATCAAATTGTAACATATGTGTAAAACTTATGACGATACCAAAAAAAGAGAAAATATCGTTGTCGCATTTGCATTAGTGTCTCTAATTTTTGTTTGCAAACAGTTTCGTAATTATTTTCCCTGTGCTCACTGCTCACTACATGCTCACTGATGCATAACGAATGTTTTTCAGTAAATGTTAATTCTAATTTGGGTAATTTTATTGTGTTAATTCTAATTTGGGTAAGTTTCACAATGTTTCTTATTAGATAGTCTTCTATCTACGTGTTTGGATATTTTGATAACAGATTTCCCTATTAAATGTTTAATTTTCCCTATAAATATTTGTCTTAAATTGAAATTGTTTTGAATTTACTACATAAGGAAAGTTGCCCGAAGAAGAAGAACGCAAGTAATTCATACTCTACGTACAAGCAACCTATTGTAGAATGATGATGCTTCTTACCTTCAGCACATAATCTTAACGTGAGAGAGTTAGACAGAGGAAAATCCTGTTTTTTCCTCCCCTATGACCACTCACTCATCTTAAAGCTCTACATGTAATGATTCGTGTCGCATAATTTCGGCCCTCCAAAAACATACATATTTATTATTATTATTATTATTATTATTATTATTATTATTATTATTATTATTATTAATCCTGAATATCCCACCCTTACATAATGTAGTAACTTTAGATATCTTAGTTTAAAGTGCTTTCTTTAGTAATAATTCGAGCAACCACGTCACAAAATTTAAAATGTATGAGGGGGCACGACGTTTTATTCCCCCTCTCTTTTCAGCACCCTCCAACAGAAGTATATAATTTCTGAGAAGCAGGGCAGACAAAATGAATAAGAAATATATTTACAGCATCCTTTCCTCCTTCGTGAATGGAATATCACGTAGCATTTTTTATACTACCGAAGACGACCCTTGGCCGTTATGCTTAGGTAACAAAAGAAATACTTAATATATTTACAACCAAGGGTGACAAAAAGAATAGGAAAAGTGTCTAAAGATTACAAAGGACTTTATATTTTGTCAGAAACAAGGCAGTATACACACAGCATTGTTTTCGTTAACAAATGTTTCACCCTTGAGTCGCTTATAAAATTAGGCAGAATAAACTTTTGCCGATCATTGTTCTAGAGGGGTTTGTCCAGGATGGTTCGGGGTCGGGCTAATAACGATGAGTATGTTTATTTACATCACCGTTAAAGAAATAGCAAACTTTCTGAAAGGAACTTACTTAGGAAACATCAGATTTTCCTTCTACTTAGGCAGAGCACACTCTGGAAAATTGCATCTGGCGATCTGAGTGAAAGTTCTATGGGACTATTAGAAAAATATATATTCCCGTTTCCATGCTGATGGTAGAATTTCTTAAGCAGTTATTGAATTACGTTCGAAGCATAGGCGTAAATAGCGCCCCCGCAACCCTGTGGCGTGGGGACAGCACAAGCCGCAAGGCCAAAAAATATACAGAAATTACGCAGGGAAGAACCAGGCCAAATTTTCACATGTGCAAAGTGACTTTTTGGCGCCCTCCCTCTAGTACTAGCCTATATTTTACATTTTATCATAGTGTTTTTAATATTTTAAACCCATTTTTCAAAAATAAATTCATTACCTAGGAAAATTTCACAAAGAATATGGCCCGCTATAAACAATACGAACTCCACCCCCCCCCCGCTTGGTTCAGTGGCTAGCACGCCTGCCTTCTGTGGTGCCGGGTCCAATTCCCGGTGGATTACTGTTGAACGATAAACGTGGTTCGGATTCAACTATAATTAGTATCCACATCTCCCCTGGCCATTAAGGCATAACCGTGGAACACTAAACTCAAGCAAACAAACAAACAATACTTACTTCCCCGCCACTCTTTATTCTACATGCCCTCTCTCCATTTTTCGATACAGCCCCCTTAGTACTATGAAACTCTCTTCTTCCATGGTGAAATAGAAAAAGATTATGTAATTGCCACTACTTTACAAGAAAATAAACCAAAAAAGTCAATAGAAAACACATTATAAAATTTACTTTTTGAGGCTCGTTTTGGCGCCCCTGCTTCTCTGGCGCCCCGGGCAGTCGCCCAGCCCTTGGTACGCCCCTCAAATTACGGACGCACAACTAAGGACTGCGGAGCAGAGGTTAACCTTCATGTTATGCCACTGGTTTGACGTGTTTGAAATGTTCAGTGACTGATCGGTTAGTGAAATCATTTCGACGGTTAATGATGTTTAAACTTTAGCTAAGACAAAGTTACCTAACCAAATACATTTGAGGGGGCGCGGTGGCTCAGTGGTGGAGCGTTCACCTCTGGTGCTTGGGGTCCCGGGTTCGATCCCAGCCTCCGCCAAGTGAACTTTGTGGTGCACAAACACCGTGCTCGTGGGTTTTCTCGGGTTCTCCCGTTTCCTCCCACTTTCTTCATTCCACCATTTCTCTCATCATCACCGTCTCGTTTAGCCTAACGGGCATAACCGTGGGACGTAAAACTTAAAGATTTCATTTCATTTTTTTTTTCAAATACATTTGATATTGCGATGCTACAATTTGATTTTTCCTCACATAAAAAGATTAAAAACAATAGTAATAAAAACCCTTACTCATACTGGGCTCGAACTAAAAACCTATTTCGTACAGATTAGTTGCTCTGACCAACTGAGTTTCGATTTCTTACGCGAAAGAAGTCTGTTATATTACGAGGCATGCTTTTCATTATCAAAACTGTTCGAAGTAATACGAACATGGCTTAAGAACAGAGACGTAACTGAATTACCACTAGATTGACCTTGAGGGCAAATCACCAAAAGGTAGCTATAAACGTAAGTTCAGCATGCATTTCTGTGGAGTTCTGTTCAGTATTCCTATCTGCCAATCATGCTTGTTCGTAGGAGTAATATTTTACAAACCTAACCTTTCGATAGACCACAGTGGCAGAGAAAGGGAAGGAATTCTTGCCCTTGTGAACGTGGGATACCACCATGTGCAATAAAACTGTCGCGTCTCCTTGAAGTGATATTTCATCGAAAACAATTCGTTTTCCTTTATATATCCGAAGTTTTTGAGGGTTTCAAAATGAGGAAACGTTACTGACCAACAAGGACGCATTTAGGGGTAGGTCCAGGGGGTCCGGACCCCCTCTGAAATCCCAATTTAGCCTAATTTTGGGGGTTCCCAATTTAGCCTAATCTTAATTTTATTATAATTTATCCTAATATTGAAGTAGGACCCCTCCCGAAATAAATTACTGGATACGTGTCTGCTGACAATTTTCAATATATTCGTTAAATAGTAAAGTAAAATAACTAAATTAGGAGCAAAAAACTTCATCACGGGCTAACTTCTGCCCACTGCCAATATTGTTATAAGGGATATTAATAGCAAAAACTGCTTGTCAATGCTGAACCTTGGAACGTCACCCCGAACAACAAGCATATTATTGAGAACTACATATGAAACATGTTATCAAAACTTATCCAGCTTTTAAGGGGTGAGTTTTTTCTCAGTGATTTTCTCAAAATGGACTCAAGTGTTTTCGTTCATATTTTATAAATAAATATTTCATTAATAACTTAACAATATGGCATAACTCGTTTGTCCTAAAAAATGCGAGGGGTAGTTTATTTTTGATGGAGTGTGTTGTCTGGGCGATTTTCTCAAAAACGACTCAAAAGAGTTTATTCATATTGCAAAAATAAATATTTCGTTAATAACCGAACAATATTGCAAAACTCCTGAAAAAAATATACGAGGTGTAGTTTACTCTTGGGGGTGTTTTTCCTCCACGGTTTTCTCAAAAATGAGTCAAGCAATTTTGTTCGTACTCAGAAATAAATATTTCATTAAAAACCTAATAATATGGAATAACTCGCTTACCCTGAAAGAATCCTCAAGATATAGTTTATTCGGGGAGTTATTTTTCCCTCACGATTTTCTCAAAAATTACTCGGACAATTTTATTGATAATTCATAAATAAGTATTTCATTAATAACCCTATATTTTAGTATAAGTTATTTCTATGAAAAAAATAACGGATAGTTTATTTTGGGGGGTCAAGGTTTTTTCCCGACTATTTTCTCGAGCGACAGGCGATTTTGTTCAAATTTCGCAAATAAATATTTCATTAATAACCAAAAGTATATCTTAGCTCATTGTTCGAAACAATTCACAAGACGTAGGTTACTCCTGACGTGTTCTTTTTGAACGACTTTCTCAAAAATGACTCATTTGATTTTTTTCATATTTCATAAACAATGATTGCATTAATTGGTCTAGTATATGTCTAATGAAAATGTGCTCAAAGTGTGAGTTAGTTTTGTAGTGTGGATTTTCTTCAATCGAAGTTTTTTATTCGATAATCTGACATTTGATGTATTTGAATAATACGATAATTTTATTCGTAATATCCAAATACACACTTCAGTAACAACTGCGGTCTAACACAGTTAAGAAATTGAATTTAAAAAGTTTAGTGCGGTGGCCCTGCAACTGAATACTTTTTGGCAAACTCCCTAGCTTTTTGTGGTAAATTCAGGCTTTTCTTTTTCGAGCGACAAAAGAGAGAAGAAAATATAGTGATTGTGAAAATAATATATCAAATTCAGATTTCAACGGATTTACATGTTTCGTGGCGTCTACATACCGAAAATGCGACTTTTCGACACTCGTCCTTCTGGTCTGTCCGTTCGGTGCACTTTTCTATGCACTCGCCTAGAGGCCATACCGTTCAACGTATCTACACCAAATTTTAAACTTAGGGTTTACATAGTATTCCTACAGGAGATTTTACAATTTTTTCCTACCAACTAAAATAAGTGTGGTTTACCAACAGCCGAAAATCGTAAAAAGCTATTTTCTCAAAAATGGTTTTAACAATTTTGTTTATTTTTCATTAATCAATATTTAATTAACAACCCTATATTGCAGTATTAGATATTTCTCTTAGAAAAATTTACGAGGGGTAATTTATTCTTGGAGGTGACTTTTTGTTGACCATTTTCTCAGAAAAGACTCTGGCGAATTTTGTACACACTTCGTAAATAAATATTTAACCTTACAACATGGTATAAGTCAATTGATCTGAAAAATATATGAGTAGTAGTTTATTCTTGGAGTTGAATTTATTCCCAGTGAGTTTCTCAAACACGACCAGTTGGCAACCCTGTATCTCGACAACGAAGCTAAATTCGAAAACTACAAGAGGTCTATTTGTCTCCTTTTGATGTCACGAATCATCTCCCAAAGTGTGTGGACATCTTTCAGGTGCACCCTTAATGAAGCTTCTTTTCGAAAAGTTAACTATTAACTTTAGGCATTGTTTATCTTTTTTAAATCACAAATGCCGTTATTAAGTTTAAGGCAGAGAGCTATTCTGAGAGGATAGATCTTGAAAAATAATTTTAAAACTTAGACTTTTGTTTTCGAGACATTCCAGACAAGATGAGACATTTTACAAGGTATCTCGTGTCCAAAACATTTGTCTCGTCTTATCTTGGATGTCACAAAGCGCGTCTCGTCTTTCTCGAGACATGTTTTATCTCGTGCGCATTCGTTAACACTTGGAAAGGATTATCTTTCTACTCAAAGCATTGTTTTTATAATGATTGCATATTTATGATAATTGCTGTCAACATAAATTACAATCCTTTCAGTTGAATTAATTTTTATTGTTATTATTGAAATTAAAATTAAATGCAATATCTAGTTTAACGTTGCACGATTATGCACCTACGCTAAGGGAGAATGATAATGAATGAAATGGTGAAATGAAGAAAGTGAGAGGAAAATGGAAAATCCCAAGAAAACCCATACCGATGCCCACGTTATTTGTCCACCTCAAATTTCACTTGGCCCGAAGTGGAATCGAGCCACGGACCCCATGCACCAAAGGTGAATGTTTATTGTTATTATTATTATTATTATTATTATTAATAATTATTATTATTATTAATAATATTAATAATTGATCGAGCTTAACGAGTTGAGTTGATTTTGACTTTAACGTCCTGTTCAACAGCGAGGCTATATGAAACGTGAACCTACTGATGAACGTGGAATCCGAACCAGATGAGTTCCCGCCGGGAATCCAACCCGGATCTCCCACGCCAAAGTCGCCTACGCTAACCGCTTAGCCAAGGAGGAGCTCCGAGCTTAATGAGCTTAACGAGTTTCAACCGTCCGACTCAACCAACGTTTGGGTGCCTGTTCGTTCGTCTGCTCCATGACAACATCTCATAAAAGACATTTCATTTTAATGAAACTAGTAAGTGCCATCTTTTAGCTTTGCGAAGTAACTATTGCTTCGAATTTGAATCTGTAAAATATAAGAGGTTAAAGTAACCAAATGGCGCAAGTTTCCACTCATGTATATAAAACAATTTTGCAATATCAACTAGGTGAATCTTGTCCCATAAAAAAGCCGAAACCCCTACACCGAAAAGCTCTCCGAGATTTGATCATTGTCCACACGGGCTGAAATTGTCGTTTGAAGCCAAGACTTTAATATGAAGCCAATAATTTCTTTAAAATAGACAAAAAATTCGAAAGTTATAAGCATTTTCATATTTTTGCCTTTTCCCATAAGGGAGCCGTAGCCCCCTATACTGAAGAGCCCCCCCTTCCTCCGAGATTTGATCAGTGTCCACTCGTACTGAAATTTTCATTTGGAACCAACACTTTAATAAAACTAACTCTATGGCCTATGGAACCCGGAGGTTCAATGCCGCGTTCACAAAAGCTCTCCACTTACTTCTATCCTTAGCTAACTGCATCCTGTTTCTACTTTGTATTCCAATCTCTTCGAGATACCAACACTTTAATACGAAGCAAAATATTTCTTTAAAATAGACTAAAAATTCGAAAGTTATAAACATGTTAATATTTTTGCCTTTCTCATAAGGGGGCAGTATTAGCCTACACTGAAGAGCCCTACGAAATTTAATCATTGACCACTTGGACTGAAATTCTCATTTGAAACCAAAACTTTAATATGAAGCCAAAAATTAAATTTTTTACATCAATTTAAACTGACTGGGTTCCGGTTCATCCCACTATTGTTTAGTTTAGTTAAGTGGTAATTTCTGACAGCTTCACATCATCAAAAGAATCTTTCACTTCCCCGCCCCCCCAGAAGTTCGTGCTGGATCCGCCACTGGAATCAATAGACACTTTTCCTATTCTTTTTGTCACCCTTGTGTGTGAGGGGGCTCCCTCGTACAAATAAAGAAGTGGTAATATTACAATCAAGGGGCGCTATATATTAGGTATTTCTTTAGTTACCTACCCCTAACCGCACAGGGCCATCTTTGGTAGAATAAAAAATGTTACGTGATATTCCAATCATTAAAGGGGAGAGGATGCTGTAAATATATTTCTTATTCATTTTGTCTGCCCTGCTTATCAGAAATTACTTACTGTTGGAAGGGTACTGAAATGAGAGGGGCAAAATAAAACGTCGTACCCCTCCTACATGGTTGCTCAAACAATTACTAAAGAAAGCATTTTAAACTAAGATATTTAAGATTTAAACTAAGAAACGAAGATATCCTTACATTATGTAAGGATGGCATATTTAGGATTATTATTATTATTATTATTATTATTATTATTATTATTATTATTATTATTATTATTATTATTATTATTATTATTATTATTATTATTTGAATGTTTTTGGAGCACCGAAATTTTGTGAGACGAACAACTGTATGTAGAGGTTAAGATGGGTAGTCATAGGGGAGGAAAAAGCAGGATATTTCTCTGTCTGACTCCCTAACGTAAAGATTATGTGCTGAAGGTAAGAAGCATCATCATTCTACAATAGGTTGCTATTACGTAGAATATCAATTACTTGAGTTTTCCTCCTTCGGGCTACTTACTTTATGTAGTAAATTCAAAACAATTTCAATTCAATACAAATACATTGTAAAACTTTTCCGTAATTAAACATCTAGGGAAAATTAAACATTCAATAGGGAAATCTGTTATCAAAATGTCCAAACACGTAGATAGAAGACTATCTAGTGAGAAATATTGTGAAACTTTATAAAATCCTCCAAATTAGAATTAACATTTACTGGGAAACATTCGTTATGCGCCAGCGAGCATATAGTGAGCAGTGAGCACATGGGAAATAATTACGAAACTGTTTCCAAACAAAATTAGGGACGCTAATGCAAGTGCGAGAAATTAATCATATTCACGGAGAAATTAAATGTCGACTAAAAGCAGGGAATTCGTGTTACTATTCGGTTCAAAATCTCTTGTTGTCGCGAATTCTGTCGAGGAATTTGAAGCTTAAAATATACAAAACGATAATCATGCCTGTTGTTCTGTATGGTTTCGAAACATGGTCACTTACTCTGAGGGAAGAACATAGACTGAAAGTATTTGAGAACAAGATCCTGAGACAAATATTCGAATCCAAGAGGAACGGGAATGGGGAATGGCGGAAACTTCATAACGAGGAACTACATAATTTATATGGTTTACCCAACATTGTTAGGGTCGTCAAGTCTAGGAGGCTTAGGTGGCGAGTCATGTAGCTAGAATGGAAGAAAGTAGAAACGCTTTCAAAGTCTTGACTGGAAGACCAATCGGAAAACGACCATTAGGAAGACCTGGGTGCACATGGGAGGACAATATTAAAATGGATCTCGCAGAGATTGGAATACAAAGTAGAAACTGGATGCAGTTAGCTAAGGATAGACGTCAATAGAGAGCTTTTGTGAACGCGGCATTGAACCTCCGGGTTCCATAGGCCATATAGTTAGTTAGTTAGTTAATGCAAGTGCGACAAGGACATATTTTTTTCTTTTTATGGTATCGTCATAAGTTTTACACATAAGTTAAAATTTGAATATTTCCCAAATAAAAAATAAATAGAATAACATATTGATAAAATATGACAACAGCACTTCCATGGGGACCGAACCCACTACCTTCGGCATACAGACTAGTTGCTATAACTAACTGAGCTATTTGTTTTCTTACGCGAACTGTGCCTGTTCCGGTAAAGACGATTTTTCATTACGATCGTGCTAACAATTCGTCCTTTTACATAGATAATTTCCACTATTTGCTCTATCTTTACGTTAATACTTGACATATATTCATATATTTGAGTTTGCAGATAATGCACGTAATAAGACATATTAGAAATATTTCGTTAAAAGTTTAATTTGTAGATCTAATCCACATTTCTCTCAATGACATAGATGTCGTTCAGGGGCGTCATTTAGGGAGGGCAGGAGGGGGCAATTGCCCCCCCCCCCAAGGGTTTGAAGAATACATAGACTTTAATCGATGTCTACTAATATACTAGTACAAAACGTGAAAGTCTAATGTCGATGGTGTTCTTGCCCCCCTCAAGCGAAGTCTGAAATGACGTCCCTATTGTCGTTGCTTTGTGTTGAACTGCAGAATTCCCTCGGGTTCTTGAAAATTTCCCACTTTAGCAGAGTTGGTAATTCTCGTAATTTCGGTCGATTTAATGTTTTTTGCTTCTAATTTATTTATTTTAAGCTAATATCTAACACAAATATTAAAAAAGGGGTGTTATTAACACTTCCTGCTGGGGAAACCTTCCGAAATTTCGAACATATAAAGAAAACGGAGATATTTTCAAAAAACTTCAAAATAAAGAGACACGTCATTTATTTTGCTCATAGTAGTACATTTACCTTTTTCACTATGAGGTACACTTGCAAGCAAAATGAAAACAATATATGTTGTTAGGGACCCACTCAAAACAAAACTGGCAAAAGGATTGTGGTTGTCCCAGTTAGTCTTCCACTAAAACATTTTTTGGAAAATTTCAAAAAAAAAAAATTGACTTCAATTTTCAACCCCAAAAGATTCAAAAAATATTTTCCTACTTTTCAATTGTTGACAATACCTAACATTTTTTCATGCAAATCGGTTGAGCCGTTCAGGAGAAAAAAAAATCATTTCAAATTTCTTTTCCCCCTTCTAACACCTCCAAAAGCGCTTGGGGAGCTGAAAATTTTGGAACCTGAGTTTCTCATAAATGTTAATCGATAGTGTAAATTTGGTGTAGATATGCTTGGGGGCTGTTTTCACATGCTTATTCAGCTAGGCCCTTTTGGGAATAGTTAGTCCTCTATTATACGATAACACACAACAAAGCACATTTTGTGTTTTTGAGCAGAGTGGGGTCAAAGTATTAAGTAATGACGTCATACTTTATGAGGCGTTTTGTTCATAAAATCTGCTACAAATTTGTTGTTGTGAAGTAAAATAAGGTAAGATGAATGGTTAGTCCGGTTAAGATAGGACAAATACATGCTGAGATATTCAAACCAACGTAAACGCCCAAAATAAAAAATAAAACGCAGTGGTGATAGCCGCTGCGTCGCCATGGGATATTGTTAAAAATTATTAACTGTGGTTTTGAAGGACCCTGATATAGGATATACATTCATGAAAAAATATTTTTTTTTAATCCCATCTCGATTTTCTCGTCTCATTTCCAAAATGTCTTTTCTCGTCTCAGGAATTTTGAAAATACTGGAAACAGTAAGCTTGTTAGATTACATTTAATAACATTACATACAATAATTATATAAGACAAACTATTTGTTCGTTGTTTATAGTTGTCGAGTATGTCGATGGACGCAAAGTTATCCAATTATTCTGACTGAACACTGAGTTTAAATATTCGGTGCAAATATACGAATATCTGAGATATTTTCAAGAAGCTATTTAAGATGGCTTTGTAGATCGGAGATCGCACTGTAAGTTTTCTCCAGTTCTCCCGTTTCCTCCAATTTTTTCATTCCATCATTTCATTCATTTCTCATCATCACTGTTTCCCTTAGCCTAGCGGTCATAATCGTGGGACGTAGAGCTTAAAGATTTTAAGGTGGATTGTAAGAAGTATTGTAAACTCGAGTGATTTATATTTAAGCGGTTTGGAGTTGCATAAACTTTTATTCCAGGGTCTTTATGCAATGAATTGGAAAATATAGTTGACAGATGAATCCTTTTGCAATAGTCTCAGATTTATGTTCTAGTAAACATACTAAAAGTCCACAAAGCTCCGGACTGTGGAATCGGAGTTATGACCTCATCAATATGGTCGCCGAAGAATTTCTAGGGTATTTTAAGATACCTATAGGCTCTCAAGTGATTAACGTAGAAAGGAAATTTTTACATCAAATTTCAGAGAAATAGATGTAAATATTTATGTAGCAAAATAGTAACATGTTAGCATATCTAACATTTCTTCTGATTCATATTAATCAAAATGAGAAAATGTATTTTTCTAAAATCTTTTTTGAAGCTACCAAAATGACAATGGTTTTGTTCGTTATGCAATACATTCATAGAGCTGTAGAAAAGTACCAATACGTTTCCTCTTCCATTGTTAATAGGTGAGTTATATGGATTTATTCGCGGTAAGGTGTTAAAACGATATCACTTCGTTTTAGCCCTGATTCGCTTTACGTATCTTTTAAGTTATTACGTTATTATAGTAAACATATCAACTACTAATTTACTGACCATAAACATGAATTGCATCCAAAAATCTTCGATTTATTCCTCTGTAGTATACGTACATAAAATGTCAGCAGCAATCATAGCAAATAATGATCTTGATAATACCAACATGTCCTATCCATCATAAAACAATAATCTTACTCATGACAACGAATCAATAACAACGTTCTTTCTTTTAATTATATCTAAGTTATCTGTTTAATTATTGCGCCTCTGATCAATGTTGATAAAATGGGTACAGATTAATTATAGTATCGCTGTAAATGTCGCCCAGAACGGGAATTCCGTAACAGTATTCACGGAGAAGGAAAGAACCCTGGATATTTTCAGAACACTTACTTTTTGAATAGCCCTCGTACTAATCATTATTACATCAATATAAATATTTTTCTTTTCTCTTCTTTCTCCATATATATATATCAATTCATTTATAACAATATTTTTCTTTTATTACTAATTACATATCATAAACGTCGATTCATTACAAATATCATTTATGGGTCTATCCAAAATTATAGGTAATTGATGACTTACGCAGAGTTACTACTTAACTGTTCCTCTTTTACATTGAGCAATAACATCCATTTACAAACAATATTATTTATAATTAAGATTGTCATCTTATCAAAACAACAACAAGATCAGAAGGCAATAATTACGTTTAAAAGCTTCAATTTAAATTCACTGTCATGGATTTCAATTTAACATAATCAAATCTGTTTTGAACATGTAAAGTAAAATAAAGGTAAACATAACACTCAAAGTTAATACAAAGATAAGATAAATTAATCACATCATAACATGTTGCTCAAATATAAAGTCCAAATGAAGTATTCATAACACAACTCGTAACATCTGAGAGAATAAATTAAGAATTGTTATCCAAATTTAATTTAGTTAACATATCAGGGTTGAAATTTTAACCAGCTTTAGCCGTTTACCTGCTCCAGCTTTTCATATCTAAATTATATTTATCATCAATATTATTCACAAATAAATTAATAGACGAATTTTGCGTCGAATAACCGTGGGAACCTTCGGCTGGTATGGGATTAACCCCAACCATATCAGCGGGTTTTAGTTTAAATTATGATTCACAAATGGGTCAATCAAAGTACATTGAACACCACAATCTTGGTTATTTTCACTTGATCCATTTCCTGTTTCATTCATTACTTCGGTCCTATTCCGACAGTTCCTGCCATCTCGAGATCTCCAATTGAATCTGTTTTGAGTCACACTGGTATGCATGACATTGTTACTGTAATTACGTCTTCCACGAAAGTTTCTTCCGTTCGTCCAACTGTTCCTCGGATTACCATAATTCGTTCCATTTCTGCCGCTAGAATTGAATCTTCCATTAGCCCCAGTTCCAGTACGTATAACGGATCTTTCACTAATTCCAATGCCAGTATTATCACGTGACCTCTCATCGCTGCGAAGGTTTTCGATATTTTCACTAGTTATATTCAGGTTTCTGACGGCAATCGGATTCGATGGATTACGATTACTTCCGCTAGGGTTCGGGAATTGATTCTCGAAGTTCTGAACTAAAATTATCAGATGATTGAAGTTTACGCATTGAGCAGACAACAGTATCTGTTGTAATTTATATGGCAATAAAATGCGTACGGAAGCGATTATTCTGGATTCGGGCTGAAACGGATTGACAAGTTTAAGTTCATTATAGGCATTAATCGTAAAATCTGTAAGAGATTTATCGACCCGAGGTGAATAGTGTCGGGTTCGCACCATCGCATCACGGTTAGCTAACAAGAAATCATTTTCGTAATTAGCCAACAGGGCCCGTTTAAATTCTTCGTAGGATTTGACATGATCGCGAATAGCTTTAAACCACAAGGAGCAAGGGGGAAGTAACAGATGTGGTAACAACTTCATAAATTTCGATTGATCCACACCCATAATTTCACACTCTGCTTCAAACTTCTCTAAGAACGAGCTTGCGGTTTCGTCACACTTACCGCTGAATTTAGTCATGGCCTTAATTTCACTGACCTTAACGTTTATTTTACTATGATTATGATTTTGTTGGCGTTGATAATGGTCTGGAACCCTTTCGCTCTCATGTATCTGCCTTCTTCTTTTGCGATCTGGACTTTGGAATCGCCTACTGTGATCTTCCACAACTAAACCATCATCAACAGAACTCTTAGAAGAAAATATCCCGTCAGTTTCTATTAATGGAGTTCTCGGGCGGTGATGCAATGCTTCCTGTTGATGATGCAATATTTCCTGTTGATTGGGAGTACCCAAAGCCTCCTTATACATAAGATCATTGTAGCCACATTCCCTCTCTTGTAACGATCTGATTCCCTCTTGTAAGTTGGATATCAGTATGCTATGTGAATTAACCTGGGCAGTAATATTCACTATCTGATTTTTTTGTTGGGCTGTCGTCGATTCCACCGCTTCAACGGCTTTCTTTATCGACTCTGTTTCTAGAGCTAGTTGATCCTGTCTATCTTGCCATTTGTTACTAAATTGTTGAAACCTAGTATCAAGTTCTCGCGTCATATCATTTGTAATTTTGACGGTAACTTCATTAGCTAATACTTGCAAATTTTCTTTCAAACTGTATTGCAAGCGATCAAAATTTTCTTGCACACCTTGTACTTTATCTGCAAGAGATTTATGCTGCACTAGTATCTGTTCTAACTTATCATCGTACAATTTTTGTTGTTGATCAAATTTCTGTTCTAGCTTTTCATCTTGTTGATCAAATTTCTGTTCTAGCTTTTCTAGCTTTTCATCTTGTTGATCAAATTTCTGTTCTAGCTTTTTATCTTGTTGATCAAATTTCTGTTCTAGTTTTTCATCAAGTAGTCGACTAAACATATCAATAAGGTTAGAATAGGAATGTTCAGACACAGCTGTTGCATTTCCAGATATGGTTTCGTTTGAAACACTGGGTACTTCTTCAATCTCAGAATCCTGCATATTAACAATTCTTTGTATTCTCTTCCCGCTTCTTAAAATAGTGAAACTCATAAAAAGGTATATGTACTTATGCACATAAACTCAGTTCTTACTATTCTTCGGAACTAAATAGTATGGTCCCGGGTCTTCGGCACCAGATAAAACGATATCACTTCGTTTTAGCCCTGATTCGCTTTACGTATCTTTTAAGTTATTACGTTATTATAGTAAACATATCAACTACTAATTTACTGACCATAAACATGAATTGCATCCAAAAATCTTCGATTTATTCCTCTGTAGTATACGTACATAAAATGTCAGCAGCAATCATAGCAAATAATGATCTTGATAATACCAACATGTCCTATCCATCATAAAACAATAATCTTACTCATGACAACGAATCAATAACAACGTTCTTTCTTTTAATTATATCTAAGTTATCTGTTTAATTATTGCGCCTCTGATCAATGTTGATAAAATGGGTACAGATTAATTATAGTATCGCTGTAGTGTGAATATTCACTAGCCACACACGTTCTCTAATACAATTTTCTTAGAATTTCCCAAGTAGATATTTTTAGATCTCCCAAGAATATCCAGTACATATGTATATTCTCTAGGGATAGTAGAACGTATGTTTAGTTCGTCACGGGGGGTGTTCCTCAAACTATTGGCCTGGCCTCTCAAAGAAACCGTATGATTATGTTAAACAACCAGCAAAATTATTCAATAGAGTTAAAAGCTTTACGGCTTGTAAGAGTTTTATGAGTCTTTATTTTAATTGGAACATCATACTGAAACTGCCAATTGGGATTTTCCTATTCGTTGTGTGTATTTATTAGGTTAACAGAGAATTTATGCAAACAAAATGTCAACAATATTTTATAATTGTGGGTTTTATTTTAAAACTTCTGACATGCTAAACCCAAATATAAATACGTAAACCGTTAAATAGTGTTGATATGTTTCTATGTACAAGTTTATTGTTGGTGGATACCATAATTAAAATAATGTAAATATCTTTTGTATTTTTCGTGTTTCTGAGTAATTGATAACATATTTTACATTGCCGAGATGGAAGGGGTGTGTTTTATTTGCAACAAGACCTTGCTGTCAGGAGATGAAACAGTAATAGTTACTCGTGGGATCGATACTCTAGTGAAAAGCAATCTTCAAGGTAAAGATGGATTATGAAAAAACTGGAAAGTGTTGCAGCTCGGTACATGGGAGCTCTCGTAGGAACCACACATGTAAAATCAGTATTACAACTTTCGTCCAACACTCTCTTTCAAAACCCCCAAACCTAACAGTGAGATCGTGTCTCTACCTTTCACTTCAAACAACACTGCCTCTTTTGTACAGAGGGATGCGATTTAAATTTTGATAAAAACTTGTATCTGGAGCGCAGGTGTTACCGTGTAAACTTTCATCGTAAAAACCGTACCGGTTGGTACAAAATCACCTGAGATTTCTTACCCCCGGTAAGATTTTACCGGGGAATTTGTACCCAAATGCTGTTTTAAAATATATCACTGGACAGAGAACTTCAATGGTATCAATCGACTGGACATTGCCAAAATACTCGACTAAGATAGCTCCGGCACTATTGTTAAAACTTCCCTTTGATCTAGCCGTGACGTAAAATTTCACGGTGAATTTTTACCTCCCTGCTGTTTTAAAATATATAAAGGAAAAGTGAACTTCAATGGTTCAATCTCCTAGATATTACCAATGGACTCTATTAAGACAGTTTCGACACTATATAACTTTCCTTTGACCTACGAAGTGCGGTTCAGAAAGTGCAAACAGTTAGGTTTGAGTGCCACCAATTTTTGTAACGATGGATGGGGTCGAAATGTGACAGTTCGAGTGGAAAGTGTTATTGATTTAGTTGCTGCAGAAGCCAAATGCCACAACAGCTCCTACAAAAACATTTTTAAGTGCCATCATCATGGAAGAAAGGAAGCCACAGAATGAAGAAATGGCTGAAGCACTTCAGAAACTTTTTTCTTAGTAGGAGGACTGCGATGTATGCAACACTATTTGAATGAAATATTCAAACGATTGCGTGATTATCTACCTTCAAAAGCTGAAATATGCTCGGAGAAAAAACCTACGAGAAAGCTTTAGAATCATTTTGGAAGTACGATTATCATTACTGACATGCCAGAACCTACTTACAGAGGTTTGGTATGCACAAAAAGAGGGTTATTCTGTAGCAGAATATATGGGAATAGTGGAAAGAACTGATGCCATCATTTAAAAGACATGCCTTAGATGATACAACACCTTTGATACATACCTACTGATCCTGAACAGCACGAAAATCACCCCAGTAATACTTAACACTTTTATTTCTAAATATTTGCAAGAGACGAAATAATGTTCAAATATTCTGTGAAACGTAAAAGTGATGGGACTTGCCATGCTATTCCGTCCTGTGCCAGATCAAGAAATTTCCTTTCATCTATTCAATTAGAATTGGTCCTATATGTATATGGTCTTGCCATCCTGTAGATATTATCATGTACCGCGTGTTACTGTATAGAAACAATGCCTTCTACTTTTGTTTGTAAACATGACCGCATGGATTTACTACACACCACGTCGGATTACTACGAGCAGCAGACAACGAATCATTGTCACATCCTAGGAAGCACATGATGACAGGACAGCAACAGCGCCATTGCCGCTCTGGACACAATTAAATTCTTCAGCAAATAGCGGCGAAGTACCAGTTCTCTGGCGTCCCTCTTATTGCTTGCTTTAGAGCATTAGGAATTACCTACTCACAAAGCCTCTAGTGTCCTTTGGGACTCATGGCTATTCTGTTTCTCCTGGCTTAGCCCGCTTCAGGGCTATGTGACTTATAACCCCAACACTTCTTGCTTCAAAGCATTGGAGTTTCCTTTGCCAATCTGCCTAGCCTGCTTCGGTGCTGTGTGGAGATATCCTGTCGTCTGCCAAACGGGCAAGTACTACCTAATTTCAACCTGATAGATTAGAGGAAATATCCTTTGTATTCTTTCCTGTAAATACTTGTATATAAGGACGTGTTATAAAGAAACTGGTAGTGGGAGTAGATTACGGACATTGTTTTTATTACCTAGCTTTACCTACAAAGAAAGAATACAATATACTTCATAAAATGGGTATTTTAGTGACAATTTACTTCCAAAAGTCATCAGTGGGAAAATGCCCTTCACGGACTTACCATATTAACTCTCACCAAGCGAAATTCGATATTTATGTCAAGGGATGTTGCCAGATGTGACACCACGTCATCTTTGTTTGCCCAATGGAATTAAGAAGCATTCCGACTTCTCCAAACATCCCTAATCTACGACAAATTACTTCAGTAATCAATAATCCCAATGTAAGTGCTCAAGAAGTGACAGAAGGAGGCGAGCAATCATTGACTGTGTATGGTACTCTTAAAGTAACGACGTGTTTGAATATTCTTCGATACAGCGTTTCATAAATGCAGTGGTAACACGTCTTATCACTTTTCAGATGGAACTTGGTCGACTACTCCCAACATCTGAGGCAGCTAGAGAGCGTTCAAAACCATTTTTTGACCACTGCTAATACCTTCGTACTAGATCTAGTACATTTTATATTATTACAGTGTTCTAGTACGCTCACCAACAAATCAAGTACTCTTCTCCTTCTCTTCTTTTCTCATAAATACATTTGGAAGAGAACTAGGAATCTCACGGAAATTTGACAATGTACGAAGATTTCAATTAAGGATGTCGGGAGTA
The DNA here is from genome assembly GCF_964235325.1 of Thermobia domestica. Taxonomy (NCBI): domain Eukaryota; kingdom Metazoa; phylum Arthropoda; class Insecta; order Zygentoma; family Lepismatidae; genus Thermobia; species Thermobia domestica. The sequence goes on from NC_137455.1 coordinate 362,521,400, forward strand.
ATCAGAGCCATTTTTATCGGTTTTGTGCTGTAACTTACAGTTCATTCTATTGGGGAAAATACGAAGTACAAAAGTGTCAAAGAACGAAAGGTTAAAACGAATAAAAATGAAATGAAATCTTTGAGTTTTACGTCCCACCATTATGCCGGTTAAGCTAAAGGAGACGGTGATGATGAGTAATGAATGAAATGGTGGAATGAAGAAAGTGGGAGGAAACGGGAGAACCCCGAGAAAACCCACGCACACGGTGTTTGTCCACCACAAAGTTCACTTGATGGGGGCTGGGATCGAACCCGGGACCCCAAGCACCAGAGGTGAACGCTCTACCACTGAGCCACCGCGGCCCCTTAAAACAAATAAATGACCACATTAAGCAATATTACATATTTGGTGTTCCGTTTAAACTGTAGCCTACTAAGGAATTAAAACTCGATTTACTCAAAAAAGCCCATTTTATGATACTTCTTGTTTTCTCCCTACATTCTCTATATTTGACATACTTGTGTTATATAGTGATTTGAGACGAATTCTAATACGACAATTAAGCAGGGATTCCGCCAGAATTTTTAGTTTCGGGATGTAAAGTCAAATTGGGAGGGTGTAAGTGGATTGCACGGTTTGTATCGAATTTTTGACTGTAAAAAATTAAAGTTAGGGGTTATTTCAAGAACTTGAGAGTTACTCCCCGACCCAAAGGGAAGGAGGAGCGTCCGAAAACTTTTAATTATTAGATACGCTTACTAATATATCATAAATAGAGTGAAACATTTGCAGATACAATTTTAAAACTTTTTTCTGCATAGGTTAGTACGAAATATTTTTGTTGGGTGGTCGCACTGTTCAAAACGTGTTTATTTTCTGGTACAGCAGTGGAGGAGCAAGAACTTGCTAGCCACTTCATGGGGATATGTAATCAAAACTGGTTCTTTGCTGCCAGTTTTAACCCAAGGACCTTCTGCTCCCGATTACATCATAAAGCTAACATCTTGCAAGTATGATACTGGGTGTGAACAAGGTTGCCGTTGTCGCGACGTTAGTTTACAGTGTTGTGTTTTGTGTGGATATTGCAATGGCACTTGGTATATCAGTCCAATATTCAAGATTTTGATGATTATGATGAACTCTGGAAGAATCTCCGTTACCTGTTGACGAGAAAGATGTATCAGATATATTTACGATGTGATGCATATTTTAAAAACCAAGTTCCGATAATTTAGTTGTTCATTTAGTAAAGCAAATTTAGTTATTCATAGTGTAACAAGTCTAATCGTTTGTTGCACTCCATATTGCCCTTAAGTGCTTTTGTTCATTTATTTGCATGATGAATTAATTATTGTTGGTTACAATGCACCATTACTAGGAGGTTCAATAAGAAAATAATATTGTCAATGTGATTATTTTTTGTTCCAATTATGTAGGTCTCACTTTCAAATAGGCAGAACAGTTGATAAAACAATATATGTATTTGAAATACAAATTAGGGCTTTGTATTATATAGATATATTAAATTTATTTTAAACAATAAACGTTGAAATGTGTGCTATGATTAGAAGAAGAGACATTTTACTATCTCTTGAGAATACGTACTAACAAGTTTTGAGCAAACTTTAAGAATATGACCCGTTAAAAGTCTAATATAAGAAAGATGTATTACCATTGTGCAGCCTGGCTGGTGAATAATCACACCCTGGGGCAAATAAATTCATATAACTCCCTTCCTATTATTAGTAGAGCAAACGTATTTGTATTGTTTTACAGCACTAGAAATGTATTACAAAACTATCGAAAAAACTGTCATTTTGTTCCATAACTACCTTGTTATTTATAGAGCAACTTAAAAATTCAAAAATGACATTTTCTCACATTTCGTTACAATAACACAGAAGAAATGTTAGATATATTCTTACATAAACAATTGTCAGGTATGTCTGTGTAATTTGGAGCACAAATGACGTTTCTATGTTAATTCTGTGAGAGTTTATAGGCATTTGAAAATACTCTAGAAATTCTTCGGCGGTCATATTGATGACGTCATAACTCCAATTACACAGCTCGGAGCTAAAATGAAACAGCTGCAAAAGGTTTCATCTTTCCCCCTTTTTTTCCAATTCAGGCTTTTTTTGGCTTAATGTTACTAGACTATTTAGTATTCTATTGACAGAGTGTATTAATCACTCTGACATATTATTACGAATTAAATACTCTCACTGAAATCGATTCATCCGAACAAACTACATCCGAACTACACAAGAACAGAGACTAAGTTAATTTAGGCGAATCAACGAATGTTCATACCCAAACGAACTTAAGTAATTTTGAAAACATATATATTTTATGTATATAGGAAATGCAAAGATACTGATTAAACATCTGACTTTCTATACATATAACTAATGTAAAAGAAAAAATATGAATCAGCTATTGGAATATTAGAGGAAATCGATGGACTAACTATTTAATTTATGTAAATAATTATCCACCTCTACCGTACACTTTAACAATAAGATGATATCCTTGATAATAACTGAATATTACGGAAAACTAACGAATAGGATTTAATAATCTTAATTTTAGAAATGCAGTAGGAATTAAAAAAAAGTATTACAAAAATATATATACAACAGAACCATAAGATAAAATATTAAATCAATGTGTTTATATATATATATATATATATATTCACCAAATTGTAGTTAGATAGTTTCTTTTACACTATTATTACCCATGCTAATACGCTGTCCTGTATGTATGTGAGTGCTTGAAAGAATGACAAATTTAGTTTTAGGGTAGTAGCATTGAATATTGATTTTCTGTGATAATATTCATAAGTGTGAAATAGCTTCTCATATGTGTTAGTGTATGTGGAAGGTTATGAAAGATATCCGATTCTAAAATAGTTTAAATCGGCACTCGAAGAAAAGCCAAAATAACAGGATGAGCCAGGCTAATGACAGTCTTCTCAGAAATGTCGAAACTTCTATTTGTGGAAAATATAAACTTTAACTTTTTTCTTGGCTGATTTAAATGCGTTTTCGATCTCCAGTTTAGAAGTTCAAATACTGTATGGGTACAGATTATTCAATATTTCGAAACAATAGATAAACAATTAAATTAAAACTTCTCGTCACCTGGGCTGGGTTAGTGTACCTCCTACTTGTGCAGTTGCCTCGATCCAGGTCAGGGTCGTATAAGGGAACATGTGTCTCTTTAGGATCACTTCAAAATTGATCCTCAAGTAATAGCATTTGAATATGAATTACCTCTTAATAACTATTAGAGTTTCCTCACCACATACCCAAATTTATCCAGTAATTCATTTTTCTCTAAATTCCTCTACCCTTCTTCTCCTCTTCTTTTCTCCTTCTTCTCTTTTACCTTCTTCTCCTTTCTCAATCTTTCTTTTCCTATTCCTAACAAAACTGAAGGGGGATCGTGACTGGGAGTTGTCGCCATAGACACGGCCATTAAATTGCTTTGATGTTTCTCTTCGGAAGTCTGATATGAATTTGTAAATCCTATAGCAAGCATGTAAGCAAGTATATTAAATTTCATTTATTTTGATTTTATATTTCGACTGAATTATCATAAATTACAAGTTTTCAATTTTACAAACTACCGATAACGACATTGTCACGCCCTACTTCTATTACAGTTTTAAATGTGCGACCATCACTTAGGATGGTTACCATAGAAACGGTTGTTTTCGCTGGTAACGGATCTGAAATTATTTGCTTACTATCAAAATTTAAGATCGAGCAGATATTGAATGTTTCATAAGAATGCAAATGATAGAAAGAATTTTATATCGAATAAGTGATTATAGTCGTTGGCTGTCCTGTTGTTTTGATTTATCTGTAAGAAGGAGAATGAAATAAATACTAAATTTTAAGAAAATTAAAATTCACACGTTGGAAGTTAGTCAATGATTGATTAAGTGAGAGTTCCCTATTATAAATAGTATTTGGTGCATAAACTTTGTGTTGTTAGTTTTAAGTATCTTATGTTGAATGTATATTTAGGTCGTTTCCAAACCATGACAATAGACAAACTGTTGTTAAACAAAGCGAACTTGTACACAGTGTACATTAAGCGATAATGAAAAAAGATCCTGCCTTTCCATAAGTTGGTAAGATGCAACTTGTGTGGGACAAAATGGATCTATTTTACTTGTACCAATATAGATGACACACTAGAAAATGGAGACAAAATCAAGAACCAAGAAATAGTGAAATATTGCAATGACTGTGTCGAGAAATAAAATCAGCCTCGCGACTCGATAGATATTTTGACTGTAAGAGAAATCGAGCATCCTGATTCTGATGGGGAACGCGGGGATTAGTGTTCGGCCGCATTTCATTATTCTTTTGTTTTGTATCTGGCAACGTGGGACATTTTTTTTATAAGTGTCAACGTGGCGCGTGTGACTGCATAGTATGTAGTTTATTATGCATAGCAATTATTGTATTTAGTTGTGTGGTTACAATATAATAAATAGTATATTGTACAACGATCTTTGTGTTCAAAATAATACTGTCCACGAACATTAAATAGGTCCTCCGGGCCGGATTTTTTTCCAGTTGTGCATGTGCATGGTTTGCGAACTTGTGGCGCAGTATCTTCATTTTGTAGTGCATTGTTAAAGTGGTGCAGAATTATAACAATGGAAGAACTCATAAGTAACAAAACTGTCTTGAAACGTGAAGTGACAAGGTTAATACATAAAGTGAACGAGAATAAAGACAAGCCTAACTTCAGTATTAAGTTGTACACTGAACGTGCTACGCAATTACATGGCGATTGTACAGAGCTCATTACAAAGTTCATTTCTGTGGATGGTGAAAGTGGGTTTGCAACATATGACTTAGAATTTAATGAAGTGCAAAATAAGTTGGACTCTGTCTTCGAAATTTTGTACAATATGCAGTCACCTAATACTGAACGGGTAAACACATCTAATAAACAGTGCACAGATGTGAAGTTGCCAGACTTAGAACTTCCTACATTTTGTGGTAGAGTGCAAGATTGGCTATCGTTTCGTGCCTTATTTGTAGCTGCTGTTCATAATAACGATCGGTTAGGAAATGCTCAAAAGTTGCAGTATTTGAAGACAGCTGTATCAGGGGAGCCTGCTGTATTGTTGCAGACTATTTCCATATCTGATGATAACTATAAAGTAGCATGGGAGTTACTTAAATCAAGATATGAAGATGTGAAGGAGCTAGCGAATCACATTTTGAGCAAATTCATTACTCAACCAGCTGTGAAGAATGAGTCATCAGGTGAGTTACGAAGATTGGTTGACAATAGTGTTCAGTGTGTGTATGAACTTAAATCCTTGGGCCTTCCAGTGGAACATTGGGATGTGATTTTAATTTACCATGTGAGTGAGAAGCTAGATAAGAAAACCAGAAAACAATGGGAGCTTTCATTGAAGAAAAACGAACAACCAGCTTTCGACCAGCTGAAAGAGTTCATATTACAACGTGCCAAAGCGTTAGCTGCAGTGAGTGCAAGGTCACCGGCAGACACGTCTGCTTTAAAAACAAACAAAAAGAGCAACACGTTAGTGCATCATTCAAGTCTAATTGTGTCATATATCATGTGTAAAAATAACCACAAGCTATATAAGTGTCAAGAGTTCATAAATATGTCAGTGAATGATAGGCATAGTTTTGTGAAAAAGAATTCGCTTTGTTTCAATTGTTTGACATTAAATTGTTCCCTAAATAAGTGTAATGTGAAGCAGGGTTGCCACACTTGCAACAAAAAACATCATACTTTATTGCATTTTGAAGAAAAGGATAAAGTAGATCAAGTAAATTGTTCTAATTCTATAAATCAAAAACTAATTCCTCAGGTGTTGTTGTCCACCGCTGTCATAAATATCAAAGATAATGCAAATAAGTTGATACAGTTTCGTGCTCTTATCGACTGTGGGAGTGAATTATCGTTTGTAAATGAACGTTGCGTCCAGAAATTACGCAAAGAGAAAATAAACATGAACATATCAGGTGTTACTGGTTCTAACGTTGGAAATCCTCATGCAATGGTTGATTTGTGTTTTCAGTCATTGTACAGTAATAATAATATTCATACTAAAGCAATAGTTTTTCCAAGAATCACAAGTAACTTACCCAGAGTAACTATTCAAAATATAGGTAATTGGGAAATTGTGAAACAAGTAAACTTAGCAGATCCACAGTTTAATAAAAGCGGCCCTATTGATGTGTTGTTAGGTGCTGATGTTTTCCCATTATTGTTGCTCAATGGGAGACACGTAGGTACGAATGGAGCTCGGTCTGCCATTGAAACGGTGTTAGGTTGGGTATTGTGTGGTCAGATTAACTTAACGAATAACACATCAAGTGTTCAGTCATATTTTGTTTTTGTTGATCTCAATAAAACATTGCAAAGATTCTGGGAAGTAGAAGAGTTGCCAACTGTACAACATTTATCCGTTGAAGAGCAAACATGTGAGCAGTATTTTGCTGAATCTTATAAACGTGATGTTGATGGCAAATGTATTGTAAAATTGCCTTTTAAAGAAAATGTTGAGCCTCTTGGTGTATCACGGGACACAGCAGTAAAGCGATTATGCCAGATGGAACGTAAGTTACAGAAAGATCCTGATTTATGTAAACAATATTGTGATTTCATGAAGGAGTACTTAGACTTAGTTCACATGAAAAAAAAATTCCTGATGTAGAACTTGATAAGCGTGTATCTGAATCTTATTATCTGCCGCATCATTGTGTCTTAAATGAAAGTAGTTCTACCACTAAATTGCGGGTTGTATTTCATGGTAGTGCTAAAACTAGCAGTGGAGTATCTCTCAATGACAACTTAATGGTAGGTCCAAAATTACAAGATGATATTATCCCATTAATATTAAGGTTCAGAACTCATCCAATTGCATTGTGTGCTGATATAACAAAAATGTACAGACAAGTTAAGGTAGAGCAAACTGATTCTGATTACCAGAGAATAGTGTGGAGAGAAACAGTTGACCAGCCTATTAGTGATTTTGGATTGTTAACTGTTACTTATGGAACCAGTTCGGCTCCATATCTGGCTGTAAAGTGTTTGCAACAGTTAGCTGTAGATGAAGGTTATTGTTATCCCAGAGCTGCAGAATTAGTCATGAATGATTTCTTTGTTGATAATTTAGTTTCAGGTGCAGCTGATAGTAGTGAGGCAATGGTATTGTACTCAGAATTAACAGCATTATTACACAAAGGTGGTTTCGAATTAAGAAAATGGTCTACTAACGACATGAATGTGCTAAATAGTATACCTTCTCACTTAACAGAAACTCAGTCGTTAATTTGTTTTAATGAAGATGAGAATGTAAAAGCTTTAGGTATACAGTAGAATCCATCAAGTGATTCATTTTCATTTTCTATTGTTGTTCCCACTTACAAGTCAGTAATGACAAAACGAATGTTACTATATCTGATATTGCAAAATTGTATGATCCGCTTGGTTGGTTATCTCCAGTATCCATTGTTGCAAAATTGTTGCTATAATCATTATGGAAATTAAAAATTGAATGAGATGACGTACCACTTGAGACGTGTAGTTGGTAACACTATACTCACATTTGAAGAAATGTGTACAGTTTTGTGTCAGATTGAAGCGTGTTTAAATTCTAGACCATTAACTGCTCTATCTTCTGATTCCAATGACTATCAGGTATTAACCCGTGGCCATTTCTTAATTCACGATTCACTAGTAGCAATACCTGAACCAAATTTGTGTGAATTAAAAATCAATAATTTGTCACGCTGGCAATTAACTCAAAGATTGGTCCAATATTTTTGGAACCGTTGGCAAACAGAATATTTGTCTCGGCTGCAACAAAGGCCAAAGTGGTGGTGTAAACACGCTAATATCAAGGTCAATGATTTAGTATTAGTGAAGGAAGATAAGATATCTCCTCAACATTGGAATTTAGCAAGAGTAGTTGCTGTTCATCCTGGTGTAGATAATATTGTTAGAACTGTTACTATTAAAACTAGCAAAGGTGTCTTCAAACAACCAATTGTAAAAATTTCTCCTCTTCCATTTAATGAAGAATAATATGTAGAATATGTATTGTAGAGTAATCTGTAGAATTATATGTAGTGTTGAAATGATATTTCAAGGTGGGCGGTATGTTCGGCCGCATTTCATTATTCTTTTGTTTTGTATCTGGCAACGTGGGACGATTGATAGTTTTTATAAGTGTCAACTTGGCGCGTGTGACTGCATAGTGTGTAGTTGCTTATGCATAGCAATTATTGTATTTAGTTGTGTGGTTACAATATAATAAATATTATATTGTACAACGATCTTTGTGTTCAAAATAATACAGTCCACAAACAATTAGCACGCCAAAGAATCGAAGCCAGATATCTCCGGTTGACATATCCGACCTCGAAGATAATGAGAAGAATGTGGATCAGATCGATGACTCTCCACCTCATCCAAATCGTGACCAGACAGCAAACCTAAAGGAAAGAGCACCCTCAGGCAAGTTTGACATGTCTGTTTTATTACAACAAATGACGCGAATGATGCAAAATATCACAGATGAATTAAAACATTATAATCAGAAATTAAATGTAAAAATAGATAAGAATAATGCAGAAATGAGACATGATATAAATCAAAGATTCAGTAGTATGTTACAAAGGCTTAATACTTCGAAGCCAGAAACCGAAGCTCGATTTGAGGTATTAAACCACAAAATTGACTACATGTGTACGGCCTTTGCTTCCTCAATAAGAAAATAGTCTCTATAAAACTACCTCTTTAAAATATTTCCAGCGGCAATGCACAGTTTGACAATGAATCAGAGATATAGAGTTGAAAGTTGTTCTTAGTTTCAGTGTGTTATTTTCGATGAAAGTAACATTGTTTGTGACGCGTGTTGGTCAGTGTGATTGAGGAATCGATTTCCAGCAACAAAACCTTACAATTTGAATGTATTACACTGGTTCAGATTCTACATAAACTATAGTTCCAGGTCTCATATAGTCTTTCTGCTATATGTTAACAAATGAGTAACAACCTTACAAAATCAGACATCCACCATCGGTGGACTTAGAATTAGACACGTAGTTATGTGCACTTGAAAGCACTAGTAAATATAGAAAATTACTACTTTTCAAAAGCGGTTAAAGTGACAAATATCATCTTGAAATTGAAAAAGGTAATTATAATAAAAGTGGGTCAATAATATTTTGTGAGAAAAAATAGTAATAGATTGACAAAATCATTCGCTGATTAGATATCAATATACTGTGAGTGATCGAAGAGAACCCTTAATACAAGATAATATCTTGAAGTAAAGATGAACTTGAATAATGTAGAGTACAACTGTCAGGGATACTTAATTCTGGAGAAGACTTCTATATGGACATCTACCCAACAGTGAATTGACGATGATTCACTATATTAAATATGTGTTTTCATAATATAATGAGATCCTTTGAGTTGTTCTATATTTTTTAGTTCACATTTAATAAAATAAGTCTATTCAGAATCAATGTCTTTTTCTAGGTAATTCTCTTATATAATTTTATAATAAAAAATAACATCTTGTGTTTATAGAGTAAATAAGTTGGATTATTGGTTTGAATTTTTACTTTCCTTTCAGCACGGAGAAATGGAAAAGTTAACTTACAGCTTAGTATGGTATCCGCACCACATGAGCTTCCAGCGGGAATCGAACCAATTTCTCCCCATTATATAGCCAGGGAGAAGTTATGTAAAACAAATAAAAATTCAGTAACTATTACAACAACCATAGTTAATATAATACAATGCTATGAAAATACTCATTCCTTAGCAAGGAGAACTTGTTGCCGTTTTGTTCTGCGTTCGCCAGCCACTTTGAAAGACTACATTGTAGGTTATGAAAAACCTACAAAGAAGTACATTGTAGGTTATGAAAAGGAGGTGGGCTGATAAGGGCCATTTTTCGCCCATCAGGCCCGAGATGTGAAATGCATGGTTTCCAATAGTATACCTCATAAAAATAAGAAAACAAATATATTTTGACGGAAAGCGCTAAAAGTGACAGGTAAAAAAAAAAAAATAAACAAAGACGTAAGTCGTGTGTTAATGAAGGAACGTAAGCACTAATGTCATGAGTTTTAATCCGAGAAACCAATAGTAAATAGAACACTAACGACAAGAATAAGAAGAATGAAGTCTTCTACGACTATGAGATCAATATTCTACATCGGAAATAATCAAGCATATATAATAATCAGATAGCTGGAGACACTTGTAGCTAGTTTGCAGATTAGGCATCGTGCTTGCTGTCGTCATCCGAATCGCCACTGGACCATCTAGTGTATGAGTATATTCTAGACTTGGTTTCTTAACTGCTGTGGAATTGTGGCGCCAGTAAGCCAGAAACCGTAGTACGGAAGCAACATACCCACAACATCCGACGACCCGTGCGCCTACTTTACATTGACAGTACCACTTAACTCAGAGAACAGAAGCATCGTCATGATGTATGTACAGAGAGTACATATCTTTGTCACTTAAGTGGTCGTGAGTGTAAGGATCGGATACATCAGGTAGCTATTATTGGTCGTTGTTTTTCATCTTTCCCTCAGTATTGCAATATAACGTATCAATGACTTCCCATCGGTACTTCATTGACGCGTGGTATGTATGATTCCTCGATATATATATCTATTGCAGAACTTCATGCCATTCTGCGACTGGTTTTCCTGCTCGCACTTTTATTCATACCCCTTTCAGAAATGACACGCCTTCTCAATACTCCATAACGTACTGTCTCTCTTTTTGCTGCCCTACACACATATCCGCGCAAACAATACATTTTCTTTATATATTTTATTGACATGCTGAGCATGTATTTTCAGTCACAATCGGTAAATAAGATCAGAGCTGGAGTCTCCAGTTGAACTCGTACATTACAGAGTATAAACGGTATTCATCGCTCTATACTCTCGCGCAGTACATTTTGTTCTCTAATAGGTAGACGGACACACTGAACCAAAATCAGTTAGTATTCATATCAAAGGTTACACAGGATTATATTATGACGAGTCAGATTTATTTTGGTTCATCGACTCCTTCTTCCTATAAGCCTCCATCAAAGACAGCAAACATTACCAAAATGTCGCAAAACGCTGAAACGAACTCTTTGTGGGCACTCATTTCTATGACTTACTATTTTCTTTATCACGTATCTATTATTTTTACGTATGCAACATATCTTCTAGTATACAAATACATTGCAAACTTGTCGGAATCGGACACTTCATTTTTCCGTTGTCTGATGGGCGAAAAATGGCTCTTATCCGCCCTCCTCCTTTGGAAAATACTGAGATAAGATTTTAACAGTCATATTTGGTTTAATTTGATTGTACGTTTAAAGTCTCGTTCAGCAGCTAGGTTGTATGAAACGTGGACCTACAGTTTAACGTGGGACTCTAAGCACATGAGCTCCCGCCGAGATTCGAACCCAGGTCTCCCACGCCAAATGCGCATATGTTAACCGCTTAGGCTCGAAGAAGATCACTTGACAATTATACTAAAAAAGAAATGAAACCTTTAAATTTTACGTCCAACGGTTGTGCCGGTTAGGCTAAAGGAGACGGTGATGATGACAAATGAATAAAATGTGGAATGAAGAAAGTGGACGAAACGGGAGAACTCAGTGAATACCCCCCAAACACGGTACTTGTCCTCGACAAAGCTCGCGAACTGGGATGGAAACGGGGAACCCATTTACCAGATGTTTAAGCTCTACCGTTGAACCATCGGGGCACTGATATTAAAGAAGAAACACAAGATGTATACTGTTTAAAATGTATACTGTATTTTGACTTAATTTTGCTATTCGGTTGGGGGCGTAAAAGTTAAAGATTTCATTTCATTTCATTTTCAACTCTTTTTCTACATCATACGAGATTCTTCTAATGCTCAATGCTCTGGCTATACTAAAAACGTTTATTGGAGTTAAAAAGCGCATATTGATAATGTCACAGATCACATCCCGTATGGATACTGACAAGTAAACCTTACGTTTGGGTGAATCGAGTTGCTGACTGAGACACATATGAAAAAGTAGTACTAAATGTGATTAGTATTTCAGTGAAGTTTTAGGTGCGAAGCTCCAGGGGTTTAGGAGATACAGCTACCAGAACATCACATGGAAGTACAGAATAGTCTTCATACAGTTGGAGGTAAAAGCTCTGTAAGACCTCTTGTAACGACAAAAGGTGCATAACAAATATATGGGTACATATTAGGACTAGGGGGAAGTCATATAGTAAGGGTATACCTGACGGCGGCCATCTTGAAATCCGCCATTTTGAATTAAGGTTAAGTTTTTAAAATAGGAATAGGGTCATGTGATACATGATTTAAGACTCAAATTTAATCAGAAGAACAATGGTGACGTTAATTTTGATTTACGCGCAATTGGTAAAAAGTTACAGGGAAATTAAATATTGTTGCTGCATATGTATTAGTCCTTTACCCCACCTTGTAAATTTTGTTTTAATGATAATAATTAAATAAAAAGCAGATGGATAAATATTAGGTCTATGGTAAGAGTTGCCTTGATGGCGGCCATGTTCAAATCCGCCATTTTGAATCAGACAAAAGTTTTAAACAAAACGCATAACAGTGACACCTTATTAATAGCAAATTTTACCATAAATCCAACGGTATAACCATTTTTGCTTTATCATTAACCAGCATTTGTTATCGCATAAACAAATTGCTAATTTAAATAAAAATGACCAAAGTGGAACTGAGTCATAATTGAACTTGGGTCTTTGGTGTTTTCCAGAAAAGTCCTCAATTAGTACAATCAATATGTAGTTCAGGAAAGAGTGCATGACTTGCACAAATGCTCTGCTCACAGTGAGCACACCTGACACAGGCAATCGAGTTACACTTGACACATTTGTGGTTAACAATTCCGTCAAAGCAGTAGTCGTAAGAAGCGATCCATTTAACTTTGTGCTGGTTAATGATAAAGCAAAAATTGTTAAAAATGGTTATGGTAAAATTTGCTATTAATAAGGTCTCACTGTTATGCGTTTAAAACTTTTGTCTGATTCAAAATGGCGGATTTGAACATGGCCGCCATCAAGGCAACTCTTACCATAGACCTAATATTTATCCACCTGCTTTTTATTTAATTATTATCATTAAAACAAAATTTACAAGGTGGGGTAAAGAACTAATACATATGCTGCAACAATATTTAATTTCCCTGTAACTTTTTACCAATTGCGCGTAAATCAAAATTAACGTCACCATTGTTCTTCTGATTAAATTTGAGTCTTAAATCATGTATCACATGACCCTATTCCTATTTTAAAAACTTAACCTTAATTCAAAATGGCGGATTTCAAGATGGCCGCCGTCAGATATACCCTTACTATATGACTTCCCCCTAGTCCTAATATGTACCCATATATTTGTTATGCACCTTTTGTCGTTACAAGAGGTCTTACAGAGCTTTTACCTCCAACTGTATGAAGACTATTCTGTACTTCCATGTGATGTTCTGGTAGCTGTATCTCCTAAACCCCTGGAGCTTCGCACCTAAAACTTCACTGAAATACTAATCACATTTAGTACTACTTTTTCATGTGTGTCTCAGTCAGCAACTCGGTTCACCCAAACGTAAGGTTTACTTGTGAGCTATTGAAATAATATATGACGAATTAAATGACGAACGGTACACACTAATATACTGAACATTACTGTGTATTGTAGAATAATGTTAATAGTTTTTCTAATGATGTATGCGTCCGTGTCTTCTAGATAGAGCACTTATACAACTGCAATTAGTTTGAAAATTCTGAACTTTCTAACCTTCAACAATTTTATGGAATGACACAGACTATGTTATTCGTAAATGTTATTAAAGAAATAAAAATTATTGCTCTGAAGAGCGGGCACCTCCCGAGTGGCCTATTGGAAATTTCCTGGTTCGTCCTATGTAAAAGTCGTAACCAGTGCCAAATTTAGGTTTCATGGGGAAAGGGGTCTCATACATCAAGCTTTCGTTTTCGCTGACTAAATGTCTTCGATTTCTAGGTTTCAACTAGGCTGTGTACTAACTTATTTACCTAATGGATATCTAAATGGAGGGAAGAGATAATTACAAACAGGGCTGGGAAATAGGGGCTTCATTATAACTGGGGTTGGATAACTGGGTCCTCATTACAATAAGGCTGAGAAATAGAGTCCTATTACTTGCTTTATAAAAGCCTAGTCCATAGTACAAATCACCATTCATTTTTTCTTATTTGCAAATTATATTACAATAAGATATTTCCTATAATTTTTGGGCCCCCAAGCGAGTGCGGCCCTAAGTTACATAGCTTGTTTACCTTATACATAAATCCGGCACTGGTCGTAATTGAATAATTATTAAAATAGTAAATATCATTAATAAAGTCTAATGAACGTAACCTATCCAACTCACATTATTAACTCCTGTTTTATTTATTTTTAAAAATTTAGTACCGTAAGACGGAGGTACTTTGCACATCAGAGGTTACTTTGCACAAAATATGAAAAGAGTTTCACAGTCCCCTGTCTATAAAACCATGAACTGACAACAGGAATTTTCAACTGCCACCTTAATATAGAACATCTAACTGTATTTTGGCTATAATGTTGGGAGTTTGAATCCGTTCTAATTACCGGGAGAGTTAGTTGCTGTAGAGGTATGGAAAGCATTTACTGTAAAGACCGCCAAAATTAAAAACAAATATATCACCTACAAGAATTTGCGTCAAAGTTAAGTCAGTTTCGTAGAATACTACTGCGAATAATGGGACTTTTATGCAATCGTTGAAATTGAAATGTGAAACGTTTTAAAGTTATATAAAAATGTTGAACTGGAAGAAGGCGGTTTGAGCCTCTAATCGGGGTTACTTTGCACAGGTCCAAAATACCTCTTAGATAGGAAATTATTACTACTGGAACCTCCTGCATTCTAAATTAAGTATTTTTATTTAGGTAGATGCCAGAATCAATTTCTTGTTGGAAAATAAATTATAAACAATGGCGGATCCAGAAAAATAGTGTGAGAGGGGCTTCATTCACAAAGGCTTTGTTTGTTTTTTTTAAAAAAAAACAAGACTTTTTGGGGGCCTTTAAGCTTATACGCATATGAATGACTAACATTAGATTTTTTAATAAAAGAAATCATGCAATTTAGGTGGACTTTAGCCTGAAAGTTCCAAACTCTGTACATCTTCGTCTAATTACAGTTGGGATGCTATTCTTGGTCATACGGAATAAACAAGGAAATCAGTTCACGGGGATATTTTTCTATTCCTGAGTTGGCATTTTTGTGGGACACATGCTAAATTATTAAAATGTGGTTCCTGTGCCGGTACCAGAAAATACATAATTTTCCTTACAAATATTGGTAATTCATACTAGGTATCGATACATTGCCCTAATTCTAATATCAATATTTGTAAATTTTGTGTCGAAAGTAAAACGTACAAATACCGAAGGGAAAACATTGCGCAGACACGTTATGTTCGTATGTTGAACAATCTTTCTTGTATGTTGTGCAAAGTAACCCCAGCTATAGGGTTACTTTGCACAAAAGCTTATATTTCAATAACTATTGCCATACTAAATGCATACTAATGAACTTGCGCGAATGTTTTCCACATATATCTAGCTATTACATGTGTAAAATACAGTGTTCTAAATCATTACGTTTGTAAGTTACATGTGATTTTATTTAAAATTCCTTAAATCGTGTTCAAAGTAACCCGATCGTACGCTAGAAACAAAAAGAAAACGAAATCATCATTTTGTATCACAGTTGAAATATAAATTTTGCGAAATTCAAACAATTACTCTATTCAGTTTAATGATGATTTGATGTTTGAATATTCACACTTTTATACCCAAAACATCAAAACTATTTTCTTTTTATATTTATTTAGCAAATATTTTCGACTCCATTGTTGAACACTTATTCAAACATTTTATTAGATATTGGAGCGCTTTTTGGATCATAAATATGCTATCATCAAACAATCATATGCAATCATCAATCTCATTCTACAGGGATATGTATTCTCAACGTATTAAAACTCACTACCGGTTGCAAAACATGGAAGGAAAATACACATTTCTTTCGTACTTGAGAGGGAAAAGAACTACTTGCAATTAAAATATGAAAGGTATACATTTCTTTTAGATTTAGAATCAATAACACGTACATAGTACACGATTATAGGCAAATTTAATCTAATTAACTATTTCTTTTCTATAATTCAACTAGTATATTATCATTTCACATCATCATTTGTATGGATTATTGTTGTACGAGAACATTTCCCTTCATATCCTATAGCAATATGCAATAGGAATGGGCGTTTGCCTAACGCGTAGCGAGCTTGTAAAAATACTGATAAATATCAATTATGTATATGATTTCCCATGCTCCTTCGTATAGACGATTGTATTGAAAACTAAAGTATATGCATTAATGTAGTAATTATCATGCATAGCTTTATCCATTTAAAATTAAATGACTTTCATGCTTATTCCTTCTTTTAATAAGTTATTTACGTGCCAATATTTTAAATTCATTTCTACTATATTTAACTTTTTTTAATTATCAAACATGACATACTGTCATATTGTATTAATTATAGTATAAGATATATATTAGAACATTGCTGTTTATCAACAACAGTGTTGAGAAGTATTGTCCATATCTACGGCTATGCAATGTTTGGTATATTGAATATGTGGTATTTGACTTACTTTTCGTCACTCTTGAGCACTAGAGCAAATATGGGTGTGTTGTGTTTAGGAGTCAGCAACGAAAAACGGGCTGCCACATGTTGTTCTTTGACAATTCGTCCGGTACCTGCTCAATTTATATACAATTCCTACACTGAGAAAACTAAGCGGTAACCAAGTGGAGGTTAATGGAAAATTTGGCTGCTAGAACCAGTTAATAATTTGCAACAACCCTTCTGAGGCAAAATAGGTAATTTTTACAAGGTCACCGGTAATCAATCGAAAAAGGTTACTGAAAAATGCGTAGACACAATACAGTGTTTGGTTGTTATTAACCTATAAAGTAGGTTAGAAGGGGATAACTAATTCGAGAAGGTTAATTTAATTTAAAAGACTCTGTTGTTACTAACCAATTTTAACACAAGGTAAACCTAACCCTCCACAACTTGGTTTATTGGTGACACTGTATTTCTGGAAAAACACAAACAGCAAGGTCGCCATTTGCAATTTTAAGAACGAAAAGTTTTAACAAATTATGAATACATCCAAAGGAATGGAAAAACAGTTATTAAAATATGGATTACACATAAATTAATAGAGAAATGTGAAGGGAAATTTATTTACGGAGGTTTATATGTTCTCTAAGATTTAACTCAATAAAATGTCATGGAACATATTTCTAGTAAAAATAATCACAATAGATGGTAGAACAACTAATCATGTAACTGTCGTCAAATGAATCATACACTCCTAACAATAATTTTGTGATGTTTACAGAAAACATAAAACGTTGTACTTTGCTTTACGATACAAATACCAAAAACCTTCTGCATTTTTGGTTATACGAAAGAGTATCACCCATACACGTTCTCACTGTTAGTTCGTAGATACATTTTATATCGACAGCGTACAAGGGAATTTCATACTGCACATTTATTTTTTGAGTTCCGAAATTCCTCCATGCTTTGTGTTCATGTAATACCTAGGATGTTATCATATTTACTTATAGCACCTAAAATATTATGGCTCATATATGTGTTTGTTTTTGTATGTATGTGTGTCTATGATTAATATTAATATAATGAATAAATAAATGATCTGTTAGACCACCTACATTTCCCTCAATTCAATAAATCAAATTAATGCAATTATCCGAAGAAAGGGCACAACCCTTTAACCGGGATGACGGACAAAGAAAATCATACTACAAATGAGCAAGAAATTTAGGTAGTTGTTACCTATTTTAACATGGCATATTTTTATATGCTCTTCTTGATCAGAGATGGCATTGGAATAATAATGCCAATTTTCCGAATTAACTAAATATATTGTATTAATCAAAGTACGCGGCTAGAAAGTTGTCGCACCCTGTTTCGCTAACTGAGCCCTCGGTTCTTCTAACATGAAACTAGGTTACCGGTTATACAGGCTATGATCGATAGTGGTAAATAAGTGATTAGTTAACGTACCCCTATAAGTTGTTACACCGTAAACTAGCAATGTTAACCTGAAACGCAAGGTTGCAATCACCTTCTCTGTTAACCTTTCTCTCTTGGTTGCTGAGACACACGGCTTTGTTCATATATTGACAAACTAACTTGGTTACTGTCCACCTTTTCCTTGTTTACTAGTAACCTTTCTTTCTTTTCTTTTTCTTCTTTTTTTTGGCGTGTATGCGACACAGCGAATTTTGTCTGTTCAATAGACATAATCTCTTTAGACACTAATCTCTTGTATCGTTTCCTGCAGGGCCTTTCCATCCAACATCTATGGCCGTTTAATATTGGATTCATCAAAATGGCCAACCTGAACTTCTGGAACCAATGTCTCTCAGAGTATTTTTCATGCCATTCTCCCCAAACGCCTGGCGTATTTGGAGATTTAATGCTGCTGCTGGGAGTCTCACTTTGGGCATCGTTTACCTTGTAATTGTGGTTGCTCGACCGCTGGGTATCCTCTAGTGTCTTTTGTGATTTCCTTTTTCATTCAGTGACGGTAGAGGCTGCCCAACATGGACGTTTATCTAATTATAGTAATTCAAATGAATCTCCAGTGCAATGGAAATGACTGTGGACGAAACGTCTCATATGATAATGCACATATCTATTCCAGCGTGGATAGAAGGACCCACTAAACTCAATGTAGTTAGAAATGGCAGTGATATGCAATCCCTGTATGGGAAACAATCGCGAACGAGCAGATTCAATATTTTAATCTCTTTTCGCCACTAGACGAGCTGCAATTGCTGTATGTGAATAACACGCCTGCTTTGGCACGCACGTCAATAAAATCAAACTAACTAATTGTTTTCAACGCGTAGGTCTCTTTATTTCTTCTCTGAGCCCTCTTAATCACATGAGACGTAATAAACGGGAACAATGATTAGCTACCTTGTAAATATAGACGCTCTGCCCTTAGTATTCTTGTTCTTTACTGTCATTTCTAGATAATTGAGAAATAAAATCTACGTAGTAGAGAGATTTTTTAAAACTCCAACATTTCCGTGTTAATGAGGTATCCTCCAATTCGAGGATTCGTGTACCGTTCTCTCATCACAGTTAATCCTTTGTAAAAGGAGTTACAGACCTGTTGCAGATTACATATATATAAATAAACATATTCATAATGTTACCATTGTTTCCTCATCGATGCGGTAACGGCTTTGATCATTTCTGTCTGCCGTAACCTTGGAACATAGTTCTGGAGTGTTAAAGTGAATAACGTAATAATAAAAATACAACTTAATTACAATTTAGTTGTTTAATTAATATGTTTTACATTCTCTTAAAAACACCTCAGTTTTTTAAAATGTAATAAAGGCAATGATGTATTATTTAGTCTTCAAATCAAGAAGTTTCTTAAAGTACTGGGGTTTGTAATGCTCTCCTAGTCTGTGGCAGTTTACTACTCCCCTTGACAAAGATGAATAATTAAGTTTAATAACAATTCAAAAGTCGATTAAGTACGTGTGTGGCTGGGAACTAATTTGTCACAGGTCAAACACTATCTACAAATAAGGACCAATATAACCAAATTTCATGCATTCTGTTCAGTGGTAGAATAAAGCAATAATTTCGAAGAAACTTAAGTATCATACTATAAATTCTCTCACATTTATACAGATTAAAGTATTAAATAGAAATCAAAATTAAAAAATTAAATCCTAATTTTTATTATAACTAAATAACAAGATTTAATTGAAATTTCAAAAGATTTGATCAAAAGCTATCAGTAACAAGTCAAATAAGACAATTAACCTTCCTACTACCGTAGGGTTCTATATGACCCCAAGCTAAGTTTAACAGCCTGTTACTCGCGTAATATATTACATTAAAAAATGAAAAACATTGGATTTTCATGTTTACTAAAGAACTTCACTTTGATATATTGTGATATTTTTTTGTGTATGTGAGCACAAGTTTCTCTACTTCCTGCACCGAGTACTATTGGGGTCATATAGGACCCCAGCAATTATTAACAATTTTGTATTTTTCGATACATGTCACTGATTATTCGGAGTGAAATTTCACACAAATCACTCTTCAATTGTTTTCTCCAATGTATGAGAAACACCATGGCATCAAACAAATCTATCTTGCGAAGACGTAGAAAAAAATTTGCATGAAGAAATCACTGATTCTGACTTTTCGCCAGAAGATTCTGCAAGTGATGGTATTTCATCTAGGGACGACTGTGAAATAGATGAAATTTGGACTATAATGATATAGATGAATATGATTCAGATTCATATTTAGATTCTGAAGATGACTGTCTGCTTGAAAGAAGCAAAAATGATACCTCAACATCTGCACTTACAAGTAGGCATATTCTAATGGACTTTTGTTGCATTTGTATTTTTGTCAATCATTGTTGTCAATTGATTTTATTATTTTATGGAAATGGTAAAATTCAGTGCGATATACTTTCATGTACTACAAAAATCTAAAATAATGATTTGCTTTGTTTTGAGTTTGACGTCATTCGATTATGCTGTGTAGACTAAAGGTGACGTAGGCGTACTGAGTGTAGAGGAATCCGAACCAATTTCTTCCTTCAACTGTACTCCTACCGAGAATAGAACCCGGCCTTGGGTCGAAGGTAAGTGTGCTATCCTCTCGATCCAGCGGTGTCCTGAAAATAATGAGAAATAGCTCCTAGTTGAAATCGTAGAATTGCATTATCTGCTGAATTTCTTGTCCTGATCTATTAGGTTTCTGAACTTTCATGAAAGACACATTTCATAATTGTTTTTTCACTTATAATATGATTCCCCTTTTCGTTATTTCCTTTTTCCCATCGTTATTCAATATTGTAGAAAAAGGAATTGGAAAAGAGTCCACTGTTATTCCACCTAGGCTAAAGCTGACGACGATAATGAGAATAAATGAAATGCCTGATAGAAGAAAGTGGGAGAAAACGGGTGAACCCCAAGGAAACCCATGCACACTGTGTTTATTCACCATAAATTACACTTGGCGCGAACTGGGATTGAACCAGGAATCTCAGGACCAGAGATGAAGGTGCTACCAATGAGCCACCGCGGCATATTATTCAATGTTATGTTTCTGAATAATCCACTAAAATTGTTCCTAATGAGCACGTTCAACTACGATGATAAACACATTTCTACCCTTGTTCTGAATTTGATCCTGATTTCTGTTAGTCATCTTATGTTCTTGCAATGTTTATTTTCCCTTCCTTTTTATCTTATGAATCCGCATTTTCTTTTCAAGTCGGAGAATGGACAATAAATCTACAGTAGTAATCCACTAAGGACTTCTCAGGACTCAGTTTCCGTCTCTAAGACTCCTTTTCGCAATATTATCAAAACTGGAAACAGTGCTTACACGTCATAGTATCAGGAATGTGGATACGGTTCAATCTCCTTTCGAGCACTTTATGAGACCCAATATTCTTGAAACTATTTTGAAATGGACAAACAAGGAATGCTGTATTACATATGGATATAAATGAGCGTATGTTGATAAGGGTGAACTTCAGTGTTTCATATTGCTTCTTATACTGGCGGAAGTATAAAAAGCACACAATAAATGTATTATACATTTGTGAAATAAAGAAGATGACAGGCCTATTTCCAACAAATCAATGTGGAGAAATAGATTTACACAGATATCTCGATATTTCCGGTTCAATGACACTCAACAACGAGGCAAAAATCATAGTTCGGACAAATTATTTCCAATTAGAGACGCTTTTGGTGCATGTGGAAGTACGTTACAGGACACATATATAGCGGGTAACATTACTATTGATGAACAATTAGTATCAATTTGAGGACGCTGACCCCTCCGTCATTAGCTTCAGTGCTCTCAACGTTTTCATCATTTGCTTTTACTAAATCCTGAATGGAACAGCAGCAGTAATTACAGATGGAGAATATTTCTTCTTGAACTAGCTAAGTCTCTAACTACACAAAACCGACTTCGGCATTCAGAGTTCCCGTGTATATCTTCTGAAGCCAATAAATATCGAAAACGTGGTTGTTGTCATTTCTATGAGCGGTATGTTATGCAAGGCATATGAAAAGATGCGAAACATATGTGTATAAGCAACACTCAGCTATTCTTTGTGTAAAATGTGACAACGACTAAAACGACAGTGTAATTTTGTACAAGTTCTTTTGTGAGCAGTTTGTTTCTTGGAGATCAAAATTTCCTGAACCAAAAAAAAATAAATAAAAAAAATAAAAAACTTTACTTCGCAGGTAAACAAAAATTTAGAGATCTGTTTTAGAATCGAATTGTATGTCTAAAATAGGCAATTAGACTGGCAAATTCAGCTATACTACTAATCATCATCCAAATTATTAAGTTTCCCTATGTGCATACCTGTACTTAATTTATATAATTGCACTATGTTATCAATTTATCAACACATTAAGCATATTAGGTAACCAGAAAAGCTAAGTTAATAACAATGTATAAACAAACACGATAGAATGTAAAACTGGGCACCATTAAATGTTTTTATAAACAAAGAAGGCTGTGTTTCTTCAATAAATGAAATGGGGTCACCAGTGACCCCAACGGTATTCAGTGTAATGAAAAAATTCCGGTAGTAGCAGAGTTAAATATCCAACTACTGTACAGGCATTTATGACTTCGACAATAATCAAAAGATTCAAAACCATTTATGACAAAATATCAATTCAATTGTAATAAATTTAATTACCAAATCTTTAAAATATAATTTCTCCCTAAATTCTGATCCCCGTTACTCCTTTTTTCATAGTAAATCTGGTAGAAATCAACCACTTCCTTCTTCAATGTTTATTATTATAGTGTTAAAATAGTA
The DNA here is from genome assembly GCF_964235325.1 of Thermobia domestica. Lineage (NCBI taxonomy): Eukaryota > Metazoa > Arthropoda > Insecta > Zygentoma > Lepismatidae > Thermobia > Thermobia domestica. Next base: position 362,544,491 of record NC_137455.1, read on the forward strand.
ATAGTTAGGGAGAAACTTTTCTTAAGGAGCGAATTATCATATAATGAGTTTTTTTTACTTATTTGGCACTCATGTATCTGTGATACGAAATTCGAAATGTCGAAAATGGTGTAGTCTTACAGCTGAGTTATATTATCTTAGTAGTATGTGCATTATAATACATAGCAATTCACATTATTGCTTACTTTGACTATGTTGAGCCCTTTAAATATTTTGTTGCTTTCGTTAGCATGATAATAAGAGTCGGTCAGTTGTCAACAATTACTTGAAACGCTGTAGATTTACAGCTGATTAGCTGTTGGGAACACAAGTTATCCTATTACTATTTGGATTGTTATACATCTGACTGTTATTGGACTTTCTGACACTTTCCATTGGCGTTTGTTAACTCATATTGCTATATTAATTCTACTGTATTGTTACCATGGTAAGGAGAGTTGGTCATCTAACGTGCTACCACTTTTAGATTCAATATTGTTCGCCATTGAGTAAAAGGACGTTAAACTATAGCTGTAATGTGTAAAGGGTTTCTCATTTAGTGTCAATGTCCCAAGTTGTACCTTCACCAATCAATCTGAGACTGGTTTAAATATACGATTTATGATTTCAGCATTCATCAATCTAACGACATGCAGCAACACATAGCAAGAAGCAAGTCTCTAATATTTATATCACTGTTACTTGCCGTTTTTAATGTTGATTCCCATATATAGAAATCTGTAATAAGAGGCGACAAATTACCTTTCTCATGCATTTATTATACAACAACCAGTTTTCATATTAGTTTTGGTTTTTGTACTGAAACCGAATTCTCAACATTAATTCATATGTAGTAATAATTGCAAGTGATCGCGAGTAACTGTATTTATTTTATTTTGCCAGTGGTGAAAATATTCCATCTGACACATTATCCCCCTTTTAATAATAGAACTAGTCGACCTCTGAGTTTAATGTTGATGTCCATCATAATTGGTCTATTATCAACCGCTTTTAGATGGATGAAATACTACATTTTGTTAATTGAAATGTAATTCAAAAACTTTCCGTTATTAAATAGATTAAATCTCAATAGAAGAAAAAGTCACTTTTAGAGTAATGCGATAGCAACGTGCTTTGTTTTTATTCCAAAATTTCTTCAAGTTTACGTATTTGAGAATGAACTTAATACAGTAGAAGACTGTTACCAACACAATTTTTATACAGCATGCGATATGACAAATTTGTGGTGTAGGGTAAATAACGGATTTTTCTATTTAAGTTTACTTTTTATCAACGACGTCTGAAGATATCAGAATGGCGTTCAGTGCGTCAATATTGGAAGAAATAAGCAATATATACAATATCAGTTTAATAGTATATATTTTAATAAATAAGGTACACAAATAATATATTGCAGCATGTTGGCAACAACCAACTGAATTAATTTCGGAATGAACAGTATACCTTGTATAATAATAAAAATATTTTTAAAAAATATTTCCGAAACCTATGTATTATAGCATGTCGTAAAACATACAATTATCTCGAGCTCGGTGTAATCTATTTATTAATATATATCCATTCTATTATTCCAGAAATTATTTTCATTAGAAAGTAAAATTTTAGATTTACATATAATTTTCGGCTATATCTAGTTAACAATATATTTGTTAGCTTCTTACTAATATCATAATAATGTGGCACGGGAATACTTTAACACAGGGATTCAAATAAGCACACGCCCATTTGCCCGGGGCGAGTGGTTTGTCGGTGGGGGTGAGTGTTTAATAACATATCGAAGGTAAGTAAATTATTTGTATTGTGGGATGTGGTTTAGTAAAATTTTGTTGCTTATTTGCATCCCTGTTTTAACATTAGTTTTACCTTAATAGATGGTCTGCTACTTTTACAGGAAGAATTTTTTTCAACGATATTTATCAATTAATTCGTTCCTGGTTTATGTACATTTTTCTGTTAAATGTATATAAATGAGAAACGTCTTATTAGAATTTTTCATATTGTTAGTTCCACGTCATAATAGAGGACGTTTCTTATACAAACGAATAAAACACATATCCAGCATGATATGCTAAATCTGGTCCTGATTGAGTTCAGTTCGGAGCCTGTCATTCATTAAATGCGAGTAGTCACTACGATTAACAATCATTTTAACGATATGTATGCCAATACCGAAATTAACGATTAGTGTTAGTGTAGAAATATTATTTTATCTACAGCTGTTTTTATGTAACATAAACTTTAAAATAATTTTTAAGTACGTAGTTAGAGTATATACACAAAACCCGTTTGTCTGAAGTCGAATATAAAATTTAAAAGTACATCTTATACATACGGAGATACATTAAAAACAAAATTCTGTCACTGGAAAAGGGCAACTAAATTTGTAATAGGAAATTATAATATTCAAACTAAGTTATTATGTTCATCATACCTGTATATATAATCGATTTTAGATTCTATTAATTTTCTAAGCATCAACGATATTAAAATTTGTCGTCAATCGTTGAGCTTTTAATTCCCATGTATTGTTCTCAATTCTTCGAATTATTTATTGCGACATATTCAAAATTTCTTTCTATCTAAGAATGTAGCCTATAAGATGGATATAATTTTCTGTACATTACTGTTTCAATATATCTATTGAGAATGAAAGTAAATGGATGCAAAACAATAAGGAATCCTTTGGAATATATCCCATATTTAACCACTATCTTTCCCCTCTCTCTGTGAATTAAACCTTAGCACTTACACAAGAAGAATATATTACTATACATTTTTAATCACTGGTCTACCGAAAATGTGACAATACGGAATCATTGAATTTCATGAATAAATAATATGACATGAAATATAAAAGTGTATGTTTACAGTGATTCAGTGGTAGAACTTTTTGCCTCTAATACTAACGGTATATATATTTGGATCTCATACTATATGAAATTGAGCTGAGCATGTCCTGTGTTTACTAGGGTTCTTTTAATTCTTTCTTCTCTTTATTACAATAATCTACATAAATAAAAAATGAATGTATCGATGTTAGACGGCAATTCTTCTTAGACCGCTGTACGGGTTATGATACTTTTTGGTACATGAGTATACCTGCCATGTCCTCTAGCTATCATGTTAGTTCAATGACAATCCGTATCCTAAGTAGTACCAGGGGAATATTTATAGTAAAAACAATGGTACATCACGATCCCGTCAAGTTAGGAAAATAAACTCGTCATTACTCATAATAACAAAAGATGCAGTCTTGTATTTAACCGCAGGTAGTGGAATGCACATCTACCATCATTCCAATTTGATAGACGCTGGTATACCCGTCCAAAAACTGTAAGCACCGTCGGGTGAACAAGATCTCTTTAACAAATATTGAAACGTTCTCTACTCACAAATTATGTACCTGATAATATGATTCCAGATATACCCTCGTGCGTCGTTATTCCTTGCTGCCCTGATAATGTTATAATTATAATCTATATTATTACATACAAAATGATTTTACTTATTGTTTTCGTTTGTAATTCATTTCATATTTGCAATAAAACACATTCAAAGTTCTAGAGGGTTAACTTGCGGTGTGCGCTGTCTCTGGATCGATTCTAGTCATTGCTTAATATGTTTTGTGGTGAAAAACACAGTCCGTTTCCCCCAAATGTGTTTTTTTTCTTTTCACCATTTTCTTCATTATCAATATAACTTTCTACCTTTAAGGTGGATCATAATTAGAGGACCTTAGACTGAAAGCATTGTCCCTTTTCTATAAGGGAATATTTAAACTATTACTTTATAATAAGATGTAAGCCTTTACAGAAATGCTACGAAAAGTAAACGAATATTTTGAAAGCATCGAGCAAACTTACTTTCGCGAAGGAATCGCAAAACCAGATAAATATATTCGCAAATGCGTAAACACGGAGGGGACTATGTTGGGAAATAAAATATCTTAACAAAAAGTCAAAGCTTATTGTTGAATAACAAACCAAGTTAGTTATCAAACCATAATTGTGAGATATTTTTCATGGATTTAATTTCCTTAAGACATCTTTTGAATAGCGTGTGTAGAATGTTAAATTTGAAGTATTTTTTGGCATTAAGTTGCTTCTTGATTTACTGTGCATTTACGCCATTCATTTACTCCATTCACTTTGATATATTTATTTTAAATACACACAGCTAACAGTAAATCAAGGTTAACGTAGTAAGACCGGTAACAAAATCGATTAATGTAATTACTCTTGCTTATTATGATAAAAAGAAAGCATAATTCAAAAATAACTTTGTTCAAGAATAGTGCGGAGCAACGGAAGGATGTAAGTCACGGTTACCCGTAAAACGTTAACAGATTGACTCCATTGACGATCTCTAACTGTCTACTAGAAAAAAAAACACAACTCAAAAATCCAATTGCATACTCGAGATATGTGCTATTCATAGCTTAAGTTTAAGTTGCCGTTTTCTGTTAATATGTGAACGGATTGATTCTGTTAACGGACTTGATCAAGATAATGGCCCAAACTATCTGTTACAAGAAACGTGATCAACAATTTGATTACATATTTAGATATAGACTAAACAGTTGTTACCCGTTAAGCGATCGGTTTCGTTCAAACGTTCAACCTATATTTTGCAAAATACAAAATTAAAGTAATGTGCTTACATGTATGGAATATTAAATATACCTGGCCATAATTAAAGTTTGTCTTTGTTATCCATTAATTTGTTAACAGGATGACTCAATTAGCGATTTGTCCGAGATAATAAATCTACCTATGTACTGAAAAAGACGGAACTCTAACATTCGCTTGCATAGGCCTACATGGGATAAGGGTTACATGTAGCTACTGTTAAACGTACATTTTTTGTTGATATCTAAACGGAATGACTCCACTAACGAAATTAACCGTGATGATCGCTCTAGACATATATTGCAAGAAAAGTAATTATACATTAAGTTTCATGCATGAGATATGGATTTAGAAAGCAAACATTCATGTAGCCGTTACTTGTTAAGACCCTTAACCTTTTGATTACGAACCGATCTTGGAGGAACTATTCGCTGCAACTATCTATTGCAAGAAAACAGATTGTCGCCTATGAGTATGAGACATAGGCTAGAGATAACCACCTTATCAGTTAAGATGTTAACTCATTGACTTTATTTGTAAACTCAGTCGACATAATCGATCCAGGTGCAAAATTCCAAGAACGGTTGCATCCTAGGTATTAATTAACAAGTAGATATATTAAGAACAAGATTTTATAAGCACTAATTGTATGATCCCAGTAAACCAATACTATACCTGACATGTTCTTTCTGATACTTCAGGATCTTAATCACGACGGTAAAAAGAAACATTCACTGGTGTTATTCTCTTAAAAACAATTTTTTCAGCATTTCCCCACTGAATATATTTAAGTAAGTCATTTTAATAAATTAATAGGAAGGAAATAGTGAATCACGTCACCAACAGAGTGGACCGTTTTACCTTTTTAACAAAGGCACAGAAAACTGCCATAAATCTAAGATAGTCTAGAATTTTTGAATACAATAATTTAGTTAATTAGAGTTTTGAAAATATTCTTATTTTTGTAACAACTAAACTTCTTACTCGCTAAAATATAATTAATTTTAAACTGAGCCACCCATCAGCACCTAGGGAAAATTCCTTTTTCTAGCGATCAATCCTAGCTTCAACAGGACATATAGAAGTTACAACAAATTGGAAATACTTGATCAGGTTTAAATTTTGAACACAAATCGTTGATAATCCTGATAATCATTGACTTCAATGACATACGCAGGAATTTATGTCAGTATTTTCAAACCGTACACAGGGTTTCAAACTATATATGAGAATAAATTACAATAACAATTATAAAATAACCTCAAAATTATACTAGATTTACAAACAAGTTGAGTTCATTCAGGGTCCAGACTCCCATGAACAACACCTCGCGTTAATCTCTGGTTGGTATCCATGTTATTTATGTATATATTACGAACACAGAGCCAAATTAATACAACAAGTAGTCACACTTTTGCTCCTGGATATACTATATAAAATATTCTGCATTTAACTCTTCTTGAAGCATTTTCATGTGCTGCAATTGGGTAATGAAAGAGGTATAACCAGAATAATTTGTTCAAAACTTAAGATATTTAAATAGTTCGATTCTTATTCCCTTGCTAATCTAGTAATTGCGTACAAAGCTATTCTCTATTGTAAAACAATATGCCATAAATAATAAACAATGTCCCACTTAATATACCGTGATAACTAAAAGTGTTTGAAATCCATCCACCTGTGGAAAGTTTTCATTACAAAGCAGCTTTGCATATATTCCTATTAGGAACAGAACGAAACTGAATGGATCTCATGGCAGCACATCGGTAGTTTTGATATGTGTGAATAGCATGGACACTAAATAAAACATGCATCAACATATGCTAAGTGCTTACTACAAGCTTGCTTTGAATTGTAATTGCATACTAATGACCCACCACTTTAAGACTACATGTGTAGACTTAGAAACAAATTCCATCTTTCCGCCTTCTCTTAGACATTATTGTTCTTTCTTTTCTCTAAACATACTTTATCAGTATGGAGAGAATAGTTACATTACTTCTAGGGCACTTTTTGATTAGTATGATTTAGCATGATGCAATCGTCTAATTATTTTATCACATTACTTTACATAGCGTAATAATATTAAGAATTTTGTCACATATTGTATATTAAATTTCGAGTAATTACAATTCCTAACCATAAAATCTTAAAGTAAAAATATAAGTATTCTATGTTATTTATCCCACCTTATTTATCTTACAACTTATTTTGTTCTTTTTAAACATTTTACATGTAAAGGTTTAAATTATTTTGCGAAAATTATTATATCCAGATCATGATACTGCAATAACATTTAGAGAAAATGATTTAAGTAAATATAACGTTGTAATACTTAAAATCATAAACTTCTTAATATTTTCTATTGAGCAGTTCTTGAATCACTAAAATTGGGCTGTAAATAGAACATTTAAGCACATAAATGTGTAATCATATGTAACACGTAAAATAAATATGTTAAAAAATCAAAATCGAAGTTGAAATAAGCAAAACTGCCTTTGCAGAAATTGAGAGATCCATTTGAGTGGCCAGCGCTGGTGTTTGTTGTTGATTCCCCCAGGTGGATGGTGGAATTTTTTGTTCAATTTCCATGTTCTTTCTTTACCGTCTTTGAGGTATCTAACACTACTTGTGTTTTTTCACTCAGCTTCTTAGCTTTCTTATCTCAGTGCAATTAACAAAGTTCAACCATAGAGCTCAGAAACTCTATTGCACCCTGGCGCTGGGTTCCCCTTTTATTTTGGTTGTTTTCAAACACCAGAGACCCCAGACACACCTATATGTGAATCAGAGCTGAGGACTCCGTAGCCGTCTGTTGACATAGATACAACCAAAAGCTCAGTTTACTTTACAGTTATAGTTATATATACTTTACAGTTATATTTATATATACTTTACAGTTATATTTACTCCTTTGTAAATATAAATTTATACCTAGATTTCAAATATAAATGGCCTGGACTTGAATCTACGTTATCCGCTAAACCAAATCTTTATAGAACTGTGCATTAACCAACTAAGCACTGGGAAAGGCGAAGTACTAAGATAAAATTCACTACTTCATTCACGTGGCATCTACCAACAAAGCAGGAGCTCGCTACTCACATAACAGCAAGATACATCTATCAGCTAAGTGATAAGGTACACAACTATAATAGTTTTAATCTACCACTTCACTTAGAAGATTAACCGTCAGTTTCAAATAAGTTATACCTTCTACTGCTACAGATATATATTTACGTGTGTTAATTACAAACATCGGTCTATTTTCTAAGAACTCTCTTGGATAGTAATACATTTCCGTATTTCCAATGGTAGCTTTCTTATATATTGTATACATCTCATATGTTTTAAGATATTTATGTTTTACAAAATCTAAATTAAGAGATTCTAAACAAGACATTCTCTACGACCGTTTCGAAAGTGAACGATATCAACTTTACATTGTTCGAATTTGCTTGAGTCTGCTTTTATTTTCAGTTCTATCAGTTTGAAAAAACAGTTACAATTTTAAGCATATCAAATTCATTCGAGTTAAATTGCATGGTTAAGTCAAATTCTAAATACTTTCCACTATCAACCTTCTGTATATATGTTGAAGGAAATTGGTATATTATTTTCTTTTAGCATATTGAATTTAGTAAGTTTGAACACTTTTATTCATAAATTACAATAGGCATTCACAACTCCATATTTGGAATTTAAATTTACCTGGATGTGGTTGATCTTCTAAAATGTCCCATCATTATTCCTCGGTTTCCAAATGAAAAATGCTTTATTATGAAACCCACATCTCTTAAATGTATATGTTATTCCTTTTCGCCGCACAATATTTCTACAAACAAAATACAACCCTGCTAAAATATTAGCAGAAAGAATAATTCTTCATCTTTTTTTCACCATTTACGTCCTTCCCTTCTACTTTCATGATAATGGTTTGCTTTTTGTTTTGACACATACACGTATTTTCTGCTTTTGAAGTTAAACCAGGATGGTATTAGTTTCTAGTAGTTTACCATGCTTACTGAATTGTATTTGAGAAAATAGATATGGAAAGTATATATTAATCAGTTTAATATTTGACTTACCACAGTACTCATTGTAGGCGTTAAAACCCCCACATTTCAAATCTTACATACATATCAACATAATAAGGATAAATAAAACCCTCACCAACATCAATTTTCAACTCAATAGATGTGTTTGGATTACTGAAATTTTCGATATTTTGATTAGGCTTAGAAGATTGCAATTCATATGATTCTATTTTATCCATACTTATTACAAAGAAATTAAAGGCAACATTTTATAGATTAAGTAAACAAAACAAATTAATAAACTAAATGTAATGTCTGCTAACTTGTTTATTTCTGTTCAGTTGGTCAATAATATCTGAGGAACTATAACATTTGAAAACATTTTAATACATTAATGTCAACAGATACCTCACTAAAATTTTATATATGTGTACTACATTATTTCATATTGTTATTACCAAGATACTTTATAAGAGTTGTTAGTGGATGACCTCCAAATAAATCATACATGTTTTCTATCTCCTTTCTTCCAATAACAAATCCAATGCGTTACTATAGTTTCAGATGTATCAAAATTATTAATACCGCACTCATTATTCTTTGGTTATTTAGGTAAATCATCACTCACAAATACACTCTACATTTTTTATCTTTAAATGTTGGAGGAGTTGTTCTAAAACAAGGTCACTTAAGAGTTTTATTTTTTCTTTAAAATTTGTGGCTTTCCGTTTATGGAACTTCACTCTCTTGATTTTCTCCTATTGCAATGTTATGACTCTTTTGTTCTTCTAATTATTTTGGCATAATCTACAGACTTTTCGATTCCGGCAGCTTCACTAGCGGTAGACTTGTTGGATAGTAGCACTTTTCCCGAGATTTGCACAGAAATTGATACACATGGGCTGTTCTATTCTCGGATCAATCGTAAAATCGCCACACACCACACACAGAGTATTATGAAAAGCACTGTGGAAACTCAACACATCAACCCAGCTGCTTGAAAGTGTGCACTCTTACTCATCATATGCCCTCACACATATCGGTGCAAAGCTTTATTACTACTACTATCCAGATGAAAACACCAGTCCCGAAAATTCTGGATAGTACCTCGTATAATCCCAGTTTTAACCTCATTTTCCTTCGTAATTAGTAACCGTAGAGTGGCAATCATTATCATCCGTTTTCGTTTATTTTGTGCTTATATTTAATTGTGTAATATTAGGGGGCCATCTGCGGAACTTATCCCAAGCATTGTTATTCATTTAAAATATATATATATATGAAGCATATTATTTCTTACGAAGCACATACATTTTCTATCCTGATTGACTAATGCACAATACTTCATTTTTAAAGATTATAAGTGGACTTGGCATATTGCAATGGTGGGAATAACTCGAATTTAACTGTTTGTCTCACAGTCGTGCCAATAACTGTTTTGTTTCTGTGATTCTTGTTTTTCGATCAATAATTCTCCCCTTCTTCTCACTTCTCCCTTGCCCGCAAAGTACAAAAAACATTGAGTTAATCTCTCGTAAGTATTATGGAATTAGACTGTTGGTGGTTGTCAAGTGTATATAAAATCTATTCAACAATAAAAGAAAACAGAAGCGCTGCAGGTATAACTTTGCCTTCGCATCTAATAGAAGTATTAGCTCCCTATTTTACACTCAGTGTTATTAGATGTAGTTGCAGCCTACAAGCAACAATAAACAGAAACAATTATCTTTCTTACAATCTTCATTTTCATTTCTTTCGTAGAATTTGATAGATATTACCTTGGGCTTAGAAAAACAACGCTAAAACTTTACTGACGCAGAACCGTTGAAAACATTTTTCCAAGTAAAAGAAGAAGATTGTAGACTCATATAACCTATTCCATCAGCTGAGTCTGGAAGATTGTAATCATCTATGTAATAAAAGAATTATCTTGAACAATATAAGATAAAGCAAAAAAAAAAAACATGCCTTGAATCAATATCAATTTGAGTCTTTGTGTTGGAGAGTATGTCCAAAATGGTACGGTTTAGTGTAGGGTATGTTAGTTTACGTAAAACTAGGCCACTATAAATACGAGGGTCGTTAAAATCAACCTGGTACTTTTTTCTTTCCGGGTTTAAATGGACACCTAGGCTGGAGGTTTGGTATGCAATACAAATCGGCACCTGTGACGTGTTACTGGTAGACGACACTCACTTCCCGCGATTCTAGATATACCGTTATTCAAGATGGCAGACCACACGTCTACGAAAAACAACGTGATATGATGAAGTTTTTAGTGAACGAGAGGATAAAACCTGCTGAAATTTACAGAAGACATCAGGCTCAGTACGGTGATGGGACACTCAGTCGCAGTAAGACATTTGAATGGTGTAAGTTCTTCAACGATCGCCGTATCTCTATTACTAACGATCCCAGTCGTGGTGGATCACAGCCCACACGGTAATCATTCCTGAGAACATTCAGCGCGTGGAACAGCTGATCCTGGAAAATCGTTGCATAACCTGTCGTGAAATTTATGTGGTTATGTGGAAAAATAAATCCACTTTCCACACTTTGAAACTTGTTCTCCTATTGGTTTCTTTTAAAAAGTCCCAGGTTGACTTGGACGACTCTCGTATTAGCTTCGGAGAGATAACTTTAGTTTCGGGTAGGACTCATATTCCCAGATTTACTCTGTATACTTAACACACATGTGTTGCAGATAATGTAAAGCATGACGATAAGACAAATGATCGTATCAAATCCATGAAAAACTGAATAGAAAATCGTAATACGGGACCTCAACGCACAACGATTGAAGTACACTTTTGATTATTTTCGACATATTGCCCGTTTAAGATCTCAATCTGATAATCTTTTCAATGCTTAGAGTCATGCCGTAATCAGACAAATATTTCTTACAATATGAAAAGCAGTGCTAAATTTTACATGTAGACATTTCATATCAAATTTTCTCACAACTTCCCTAATACTCTGACATTACTAGTGGTATACAATTCGAATAAAAACGGCGTCTAATATTAGATATACATAATCAAACTAACTGTTTCAACGTACCTTATGAAAATTAAAATATTAAATTAGTACTTCTTACATTTATCACAAACATCAATTCTAGTTTAGTACAATCATTTGCACTTTATTCTGGAGAAACCTCGAGAGAAAGAGCAGCACACTAAATCAAAATTGGGATATATATTAATTACAGCTGCAGAGGTCTCTATGAAAGAGCCATGGTATATATTGAATATAGTTTATATTGTTATGTATATTAGAGTATTTTGTTTTTGCCATCTCGAGGTATGTAAGACCAAATAATCACTAAAAAATGAACAATGTAATTATAATTTATTGCTTTCATAACTGAACTCTGCCACTTGTTGCCTATCCATATGCTAGTCGGGGCTTGAGTTTTGAAAACGCAGTATACTTTCTTTATGGGGACTCAGTTCAGCCAATCAGGAGTTGGGATGGAGATATCATTATGCTAGTATGAGAAATGTATACATCAAAGAGTCAGGCAGCTAATAACAGTGAATGTCTATAAAATCAAAGTGTAGATGGTAGTTTTAAAACTGTTTTGTATCCATAGAAGTTATTTCAGAAAATAACCAGACTTTTTTTTTCATTTGGAGTCTCTTATCATTTTCCAAAAATTTGATTTTATTAGATTTTTATATTATAAACATTTGATTATTGCTTCATCGTGAATTAACACTAAACCGAGTAATAGTACTTGCTGTTTCTCCTCAAATTGTTTATTCCCTAACCATCCAATTCTTGCCGAACTTCTGGACCAGGCACCTGCACTTCCTCGCCGTGCATATCCTCCTCTGGATCATCTCCTGGCTATCTATGAAAGAGAGGCACAGACGGCTGATTATAACCCGGACCGCCGAATCTATCACAGCCATCCATCCATCTATCCCGCATAATTTCTAATTTACACTTACTCCAATGCTTACTTATCCACCGTAGCTGACCATAAAGGCTGAATAACATCTTCCTCCAGCTTCAATCACATCCTATTAACCACCCATCTTATCTTGCTTCAATAGCTTTGTTATTACTCTGGCCACAGAGACGGCGTAACCGTCTACGGCCCGCCCGTCGCATGATGGGAATGAAATGCTTTATGTTATGTTATGTTCTTATATAGTTCGTCTTTGTATCACTATTATTATCATTGATATTATTTCGGTTGTAAATTGAAAGCTGTAGTTTAGGTTCAGCTTTAATCGATTCTCTACTAATGTACAAAATATAAATGTCTTATGTCTTGCCTCTCTCAACCGAAGTCTGAAATGACGCCCCTGCCTCTAAGTTAAAGGAAATGTATAATTAATGAAGTTTATAATAATGAAATATATTTATGGAATGATAATGCGGACGAAAATGGGAAAACTCAGAGAAAAACTATGAACACAATGTTGTTCTCCACACACTCATATGGTTTGGAATCGGACCAGAGATATAAGAAATACACTTATAGGATAGCTCATAAAAACAGTCGTCGAATAATGAGCTTAATAAAAATGGACCTTATTCTTAACATAATCTTTGACAATTAAGTTTTCAACACAAATCAATCTAATATAAATAACCTTTGCCTTTTAATCAATTATGGATCGAATTATAATTCCTCATATTGTCTGTATAACGAAGTTATAAGAATTGTTTTCATTATCGATATTAACATATAAACTTAAAAATAAAAGTTCACAAGAATCTATAACTGATATGGGTTTAACCTAATTTCATTAACGGTAATCAGCTTACATTCATACTTGCATATGATTCTAATAAAGTACATTGTACTGCACAATCATGATTAGGTTCCACAATATGTTGTACATGTATTTCATCGTGATTTTGATTTTGATACGAAGTGCCATCTCTTGACCTCCAATTACGTCTATCCATGTAGCTTGTTGTATTCCTGTAATTTCGCCCTATATTCCAATTGTTTTTATGTCTACTTCTGTTGGGTGATCTGACATCAGGATTACCACGATTAATTAGGTTAGGCTGATTCCCTACATAACCTTGCCTATTTTGCTCGTTTTGATTGCTAGAATTTACTCGGCTTAGGTTATGTTCCGTATCGTTCACACTTCTGATATTTAGATTCCGAACAGGTACAAAATGATCTGAATTATTCTTATTTTGAGTTTCATAGCATTGGACAAGCATTAATAAATGGTTGAAACTCATACATTGTGTAGAAAACAAGATCTGTTGTAACTTAAATGGGAGCAAATTTCGAATCGATGCTATTATTCTAGATTCCGATTGCAATGGATTAACGACTTTTAATTCGTTGTATGTATTTACGACAAACTCAACAACAGATTTGTGCAAACGAGGATTGAAATGTTGATTTCTAATGGTGGCATCTCGATTTGCAAGCAAAAAGTCATTTTCATAATTCGCAATCAGTGCTGCTTTGAATTCCTCATAAGTATTGATGTGATCACGTACGGCTTTAAACCATAAAGAACATGGTGGGAGTAATACATGAGGGATTAATTTCATATATTGTGATCTATCTATACACATTATATTGCATTCGTCCTGAAATTTTTCCAGGAAAGAAGTAGCGTTCTCATTACATTTACCACTGAATTTACTCATAGCCCGTATTTCACTCATCTTAACACTTAACTTTACCTTCCTTTTATCATTCCGTGTACTTATTGGGTGACAATTCCTATCCATGACGTGATGTGTCGTGATGTGACGCCCCTGCCTCTAAGTTAAAGGAAATGTATAATTAATGAAGTTTATAATAATGAAATATATTTATGGAATGATAATGCGGACGAAAATGGGAAAACTCAGAGAAAAACTATGAACACAATGTTGTTCTCCACACACTCATATGGTTTGGAATCGGACCAGAGATATAAGAAATACACTTATGCACATGCATACACATACACAGCAAGCATTATGTGATATTATCGGCTGAAATGTGGGGTATATTGTCGGCCAGAGTACCTCATGGGATTTTGTGATACGACGTTTAGAATTTTATTTTAGTACATAGAACTGAGGCGAATTGCAGGCGACATAGAAGAGATAAATGGTTTCTTTTTTCAATTTTCCTTAATTACACATTATTATGAAATACTGATAAAATTTGTTAGGAGGTAATAAACTAAATATTCTGATGCCACATCCATGAAACACTATGTCCCACCAGATGGCTCATGTTTAACTGGGAGACGAGTTTCAGTGCATCTGTTCCCAGTCACCTTTTTTTCTGGTTTCCTGGACCGGAGTTTGCTATTCCTTAACCCCTTTCTGCGTGATTTGTTTCTTTTAGATTTTTCACTTAATTCCGACGAGAAATAAGTAAGTGCCATATATGACACACAACTCACAAAGAACATGCCAAAAAATTTGTTATTCATACACGTCAATAGCTTACACAGAAGACAAAACAGTCATTTGATGCCTTTCATAAATCACAAAAAAGCTAAAGTGAAAAAAGGGTATGTGCCATATATGGCACGGCATTTGGTAAGGGGTTAATTCAGGTACGTCTCCAATTGCCTCATTATGTTGGTTCGATACTTGAAAATCTAAAGTTCCTGCCAAGAATAGAAGCAGAAACCATGCACATTGAGATCGTGCACGGTAACAATTCGCTAAACCGGAGCTAGATAATAATAGTAATAGAACTTAAACATACATTTTCTTCTTTTAATGCTTTGTATCTACACACGCAGATGATAAATTGTGATGGTTATGGTAACGAAAAAGAGTTGGAAAATATTAAGTATATAGTATATAACTATACGAATATAGTATATAACGTTAAAATCTTTTGTAGATTGAAGAATAAAAGTTAGAGGTTATCGGAAGTAAGTTGTTCTTTAAACATAACTGTGTAAAGATTGTTTTCCGTTGCTAATTAGTCATAACATGCCTATATAAAAGTCACAAGTGGAACATAGTGTACGAAAGCAGAATTCGTTTCGGTATCACTATACTAAAGAGGGGGAGAAATTGGGCAGTCAGCCCTGCCTACGCCATTGATACTATTAACCCTATTAGGATATCCACTTTTGAAGCAAATTTTAGACTTTCACTAAAAACAGCTACTGCTTCCTTACTACTTTTTATAAGATCATGGTTCGTACCTCGTTTTCTTTCGGGTAGAGAATTTTTTCCAACGGTATCAATTGCGTGCCCATATTATGCACCGGAAACGAAACAACCGGAAAAAACCAAGAGGTTTTTCGAGAAAAATGGAAACTTTTGCGGCCCTCTAGCCTATGCCTGGGTTAATGTAGGGATCTGATTTTTCTTAAAAACTGCATCCCACGTCATGTACTTAACACGTGTGCAAAACTTCAATCTTGTATCTTGAAGGCGGACCTCGGGAGAAAGTTTTCAAACTCTGAAAGTGATTCATCTTTTTATACTTCAAAAATATACTGCGCCGTTACTATTTGACCTAGAGTCATGGTTCAAAAGTGGTTTTCTTCAGAATAACAAGTCCTTTTCATGTCCGTATCGCGCACCTGAACCGGAAAATTCTACAAAATCCCGATTTTTTTAAAAATCCGTTCAAAGCCCCTGTGGCCCGCGCCTAGGTTGACGTAGGGATGTTTTTTTTAATATGTTGTTATGTACATAATACGTGTGCAAAATTTCAATCTTGTATTTTGAAAACACATGCAGCAATAATTTTGAATGTCTGAAATTAGACTCAATATATATATATATTGACGTTATAAATAGTTACTACACCATTACTATTTGGCCTAGAGTCATGGTTTACCTCAGTATAACAAGGCCGTTCCAATGATATCATGTACGTATCATTCAGCTAAATAGGAAAGATCAGGGAAAACCGGATCTTTTTCTGAAACTTCACCCCCTGGGAACACCTGCGCCCTTCAGACCCGGCCCAGGTTTCACGTAGGAATCTTAGAATATTAGAAATACCGAAAGATACCCACAATCTATATGCAAACTTGCAATCTGATATCTTGAAGCATAAAGTCATGAAAAATTTTGAAACTTTGCCTGAAGAGAATATACAAAGTCACGTCCCTCTGCTCCCACTTGGTGCCGCAAAGTTGACCATCCGTTTCCCAAACACATCTGAGGTGTTCTTTGGTGCATCCCTGATTTGATCAATGAAGAAACAGCTCATATATCTGTCATAGAATAAAATAAGCGGTCAAAGGCGATTCTACGCCATGGTAACAAAAGTTACCAATAGTCCTAAAAGGGTTAATCATTACCGTAACTTTTTAACTTTCAAATAAGTAACTGGATGTACACGTTAACTATTTATGAGCCTACTATTCTATTGCACATCTGTCTCAGAATGATTTTATTTTTTCTTCGAATTTTCCCAGTTTTTTTCACTTTACTTTCCAGTGACGATAAGAGAAAAGAAAGTATGTGATCGTAAAAAAGCGAATTCAAGAATTCACTTGATTTATACATTTCATGACCTCTACATATAAAAGAAAAAACTGATTATTAGACTTCTGTTTATTCGCCTAGATCTCACAGCGTCTAACGTATTAAGATCAAATTTAGAAGATTTTATAACATTCTCTATGGGTTTTATTTTTTGAAAAATCTTTGTATACCTAAAAGTAAGAGTATTTTATTAGAGGGTTAAGTTCCAAAGTTTGGCGTCTGTTTCCAGCACAATTTTTAAAATTTACAGGAAATATATGGATAATTTGATCGTTGGTGTGCATGATAATATATAAGAGTCTCAAAAAATCTGTTTATTTGTTATATATAAGCAGTTATAAACATGGGACTATACAGCGAGCGGAGGGAACTACTTGGCGCAAGGTAACAACACAGTTGCATTATGGGAAAGAAACGAGCATATAGCCTATGTTATCAACATGACGAATGTACAAGGGTGCTTTTTCACTCGCTTTTCGACTATAATGCACATTTATTTTTTTTACTTAGAACTAGCTTAAATTTTATTAATTTCTATCAATGATTACCGTATCATTCTAAATTTACAACATTCAATTCCACCTCAAAACAATATATGCCAAAAACATTATTTGTTTCATTATTCTCAAAGTTAAATTTCGTCGGTTTGTGGGAGAATTCTCACCTGCACTTTTATTTACGATCTAGAGTAAATTAGACTTCTTGATACATAAATTTCTCATACTGGCTTGGTGATGTTTCCATTCCAACTCCTGATTGCCTAAGCTCATTCTCCATAAAGGAAGTCTAATTTGTTTTCAAAACTCGCCGCCGGGGCTAAGGAGCCAGCTGCATATTTTTTCAAGCTCTTCCTTAGCCATAGGAACTAAATACACTGTTCTGATTGGTTCCAGTTTACGATTTGCCAAACCTACTGGTGCATGTATTTTGTATTATAATAATAGAAGCAAATTGTGCATTAGGTGTTGATACAAAATTAAAAATAATTATGTTTGGGTTACATTTCATAAGAACATGAGGCATATTTTTTTACGCAGACGAGGATCAAAGTTAGACCATTCCTAGTGTGACGTAATCTCACGTAGTATTATCACGGGGGTAAAGGTGGAATGAAACAAGCCATCGGGGTTCTAACCCCCTTCGTTGGCTAACGCTTGCTTAGTTAGTGATGGGCAGTGGGAATATTCCCGGTGAGAAGGAAAATAAAAATAGGAATTTTCCCGTTTTTTTTTTCACTGGCATATAAATTCCCGGGAAGGAAGTTATTTTCATTTCTTTATTTTATTCTCCAAATTATAGGAACCGTATGACTAATCACTTTATTTTCATTTATTATCATTTACTTCTAGGCTTTAAATAATTTGGAGATTAAAAGAATAAAACAAGGATTTTGTTTATATAAATAATCATATGATTCATTAGTACAATTACCATTTTCACTAAAAGTAGCAAAGTACTAATTTCCAAATGATGGAAAGGAACTAGTTTGTAAAGTAATGTAAAAATTGTGTAGAAATAGAGCTGAAGTACAATTAATACATTTTGCACCATCGTTACCCTAACAGCACAATTATATAGCAGACATATGTCTATCATGTTCCCACAGGTACAGGGGAATGAGTCCAGTATGATCCTTATGTACCTCTGAGAGAGAAATCAGGTGGATGGCAAGTAATAGTCACAGTCTATGTCCGCCCCTAGGCACATGCCTGACATGTACCTGGGGAAAATGCCTAGTATGATGTAGGTATGTTCCCCATGCCGTAAGCGTGAATGAACCACAAAAGTAGTCCCCCGAAATATGTTAAATTCCCTATATGCGTAATGCGTTTACATTAAGGTAAGTCTAAAAACAATTTAAACAAGTAAGAAGAAACTTAACCCAGGGTGGGTGCGGACCACGAACCTTTGGATTACTAGCCACGTGCTCTACTGACTTGACCATGGAGGCGATGAAGGGAACGTCGCTTGCAGAGGAATAAATTATTGAGGTCTTTTGAATTTGACTAATCACAGCGCTCCTTTAACCGCGTTTATTCGACGATAACCGTTTGGGATCAGATAAAATCTGTTCGCCATGTAATTTTATAACAAAATGACGAGTGTCTATTTACCTTATTTCATGGTCCTTCCATGTTCACTTTCAAATGATCGGCGACAGTTGCCATCTAATAAAGTTGGTGCGTTTGTAGCTTCTAGATCACCATCCCTTCGAAAAAGAAGCAACAAATACCATACACGAAATGTGGGAGATGAATTTAGAACACCTAAATGTAGTATACCTAGCACATCTTGTGCTGTCAGGGTATCTGAAACACTAAGTACACTGATGTCCAAAATTATTGTCGCATGTCTATAAATATGTTGTTGTACGAATATAATTTGATAACGAATTCGTCCAGAATTTTTTATAATGTTTGAACGTGTATAACCGGCAAAGACATGTATGTGGCAAATTTCATGTCAAATGAGTAATAAATAAAAACAATAAAACTAATATAAAGCTTTCATGTCCATTTAGCAAAATTTTGTTTTATTCATTCTAATTTTCTTATTTATAATTGCTTTCATATGAAATTTAACAGAAATATGCATTCCCGATTTTATACATAGTATTAGTATTAAAAGTACCCTGCAAAATCATTATCAAATTATATTAGTACAAGAAGACGGTAATAGATATGCGACAGTCATTTTGGACATGAGTGTACCTAAAGGACGTACCTAGAACATGACACACATATGTCCCAACTGAAGACATAAAAAATGATTGTTAGAGTGCGGATGTGAGCCAGATATATAAATGCTTTATTTGTGGTACATAGTTCCAAATATAAATTAGGCGTAACAAGGACCTAAAACTGTAGGTAGCTGAAGTACATGCTTAGCACATGAATATCATATGTGCTAAGTGCCGAATACCTAAAAAGTAGGTGGGACACCTAAATGGCACATACCTAGCACTTTTTTTGCTATTAGGGTAATAATAGATGTCGGTCTGTCTCCTGTCTCTGACTCGAATTTCTGAAGAGGTACTCGGACTTCTCTTACATGTGAATTAACGCATGAAATTTCGAGAAATAAGTAGGAAGAAAGGTTGTGTGTGGCAAATGTACGTGCTAAATTATAAAGATAAGTCAATACTTGCAAATTTTGTGCACATAAATATGTATGAAAATATAAATAATAACGTACAACGTTAATAAATTAGTGAGACATGTATCTTCTGGCAGTTACTCAATCTAATTTATTTATAAAATTTAAAAATTAATTATGTTTATAATATCAGTAGTAGAGTGAAGCTTAGAAAATCCACTAACTTGTAAATTTAAACTGTTTAGCGGTGGAAAAATATGTTGACATACTATACCATTTTATCCACATATTTAATTTCGTAGAACATATTGTAAGTAAATATACATTTATGCGTACTGTCTAAATATAATGAAATATTAATAAAGTAATATAGTACTGTTCCGAATATACATTTTAGAGGATCCTCTGGAGACAACTGTAATAATATACTGTGATAAAAAATGGAAAAAAAAATGAAATGAAATGAAATCTTTGAGTTTTACGTCCAACGGCTATGCCGGATAAAAAACGAATTTTACTTTGAAATCATAATAGAATGTAGTTTTCTTTGCGATTGGACATAAATTCCTGGAAAATTCCCATTTTGGAAATCTTCAATGGAATATTCCCTGGGAATATTCCCGAAAAATATCTTCCCGGGAATTTAGCAAAAACTATGCTCAGCTATGATATAGGTAAATCAATTTTCGTGCATTGTATACTACGTACAAGCGCAAATGAGTATGTTTATCTTATCTTGATGATAAAAGTGTTATAAATTTTTTTTAAAAAAGTTAAAAAACTTTCCTTGGGATGGGTTTGAGCCCACGCCTAAACCGATTTCTATTACTAGCTAATTCGTTAGCATTCTCAGCGGCGAAGTCTAACAGCACCAGGCGTTTGATTTGTGCTATATATATGTTCGTCGGGAGGAATGGAAAAATTCAACCAATCAAAACCGTGTATTTAGCTCTTATGGCTAGGGTCGAGCGTTAATAATTTATATACTAGCCGGGCAGCGGAGCACGGGTAACGTCATCATGGTTTGTTTTGAGGAAAGGAACTCCTAACCGATATAGAAACTTTAACACTTTTCATTCACATATTTTCGATTGAAAGTTTATAGTAATCAGGAAGGATGGCACATTCTTCCTCCTTTCTCCCTAAATGACATATCGTGATTACAATCCAGTGGCCGGTGAACTTTGAAGATAATAGCTTTGTCACAACTGAAAATATTTTATCTTTCTTTTAGATAAATTATAAACGGTATCTCGAAACAGATCAAACAATGTGAACAATGAAGGTTTTACCTTTCAGACAATCCTTAAAATTATTTTTTCATATGTCAATGTAGTTCGTGTTAATTAATCTGTTCCCATAATGAAATAATATAAAAATGAATGAAGAAAAGTGAAATGCATAAAATTAGGAGGGTTGACTTGAGGTACTTCTGTTCCCTCCCAATGTTTATTCTGCCAATTTTTCCAGCATCATTTACTTGCCTTAACGATCAGTCTTCCTTAGTCTAAATAACATTATCATGGGACGTTGAACTGGAAGAAGAAAGAAAAAACTGTGTTAAAGACAATGAAAAGGTTAGGCCATCCTTTTTATGGTGTATCGAAAATTTACATTGCGACAAGCTACAGTCCATTTCGTTATAGGTAACCAAACTGTCTTTGTACACTGCACGTTGCATAGAAGCTAGAGAATGTTTTAGATTTTAAATAAATTGAGCTATGGATACCCACAGTTAAATTCACCGATACCCGTTAATTTGCTAACAGATGCCCACTTAAACTAACTCTGCAGAGATATCTATCTGTCTATTCCCAACCAAAAATCTTCCTTTCAAGCGTTATCATGAGATGTTATCATGAATTATCATCACATATTACAATTTTATAATACCCACTTGCTTGAACTTAATAAAAATGCTTGAAATTCGGAAAATATCAGAAATATCCATAGAGAATAAGCAAGTAAAACATTCCTATAATTATGAGTTAAGGCATTGTATCAGGTCGGACACTTACTATGTGTACAGTTTATATTAATTTCGACAAATATGTACTTCCAAATTATAGGACTGGTATATCGCTCTAAGCCGATTGATTGATGTCAAAACAGCTCTCAAGGTGATATTTCAATTCCTCTATCGTGCACAGTACAGTGCTATAAAAGGTAAATGTACGCTCCGAATTCGAGACTTAATGAGGCCCATGAGTTGAATGAAGGTAATGTTTGTCACTGACTCCTCTTCGGCACATCACAATAATGCATTCAACACAGAACTTCGGCTACCGTTATCCTTAAGTTTCTGCAGGTTCTAATTTTACAGAGTGAATTTCTGAGTCACTTTGGAACGAGAATAAAAGTACGAAATAAATCAAGCTGCTTCAAAGTGATGTTACTCAAATCACTTAATAACCGATTGTGTGTATAGCAATTTGACTTAATATTATTACTAAGTATTACAATGTGATCCAATGATACTCCTTAAAAATTTGGCATGATTAAAGAATGCAACATTTTTATATTTAAATCTCGAAAAATCTAGAATGCCATGTCTTGATGGTGGCTCGAATCCAAGATTGACTCCTAATTAAATTAAGCTAATGTACTGTAGGTCTGTGCATCAAATTGAATTTGTATTATTGTCTGGTAAATAAATCTGAATGTTTTTTCGAACATTGTTTATTTTGATACTTTGTTTTAAAACTCCGAAGAAAAGTTGGTGTCGTGGAATGGGTGGAAGCATCTTTCTTCTAAATTCGCCAATTGAGGTAAGACTGTAATATTTCTTCTGGCCATTGAAACACATCAGCAACATCTTTATGGATACCAAAACTGAAGTACATAACTGGTCCCACTTTGGTTCGGTTTGCAGTTGGGACACCAGAAAATGTTCGCATTTGAGAGGAAAATAGATATGTATTTACAGAAACTACGTTTGCACATAGGCAGAATTAAATTTCGAGAGATGAGGTACTATAGAATATTAGTCATGGCTCAACTGCAGTACGTACTAGTTTCTGTTTAGAAGCTTGGTATACTAGGCTTTTAGGAAGACGGCTAGTTTTTTTTTTTTTTTTTTTTTTTTACATTATGGGGCATAGAGGTATAAAGATTATTCAGCAATTCTCTAAAAGATGATGACAAACCACAAGAAGACTCTTTCGAGAAATAGATGATTTACAATATTAGAAATTGTAATCTTCATAAATATACATGAAACAGCTTCAAAATCTAGTGAAGGCCTTCACAAATCTTACTGTTCCTATTATATGTGTGAACACAAATGAAACATGGGTTCCATCATGATAATTGGAGAACATGTGAACAGACATTGACGTGTCATATCATTATTACAGATAACTGACGTTTAACTTTTTTTTTACACATTTTTGTACTAGCCTATTATTCATTGTTTCTGGTTGTAAAATTACTGAAAGCAATTATTATTAGAACATTAGTATTGTTTTCATTTCGATACCACATAATTTGGCATTAGCTTACCCTTTTGTACCATTCACATAATCTTAATAACGTTGTACGCGGTGTCGAACTTGCCACTAGACTCGGGCTGGATTACAATTTAATAAGCGATACGAAAATGGCAAACTTTAATATTTATAACGTATATAGGCAGACTTAGCGCCTGTATATATAAAATATACAGACAACCAGCGGCGCGTAGGGAGGTGGATTCCACAGAGTCCTTTCACCAGTTGGACGGCCCAATATCGGAACACAAATATCGATGTCAAAATAAAATTCGTCAGGACAATATATAGATTTAAGTACCTTTGTTCACAAACACTAATATTATAGAGAGTTGCTTATCATGAACAAGGTCTCGTGAATGGAGCAAAAGAATAATGGAGCATTTTTATGTTCTTATTAACTTCTAGTAAGTTTTGCTTTTGCTTCCAATGAGTTTTGTAATCTCATTGGATAATTTCTTTTGAGTTTATTTCTGAATGCTAAATTGTGTGAAACTATAAACTGAACACTGAGTAATAAATAGCCTCTTTAAAATATATTCTCAGCTCTGATATTAAGCTAGAACATGAATCAGAGATATACAGTCGACAGTTGTTAAACGATTCCGTCTGTTTTAGATTAAAGCAACATTGCTTGGGACGTGTTCGTGAATGCGGTTCTTGATTCAGTTCTAAGTGGGACAGCTTTATAATTTGAATGTAATGCGGTCTTTCAGATTCGTCCCTAAACTGTATATTTCAACTAACAAGAAAAATGTAACATAATAAGACATCCATCATCTTTGGAAACACTCGCAATTGTAGAGTACTCTTGAGCAAACCTGTTGCAAGGGTAAGAAATATAATCTTGAAAATGTAAACGTAATTTTAGTAAAAGTGGGTTAATCATATTGCAACAAGAAATAATGATAGATTGCCAAAAGACATTTGTTGACTAAATTGATCAGGAGACTGTGTGCGATTTGAGATGCCTTTATACAAGGCAATATCACGAAATGAAGATGAACTGGAGTAACGTAAAATAGAATCGTCAGATATTTGATTCTGGAAAAGATTTCTAGGGACATCTACCCAGAGTGGATCGATAACGTTTCACTATGTTAAATATAATTTGTTTTCAGAATATAATGAGATGCTTTGAGTTGCTCTATGATTTTCAATTCTCTTTTATTAGGTAATCATTTACTATAGTGACGAAACTAAACTCCATAACTACGGTAAGGTAACAATTACAACAATAATAGTCATTATAGTAACGTGTTATGCAAATTCTCCTTTCTTAGCGAAAAGAACTTGTACTCGCCATTTTCTACTGTGTTCGACAGCCACCTTTCAAAACACCCTACTAAGTATTGCACGACTTGAAAATTTAAAAACTACTCCGAGAGTATAACAATGTAATTACTCTTGAAAGACAAGAAGATGTAATTATAGAAAATTGTGAATATTTTTTAACGTAGTTCCTCTATTCGGTTCATAAAATCTTTTTATTGAGCTGAGCGAAGCGAAGCTCTTATACTCGGGTTAGCCGTTTGGTTGTCCGCGAACTCCTCCTAGACCGTTTGGCCGATCTCAACCAAACTTAGCACGCTGATAGAGTATGTCGTGTTGAGTGACAACATAGGTCGAAATCAAAAATCCGATGTACCATCGAGGAATAATCACCGAAAAACGCTTCCTGATTACGTAGTTTAAGCTCGCTCAGCTCATTTCATTGCAATCGGGTATATACATTGCATTCCTAGTATATTAATACTAGATTATCCCGACATTGAATGGCATGACTAAACTTCGAAGGTTTATGGAGTTAGAAAGAGCATATTGGTAAAATCACATAGCACTTTCCCAGTAGATATTGTATAACGACTCACCAAGGGTAGTCGTCAACCTGGTTCGATCGTTGATATATGAATCTCGAGTGGTAGTAATAGTTTGCATGTAAAAATATCTTTAATAATTATACATATTATTATTCTCACCTTTTCTATCAAAATTATAAAGTCGATGAACGGTATCTAATGGTTTATTAGTTGATACACTTTTATGTATTTTCATTCAAATTGTCATGCACACATACAAGATGATTAGGTATCCATAAAAAACTACATAGCAACTAATTACATAACACTATCCCATAATATATTTTTTACATATATTAAAAACATTCTTCTTTTGTTATTATTAAATTAACATTCTATTAAGTATATTGCTTATGTATGAGCACTTTCTGCCCAAGGTGCAGGTAATTATTAATCTATCCAAAGTATTTCGTTATATAAAATGTCGCCCGACAATTGGACTGAATATAAAAGTCATAAGCGAGCTTGGCTTTTATCTTCAAGAACCACTGGTCCGTTTACAATAACGATATTCCATTGATTACATCCGTTAAATTTTGATCAACCCTCGTATATATAACATTATTTATTTTCATTCGTATAAATACATTCACAATAAATCTTTTATTCCATTATCATTTATCTTTTATTACATTAATATTTATCCTTTATTATTAAAAACGTCGACGCTTATTAATATAATTAACGAGGGTGAAACACAAATTACCATGATTAATAATTTCAATCATTATTAAAACGGTGATGTTACCAATAATGTTTGATCTTTCAGGGCGCATTGAATAACAAATAAGTTAGATGGTGTATTTTAATGTATACATCGTAGCACTAAGATGTCATAATAAAGAAGAATCTTGTTTGAATAACATATAGGATAGCTCATAAAAACAGTCGTCGAATAATGAGCTTAATAAAAATGGACCTTATTCTTAACATAATCTTTGACAATTAAGTTTTCAACACAAATCAATCTAATATAAATAACCTTTGCCTTTTAATCAATTATGGATCGAATTATAATTCCTCATATTGTCTGTATAACGAAGTTATAAGAATTGTTTTCATTATCGATATTAACATATAAACTTAAAAATAAAAGTTCACAAGAATCTATAACTGATATGGGTTTAACCTAATTTCATTAACGGTAATCAGCTTACATTCATACTTGCATATGATTCTAATAAAGTACATTGTACTGCACAATCATGATTAGGTTCCACAATATGTTGTACATGTATTTCATCGTGATTTTGATTTTGATACGAAGTGCCATCTCTTGACCTCCAATTACGTCTATCCATGTAGCTTGTTGTATTCCTGTAATTTCGCCCTATATTCCAATTGTTTTTATGTCTACTTCTGTTGGGTGATCTGACATCAGGATTACCACGATTAATTAGGTTAGGCTGATTCCCTACATAACCTTGCCTATTTTGCTCGTTTTGATTGCTAGAATTTACTCGGCTTAGGTTATGTTCCGTATCGTTCACACTTCTGATATTTAGATTCCGAACAGGTACAAAATGATCTGAATTATTCTTATTTTGAGTTTCATAGCATTGGACAAGCATTAATAAATGGTTGAAACTCATACATTGTGTAGAAAACAAGATCTGTTGTAACTTAAATGGGAGCAAATTTCGAATCGATGCTATTATTCTAGATTCCGATTGCAATGGATTAACGACTTTTAATTCGTTGTATGTATTTACGACAAACTCAACAACAGATTTGTGCAAACGAGGATTGAAATGTTGATTTCTAATGGTGGCATCTCGATTTGCAAGCAAAAAGTCATTTTCATAATTCGCAATCAGTGCTGCTTTGAATTCCTCATAAGTATTGATGTGATCACGTACGGCTTTAAACCATAAAGAACATGGTGGGAGTAATACATGAGGGATTAATTTCATATATTGTGATCTATCTATACACATTATATTGCATTCGTCCTGAAATTTTTCCAGGAAAGAAGTAGCGTTCTCATTACATTTACCACTGAATTTACTCATAGCCCGTATTTCACTCATCTTAACACTTAACTTTACCTTCCTTTTATCATTCCGTGTACTTATTGGGTGACAATTCCTATCCATGACGTGATGTGTCGTTGCATCATCCCTTTTCCGCCCATCTGTCCTCTTCGGATGAATTTCTTCCAAAATGATATCCTCATCAGACACAGGTGAAGGCGAAGTCATCTCTGGTGAGTGGGGAAACTCCAAGCTATCACTACCCATATTATTGTGGTATGTGTTGTCCTTAACCTGTAGCGTTCTAATTTCTTCCTGTAGAGTACCTATCAATTGCGTATTTGCACGTATGTTGTTAGAATTATTGATGACCTGAATCTTTTGCTGTTGAACAAAAGATTCTATTACTTCTAAATCCTTTTTTACATCACTGATTTCTTGGATTTGGTGGTTGTGCTTATCCTGACAATCCTCGGATATTCTTTTTAACTTTTCCTCGAACTGCGAGGTGATGTCATTCATCGCTTGGACAATTGACTGTTTCGTTTCATCTGACTTCTGTTCCATTCGTCTACTTAATTCCTCATATTGCTTGTTAGATTCTTCGGACTTATGCTCTATCGTCTGCTTTAATTCGACCAAATTTTGTTTCATGGCTTCAAAATCGTCCTTTCGACATTGTTCTTGCCGCTGTAAGGTTAGCAAGATTCGTTCCTCGAATGTCATTCCTGGTGCTACACTATGTTCACCGTTATCACCATCATTGGATTCATTTTCCATTGCCTCACCGTTCATTTTTCTTATAATTATTTTACCACTTCTCAGTCTTGTGAAATTTGTATTCATTAACTTTATTACAAAAGTAAATTCACCCTTACTTTGCTTCGGGATATGAAATTACAGCAAATCCCGGGTGAGGTAAACCAAAATTTTTAGCTAATCCCGGTGTGAAGGCACCAAAATTTTTATAACGACTCACCAAGGGTAGTCGTCAACCTGGTTCGATCGTTGATATATGAATCTCGAGTGGTAGTAATAGTTTGCATGTAAAAATATCTTTAATAATTATACATATTATTATTCTCAACTTTTCTATCAAAATTATAAAGTCGATGAACGGTATCTAATGGTTTATTAGTTGATACACTTTTATGTATTTTCATTCAAATTGTCATGCACACATACAAGATGATTAGGTATCCATAAAAAACTACATAGCAACTAATTACATAACACTATCCCATAATATATTTTTTACATATATTAAAAACATTCTTCTTTTGTTATTATTAAATTAACATTCTATTAAGTATATTGCTTATGTATGAGCACTTTCTGCCCAAGGTGCAGGTAATTATTAATCTATCCAAAGTATTTCGTTATATAAAATGTCGCCCGACAATTGGACTGAATATAAAAGTCATAAGCGAGCTTGGCTTTTATCTTCAAGAACCACTGGTCCGTTTACAATAACGATATTCCATTGATTACATCCGTTAAATTTTGATCAACCCTCGTATATATAACATTATTTATTTTCATTCGTATAAATACATTCACAATAAATCTTTTATTCCATTATCATTTATCTTTTATTACATTAATATTTATCCTTTATTATTAAAAACGTCGACGCTTATTAATATAATTAACGAGGGTGAAACACAAATTACCATGATTAATAATTTCAATCATTATTAAAACGGTGATGTTACCAATAATGTTTGATCTTTCAGGGCGCATTGAATAACAAATAAGTTAGATGGTGTATTTTAATGTATACATCGTAGCACTAAGATGTCATAATAAAGAAGAATCTTGTTTGAATAACATATAGGATAGCTCATAAAAACAGTCGTCGAATAATGAGCTTAATAAAAATGGACCTTATTCTTAACATAATCTTTGACAATTAAGTTTTCAACACAAATCAATCTAATATAAATAACCTTTGCCTTTTAATCAATTATGGATCGAATTATAATTCCTCATATTGTCTGTATAACGAAGTTATAAGAATTGTTTTCATTATCGATATTAACATATAAACTTAAAAATAAAAGTTCACAAGAATCTATAACTGATATGGGTTTAACCTAATTTCATTAACGGTAATCAGCTTACATTCATACTTGCATATGATTCTAATAAAGTACATTGTACTGCACAATCATGATTAGGTTCCACAATATGTTGTACATGTATTTCATCGTGATTTTGATTTTGATACGAAGTGCCATCTCTTGACCTCCAATTACGTCTATCCATGTAGCTTGTTGTATTCCTGTAATTTCGCCCTATATTCCAATTGTTTTTATGTCTACTTCTGTTGGGTGATCTGACATCAGGATTACCACGATTAATTAGGTTAGGCTGATTCCCTACATAACCTTGCCTATTTTGCTCGTTTTGATTGCTAGAATTTACTCGGCTTAGGTTATGTTCCGTATCGTTCACACTTCTGATATTTAGATTCCGAACAGGTACAAAATGATCTGAATTATTCTTATTTTGAGTTTCATAGCATTGGACAAGCATTAATAAATGGTTGAAACTCATACATTGTGTAGAAAACAAGATCTGTTGTAACTTAAATGGGAGCAAATTTCGAATCGATGCTATTATTCTAGATTCCGATTGCAATGGATTAACGACTTTTAATTCGTTGTATGTATTTACGACAAACTCAACAACAGATTTGTGCAAACGAGGATTGAAATGTTGATTTCTAATGGTGGCATCTCGATTTGCAAGCAAAAAGTCATTTTCATAATTCGCAATCAGTGCTGCTTTGAATTCCTCATAAGTATTGATGTGATCACGTACGGCTTTAAACCATAAAGAACATGGTGGGAGTAATACATGAGGGATTAATTTCATATATTGTGATCTATCTATACACATTATATTGCATTCGTCCTGAAATTTTTCCAGGAAAGAAGTAGCGTTCTCATTACATTTACCACTGAATTTACTCATAGCCCGTATTTCACTCATCTTAACACTTAACTTTACCTTCCTTTTATCATTCCGTGTACTTATTGGGTGACAATTCCTATCCATGACGTGATGTGTCGTTGCATCATCCCTTTTCCGCCCATCTGTCCTCTTCGGATGAATTTCTTCCAAAATGATGTCCTCATCAGACACAGGTGAAGGCGAAGTCATCTCTGGTGAGTGGGGAAACTCCAAGCTATCACTACCCATATTATTGTGGTATGTGTTGTCCTTAACCTGTAGCGTTCTAATTTCTTCCTGTAGAGTACCTATCAATTGCGTATTTGCACGTATGTTGTTAGAATTATTGATGACCTGAATCTTTTGCTGTTGAACAAAAGATTCTATTACTTCTAAATCCTTTTTTACATCACTGATTTCTTGGATTTGGTGGTTGTGCTTATCCTGACAATCCTCGGATATTCTTTTTAACTTTTCCTCGAACTGCGAGGTGATGTCATTCATCGCTTGGACAATTGACTGTTTCGTTTCATCTGACTTCTGTTCCATTCGTCTACTTAATTCCTCATATTGCCTGTTAGATTCTTCGGACTTATGCTCTATCGTCTGCTTTAATTCGACCAAATTTTGTTTCATGGCTTCAAAATCGTCCTTTCGACATTGTTCTTGCCGCTGTAAGGTTAGCAAGATTCGTTCCTCGAATGTCATTCCTGGTGCTACACTATGTTCACCGTTATCACCATCATTGGATTCATTTTCCATTGCCTCACCGTTCATTTTTCTTATAATTATTTTACCACTTCTCAGTCTTGTGAAATTTGTATTCATTAACTTTATTACAAAAGTAAATTCACCCTTACTTTGCTTCGGGATATGAATTTACAGCAAATCCCGGGTGAGGTAAACCAAAATTTTTAGCTAATCCCGGTGTGAAGGCACCAAAATTTTTATAACGACTCACCAAGGGTAGTCGTCAACCTGGTTCGATCGTTGATATATGAATCTCGAGTGGTAGTAATAGTTTGCATGTAAAAATATCTTTAATAATTATACATATTATTATTCTCACCTTTTCTATCAAAATTATAAAGTCGATGAACGGTATCTAATGGTTTATTAGTTGATACACTTTTATGTATTTTCATTCAAATTGTCATGCACACATACAAGATGATTAGGTATCCATAAACAATAACTACATAGCAACTAATTACATAACACTATCCCATAATATATTTTTTTACATATATTAAAAACATTCTTCTTTTGTTATTATTAAATTAACATTCTATTAAGTATATTGCTTATGTATGAGCACTTTCTGCCCAAGGTGCAGGTAATTATTAATCTATCCAAAGTATTTGGTTATAATTGATCCACTAAAACACTACATGATGAATTAAAAAGGAATGGGACTCACTAAGATCTTCAATATTTATGTAGAGGGAGTAATGGGAATAATGCTTTATCATGGTGCATGCCTTGGAGTCCTGTAGATTGAACGCTTAAACAACTGTAATTGTTTTGTGCATTCGGGATTCTCTAAACTTCAGAATTTATGGAATGAAACAAAATCTGTGACCCATAAGTGTTCCGAAAAGGCAGAAATACTAATCTAAAGAGTGGAGACATCCTGTGCTCGATATCATGGGCAGTAGCCTATTTCGTCGGTTCAGGTGTAATTCTGGCGCACCACATTTTGGAATATTTACAAATAAAATTCAATACTTTGCATTAAAAGACATGTTTATAAGGGTCAAATTTTGTGCAGGCGACAGGATTAAACACAAAGTAATATAGCTGTGTAAAGCCATTGAAATGCTTTATGACGGATTAAATAAGTGTCTGCATAAAATGACGGCTCTATTAGATGATATTTTCCACCGGTGGCATATTTCTGCATAGTATACAGAATCGTATTTTATGTTTACAAATGAAGCCAGAGACGGATCCAGAGGGGAGCGATTGGGGCAATTGCCCCCCTCAGAATAGGAAACTTTCTTAATTTGTATACAAATAAAACCCATCTGAGAGCTCTTAAAGTAGCTCTAAGTAGTAGTATTACGACCTACCGACACCCCAGAAGTCCGCCCTGGATCGGCCCCTGAATGGAGCGTTACTGGCATTAAGCCATGACAAGCGCTATTGAAACTCGTATCATTGCGAAAACAAATTTCTTCCCTCTACCCTCCATTGCGCACATGCCCATCATTGCTGACGCGCTTGCTATCTTGCAGCCCTGCGCTCTTGCGCGAGTCCACTAGCTTTGCCCTGTACTTACTCCGTTTGATATCATTCGTTGTTTTTATTGGCCACCTAGCACAAGTTGGTTTGTGTTTCTTACTTTGTAGTTCTTATACCACACATCCGAAAGCCATAATTATACGCAAATCGTAAAGGTTTTTTAATCTTTCAACAATTACTTCTGGTGGTCCCATTGAATTTTATCTATGCCAAGTGAGATGTTTTCATATCGCCCAGTGGAAACCTTTAAGGGGTCAATAAGAATGAAATTAGTGAAAGAAATATAATTTTTCAATAATTCTTTGTATTAGTGCGCCAAACGTAAGCATGTACGGGTTCATTCTAATTGGAATTTACACGTTAAGTCATTAACGGATTGTATTTGATATATATTGCAAGAAAACAGAATTCAGATAGTTGCTTATATGATGAGATATTGGCTAGAGACAGCCACAAATCAAATTCGTCGACAGCCATTGAGATTTTAACTGAGAGACTTTATTTGGGGAACGAAGGCAAGATAGTAGGTCTAGATATCTACTCCGGAAAGCAAATTGTGCAACACCACATCCGTTCAGGAGCTATCGTGCGGAGTAACAAACGAGTAAACATAATAACAATACTACCAAGTTGCTGCTTCTAGTATATTAATATTATAGTAGCTGAACCTGCGCTCTCTACGCAGCGCATCATTCACATATGAGCATGAATCTCCTTGTTATTTCTCACAACATCTGTACATGCCCCTTTACAGAAATATGTGGAAGACGTCTTGACAAAATCGGCATGTGGTACCTAAAGAGGAAGCTTGTTTTTCGATTATCTTTTTTCTCAATATCTCGCACCGTTTGCAAGATTTGAGCCTATTTCCGCTTCGAGTTTCTAATTCATGAATGACCACTGTTTTCTTTCTTCTTGCATGCAGTATGTAATGAGAAAATTTATTGCACACACAATTAGTTATAATGTCAGTGATATGTGGTGTTTATGGGGCAACACACTACAAACAATAAAGATTCATCTTAGACTATAGAAATGGTTATCCTTTGTTCTCTATTATTATTTGGCCATGAAACAAAAGCATGAGAGATGTGTTACTCCTGTGTATAGCTATGCAGTTGTAGGATATGATGCTTTACTTTTCAAAATTTCAACACTTCCAGTGTATCCCTAAAAATGTAATGAAGAAAAGCTTCCGTGTTTTTTTTTTTTTTTTTGTAATATTCAATTAGAAATGGACAATCTACACAAAATTGGAATCGACCAGTGAAAATGGCATGCTTCTAGCACCTGAGACTTTTGAGATCTGATAATTGAAGGGATTGGAGATAAAAATATAAAGTAGCATTTTAAGTTATAGATCAAACTTGCTCTTTTGGATCCCTTAGCTTTTTTCATTATGCTGAAACGAAACTGTAAGTTGTATTAGCGTTTTAAATAAAATTTCGAAAGGAAACATTATGGCACTACAATATATTCGTGTTAATATGAAATGGAATTTGAATAAATTAATGTAAAAGCCTTTACTTGAGTGGATCGTTATATTCTTCACAAAGACACAAAATATGCAATAAATGTTCAATAGTATAAAACATTTGAACGTAATTTTTAATTTTCTAAATTTTTTCAAAACATTCTTACTTTCCTACTAACATATGTTCTTACGCACTAAAATATACATATATTTTAAAACGAGCCATCCATCGGCACTTATAGAAAATAATTCTTTTTTGGCGTTCTGTTGTACCTTTTTTATATCGTAGGAGTACCGGTAAATCGTTAACGCTTGATCAGTTTCGAATATTCAACACAAATCTTGAAATTGTTGGCATCAGGAACGAACCGAAGGACTTATGGGGAGGATGAGTGTCAACATTTGCAATATTACCCATAAATTACTTTAAATTTACAAAAGAATGGATAGGACGGTTCGGATATCCAAGACCTACCTAGGCGTACATCTCTTGTTGATATCTATTATGTACATGTACTGTATAGATTGCGAACATAGAGTATAATCACACGTAATTACAAGTAAATTCATTTTTTGTGGATATACTGTCCTCAATAGTCTTTCCACCAGGTCCGTAGCTAGCCCAAAAATGTAGGCTTCCCTAGGTCGGTAGAGCGGTGTGGATCCGATCCAACCACATTGTAGTTCGTTTCCATATTACAGTTCATTTGTAACTCTACCGTCAATATTGTGGAGGGAGTAAAGATATGGGGGGCGATCCCCTAGCCCCCCGTGAATACGGACCTGCTTTCTACACTGAATTCTTGAGGCATTTCATGTGCTGCACTTGGATAAAGTTGGCGGTATCACCAGAAATAATTTGTTAAAACTTAAAACGTTTAAGTATTTCCATTGTTATTTCCTTGGTTCTTGCTCAGGAATTGCGTACACATCTATGCTATACTGTAAACTTGCATGCCATAAATAACAGACATACATTTGGAAATTCATATATGATGATAACTCGTTATAAGTTGTCATTACAAGACAGATTTGCATATGGTCGTCTTGGTGGGGGGCACAGTGGCTCATTGGTAGAGCGTTCACCTCCGGTGCTTGGGATCCCTGGTTCGATCCCAGCTCGCGCCGTGTGGACTTTGTGGTGGATAAAAACTGTGCTCTTGGCTTTTCTCGGGGTTTTCCCGTTTCCTCCCACTTTCTTCATTCCACCATTTCATTCATTTCTCATAATCACCGTCTCCTTTAGCCTAACCGGCATAAACGTTGGACGTAAAACTCAAAAATTTCATTTTCATTTTTTATGGTCGTCTTGGAGACATCTTTGTCTAGATGATGTGTATGGCAGCGCGTCGCACGAATGTAAGCTATATACAAGGTCAGAAAGTGTGGGAAACGCTTACTTACAATAATATGCTATGTTCTAGTAAGATAGCTTTGCATTGTATTTGATTGCATTATAATTTGCATTATAAGAACTACATTTTTGAACATTATTTGTATGTTCACAGATAACTTACATTTTTCTACCTGCTTAAGTAAGATCCTTAATTATTACTACTCTTTCATTCTGGTTAACATATTCTTACCAGTATTTTTAAATGACCCCGTATTCTTAATCTGCATTGTTTCTTATTACTGTTTAAAAGTCCGAACATTTACTTACACACATATGAGTTTCATTCGGCGTTATGAAACAGAGGTTTTCCAAAAATATTCAAATTTAGTAGTGGATCCAGTTGTATACGTTATGATCGTAATAGAATGAACATAACATGTTGTTCTTGTATTGACTCTGGAAGCAGGTCCGTATTCAATAAGGGTCTAGAGGCATCGGGCTTACCCTAAATTTATACCCCTCCTTAAAAATTTCACGGTATGCTTGCAAATGAACTATAATGTGGTGATAAACTATAATATGGCTGAATCGGGATCCCTAACTTCTACCCTCCCTTCCCTACATGTTTGGGCTGGTTGCAGGCCTGGCTATAAGTAGTTGCCCATATTTCTTGATGTATTGCCAACTCTATATGATGTTTCTTGAGGTGTTGACTCCTTTATTAAAAGTGAAAAATCGTTGCCCAGTTTCATCACCTAAGAGATTAATATTGACCCAAAAGGGATAGCATATCAGGAAACTTCAGTTGTAATGCAAACTACCCTGCTTACTAACTCCTTCAGATTCTCTTCCAAGGGTTTGAGGAACACTGTTTCCCACTTGAAGACTAACATGCTTTTGTAAATTAGTTTAGGAATGAGGTAGTAGAAATATCACTCTCAAAATAAAAATATTT
The DNA here is from genome assembly GCF_964235325.1 of Thermobia domestica. Taxonomy (NCBI): domain Eukaryota; kingdom Metazoa; phylum Arthropoda; class Insecta; order Zygentoma; family Lepismatidae; genus Thermobia; species Thermobia domestica. The sequence goes on from NC_137455.1 coordinate 362,580,990, forward strand.
ATATAATTTTGAATTGTCTCTGAACTCTTATCGAGGAAGACAATAGTGGGATGTTTTCTATGAGCTGAGATTCGATTGCATTTTCGTATGTTTTTGCTAATACGCCCGTAATGCACTCATAAAATTAGACACTTTGTATGGATACTGTCAGGAAATTATGAAACGAGATCTTATTTCATACTATTCTTCCCCAAAGTTATTAAGCATGAAGGAACACAAAACATGCAAGAAACAATAACTGAAATGTTTACTATAGTAAACTAAGAACGCCGATTTTATGTTGCGCTGACACAAAAACCTATTGAATAAGCACCATGAATTTAAGAAACTTGGAAACAATTAGGCAACGAAATCAAAATTTATGGTTCATATTGTAGGTTTCAGAGAAGTGATAAGAAAATAATGTTTCATCACAGAGCGTGTATATAATTAAAAGAATTTAATACAATTCGACTCAATCCCTTAGTTATTGGGAAATTATTCACACATTTCATAACCAAGCAAAGCAAGAAGTTTAACAATGACCGCATTATTACAAACAGGCAGATTTTGAGATATTTTGGGAACGACATAAGAACACCAGAGTCAGAAATTTATCTTTGTTATGGTATATTATATTTATCAAAAATGAGCTTAAACATGGTATACGTTGCCCTACTCTCTTTCGTGAACAGTTGTTAGGATATCTCTGTAACAAATCACAATCTTTTCCCTTTTAGAATGATTTTGACTTTTCCGGAATTGATACAGGTTAATGTATTCGTTCTTTCGTGGCGTGCGTATGAAATACCAATGCGTTTGAAACCCGCTTTCACAGTGGGTATGAAGCACGGCATTTTAATTAAGTATTTCGTGAAGGTTTTGATAACCCCAGTCATCTTAACTAAGTAACCCCGGAAGTTGAATGTAAATCACAATAATGTGAAGCATGAATTTTGACTGAGAACGTCGCTTGTATCATGTTAACATAACAGTCATCAACTTAGCTCCTAGTGAATGTGAAACATCACCAATATCTGTAAACGGAAATAAGATTGGCGTCAATATATCCAGGAAAATTTTCGAATTGAATAGATTGTTGTTATAGAATCCAGTCTTGCAAAACTGTCTTAAACTCTTCATTTACGATCTTGAACTGGCAATCAAGTTTCTTTGTTGTAATTATAAACTTGTGGGCAGTTTGTAGAGGTGAAGATTTAACTGTTGAATCAAAATTACAAATACTCTCTCCTCTAACAGTTGAACTGGTGTCGTTCTTTCTGGTAGCTCAACATGGGAAGATTTATTTTATGAAACTCATGTCTTGAGTAGAAACCGCTCAAGTGCCCAACAGCATTGCGTTAACCCATTAAGAATACACTCTGTTCCGTGTAAGAAACGTCTCCACTTTAAGATCAGTTAGGCCTTCAAGAGACTTACTAAACATCTAAATGACCATCTGTGACAGAAACAGAGCTCATGCTTCTTTCTTTGTTGATTCGTGTGAAATAGCATATCCATTTCTTGTTAAGCCAAGAGCGAAGAGAGTGTATACACGACATAACAATATCACGTTTTTTTATTTGTAAATTAGCATGTCATTTATTAAAAAGCAAGTGTTTCTCAAACATGAATTGGCAACTACGTGTGCCCTTTACAAAGATACTTTTATTTATACTTGTATTTCAATCTTTACTTGTATTTGTGGGCAGAATTTACTTTTAAATTAGGTACAAGCTGTTTAAGAAAAAGAAGAAGAACAATATAAAAAAGGATATACCGCAGGAGTGTCGTTATACCTTCCCAAATGACGCCCTCGGCGCGGAGCATAGAAACACTGCGAATATTGGTTGTAAATCGTCCACTTCGTTCATGCACTGCTAGTTTACGTCTTCTTAAGTCATTTCTTTCCGTTTTTGATAACACCCACCCACAAAATAACATGTTTAAACAATAGAAGATATTGAGGAAATTCAATTACTTAAAGACGCATGACGAAATTCAATTTAATGTTTTTTCTATTACCATCCAAATAAATGACTGAGATTATTTTATTGCACTTCGTCATATTATAATAGTTTATTAATTGATATATATATATATATATATATATATATATATATAAAATGCTTTAAAGATTAAAGTGACCGGAAGAAGTTGTGAAGCATGACCTTGATCTAAAAAAACACCATCCAACAGAACGCGAAAGTGTGTTTCTAGTCAGTAACTCCCACACATGAAATTATCTCAGTGTCTCGTTTTGTTCTATACCGAGAGCATGTAATGGAAGATTGTTGTTGAATTGCCACTAAGTTTAATTCTTTTTTATTATCTTCCGTTATTTGAAGGGCTCGGGGGAAAACTATGTATACTGACAAATGTTATGTTTCGAGATAACGAGATTGTATTGTTTTTTTAAAAAAATCTTCAGAATAGATTATACCAAATAACACATAAAGTGGATGAAACTGTCTCCTAACCGTGTTTAAACCACACTGTCACAAATTTTTGTTCCAGATACTTTGTTTCAATGCTACAAAAATACGCATTGAAAAGATAATATGTGCAAATTATGTTTCTTTCACTTACCATGTTTTACGTGCAATTGTTGATATTACAAAGCTCATCGAAAGTACGCTTCCAGCAACAAGAACAACTTTACTATACTGGTAGCTGAGTCCGAATCCGAGGTCTATTTAGCACCATGACGTCAGTTTTTTATAATGGAGCCCCAAAATCTCGGTCCCGGGCCCTTTCTTTTGCCTGTGAAATATTTAATTGTTCAACACGAGTGGTTGGTTTGGAAAATTAATGTCATGAATACCTGAACAGAGTAGCAACTTAAAAATCGAACTCTGGCCCTGAAGCACCAGAATCAGAACTCCGAAATTTTGGGATCAAATCCTTTCTTTCCCTTGTATACATGAAGTTGTTTGATACGGCTGGGAGCGTTAGGAATGGTCAGGTTCTCACAAACACAGAGGTGGTGACAGAAGTCAGAATCCTCGACATTTCCAAAGCTCTCGTCCGTGTAGAACAAACAACTCCATGCTTGAAAGTTGAAAGAGAGAGCCCGTGTTCGAAATTTCGAGGCCCCATTATTTAAGAAATCTGCGGTAATTGGGTTAAATGCATCTCAAAGTCGGATTCAGCGATCCCGGAAACATACTTTCGATTCTTTGTGTGGAGCTGTGTTTTTAAACAGTGGATGTAACTATAGAAAATTTGGGGTCCTGAGTTCGTAACTGAAAGAAAATCTACATGACATAATGATCTCGCAGACTGTTATAGAAGTTATGGTACGCAGGAGATATCCACTAAAGGTACGGCAGTACACCTCGAATTTTCGAAGCATCAAATGATAATCATCCTCCGAAAAGCTGTCTACATTGCTACTACTCTTATTATTTCTATTTTTTCTGACGTGCTCGGAAACACCAGGTGCCATCTTGTCGCCATCTTTGTCAGATACCATATTTTACTTACAAGAACTTGTAGATATCATAACTTTCAACCTATTACTCTGCCATATATTGGCGGAGTGACGAATTTTCTTCACCGATTGACGCTGGTTATGATAAAGTATACAGTCCTACGTATAACCCAAAATTAACAAAAATATCAGTTACCATGTTTCCCCCCGACCCATTCATTTGTTTTCTATTTCCGCTCTTATTGTTGTCACCATTTTATTCAAATAATTGTTATAGCTCTTGTTAGGGTTATTAGTGTGCTATTTTGAAGCTTGTTCACTTTAACTGCAAAGTTTGGCAAGGTTATTGGTGCACTTCTCGCGATTGACTTCTTTTTCAAACATGCTTCAAACAGTACTTCCGATGTACTACAAGAGACGCAAACAATTCTATGATTGGTATAGAGCCTTGGCTTCAGCAACCATTGCGGTCACTATAAGTGCATGGATGATTGAAATTCTTAATTCCACCATCTGGTGATACTAGTCTACTATTATTATAAAGGTAATCAAGAAAGTTCTGTTGCTTTTGTAGAAGTTTGATTTCAAATGGCCCTCACACCGTGAACTGATTGCGAATGAAGGTAAAGCGAAGGTCAGCTGTTGGTGTGGGTATATACAACATACTACCAGATAGTGGCAGTTCAGTTATTCCGCGAGATTGGGTACGACTTCAAACTGCGATCAAACTCCACTGCAACGGGGTGGAAGGTATGCCAGGCCTTTGGTGAGGATATCATGAGTACGCAGACAGTGCAGCGGTGGTTTAACAAGTTTAAGGACGGACACGAAACACATGAAGACGCACCACGTGACGGAAGACCAACACATGTACAAAAAGAAAACATTCAGGCAGCAATTGAGCCGAACAGTAGTTAGATATGTGAGGAACTGAAACTACAATTCAGTGTGAGTGGAGAAATCAATGGACAGCATCTTTATCAACTTGGAGAGCACTACAAGTTTGATCGATGGGTTCCACATGGTTTGACTCCAGGCCAAAAGGCAAAACGAGCAGACACTTGTGTTTCTTTGCTATCGTCTGAGAAAGTAGCTATTTCTGGATAAGGTGTTGACAAGTGATAACAAGCATTTTCCTGTATGAAACGCTTGATGCCGTCATTATTGCTTAGTATCCCATCATCTGGTTCCAAAGCAGTCAAAACAGGCACTGCACCAGAAAGTCCTCATGTGTGTTTCTAGGACTTCTTGCGGCATCCTGCATCGGAATTGCATACCAGCTAGTCAGAGCATCAATGCAGGAATTTACTGCCAGCAGTTGAGCTGCGTTGAAGACAAACTTAAACCTTTGGAGACAGCACTTCTGAATTGCAAATGGGTGCGCCTGTCACAGGACAACGGTAAGTCCGATACGGCTAGATGACCTTGGAAACCATTCTACGCCTTAGATGGGAAGCACTATTGCATTCGCCATACTCCCTGGACATTGCAACGTCCGATTATCACCTGTTGCATTCCTTGGACTATCACCTTAGAGGACGCCACTTGATAACTTCTTCGCTTCGTGACTCAGCAAGTTCTACCGGGAAAGAACGTTGGCAGAACGTCGTCGATTCTGATGAGAAATATTTTTGATCTTCCAGGTACGTCTTAGATGGCATATCGATGTTCGATAATGGTGGGTGAAAAAGCGACTGAACGCTGTTGTTTACCTTTTATATATCCGAACGAAGAGACGAGAAAGATTACGTGGGCTTCAGTTATGGCAAGTTTTATTCGTTATGTTGATTTTTTTGGAATATATAACATCATTTTCTCTCCGACTTTGTGGGCAATGTAGACTTCACTCCCATGATAATTTGTAGGCTTGAAAAATAAAGTGGCACTTGATATGATGAAATGTTAATATCAGTGAATATCAGGACTAGTGCTTCTTGAACCAACTCAAATTTCCGAACAGCGGAAGCTCATGTATTATCTAGATCCATTATTATGAAAAAGCATAATAGGTATTTAGATTTTTCTCTATTACGTAATTAACATATCTGATTACTTGTAAGAAGCGATTTGAACATGAACATTTTTGATTGAAATATGTTGGATCTTGGATTAGAGTCCACAAAATCTTTGAATGGTCCCTAAACCGATTTTTCGTACTTTCTACGGAATAATCACCAGCGGCGTAGCGTAAAGGGAACGCCGGTATGCCCGGCATCCCCTATTAATAACAAAAAATACGTATTTCATTGTATATAAATTGTTTGCTTGTAATTATCACAATTATTTCCACTGCAATCTTCTGGATGTGCTCTCTCGCCTTACTTTGATAAGCGGAACCTACGCATGCGCGTCACTCAGATGCACATTTTCTATCTTTCCTCTTGTCGTATGCTATGTTCCTTGGGCATCCAGGCCTACTGCAAGAAACGGGGTTTTCGTCTGCTTTCTGTGGAGTGCGCATGCGCAACTACTTGCTTTCTTGACTCGCTTCGCCCCTTGCAACTCTACATTTTGCTTTAGATATACGCTGGCATATCTTCAAGTATTTCCAACTCTAGTTTGAACTAAGCTATAGTTTCTGTACAGAACGTACGAGCGCTAACGTCAAGGGAAGACAACAAAACAGAAATGGCTAGTTCAATGTCTTTTTGAAGCATGTCGGTTATGTAAATAATAGTATAAGAAATAGTTATACTTTAATCGTAATTTAATGCATCGTAATTGTAATCGTAATTAAAGGCAAACTATTAATCTTCATCATAAATACATAGTATGTCCAGTGGCGTGGCCAGAAATTCTTTGAGGGAGCTCACACACACAAGCATAAATATAAAGCATTCTGTAGAATCACGATCACCGATCTGGTAGACCAAGAGAGCCAGCATTCTCGCCCCTCGCAAAGATTGCTTGGGCCCTTCAGTCATTAGCACATATCCCGAGGAGGTGAGGGGGACATGTCCCCTCCACCGATTTGAAATTGTGATGATTTGTATCCGAATGCCACAAAGGAAAGTGGGACGAAATTGTTTCCCTTGACTTGTTTCATTTTCAAAAAAGAATCGTGTATTTTAATATTTCATTATCATTTATTATTGTTAGTCTATTTTCAACTATTTGTTTAATTCCTGTAACGATTTCTATAATGCTATTGTGATCATAATTTTGCTCAAATAAGAATATTGTTGCGCCATACATAGTTGATTTTCTTTCATAGTTTTGGGGAAGTCATTATTTATATTATTACAAAACAAATGTCCTAAAATTTTAATGTGGATCATTGTGGATGCGTAAATAGAAACATCAATTATAAATATGCATGTATTCAGATTTCAGAATGTGTTCACGACACTTGATACGTATCACAATTTTATCTACATCGCCTGGTATATAATATTCAACAGGTTTACCTCAGAAATCAGATTCATCTACCGTAATATGAGTTTCATCACCCCTCCCCCCAGAGTAAGCCTCAAATCTGCCCTCCTCCCTCAAATCTGCCCTCCTCCCTCAAACCTGCCCTCCTCCAAATGTTGAAGACAACTCTAATCCTCCACAGCATTGTTTTTCAACTTCATAAATATTTTGAACATCGCTTTAAAAAATGGGAACGGTCATACCCGTTCCCCGAACGTTGAAGACAGATTTCCGCCCCTGCCTTCAGTATCTGGATATCTGACAACGAAATACATACTCAGAAACAGGCCCCCAGAGCTGGTTTAAGTGTTTTCTATTTACATCTTCAAATGATATACGTATACACTCAGGCCCATATTCACGAATGGGCGTCTGAGTTTCGGACTCAAGTTGACAAATTTCTAGGGGTGACTTTTTAAAGAACGAGATTGAAGTATGGTATGCGGAGAAAGAAGCTGCCCACGAGAAAGAAATAAAGGGAACTATACTGGAAACAATGTTCATACAACAGCGGGGCCGAGTTTTCTTGTCACACGGTAGTGGTAAGAAGAAGCTGAGACAATTGCTTATAGGCTTCTGACGTAATCCACGCATTTGCTTCTGTATGTCCCACTAGGCCACCAATTAGGGGGCCTCCCCCCTAAATTTTTTTACAACCCTATATTTCCCATCGGTATGTATTGCTGATTTTAGTAGTATTGTATCGCACAAGTGACTAACTTTGGCATCCCCATATCGGAATATCAAGCTACGCTACTGATAATCACATCACACTAAGTTCACTGATAGTTCGGGTTTGGCTATACTATATGTAGTTCTCCAGATATAAGGCGTACAAGAAAATTTTGATTGTAATATATTGCATCTCTTAATTAAAAATGTACTTATAAGAAATCAACTATTGAAGCATACTGTATCCGTTTCAACTTAAACTAAAAATGAGGATGATCTGTCTCTCAACAAGACCCTGGTTAAATTTTGCAGTACGAAGTGCATATAGACTGACCGTTCAAGTCATTTAGCAAAGTTGAGTGTTTTGTTTTTCTAACCCGCAAATATTCTAACGTTTAATCTGACGTAAATGTATCCTCTTGTTGTTAAGCAACTAGATAAAAGTCTCTCCAAACAATGTTTTTTTATTAAGAGAAGGCCCTCAAATAGCAGATTTGAGTTCATTTAGTTTGAGATGCGTTATAGTATATTCAATGGACTTGCTCGATAACCACCATGACTCTTCCTTGTAAGATTATTTCATGGAGTTCCAACCATTAAAGTTTAAATCACTACTCTTTATATTAAAATAATTTTAACAAATAAACTTTCAATCAGTGACTGTAATAATTACAAAATGAAATAGAATGCATTTTCAGAATTCAGATAATATTCCAATGCCTGACGTAAATTTCGACATTTATTCAGGGCTATTTACTTGGTGACGACAGCAATACAACACTAAAATGAAATCAGTATAGTATTTCAATGATACAGTGTGATTATGATTTATGCGAAATTGCATCCTTTGTTAATTGGAGAGATTTATTCCTCATCCCGACTAATGTTTGCTCTCAACTGTAGTAGAACTAAAGGATATACATTAAAATTCAATATTTTCTTCACAAAAGTTACCTCTAACTACTATTTAATAAAAACCGATAGAATATTAAATTTACATATCCATTTAAACTGCATATAGTTGAGAAATAGAAAGAAGGAAACATAGAAATAGAGAAATATATGCTAACTTTAACTGCAAATAGTTCAGAAGTTACATAGAAAATATATCCCATATTGCATAGAAATCATGTGCAAAACACGTTATAAACTTATTACCAGTGAGGATAGATAGATGGTAATAATAAATACTACAAATTTTGGATCAAAGTCTTATAATTTTAGTAAAAATTATCAGTCGAAGTTTGGGGACAAATTAACATCATTATGATGCGGATTAAAAATGACCCGAAAGCCCAGAACAAAATTTTACACTATATTCTTTTAAAAGAAAACATCCTTAGATGCATGTAATGCTGGAAATTATTTTGTTATTTGGAATGGCTCACTTCGATAGGTTCGAAACCTGATTTAATTTAACATAAGGATCGTTATAGCAGAGTAAGATCTTTGTGACTCATTGTAAACCAGTGTTGAAGTTCATTTTGGATAACTATAAGATCCATCACAAAGTTACAATTCCGTCTACTGAATTATATGTGATTTTTTAAATGTACTCTAGCCATCAACTCCATAAAAGTGCTCTACTTTAAGGGTATATCATGTAACAATCTGGCTTCTGATATTTCTTGAATATATACCCATCACTGATCACAAAAATGCCGGATGCCAGAAAAAGTACCTCGGGCTATGAGGGAGAAATATGAAATTGTAGCCGTTTCTATTATTCGCTATATCTCCGTAAATATTGGAGCTAGAGCATCCAAACTTTTTTTCCATTTTGTTTATCTAATTGTCTTCTACAATTTAATTCTGGTGCACGTTGTAACGTGTCACTATGTGCTCCGTCCTGGGCCGCTGGTTGTAATGACCAGGACAATGATTAGTATGCGGGATTCGTAATTTTCTATATATAATGGCTATATTATTTGCAAGTAAGCATTTAAAAATTTCCATACAGAATTATCGTGAGTTATTCTATATTTAGAGCGAATTTCAGACTAGAACTAGCTTAAATATTACCACAAAACTGCTAATATCTTCAAAATTAAGAAAAAAATTACGAAATACTAAGGTAATATGGATGAGAGAAAATAACTGATTTTCTAGCTTGATAAATTTTATAACAAAATTCATGAGAAAATTAAAGGTGCAATACAGAAAAATCTATAATGAAATATCAACAATTTTTAAACAAAATTGAAAAATCCAAAAATATATATCTGAGTTGACTGATACTATGCTTTCTCTTGAACAAGTATACAACTTTCATTTATGAATCCAATAAATATAATAAATATAATACCTCGTAATCCTATTAATTCCAATATGAATTCAATATTTGATCTACAGGAAAAAAATAACAGTATATATATATATATATATATATATATATATATATATATATATATATATATATATATATATATATATATATATATATATATATATATAGAGAGAGAGAGAGAGAGAGAATATTAGATAATCAACATTTAACACTCACCCAATTAAATATGCTTTGAACACCATCTAAACCCTTCAGGAGGACTGTTTCGTTTAACCTCTGTTAACACGATTATTATATTATCACACTAATTATAAATATTTCGGTATCGAATATAGAACTCTCACAAATTTAATAGGTTGATTTTTTGATAACTATTAATAATTTCACATAATTCTTGAAATTTATATCACTATAATATTTCGACTAAACCACTTCTATGAAAACCGTTAAAGATTCACATTAAGCAGAGATAAACCTTGCCCAGTTCGACATATCGTTTCGAATGGCTGTTCAAACTTCCTACAGCTCATTCGAACGTATGTGTTTTCAAAGATTTCCGCTAGAGGCGCTCTAGTACCCCGAAGAGTAGGTACTGAAAGCATAACCTTCTAGGATATCATTGACATTATAACTTTTTTTTTTATAATGTGATCTCATCACACGTAACAAATGTCGCCCTCCCGGCTATAAAAAAGTTGGTACAACTTTTTATTTATATTTTAAACCATAATTTTAAAGTATTTTTAATTCTAAATTTAATTATGAATAGATAGATTCTGTTAATCTTTCTAGGTATCTATTACTATTAACTTCTACCAGCTAAATTAATCAACTACTGATTCTAACTAACCATTACTCTCACTCTATTCACTCATACCAAACGAAAAAAATAACTGAACTAAAGAAAAAAAATCCCCCATAAATTCAAACACACCACCTAACATTCTATTAATCCCTACTACTCTAGTTAGTTAATAAGTATTAGTTATTACTAATAGTCCCTATCTATTCATAAAGTTTTACAAAAATTCATTCTCAATATGTTTCTATATATATATTTATTTCTCAGGAGGTAATCATACTCTTTCTTTAGAAATTAATTTCAATAATAATAGCAATATTCATAATACTCATCAAACATAGCACCATCATGATCCCAACCAATCTTGCGCTTCGTTACATCTGGTTGAGCTTCGTTACATATATTCCATAAAATTTTCCATGGCGGAATTAGGACCGATACAATATTTACAAACATTTTCGGGACATAAATACAAGACATCCAGATCTGAAACACTAACAAAAACATATATTAGAAACACATTAAAATATTTTAAAAACAATTTAATATATTATCTCTACTTATATAATGTTTGTCTGACTAGATGGTTTGTAAGATGTTTTTTTTATAATTCTGACTAGATTAATTATTTCTACCTCTTTTTTTATATAATACTTAAGTTGGGAATCAATTACAGAAATATGCTTAATTCATTTAATATTTATGATGCATTTCTTCTCCTTTCTCTATACCTTTTTGTCAAACTAACATGACTCTTACGGATATCCCTGGGATTATCTACATTAACTACTCTTATGGTATTCCTACCTAGAAAACATTCGATCTCGAATGGTCCACACCATTTCGCACACAAAGATTTTGTTCTCTTATCTTTCATTGATGATAATACCTGTGATTTAATTAATACCTTGTCTCCCACATTATAATCATTATCTAGCCGGCGTTGATTGTATATTTTCTTTTTACGTTGCCATGCTCTTTCCATGTTATCTAAAGCTCGATTCCATAACTCGGGATCCCTAGGATTCAAATCAAACATACTTATTTTCCACTTAATATCCAGTGGATTACAAACATTATAATTAAATACTAAATCCATAGGACTGCATTTCATATCCTCATGGATGGAATTATTGACAGAAAATTCAATTTCCCACAATCCTTTATCCCATGAGCTTTGTTTCTTTCCAAAATATATTCTTAATGAATTTTTTATAGTTGATACGTATTTTTCACTAGGATTTGAAGCCGGGTGATAAGGGGATATACTAATATCCTTAATACCATTTGCATAAAGAAAATCTTTGAATTTAGCCGATGTAAATATTGAATGATTATCATGACATATGCTAAAAATAAATCCATTTCTACACATTAATTTATATAACTTATTAATCACACTTTGTGAAGACAAGACCTTAATTGGTTCTAAAAATACACTTTTAGAGAATGAATCGACAACTATCAAACAGTAATGTCCTGACTTACTTTCTACTAGTGGTCCTAGTAAATCTACTGTCCAGAGTCCATTAACTACATTCTCATACTGAGATACTAGCTTTCCAGTTGGTTTCCTATTATGGCTCTTATTTAGTTGACAATCTGAACAAGTGGATACGTATTCTCTTATTTCCTTCAATATCCCGTTCCATGTAAAACGAGCACAGATCTTAGCTATAGATTTATTTATACTAGCATGAGAACCTGGCAAAATATTTGAATGAAAGAATTCTATTATACTAGGAACTAATTCCTTGGGTAAACATACTTTGTATGGATTTCTTATGGCTCTTGTTTTCTTACATAATATGCCCTGGATTAATTTATATCCTTCTACTTCCCTTTTTGCTCTTAATTCCTTAATAATATTACCTAATTCAGGGTCCTTTAATTGATGTTCTTTAATTGATGTATTGGCAAAAGGCATATTCCAAAGGTTAATTAAACAATAATTATTTACCTGTTCAGAGTGAGAAAGTTCGGTTTCCATTTCCTCAAAATTATTCTGATCATGTAACCTTGAAATAAAATCTGCTGTTATATTCATAATAGAGGATATAGATTTTACCTCAAACGTAAACGCAAATAGTCGGTACAACAATGATCCATAACGTTTAACCCTTTTCATATTCCTCAAGGCATATACAAGTCCAGAATGATCCATTCTTAATTCAAAAGGTTTATGCAAGTAAGTACTAAAACGTTCCATAGTTTCTATAGCTGCTCATATTTCTAGCAAGTACATCGGCTTATTAAAGTAATGTTTCTTTAGACGTCTACTATAGAATGCTACAGGTACCAAGTTATTATTATCATCATATTGTTGTAGGACTCTCCCTAAACTTTTGAGACTGCTATCCGTATTGACAATAAACTTCTTATTTAAATCGGGTAATTTTAACATTACATGATTGGCAAATAGTTCCTTAATATCTTCCAATGCTTTTTGTTGTCCCGGTCCCCACACAAATTCAGGAGAAGCCGCCCTTAAACGTTCAATGGGTTCCATAACCTCATGGAACTGCGGGACGAACTTTACATAGTATTGTAAAAAACAAGATAAAGAAATTAATCCTTTTTTTGTCTTTGGAGCAGGTAACTTTCTAATTACTTCTAACATTGAAGGGTCCATGTACATTTTCCCATTTTCGATAATATAGCCTAAATATGATATCTTATTTGAAAAAAAGGTACATTTCTTTGTTGATAAAGTTAAAACTTTTTCTTCCAATAACCTTATAACTTTTTCCAATAATTGGTTATGTCTTTCTGTATCCGAACTTTTGCAAATTAGGTCGTCAATATACCATTGAACCCCTTCATCTTTCAAAGGATACAATAATTCAGTTAATATTTTAGATAATACATGACTCCCTGCTGCCAAACCAAAAGGTAAGACTTTATATTCATATAAACCCCTATGCGTAAGAAATGCTGTTAGATGACGGCTTTCCTCTGTTAAAGGTATGGTTAAATATGCTTTCCGTATATCAAGATGACTAAAGATTTTACCGTCAGATAATTCAGACAATATGTCTTCTATCCTTGGTGTGAACTGAGTATTTAAATAAAGATGACGATTCAAATCTGAATAATTAACTATTAATCTCTTTGTTCCGTCATTATTATTTACTAAAAAACAAGGGAAAGCATAATCACTGTTACTTGGTTGTATTAAATCAGCCTTTAACATTTCATCAAGAATTTTATCCATCTCTCTTTGAGAACTCCGTGATAACGGGTAAGCCTTCTTACGAATAGGAGTGTAGTTATTTAACTGGATTTTATATTCAAAGTCTTTAATTTTCCAACATGTGATGAAAAAACAGAAGGATATTTACTAAATATCTCGTTAACGTACCCTTGTAATTCAGGATTAGCTTCTAATACAGCAGGATCCACCCTCAATGGGCTATCCATCTGGTCCGACTGGATGTTGGGACTGCTATCCAAAGAGGGACTAATAGACGTGGCAACACTGCAAAATCCCTGTGCTGGATCTCCCGGATGTCTACCTCCATCCGTATCAAAAGTCTGAACTGTGGACCTTTCCACCAAGTCTGAGTCACGCAGGAATCATTTAGAAGTCTTATGGCCTGGTTCACTGTAAAATAGATCACACGAACGAGTATCTCGATTTAAACAAGGGGAGTTGATATTTAGTGTATAATGTAACTGTATGTCCACTCCTTCCAAAGGGAGAAATAATTTATTATCCACTAAATCAATGTTCGCTTTCAAGTGTTTTAGTTCATTTATTCCCAGTATAAATACTGGTTCTAAATTTTCAACTAGGAAAAACTTTAGTCTGTAAACACGATTTTTAAACTTAATGGGTATTACTACGCACTGATCCAGTGTTAACGTTTGTTTATCAACGCCTACACCAATGAACTTCTCATTTATTATCTTCACTGGGTAGTTCAACTGCCGATTCCATTGAATAAAACTTTGTCTATTAATTAACGATGCTGTAGAACAAGTATCTAAACCTCCTCTAATACTTTTACCTAAGACACATGCATCGACAAAAGCCGCAGTCAATGTTCCCAATGAGAAAGTTTTTCTATTTTCACTTTTATTTCCATCAGCAATAATTTTGATCCCATCAATAGTCTGTTCGCTTTTATTATTATCCTCTATTTGTTTACATTTACTAAAAGAATCCAAATCCTCTCTATATAATGGTTTGCTATTCTTACTGCTGTTCCCTCTAGAGCCGCCATTGTTTTTAAAGTTGCCATAATATTGTTCACGCATTCCTGTTTTACATTCCACCACATTCACAGGATTCACATTGAACACCATACTCTTTTCTCCCAAATGTTCACTATTATGTTCCCCTCGGGATCGAGTCCGGAACCCCTCTATAGGAGTCTTCATCCGATCATTATATTTCGTATGTGAGTTGTAACCCGCACTACTATTATTGTTTCCACCTTCTAACAAAGTTCTTTCTAAATCTGTTTCTTCCCTTTCTGGAACTTCGGACCTCTCACTTTTAGTCTTTAACCGTGACCGTCCATTATTCCCTGCAAAGCGACTTTTATTGTTACCATTATTATATCTAAACTGTTTGTTATTATCACCCACACTACTAGGTAAACCATTAGTTTGAGCTCCGGTTCCTATAATCTGAGTCGGAGCCCTTAACCGGTCACTATTAGCTGCAGAGCGTCCTTCCGAGTTCACATCCATATTCAATTTAACTAACCGTTTATTTATAAGGTACTGTTTGTTAGAAGCACAGTTTGCAATGCGATGTTGTCCACCACAAAAATAACGATTAATCTTATTTCTCGGATTTTAACTTTTTTCCGAATTCCTCACCAGTGCGGTATACATTTCTAAATTACGTTGATATTTTCCGTATTCCATTATATTACCCATAAGATCATCTAATTACATTGGATAGCTATATCTATAAATGTCAAATTTAATTTGAGGTTGCATCCCCTCCATAATAATATCCAAAAATTCACTAGATCTACTATCATTAATAGGTCCGTAACATATTTCATAAGCATCACAAATATTATTAACATACTGAAGCAAATTTTCTTTAGGTCTTTGTATCACTTTTACATAACGATTTATGAGTTCTCGCCTACCTAAAGGTGTTAGTAATATACGACACAAATATCGTGATATTTGCAACAAATTGTTAGTCATTTCATACAATGATACTAGCTCCTGATTTAAACGCCCTTCAGCTTTACTTAAAGCTGCTATCAAAACTGACTCAACCGGGAATATTTTTAATTTAATTATTCTAAGAACTGCCACTAGAAATTGAAATAACTGTAATCGTCTGTTCCATCTGTTCTTCGGACATACTGTATTTTCTCATTAAATAAATTACTAGAAACACTTCCATTTAATTTATCAACCCGTATTTGGAATGGCATAAAACTATTAACCAAAGGTTCGTTACCTGCATTCATTTCTTTTGCCTCAATCGAGTCTTTATCTACAAAAGGATTTGTACTACGCTTTTCTTCTTTTTCTTTTCTGTCAGCTGTTTGCCTCAGGTCAATAAACGGATTTGTGTCTGCTCTGACACAACTAGCACAATCTACAGATATAAGCGGTTGGAACTCGTTATGCAACATTCCACTTTCTGCTAAACTCGCAGTGGTGTTGCTTGCTATAGACAATGACTCAACCATTTCGCTGGGCTTATCAACAGCAGAAATATGTAATGACCTTGACTCCCTTTCGGAATCTAAATACGATAAATCCCATCGTTGACCTTCAGTCTGCGGTACAACTACTCCAGTATCTCCATTTTCAAATCCATTTAAATATAAACGTGGTTGATTTCTTTCTTCCTTAATTTCCATATTAATTACCAAGCAAACAAAAAGAGATATTCTAATGCAATTTAAATATCGAAAATAATTACTATTCCTTAAGGTAAGCGACAACCCTTTAACAATCATTGACAGTTTTATTGCTATAGTCTCTATATTTTACGTATTCTAAATACTGATATTTAATCAATCCTATCTGAGCTAATTGTAATATCCTCCTTAACATAATTCAAAATAGATAGATATATACAGATTGATCCTGAAAAATGTCCATATATTTATTAGCTTACTTAACAACTTTCCCACCTTAGTCAGATTTTACCGAACAAAACCCACAATCTTAACATGTATTTTACTCCGTTTTTTTTTTTTTTTTTTGAAGTTAGATTCGAAACGATATGTTTGTAACGAGACACTATGTGCTCCGTCCTGGGCCGCTGGTTGTAATGACCAGGACAATGATTAGTATGCGGGATTCGTAATTTTCTATATATAATGGCTATATTATTTGCAAGTAAGCATTTAAAAATTTCGATACAGAATTATCGTGAGTTATTCTATATTTAGAGCGAATTTCAGACTAGAACTAGCTTAAATATTACCACAAAACTGCTAATATCTTCAAAATTAAGAAAAAATTTACGAAATACTAAGGTAATATGGATAAGAGAAAATAACTGATTTTCTAGCTTGATAAATTTTATAACAAAATTCATGAAAAAAATTAAAGGTGCAATACAGAAAAATCTATAATGAAATATCAACAATTTTTAAACAAAATTGAAAACTCCAAAAATATATATCTGAGTTGACTGATACTATGCTTTCTCTTGAACAAGTATACAACTTTCGATTATGAATCCAATAAATATAATAAATATAATACCTCGTAATCCTATTAATTCCAATATGAATTCATTATTTGATCTACAGGAAAAATATAACAATATATATATATATATATATATATATATATATATATATATATATATATATATATATATATATATATTGAGAATATTAAATAATCAACATTTAACACTCACCCAATTAAATATGCTTTGAACACCATCTAAACCCTTCAGGAGGACTGTTTCGTTTAACCTCTGTTAACACGATTATTATATTATCACACTAATTATAAATATTTCGGTATCGAATATAGAACTCTCACAAATTTAATAGGTTGATTTTTTGATAACTATTAATAATTTCACATAATTCTTGAAATTTATATCACTATAATATTTCGACTAAACCACTTCTATGAAAACCGTTAAAGATTCACATTAAGCAGAGATAAACCTTGCCCAGTTCGACATATCGTTTCGAATGGCTGTTCAAACTTCCTACAGCTCATTCGAACGTATGTGTTTTCAAAGATTTCCGCTAGAGGCGCTCTAGTACCCCGAAGAGTAGGTACTGAAAGCATAACCTTCTAGGATATCATTGACATTATAACTTTTTTTTTTATAATGTGATCTCATCACACGTAACAAATGTCGCCCTCCCGGCTATAAAAAGTTGGTACAACTTTTTATTTATATTTTAAACCATAATTTTAAAGTATTTTTAATTCTAAATTTAATTATGAATAGATAGATTCTGTTAATCTTTCTAGGTATCTATTACTATTAACTTCTACCAGCTAAATTAATCAACTACTGATTCTAACTAACCATTACTCTCACTCTATTCACTCATACCAAACGAAAAAAATAACTGAACTAAAGAAAAAAAATCCCCCATAAATTCAAACACACCACCTAACATTCTATTAATCCCTACTACTCTAGTTAGTTAATAAGTATTAGTTATTACTAATAGTCCCTATCTATTCATAAAGTTTTACAAAAATTCATTCTCAATATGTTTCTATATATATATTTATTTCTCAGGAGGTAATCATACTCTTTCTTTAGAAATTAATTTCAATAATAATAGCAATATTCATAATACTCATCAAACATAGCACCATCATGATCCCAACCAATCTTGCGCTTCGTTACATCTGGTTGAGCTTCGTTACATATATTCCATAAAATTTTCCATGGCGGAATTAGGACCGATACAATATTTACAAACATTTTCGGGACATAAATACAAGACATCCAGATCTGAAACACTAACAAAAACATATATTAGAAACACATTAAAATATTTTAAAAACAATTTAATATATTATCTCTACTTATATAATGTTTGTCTGACTAGATGGTTTGTAAGATGTTTTTTTATAATTCGGACTTGATTAATTATTTCTACCTCTTTTTTTAATATAATACTTCAGTTGGGAATCAATTACAGAAATATGCTTAATACATTTAATATTTATGATGCATTTCCTCTCCTTTCTCTATACCTTTTTGTCAAACTAACATGACTCTTACGGATATAGCTGGGATTATCTACATTAACTACTCTTATGGTATTCCTACCTAGAAAACATTCGATCTCGAATGGTCCACACCATTTCGCACACAAAGATTTTGTTCTCTTATCTTTCATTGATGATAATACCTGTGATTTAATTAATACCTTGTCTCCCACATTATAATCATTATCTAGCCGGCGTTGATTGTATATTTTCTTTTTACGTTGCCATGCTCTTTCCATGTTATCTAAAGCTCGATTCCATAACTCGGGATCCCTAGGATTCAAATCAAACATACTTATTTTCCACTTAATATCCAGTGGATTACAAACATTATAATTAAATACTAAATCCATAGGACTGCATTTCATATCCTCATGGATGGAATTATTGACAGAAAATTCAATTTCCCACAATCCTTTATCCCATGAGCTTTGTTTCTTTCCAAAATATATTCTTAATGAATTTTTTATAGTTGATACGTATTTTTCACTAGGATTTGAAGCCGGGTGATAAGGGGATATACTAATATCCTTAATACCATTTGCATAAAGAAAATCTTTGAATTTAGCCGATGTAAATATTGAATGATTATCATGACATATGCTAAAAATAAATCCATTTCTACACATTAATTTATATAACTTATTAATCACACTTTGTGAAGACAAGACCTTAATTGGTTCTAAAAATACACTTTTAGAGAATGAATCGACAACTATCAAACAGTAATGTCCTGACTTACTTTCTACTAGTGGTCCTAGTAAATCTACTGTCCAGAGTCCATTAACTACATTCTCATACTGAGATACTAGCTTTCCAGTTGGTTTCCTATTATGGCTCTTATTTAGTTGACAATCTGAACAAGTGGATACGTATTCTCTTATTTCCTTCAATATCCCGTTCCATGTAAAACGAGCACAGATCTTAGCTATAGATTTATTTATACTAGCATGAGAACCTGGCAAAATATTTGAATGAAAGAATTCTATTATACTAGGAACTAATTCCTTGGGTAAACATACTTTGTATGGATTTCTTATGGCTCTTGTTTTCTTACATAATATGCCCTGGATTAATTTATATCCTTCTACTTCCCTTTTTGCTCTTAATTCCTTAATAATATTACCTAATTCAGGGTCCTTTAATTGATGTTCTTTAATTGATATATTGGCAAAAGGCATATTCCAAAGGTTAATTAAACAATAATTATTTACCTGTTCAGAGTGAGAAAGTTCGGTTTCCATTTCCTCAAAATTATTCTGATCATGTAACCTTGAAATAAAATCTGCTGTTATATTCATAATAGAGGATATAGATTTTACCTCAAACGTAAACGCAAATAGTCGGTACAACAATGATCCATAACGTTTAACCCTTTTCATATTCCTCAAGGCATATACAAGTCCAGAATGATCCATTCTTAATTCAAAAGGTTTATGCAAGTAAGTACTAAAACGTTCCATAGTTTCTATAGCTGCTCATATTTCTAGCAAGTACATCGGCTTATTAAAGTAATGTTTCTTTAGACGTCTACTATAGAATGCTACAGGTACCAAGTTATTATTATCATCATATTGTTGTAGGACTCTCTCTAAACTTTTGAGACTGCTATCCGTATTGACAATAAACTTCTTATTTAAATCGGGTAATTTTAACATTACATGATTGGCAAATAGTTCCCTAATATCTTCCAATGTTTTTGTTGTCCCGGTCCCCACACAAATTCAGGAGAAGCCGCCCTTAAACGTTCAATGGGTTCCATAACCTCATGGAACTGCGGGACGAACTTTACATAGTATTGTAAAAAACAAGATAAAGAAATTAATCCTTTTTTTGTCTTTGGAGCAGGTAACTTTCTAATTACTTCTAACATTGAAGGGTCCATGTACATTTTCCCATTTTCGATAATATAGCCTAAATATGATATCTTATTTGAAAAAAAGGTACATTTCTTTGTTGATAAAGTTAAAACTTTTTCTTCCAATAACCTTATAACTTTTTCCAATAATTGGTTATGTCTTTCTGTATCCGAACTTTTGCAAATTAGGTCGTCAATATACCATTGAACCCCTTCATCTTTCAAAGGATACAATAATTCAGTTAATATTTTAGATAATACATGACTCCCTGCTGCCAAACCAAAAGGTAAGACTTTATATTCATATAAACCCCTATGCGTAAGAAATGCTGTTAGATGACGGCTTTCCTCTGTTAAAGGTATGGTTAAATATGCTTTCCGTATATCAAGATGACTAAAGATTTTACCGTCAGATAATTCAGACAATATGTCTTCTATCCTTGGTGTGAACTGAGTATTTAAATAAAGATGACGATTCAAATCTGAATAATTAACTATTAATCTCTTTGTTCCGTCATTATTATTTACTAAAAAACAAGGGAAAGCATAATCACTGTTACTTGGTTGTATTAAATCAGCCTTTAACATTTCATCAAGAATTTTATCCATCTCTCTTTGAGAACTCCGTGATAACGGGTAAGCCTTCTTACGAATAGGAGTGTAGTTATTTAACTGGATTTTATATTCAAAGTCTTTAATTTTCCAACATGTGATGAAAAAACAGAAGGATATTTACTAAATATCTCGTTAACGTACCCTTGTAATTCAGGATTAGCTTCTAATACAGCAGGATCCACCCTCAATGGGCTATCCATCTGGTCCGACTGGATGTTGGGACTGCTATCCAAAGAGGGACTAATAGACGTGGCAACACTGCAAAATCCCTGTGCTGGATCTCCCGGATGTCTACCTCCATCCGTATCAAAAGTCTGAACTGTGGACCTTTCCACCAAGTCTGAGTCACGCAGGAATCATTTAGAAGTCTTATGGCCTGGTTCACTGTAAAATAGATCACACGAACGAGTATCTCGATTTAAACAAGGGGAGTTGATATTTAGTGTATAATGTAACTGTATGTCCACTCCTTCCAAAGGGAGAAATAATTTATTATCCACTAAATCAATGTTCGCTTTCAAGTGTTTTAGTTCATTTATTCCCAGTATAAATACTGGTTCTAAATTTTCAACTAGGAAAAACTTTAGTCTGTAAACACGATTTTTAAACTTAATGGGTATTACTACGCACTGATCCAGTGTTAACGTTTGTTTATCAACGCCTACACCAATGAACTTCTCATTTATTATCTTCACTGGGTAGTTCAACTGCCGATTCCATTGAATAAAACTTTGTCTATTAATTAACGATGCTGTAGAACAAGTATCTAAACCTCCTCTAATACTTTTACCTAAGACACATGCATCGACAAAAGCCGCAGTCAATGTTCCCAATGAGAAAGTTTTTCTATTTTCACTTTTATTTCCATCAGCAATAATTTTGATCCCATCAATAGTCTGTTCGCTTTTATTATTATCCTCTATTTGTTTACATTTACTAAAAGAATCCAAATCCTCTCTATATAATGGTTTGCTATTCTTACTGCTGTTCCCTCTAGAGCCGCCATTGTTTTTAAAGTTGCCATAATATTGTTCACGCATTCCTGTTTTACATTCCACCACATTCACAGGATTCACATTGAACACCATACTCTTTTCTCCCAAATGTTCACTATTATGTTCCCCTCGGGATCGAGTCCGGAACCCCTCTATAGGAGTCTTCATCCGATCATTATATTTCGTATGTGAGTTGTAACCCGCACTACTATTATTGTTTCCACCTTCTAACAAAGTTCTTTCTAAATCTGTTTCTTCCCTTTCTGGAACTTCGGACCTCTCACTTTTAGTCTTTAACCGTGACCGTCCATTATTCCCTGCAAAGCGACTTTTATTGTTACCATTATTATATCTAAACTGTTTGTTATTATCACCCACACTACTAGGTAAACCATTAGTTTGAGCTCCGGTTCCTATAATCTGAGTCGGAGCCCTTAACCGGTCACTATTAGCTGCAGAGCGTCCTTCCGAGTTCACATCCATATTCAATTTAACTAACCGTTTATTTATAAGGTACTGTTTGTTAGAAGCACAGTTTGCAATGCGATGTTGTCCACCACAAAAATAACGATTAATCTTATTTCTCGGATTTTAACTTTTTTCCGAATTCCTCACCAGTGCGGTATACATTTCTAAATTACGTTGATATTTTCCGTATTCCATTATATTACCCATAAGATCATCTAATTACATTGGATAGCTATATCTATAAATGTCAAATTTAATTTGAGGTTGCATCCCCTCCATAATAATATCCAAAAATTCACTAGATCTACTATCATTAATAGGTCCGTAACATATTTCATAAGCATCACAAATATTATTAACATACTGAAGCAAATTTTCTTTAGGTCTTTGTATCACTTTTACATAACGATTTATGAGTTCTCGCCTACCTAAAGGTGTTAGTAATATACGACACAAATATCGTGATATTTGCAACAAATTGTTAGTCATTTCATACAATGATACTAGCTCCTGATTTAAACGCCCTTCAGCTTTACTTAAAGCTGCTATCAAAACTGACTCAACCGGGAATATTTTTAATTTAATTATTCTAAGAACTGCCACTAGAAATTGAAATAACTGTAATCGTCTGTTCCATCTGTTCTTCGGACATACTGTATTTTCTCATTAAATAAATTACTAGAAACACTTCCATTTAATTTATCAACCCGTATTTGGAATGGCATAAAACTATTAACCAAAGGTTCGTTACCTGCATTCATTTCTTTTGCCTCAATCGAGTCTTTATCTACAAAAGGATTTGTACTACGCTTTTCTTCTTTTTCTTTTCTGTCAGCTGTTTGCCTCAGGTCAATAAACGGATTTGTGTCTGCTCTGACACAACTAGCACAATCTACAGATATAAGCGGTTGGAACTCGTTATGCAACATTCCACTTTCTGCTAAACTCGCAGTGGTGTTGCTTGCTATAGACAATGACTCAACCATTTCGCTGGGCTTATCAACAGCAGAAATATGTAATGACCTTGACTCCCTTTCGGAATCTAAATACGATAAATCCCATCGTTGACCTTCAGTCTGCGGTACAACTACTCCAGTATCTCCATTTTCAAATCCATTTAAATATAAACGTGGTTGATTTCTTTCTTCCTTAATTTCCATATTAATTACCAAGCAAACAAAAAGAGATATTCTAATGCAATTTAAATATCGAAAATAATTACTATTCCTTAAGGTAAGCGACAACCCTTTAACAATCATTGACAGTTTTATTGCTATAGTCTCTATATTTTACGTATTCTAAATACTGATATTTAATCAATCCTATCTGAGCTAATTGTAATATCCTCCTTAACATAATTCAAAATAGATAGATATATACAGATTGATCCTGAAAAATGTCCATATATTTATTAGCTTACTTAACAACTTTCCCACCTTAGTCAGATTTTGCCGAACAAAACCCACAATCTTAACATGTATTTTACTCCGTTTTTTTTTTTTTTTTTTTGAAGTTAGATTCGAAACGATATGTTTGTAACGAGACACTATGTGCTCCGTCCTGGGCCGCTGGTTGTAATGACCAGGACAATGATTAGTATGCGGGATTCGTAATTTTCTATATATAATGGCTATATTATTTGCAAGTAAGCATTTAAAAATTTCGATACAGAATTATCGTGAGTTATTCTATATTTAGAGCGAATTTCAGACTAGAACTAGCTTAAATATTACCACAAAACTGCTAATATCTTCAAAATTAAGAAAAAATTTACGAAATACTAAGGTAATATGGATAAGAGAAAATAACTGATTTTCTAGCTTGATAAATTTTATAACAAAATTCATGAAAAAAATTAAAGGTGCAATACAGAAAAATCTATAATGAAATATCAACAATTTTTAAACAAAATTGAAAACTCCAAAAATATATATCTGAGTTGACTGATACTATGCATTCTCTTGAACAAGTATACAACTTTCGATTATGAATCCAATAAATATAATAAATATAATACCTCGTAATCCTATTAATTCCAATATGAATTCATTATTTGATCTACAGGAAAAATATAACAATATATATATATATATATATATATATATATATATATATATATATATATATATATATATATTGAGAATATTAAATAATCAACATTTAACACTCACCCAATTAAATATGCTTTGAACACCATCTAAACCCTTCAGGAGGACTGTTTCGTTTAACCTCTGTTAACACGATTATTATATTATCACACTAATTATAAATATTTCGGTATCGAATATAGAACTCTCACAAATTTAATAGGTTGATTTTTTGATAACTATTAATAATTTCACATAATTCTTGAAATTTATATCACTATAATATTTCGACTAAACCACTTCTATGAAAACCGTTAAAGATTCACATTAAGCAGAGATAAACCTTGCCCAGTTCGACATATCGTTTCGAATGGCTGTTTAAACTTCCTACAGCTCATTCGAACGTATGTGTTTTCAAAGATTTCCGCTAGAGGCGCTCTAGTACCCCGAAGAGTAGGTACTGAAAGCATAACCTTCTAGGATATCATTGACATTATAACTTTTTTTTTTATAATGTGATCTCATCACACGTAACAAATGTCGCCCTCCCGGCTATAAAAAGTTGGTACAACTTTTTATTTATATTTTAAACCATAATTTTAAAGTATTTTTAATTCTAAATTTAATTATGAATAGATAGATTCTGTTAATCTTTCTAGGTATCTATTACTATTAACTTCTACCAGCTAAATTAATCAACTACTGATTCTAACTAACCATTACTCTCACTCTATTCACTCATACCAAACGAAAAAAATAACTGAACTAAAGAAAAAAAATCCCCCATAAATTCAAACACACCACCTAACATTCTATTAATCCCTACTACTCTAGTTAGTTAATAAGTATTAGTTATTACTAATAGTCCCTATCTATTCATAAAGTTTTACAAAAATTCATTCTCAATATGTTTCTATATATATATTTATTTCTCAGGAGGTAATCATACTCTTTCTTTAGAAATTAATTTCAATAATAATAGCAATATTCATAATACTCATCAAACATAGCACCATCATGATCCCAACCAATCTTGCGCTTCGTTACATCTGGTTGAGCTTCGTTACATATATTCCATAAAATTTTCCATGGCGGAATTAGGACCGATACAATATTTACAAACATTTTCGGGACATAAATACAAGACATCCAGATCTGAAACACTAACAAAAACATATATTAGAAACACATTAAAATATTTTAAAAACAATTTAATATATTATCTCTACTTATATAATGTTTGTCTGACTAGATGGTTTGTAAGATGTTTTTTTATAATTCGGACTTGATTAATTATTTCTACCTCTTTTTTTAATATAATACTTCAGTTGGGAATCAATTACAGAAATATGCTTAATACATTTAATATTTATGATGCATTTCCTCTCCTTTCTCTATACCTTTTTGTCAAACTAACATGACTCTTACGGATATAGCTGGGATTATCTACATTAACTACTCTTATGGTATTCCTACCTAGAAAACATTCGATCTCGAATGGTCCACACCATTTCGCACACAAAGATTTTGTTCTCTTATCTTTCATTGATGATAATACCTGTGATTTAATTAATACCTTGTCTCCCACATTATAATCATTATCTAGCCGGCGTTGATTGTATATTTTCTTTTTACGTTGCCATGCTCTTTCCATGTTATCTAAAGCTCGATTCCATAACTCGGGATCCCTAGGATTCAAATCAAACATACTTATTTTCCACTTAATATCCAGTGGATTACAAACATTATAATTAAATACTAAATCCATAGGACTGCATTTCATATCCTCATGGATGGAATTATTGACAGAAAATTCAATTTCCCACAATCCTTTATCCCATGAGCTTTGTTTCTTTCCAAAATATATTCTTAATGAATTTTTTATAGTTGATACGTATTTTTCACTAGGATTTGAAGCCGGGTGATAAGGGGATATACTAATATCCTTAATACCATTTGCATAAAGAAAATCTTTGAATTTAGCCGATGTAAATATTGAATGATTATCATGACATATGCTAAAAATAAATCCATTTCTACACATTAATTTATATAACTTATTAATCACACTTTGTGAAGACAAGACCTTAATTGGTTCTAAAAATACACTTTTAGAGAATGAATCGACAACTATCAAACAGTAATGTCCTGACTTACTTTCTACTAGTGGTCCTAGTAAATCTACTGTCCAGAGTCCATTAACTACATTCTCATACTGAGATACTAGCTTTCCAGTTGGTTTCCTATTATGGCTCTTATTTAGTTGACAATCTGAACAAGTGGATACGTATTCTCTTATTTCCTTCAATATCCCGTTCCATGTAAAACGAGCACAGATCTTAGCTATAGATTTATTTATACTAGCATGAGAACCTGGCAAAATATTTGAATGAAAGAATTCTATTATACTAGGAACTAATTCCTTGGGTAAACATACTTTGTATGGATTTCTTATGGCTCTTGTTTTCTTACATAATATGCCCTGGATTAATTTATATCCTTCTACTTCCCTTTTTGCTCTTAATTCCTTAATAATATTACCTAATTCAGGGTCCTTTAATTGATGTTCTTTAATTGATATATTGGCAAAAGGCATATTCCAAAGGTTAATTAAACAATAATTATTTACCTGTTCAGAGTGAGAAAGTTCGGTTTCCATTTCCTCAAAATTATTCTGATCATGTAACCTTGAAATAAAATCTGCTGTTATATTCATAATAGAGGATATAGATTTTACCTCAAACGTAAACGCAAATAGTCGGTACAACAATGATCCATAACGTTTAACCCTTTTCATATTCCTCAAGGCATATACAAGTCCAGAATGATCCATTCTTAATTCAAAAGGTTTATGCAAGTAAGTACTAAAACGTTCCATAGTTTCTATAGCTGCTCATATTTCTAGCAAGTACATCGGCTTATTAAAGTAATGTTTCTTTAGACGTCTACTATAGAATGCTACAGGTACCAAGTTATTATTATCATCATATTGTTGTAGGACTCTCTCTAAACTTTTGAGACTGCTATCCGTATTGACAATAAACTTCTTATTTAAATCGGGTAATTTTAACATTACATGATTGGCAAATAGTTCCCTAATATCTTCCAATGTTTTTGTTGTCCCGGTCCCCACACAAATTCAGGAGAAGCCGCCCTTAAACGTTCAATGGGTTCCATAACCTCATGGAACTGCGGGACGAACTTTACATAGTATTGTAAAAAACAAGATAAAGAAATTAATCCTTTTTTTGTCTTTGGAGCAGGTAACTTTCTAATTACTTCTAACATTGAAGGGTCCATGTACATTTTCCCATTTTCGATAATATAGCCTAAATATGATATCTTATTTGAAAAAAAGGTACATTTCTTTGTTGATAAAGTTAAAACTTTTTCTTCCAATAACCTTATAACTTTTTCCAATAATTGGTTATGTCTTTCTGTATCCGAACTTTTGCAAATTAGGTCGTCAATATACCATTGAACCCCTTCATCTTTCAAAGGATACAATAATTCAGTTAATATTTTAGATAATACATGACTCCCTGCTGCCAAACCAAAAGGTAAGACTTTATATTCATATAAACCCCTATGCGTAAGAAATGCTGTTAGATGACGGCTTTCCTCTGTTAAAGGTATGGTTAAATATGCTTTCCGTATATCAAGATGACTAAAGATTTTACCGTCAGATAATTCAGACAATATGTCTTCTATCCTTGGTGTGAACTGAGTATTTAAATAAAGATGACGATTCAAATCTGAATAATTAACTATTAATCTCTTTGTTCCGTCATTATTATTTACTAAAAAACAAGGGAAAGCATAATCACTGTTACTTGGTTGTATTAAATCAGCCTTTAACATTTCATCAAGAATTTTATCCATCTCTCTTTGAGAACTCCGTGATAACGGGTAAGCCTTCTTACGAATAGGAGTGTAGTTATTTAACTGGATTTTATATTCAAAGTCTTTAATTTTCCAACATGTGATGAAAAAACAGAAGGATATTTACTAAATATCTCGTTAACGTACCCTTGTAATTCAGGATTAGCTTCTAATACAGCAGGATCCACCCTCAATGGGCTATCCATCTGGTCCGACTGGATGTTGGGACTGCTATCCAAAGAGGGACTAATAGACGTGGCAACACTGCAAAATCCCTGTGCTGGATCTCCCGGATGTCTACCTCCATCCGTATCAAAAGTCTGAACTGTGGACCTTTCCACCAAGTCTGAGTCACGCAGGAATCATTTAGAAGTCTTATGGCCTGGTTCACTGTAAAATAGATCACACGAACGAGTATCTCGATTTAAACAAGGGGAGTTGATATTTAGTGTATAATGTAACTGTATGTCCACTCCTTCCAAAGGGAGAAATAATTTATTATCCACTAAATCAATGTTCGCTTTCAAGTGTTTTAGTTCATTTATTCCCAGTATAAATACTGGTTCTAAATTTTCAACTAGGAAAAACTTTAGTCTGTAAACACGATTTTTAAACTTAATGGGTATTACTACGCACTGATCCAGTGTTAACGTTTGTTTATCAACGCCTACACCAATGAACTTCTCATTTATTATCTTCACTGGGTAGTTCAACTGCCGATTCCATTGAATAAAACTTTGTCTATTAATTAACGATGCTGTAGAACAAGTATCTAAACCTCCTCTAATACTTTTACCTAAGACACATGCATCGACAAAAGCCGCAGTCAATGTTCCCAATGAGAAAGTTTTTCTATTTTCACTTTTATTTCCATCAGCAATAATTTTGATCCCATCAATAGTCTGTTCGCTTTTATTATTATCCTCTATTTGTTTACATTTACTAAAAGAATCCAAATCCTCTCTATATAATGGTTTGCTATTCTTACTGCTGTTCCCTCTAGAGCCGCCATTGTTTTTAAAGTTGCCATAATATTGTTCACGCATTCCTGTTTTACATTCCACCACATTCACAGGATTCACATTGAACACCATACACTTTTCTCCCAAATGTTCACTATTATGTTCCCCTCGGGATCGAGTCCGGAACCCCTCCATAGGAGTCTTCATCCGATCATTATATTTCGTATGTGAGTTGTAACCCGCACTACTATTATTGTTTCCACCTTCTAACAAAGTTCTTTCTAAATCTGTTTCTTCCCTTTCTGGAACTTCGGACCTCTCACTTTTAGTCTTTAACCGTGACCGTCCATTATTCCCTGCAAAGCGACTTTTATTGTTACCATTATTATATCTAAACTGTTTGTTATTATCACCCACACTACTAGGTAAACCATTAGTTTGAGCTCCGGTTCCTATAATCTGAGTCGGAGCCCTTAACCGGTCACTATTAGCTGCAGAGCGTCCTTCCGAGTTCACATCCATATTCAATTTAACTAACCGTTTATTTATAAGGTACTGTTTGTTAGAAGCACAGTTTGCAATGCGATGTTGTCCACCACAAAAATAACGATTAATCTTATTTCTCGGATTTTAACTTTTTTCCGAATTCCTCACCAGTGCGGTATACATTTCTAAATTACGTTGATATTTTCCGTATTCCATTATATTACCCATAAGATCATCTAATTACATTGGATAGCTATATCTATAAATGTCAAATTTAATTTGAGGTTGCATCCCCTCCATAATAATATCCAAAAATTCACTAGATCTACTATCATTAATAGGTCCGTAACATATTTCATAAGCATCACAAATATTATTAACATACTGAAGCAAATTTTCTTTAGGTCTTTGTATCACTTTTACATAACGATTTATGAGTTCTCGCCTACCTAAAGGTGTTAGTAATATACGACACAAATATCGTGATATTTGCAACAAATTGTTAGTCATTTCATACAATGATACTAGCTCCTGATTTAAACGCCCTTCAGCTTTACTTAAAGCTGCTATCAAAACTGACTCAACCGGGAATATTTTTAATTTAATTATTCTAAGAACTGCCACTAGAAATTGAAATAACTGTAATCGTCTGTTCCATCTGTTCTTCGGACATACTGTATTTTCTCATTAAATAAATTACTAGAAACACTTCCATTTAATTTATCAACCCGTATTTGGAATGGCATAAAACTATTAACCAAAGGTTCGTTACCTGCATTCATTTCTTTTGCCTCAATCGAGTCTTTATCTACAAAAGGATTTGTACTACGCTTTTCTTCTTTTTCTTTTCTGTCAGCTGTTTGCCTCAGGTCAATAAACGGATTTGTGTCTGCTCTGACACAACTAGCACAATCTACAGATATAAGCGGTTGGAACTCGTTATGCAACATTCCACTTTCTGCTAAACTCGCAGTGGTGTTGCTTGCTATAGACAATGACTCAACCATTTCGCTGGGCTTATCAACAGCAGAAATATGTAATGACCTTGACTCCCTTTCGGAATCTAAATACGATAAATCCCATCGTTGACCTTCAGTCTGCGGTACAACTACTCCAGTATCTCCATTTTCAAATCCATTTAAATATAAACGTGGTTGATTTCTTTCTTCCTTAATTTCCATATTAATTACCAAGCAAACAAAAAGAGATATTCTAATGCAATTTAAATATCGAAAATAATTACTATTCCTTACGGTAAGCGACAACCCTTTAACAATCATTGACAGTTTTATTGCTATAGTCTCTATATTTTACGTATTCTAAATACTGATATTTAATCAATCCTATCTGAGCTAATTGTAATATCCTCCTTAACATAATTCAAAATAGATAGATATATACAGATTGATCCTGAAAAATGTCCATATATTTATTAGCTTACTTAACAACTTTCCCACCTTAGTCAGATTTTGCCGAACAAAACCCACAATCTTAACATGTATTTTACTCCGTTTTTTTTTTTTTTTTTTTGAAGTTAGATTCGAAACGATATGTTTGTAACGAGACACTATGTGCTCCGTCCTGGGCCGCTGGTTGTAATGACCAGGACAATGATTAGTATGCGGGATTCGTAATTTTCTATATATAATGGCTATATTATTTGCAAGTAAGCATTTAAAAATTTCGATACAGAATTATCGTGAGTTATTCTATATTTAGAGCGAATTTCAGACTAGAACTAGCTTAAATATTACCACAAAACTGCTAATATCTTCAAAATTAAGAAAAAATTTACGAAATACTAAGGTAATATGGATAAGAGAAAATAACTGATTTTCTAGCTTGATAAATTTTATAACAAAATTCATGAAAAAAATTAAAGGTGCAATACAGAAAAATCTATAATGAAATATCAACAATTTTTAAACAAAATTGAAAACTCCAAAAATATATATCTGAGTTGACTGATACTATGCTTTCTCTTGAACAAGTATACAACTTTCGATTATGAATCCAATAAATATAATAAATATAATACCTCGTAATCCTATTAATTCCAATATGAATTCATTATTTGATCTACAGGAAAAATATAACAATATATATATATATATATATATATATATATATATATATATATATATATATATATATATTGAGAATATTAAATAATCAACATTTAACACTCACCCAATTAAATATGCTTTGAACACCATCTAAACCCTTCAGGAGGACTGTTTCGTTTAACCTCTGTTAACACGATTATTATATTATCACACTAATTATAAATATTTCGGTATCGAATATAGAACTCTCACAAATTTAATAGGTTGATTTTTTGATAACTATTAATAATTTCACATAATTCTTGAAATTTATATCACTATAATATTTCGACTAAACCACTTCTATGAAAACCGTTAAAGATTCACATTAAGCAGAGATAAACCTTGCCAAGTTCGACATATCGTTTCGAATGGCTGTTCAAACTTCCTACAGCTCATTCGAACGTATGTGTTTTCAAAGATTTCCGCTAGAGGCGCTCTAGTACCCCGAAGAGTAGGTACTGAAAGCATAACCTTCTAGGATATCATTGACATTATAACTTTTTTTTTTATAATGTGATCTCATCACACGTAACAAATGTCGCCCTCCCGGCTATAAAAAGTTGGTACAACTTTTTATTTATATTTTAAACCATAATTTTAAAGTATTTTTAATTCTAAATTTAATTATGAATAGATAGATTCTGTTAATCTTTCTAGGTATCTATTACTATTAACTTCTACCAGCTAAATTAATCAACTACTGATTCTAACTAACCATTACTCTCACTCTATTCACTCATACCAAACGAAAAAAATAACTGAACTAAAGAAAAAAAATCCCCCATAAATTCAAACACACCACCTAACATTCTATTAATCCCTACTACTCTAGTTAGTTAATAAGTATTAGTTATTACTAATAGTCCCTATCTATTCATAAAGTTTTACAACAATTCATTCTCAATATGTTTCTATATATATATTTATTTCTCAGGAGGTAATCATACTCTTTCTTTAGAAATTAATTTCAATAATAATAGCAATATTCATAATACTCATCAAACATAGCACCATCATGATCCCAACCAATCTTGCGCTTCGTTACATCTGGTTGAGCTTCGTTACATATATTCCATAAAATTTTCCATGGCGGAATTAGGACCGATACAATATTTACAAACATTTTCGGGACATAAATACAAGACATCCAGATCTGAAACACTAACAAAAACATATATTAGAAACACATTAAAATATTTTAAAAACAATTTAATATATTATCTCTACTTATATAATGTTTGTCTGACTAGATGGTTTGTAAGATGTTTTTTTATAATTCGGACTTGATTAATTATTTCTACCTCTTTTTTTAATATAATACTTCAGTTGGGAATCAATTACAGAAATATGCTTAATACATTTAATATTTATGATGCATTTCCTCTCCTTTCTCTATACCTTTTTGTCAAACTAACATGACTCTTACGGATATAGCTGGGATTATCTACATTAACTACTCTTATGGTATTCCTACCTAGAAAACATTCGATCTCGAATGGTCCACACCATTTCGCACACAAAGATTTTGTTCTCTTATCTTTCATTGATGATAATACCTGTGATTTAATTAATACCTTGTCTCCCACATTATAATCATTATCTAGCCGGCGTTGATTGTATATTTTCTTTTTACGTTGCCATGCTCTTTCCATGTTATCTAAAGCTCGATTCCATAACTCGGGATCCCTAGGATTCAAATCAAACATACTTATTTTCCACTTAATATCCAGTGGATTACAAACATTATAATTAAATACTAAATCCATAGGACTGCATTTCATATCCTCATGGATGGAATTATTGACAGAAAATTCAATTTCCCACAATCCTTTATCCCATGAGCTTTGTTTCTTTCCAAAATATATTCTTAATGAATTTTTTATAGTTGATACGTATTTTTCACTAGGATTTGAAGCCGGGTGATAAGGGGATATACTAATATCCTTAATACCATTTGCATAAAGAAAATCTTTGAATTTAGCCGATGTAAATATTGAATGATTATCATGACATATGCTAAAAATAAATCCATTTCTACACATTAATTTATATAACTTATTAATCACACTTTGTGAAGACAAGACCTTAATTGGTTCTAAAAATACACTTTTAGAGAATGAATCGACAACTATCAAACAGTAATGTCCTGACTTACTTTCTACTAGTGGTCCTAGTAAATCTACTGTCCAGAGTCCATTAACTACATTCTCATACTGAGATACTAGCTTTCCAGTTGGTTTCCTATTATGGCTCTTATTTAGTTGACAATCTGAACAAGTGGATACGTATTCTCTTATTTCCTTCAATATCCCGTTCCATGTAAAACGAGCACAGATCTTAGCTATAGATTTATTTATACTAGCATGAGAACCTGGCAAAATATTTGAATGAAAGAATTCTATTATACTAGGAACTAATTCCTTGGGTAAACATACTTTGTATGGATTTCTTATGGCTCTTGTTTTCTTACATAATATGCCCTGGATTAATTTATATCCTTCTACTTCCCTTTTTGCTCTTAATTCCTTAATAATATTACCTAATTCAGGGTCCTTTAATTGATGTTCTTTAATTGATATATTGGCAAAAGGCATATTCCAAAGGTTAATTAAACAATAATTATTTACCTGTTCAGAGTGAGAAAGTTCGGTTTCCATTTCCTCAAAATTATTCTGATCATGTAACCTTGAAATAAAATCTGCTGTTATATTCATAATAGAGGATATAGATTTTACCTCAAACGTAAACGCAAATAGTCGGTACAACAATGATCCATAACGTTTAACCCTTTTCATATTCCTCAAGGCATATACAAGTCCAGAATGATCCATTCTTAATTCAAAAGGTTTATGCAAGTAAGTACTAAAACGTTCCATAGTTTCTATAGCTGCTCATATTTCTAGCAAGTACATCGGCTTATTAAAGTAATGTTTCTTTAGACGTCTACTATAGAATGCTACAGGTACCAAGTTATTATTATCATCATATTGTTGTAGGACTCTCTCTAAACTTTTGAGACTGCTATCCGTATTGACAATAAACTTCTTATTTAAATCGGGTAATTTTAACATTACATGATTGGCAAATAGTTCCCTAATATCTTCCAATGTTTTTGTTGTCCCGGTCCCCACACAAATTCAGGAGAAGCCGCCCTTAAACGTTCAATGGGTTCCATAACCTCATGGAACTGCGGGACGAACTTTACATAGTATTGTAAAAAACAAGATAAAGAAATTAATCCTTTTTTTGTCTTTGGAGCAGGTAACTTTCTAATTACTTCTAACATTGAAGGGTCCATGTACATTTTCCCATTTTCGATAATATAGCCTAAATATGATATCTTATTTGAAAAAAAGGTACATTTCTTTGTTGATAAAGTTAAAACTTTTTCTTCCAATAACCTTATAACTTTTTCCAATAATTGGTTATGTCTTTCTGTATCCGAACTTTTGCAAATTAGGTCGTCAATATACCATTGAACCCCTTCATCTTTCAAAGGATACAATAATTCAGTTAATATTTTAGATAATACATGACTCCCTGCTGCCAAACCAAAAGGTAAGACTTTATATTCATATAAACCCCTATGCGTAAGAAATGCTGTTAGATGACGGCTTTCCTCTGTTAAAGGTATGGTTAAATATGCTTTCCGTATATCAAGATGACTAAAGATTTTACCGTCAGATAATTCAGACAATATGTCTTCTATCCTTGGTGTGAACTGAGTATTTAAATAAAGATGACGATTCAAATCTGAATAATTAACTATTAATCTCTTTGTTCCGTCATTATTATTTACTAAAAAACAAGGGAAAGCATAATCACTGTTACTTGGTTGTATTAAATCAGCCTTTAACATTTCATCAAGAATTTTATCCATCTCTCTTTGAGAACTCCGTGATAACGGGTAAGCCTTCTTACGAATAGGAGTGTAGTTATTTAACTGGATTTTATATTCAAAGTCTTTAATTTTCCAACATGTGATGAAAAAACAGAAGGATATTTACTAAATATCTCGTTAACGTACCCTTGTAATTCAGGATTAGCTTCTAATACAGCAGGATCCACCCTCAATGGGCTATCCATCTGGTCCGACTGGATGTTGGGACTGCTATCCAAAGAGGGACTAATAGACGTGGCAACACTGCAAAATCCCTGTGCTGGATCTCCCGGATGTCTACCTCCATCCGTATCAAAAGTCTGAACTGTGGACCTTTCCACCAAGTCTGAGTCACGCAGGAATCATTTAGAAGTCTTATGGCCTGGTTCACTGTAAAATAGATCACACGAACGAGTATCTCGATTTAAACAAGGGGAGTTGATATTTAGTGTATAATGTAACTGTATGTCCACTCCTTCCAAAGGGAGAAATAATTTATTATCCACTAAATCAATGTTCGCTTTCAAGTGTTTTAGTTCATTTATTCCCAGTATAAATACTGGTTCTAAATTTTCAACTAGGAAAAACTTTAGTCTGTAAACACGATTTTTAAACTTAATGGGTATTACTACGCACTGATCCAGTGTTAACGTTTGTTTATCAACGCCTACACCAATGAACTTCTCATTTATTATCTTCACTGGGTAGTTCAACTGCCGATTCCATTGAATAAAACTTTGTCTATTAATTAACGATGCTGTAGAACAAGTATCTAAACCTCCTCTAATACTTTTACCTAAGACACATGCATCGACAAAAGCCGCAGTCAATGTTCCCAATGAGAAAGTTTTTCTATTTTCACTTTTATTTCCATCAGCAATAATTTTGATCCCATCAATAGTCTGTTCGCTTTTATTATTATCCTCTATTTGTTTACATTTACTAAAAGAATCCAAATCCTCTCTATATAATGGTTTGCTATTCTTACTGCTGTTCCCTCTAGAGCCGCCATTGTTTTTAAAGTTGCCATAATATTGTTCACGCATTCCTGTTTTACATTCCACCACATTCACAGGATTCACATTGAACACCATACACTTTTCTCCCAAATGTTCACTATTATGTTCCCCTCGGGATCGAGTCCGGAACCCCTCCATAGGAGTCTTCATCCGATCATTATATTTCGTATGTGAGTTGTAACCCGCACTACTATTATTGTTTCCACCTTCTAACAAAGTTCTTTCTAAATCTGTTTCTTCCCTTTCTGGAACTTCGGACCTCTCACTTTTAGTCTTTAACCGTGACCGTCCATTATTCCCTGCAAAGCGACTTTTATTGTTACCATTATTATATCTAAACTGTTTGTTATTATCACCCACACTACTAGGTAAACCATTAGTTTGAGCTCCGGTTCCTATAATCTGAGTCGGAGCCCTTAACCGGTCACTATTAGCTGCAGAGCGTCCTTCCGAGTTCACATCCATATTCAATTTAACTAACCGTTTATTTATAAGGTACTGTTTGTTAGAAGCACAGTTTGCAATGCGATGTTGTCCACCACAAAAATAACGATTAATCTTATTTCTCGGATTTTAACTTTTTTCCGAATTCCTCACCAGTGCGGTATACATTTCTAAATTACGTTGATATTTTCCGTATTCCATTATATTACCCATAAGATCATCTAATTACATTGGATAGCTATATCTATAAATGTCAAATTTAATTTGAGGTTGCATCCCCTCCATAATAATATCCAAAAATTCACTAGATCTACTATCATTAATAGGTCCGTAACATATTTCATAAGCATCACAAATATTATTAACATACTGAAGCAAATTTTCTTTAGGTCTTTGTATCACTTTTACATAACGATTTATGAGTTCTCGCCTACCTAAAGGTGTTAGTAATATACGACACAAATATCGTGATATTTGCAACAAATTGTTAGTCATTTCATACAATGATACTAGCTCCTGATTTAAACGCCCTTCAGCTTTACTTAAAGCTGCTATCAAAACTGACTCAACCGGGAATATTTTTAATTTAATTATTCTAAGAACTGCCACTAGAAATTGAAATAACTGTAATCGTCTGTTCCATCTGTTCTTCGGACATACTGTATTTTCTCATTAAATAAATTACTAGAAACACTTCCATTTAATTTATCAACCCGTATTTGGAATGGCATAAAACTATTAACCAAAGGTTCGTTACCTGCATTCATTTCTTTTGCCTCAATCGAGTCTTTATCTACAAAAGGATTTGTACTACGCTTTTCTTCTTTTTCTTTTCTGTCAGCTGTTTGCCTCAGGTCAATAAACGGATTTGTGTCTGCTCTGACACAACTAGCACAATCTACAGATATAAGCGGTTGGAACTCGTTATGCAACATTCCACTTTCTGCTAAACTCGCAGTGGTGTTGCTTGCTATAGACAATGACTCAACCATTTCGCTGGGCTTATCAACAGCAGAAATATGTAATGACCTTGACTCCCTTTCGGAATCTAAATACGATAAATCCCATCGTTGACCTTCAGTCTGCGGTACAACTACTCCAGTATCTCCATTTTCAAATCCATTTAAATATAAACGTGGTTGATTTCTTTCTTCCTTAATTTCCATATTAATTACCAAGCAAACAAAAAGAGATATTCTAATGCAATTTAAATATCGAAAATAATTACTATTCCTTACGGTAAGCGACAACCCTTTAACAATCATTGACAGTTTTATTGCTATAGTCTCTATATTTTACGTATTCTAAATACTGATATTTAATCAATCCTATCTGAGCTAATTGTAATATCCTCCTTAACATAATTCAAAATAGATAGATATATACAGATTGATCCTGAAAAATGTCCATATATTTATTAGCTTACTTAACAACTTTCCCACCTTAGTCAGATTTTGCCGAACAAAACCCACAATCTTAACATGTATTTTACTCCGTTTTTTTTTTTTTTTTTTTTTTTGAAGTTAGATTCGAAACGATATGTTTGTAACGAGACACTATGTGCTCCGTCCTGGGCCGCTGGTTGTAATGACCAGGACAATGATTAGTATGCGGGATTCGTAATTTTCTATATATAATGGCTATATTATTTGCAAGTAAGCATTTAAAAATTTCGATACAGAATTATCGTGAGTTATTCTATATTTAGAGCGAATTTCAGACTAGAACTAGCTTAAATATTACCACAAAACTGCTAATATCTTCAAAATTAAGAAAAAATTTACGAAATACTAAGGTAATATGGATAAGAGAAAATAACTGATTTTCTAGCTTGATAAATTTTATAACAAAATTCATGAAAAAAATTAAAGGTGCAATACAGAAAAATCTATAATGAAATATCAACAATTTTTAAACAAAATTGAAAACTCCAAAAATATATATCTGAGTTGACTGATACTATGCTTTCTCTTGAACAAGTATACAACTTTCGATTATGAATCCAATAAATATAATAAATATAATACCTCGTAATCCTATTAATTCCAATATGAATTCATTATTTGATCTACAGGAAAAATATAACAATATATATATATATATATATATATATATATATATATATATATATATATATATATATATTGAGAATATTAAATAATCAACATTTAACACTCACCCAATTAAATATGCTTTGAACACCATCTAAACCCTTCAGGAGGACTGTTTCGTTTAACCTCTGTTAACACGATTATTATATTATCACACTAATTATAAATATTTCGGTATCGAATATAGAACTCTCACAAATTTAATAGGTTGATTTTTTGATAACTATTAATAATTTCACATAATTCTTGAAATTTATATCACTATAATATTTCGACTAAACCACTTCTATGAAAACCGTTAAAGATTCACATTAAGCAGAGATAAACCTTGCCCAGTTCGACATATCGTTTCGAATGGCTGTTCAAACTTCCTACAGCTCATTCGAACGTATGTGTTTTCAAAGATTTCCGCTAGAGGCGCTCTAGTACCCCGAAGAGTAGGTAC
Organism: Thermobia domestica; assembly: GCF_964235325.1. Classification (NCBI taxonomy): domain Eukaryota; kingdom Metazoa; phylum Arthropoda; class Insecta; order Zygentoma; family Lepismatidae; genus Thermobia; species Thermobia domestica. Next base: position 362,621,127 of record NC_137455.1, read on the forward strand.
TGAAAGCATAACCTTCTAGGATATCATTGACATTATAACTTTTTTTTTTATAATGTGATCTCATCACACGTAACAAATGTCGCCCTCCCGGCTATAAAAAGTTGGTACAACTTTTTATTTATATTTTAAACCATAATTTTAAAGTATTTTTAATTCTAAATTTAATTATGAATAGATAGATTCTGTTAATCTTTCTAGGTATCTATTACTATTAACTTCTACCAGCTAAATTAATCAACTACTGATTCTAACTAACCATTACTCTCACTCTATTCACTCATACCAAACGAAAAAAATAACTGAACTAAAGAAAAAAAATCCCCCATAAATTCAAACACACCACCTAACATTCTATTAATCCCTACTACTCTAGTTAGTTAATAAGTATTAGTTATTACTAATAGTCCCTATCTATTCATAAAGTTTTACAAAAATTCATTCTCAATATGTTTCTATATATATATTTATTTCTCAGGAGGTAATCATACTCTTTCTTTAGAAATTAATTTCAATAATAATAGCAATATTCATAATACTCATCAAACATAGCACCATCATGATCCCAACCAATCTTGCGCTTCGTTACATCTGGTTGAGCTTCGTTACATATATTCCATAAAATTTTCCATGGCGGAATTAGGACCGATACAATATTTACAAACATTTTCGGGACATAAATACAAGACATCCAGATCTGAAACACTAACAAAAACATATATTAGAAACACATTAAAATATTTTAAAAACAATTTAATATATTATCTATACTTATATAATGTTTGTCTGACTAGATGGTTTGTAAGATGTTTTTTTATAATTCGGACTTGATTAATTATTTCTACCTCTTTTTTTAATATAATACTTCAGTTGGGAATCAATTACAGAAATATGCTTAATACATTTAATATTTATGATGCATTTCCTCTCCTTTCTCTATACCTTTTTGTCAAACTAACATGACTCTTACGGATATAGCTGGGATTATCTACATTAACTACTCTTATGGTATTCCTACCTAGAAAACATTCGATCTCGAATGGTCCACACCATTTCGCACACAAAGATTTTGTTCTCTTATCTTTCATTGATGATAATACCTGTGATTTAATTAATACCTTGTCTCCCACATTATAATCATTATCTAGCCGGCGTTGATTGTATATTTTCTTTTTACGTTGCCATGCTCTTTCCATGTTATCTAAAGCTCGATTCCATAACTCGGGATCCCTAGGATTCAAATCAAACATACTTATTTTCCACTTAATATCCAGTGGATTACAAACATTATAATTAAATACTAAATCCATAGGACTGCATTTCATATCCTCATGGATGGAATTATTGACAGAAAATTCAATTTCCCACAATCCTTTATCCCATGAGCTTTGTTTCTTTCCAAAATATATTCTTAATGAATTTTTTATAGTTGATACGTATTTTTCACTAGGATTTGAAGCCGGGTGATAAGGGGATATACTAATATCCTTAATACCATTTGCATAAAGAAAATCTTTGAATTTAGCCGATGTAAATATTGAATGATTATCATGACATATGCTAAAAATAAATCCATTTCTACACATTAATTTATATAACTTATTAATCACACTTTGTGAAGACAAGACCTTAATTGGTTCTAAAAATACACTTTTAGAGAATGAATCGACAACTATCAAACAGTAATGTCCTGACTTACTTTCTACTAGTGGTCCTAGTAAATCTACTGTCCAGAGTCCATTAACTACATTCTCATACTGAGATACTAGCTTTCCAGTTGGTTTCCTATTATGGCTCTTATTTAGTTGACAATCTGAACAAGTGGATACGTATTCTCTTATTTCCTTCAATATCCCGTTCCATGTAAAACGAGCACAGATCTTAGCTATAGATTTATTTATACTAGCATGAGAACCTGGCAAAATATTTGAATGAAAGAATTCTATTATACTAGGAACTAATTCCTTGGGTAAACATACTTTGTATGGATTTCTTATGGCTCTTGTTTTCTTACATAATATGCCCTGGATTAATTTATATCCTTCTACTTCCCTTTTTGCTCTTAATTCCTTAATAATATTACCTAATTCAGGGTCCTTTAATTGATGTTCTTTAATTGATATATTGGCAAAAGGCATATTCCAAAGGTTAATTAAACAATAATTATTTACCTGTTCAGAGTGAGAAAGTTCGGTTTCCATTTCCTCAAAATTATTCTGATCATGTAACCTTGAAATAAAATCTGCTGTTATATTCATAATAGAGGATATAGATTTTACCTCAAACGTAAACGCAAATAGTCGGTACAACAATGATCCATAACGTTTAACCCTTTTCATATTCCTCAAGGCATATACAAGTCCAGAATGATCCATTCTTAATTCAAAAGGTTTATGCAAGTAAGTACTAAAACGTTCCATAGTTTCTATAGCTGCTCATATTTCTAGCAAGTACATCGGCTTATTAAAGTAATGTTTCTTTAGACGTCTACTATAGAATGCTACAGGTACCAAGTTATTATTATCATCATATTGTTGTAGGACTCTCTCTAAACTTTTGAGACTGCTATCCGTATTGACAATAAACTTCTTATTTAAATCGGGTAATTTTAACATTACATGATTGGCAAATAGTTCCCTAATATCTTCCAATGTTTTTGTTGTCCCGGTCCCCACACAAATTCAGGAGAAGCCGCCCTTAAACGTTCAATGGGTTCCATAACCTCATGGAACTGCGGGACGAACTTTACATAGTATTGTAAAAAACAAGATAAAGAAATTAATCCTTTTTTTGTCTTTGGAGCAGGTAACTTTCTAATTACTTCTAACATTGAAGGGTCCATGTACATTTTCCCATTTTCGATAATATAGCCTAAATATGATATCTTATTTGAAAAAAAGGTACATTTCTTTGTTGATAAAGTTAAAACTTTTTCTTCCAATAACCTTATAACTTTTTCCAATAATTGGTTATGTCTTTCTGTATCCGAACTTTTGCAAATTAGGTCGTCAATATACCATTGAACCCCTTCATCTTTCAAAGGATACAATAATTCAGTTAATATTTTAGATAATACATGACTCCCTGCTGCCAAACCAAAAGGTAAGACTTTATATTCATATAAACCCCTATGCGTAAGAAATGCTGTTAGATGACGGCTTTCCTCTGTTAAAGGTATGGTTAAATATGCTTTCCGTATATCAAGATGACTAAAGATTTTACCGTCAGATAATTCAGACAATATGTCTTCTATCCTTGGTGTGAACTGAGTATTTAAATAAAGATGACGATTCAAATCTGAATAATTAACTATTAATCTCTTTGTTCCGTCATTATTATTTACTAAAAAACAAGGGAAAGCATAATCACTGTTACTTGGTTGTATTAAATCAGCCTTTAACATTTCATCAAGAATTTTATCCATCTCTCTTTGAGAACTCCGTGATAACGGGTAAGCCTTCTTACGAATAGGAGTGTAGTTATTTAACTGGATTTTATATTCAAAGTCTTTAATTTTCCAACATGTGATGAAAAAACAGAAGGATATTTACTAAATATCTCGTTAACGTACCCTTGTAATTCAGGATTAGCTTCTAATACAGCAGGATCCACCCTCAATGGGCTATCCATCTGGTCCGACTGGATGTTGGGACTGCTATCCAAAGAGGGACTAATAGACGTGGCAACACTGCAAAATCCCTGTGCTGGATCTCCCGGATGTCTACCTCCATCCGTATCAAAAGTCTGAACTGTGGACCTTTCCACCAAGTCTGAGTCACGCAGGAATCATTTAGAAGTCTTATGGCCTGGTTCACTGTAAAATAGATCACACGAACGAGTATCTCGATTTAAACAAGGGGAGTTGATATTTAGTGTATAATGTAACTGTATGTCCACTCCTTCCAAAGGGAGAAATAATTTATTATCCACTAAATCAATGTTCGCTTTCAAGTGTTTTAGTTCATTTATTCCCAGTATAAATACTGGCTCTAAATTTTCAACTAGGAAAAACTTTAGTCTGTAAACACGATTTTTAAACTTAATGGGTATTACTACGCACTGATCCAGTGTTAACGTTTGTTTATCAACGCCTACACCAATGAACTTCTCATTTATTATCTTCACTGGGTAGTTCAACTGCCGATTCCATTGAATAAAGCTTTGTCTATTAATTAACGATGCTATAGAACAAGTATCTAAACCTCCTCTAATACTTTTACCTAAGACACATGCATCGACAAAAGCCGCAGTCAATGTTCCCAATGAGAAAGTTTTTCTATTTTCACTTTTATTTCCATCAGCACTAATTTTGATCCCATCAATAGTCTGTTCGCTTTTATTATTATCCTCTATTTGTTTACATTTACTAAAAGAATCCAAATCCTCTCTATATAATGGTTTGTTATTCTTACTGCTGTTCCCTCTAGAGCCGCCATTGTTTTTAAAGTTGCCATAATATTGTTCACGCATTCCTGTTTTACATTCCACCACATTCACAGGATTCACATTGAACACCATACTCTTTTCTCCCAAATGTTCACTATTATGTTCCCCTCGGGATCGAGTCCGGAACCCCTCCATAGGAGTCTTCATCCGATCATTATATTTCGTATGTGAGTTGTAACCCGCACTACTATTATTGTTTCCACCTTCTAACAAAGTTCTTTCTAAATCTGTTTCTTCCCTTTCTGGAACTTCGGACCTCTCACTTTTAGTCTTTAACCGTGACCGTCCATTATTCCCTGCAAAGCGACTTTTATTGTTACCTTATTATATCTAAACTGTTTGTTATTATCACCCACACTACTAGGTAAACCATTAGTTTGAGCTCCGGTTCCTATAATCTGAGTCGGAGCCCTTAACCGGTCACTATTAGCTGCAGAGCGTCCTTCCGAGTTCACATCCATATTCAATTTAACTAACCGTTTATTTATAAGGTACTGTTTGTTAGAAGCACAGTTTGCAATGCGATGTTGTCCACCACAAAAATAACACTTAATCTTATTTCTCGGATTTTAACTTTTTTCCGAATTCCTCACCAGTGCGGTATACATTTCTAAATTACGTTGATATTTTCCGTATTCCATTATATTACCCATAAGATCATCTAATTACATTGGATAGCTATATCTATAAATGTCAAATTTAATTTGAGGTTGCATCCCCTCCATAATAATATCCAAAAATTCACTAGATCTACTATCATTAATAGGTCCGTAACATATTTCATAAGCATCACAAATATTATTAACATACTGAAGCAAATTTTCTTTAGGTCTTTGTATCACTTTTACATAACGATTTATGAGTTCTCGCCTACCTAAAGGTGTTAGTAATATACGACACAAATATCGTGATATTTGCAACAAATTGTTAGTCATTTCATACAATGATACTAGCTCCTGATTTAAACGCCCTTCAGCTTTACTTAAAGCTGCTATCAAAACTGACTCAACCGGGAATATTTTTAATTTAATTATTCTAAGAACTGCCACTAGAAATTGAAATAACTGTAATCGTCTGTTCCATCTGTTCTTGGGACATACTGTATTTTCTCATTAAATAAATTACTAGAAACACTTCCATTTAATTTATCAACCCGTATTTGGAATGGCATAAAACTATTAACCAAAGGTTCGTTACCTGCATTCATTTCTTTTGCCTCAATCGAGTCTTTATCTACAAAAGGATTTGTACTACGCTTTTCTTCTTTTTCTTTTCTGTCAGCTGTTTGCCTCAGGTCAATAAACGGATTTGTGTCTGCTCTGACACAACTAGCACAATCTACAGACATAAGCGGTTTGAACTCGTTATGCAACATTCCACTTTCTGCTAAACTCGCAGTGGTGTTGCTTGCTATAGACAATGACTCAACCATTTCGCTGGGTTTATCAACAGCAGAAATATGTAATGACCTTGACTCCCTTTCGGAATCTAAATACGATAAATCCCATCGTTGACCTTCAGTCTGCGGTACAACTACTCCTGTATCTCCATTTTCAAATCCATTTAAATATAAACGTGGTTGATTTCTTTCTTCCTTAATTTCCATATTAATTACCAAGCAAACAAAAAGAGATATTCTAATGCAATTTAAATATCGAAAATAATTACTATTCCTTACGGTAAGCGACAACCCTTTAACAATCATTGACAGTTTTATTGCTATAGTCTCTATATTTTACGTATTCTAAATACTGATATTTAATCAATCCTATCTGAGCTAATTGTAATATCCTCCTTAACATAATTCAAAATAGATAGATATATACAGATTGATCCTGAAAAATGTCCATATATTTATTAGCTTACTTAACAACTTTCCCACCTTAGTCAGATTTTGCCGAACAAAACCCACAATCTTAACATGTATTTTACTCCGTTTTTTTTTTTTTTTTTGAAGTTAGATTCGAAACGATATGTTTGTAACGAGACACTATGTGCTCCGTCCTGGGCCGCTGGTTGTAATGACCAGGACAATGATTAGTATGCGGGATTCGTAATTTTCTATATATAATGGCTATATTATTTGCAAGTAAGCATTTAAAAATTTCGATACAGAATTATCGTGAGTTATTCTATATTTAGAGCGAATTTCAGACTAGAACTAGCTTAAATATTACCACAAAACTGCTAATATCTTCAAAATTAAGAAAAAATTTACGAAATACTAAGGTAATATGGATAAGAGAAAATAACTGATTTTCTAGCTTGATAAATTTTATAACAAAATTCATGAAAAAAATTAAAGGTGCAATACAGAAAAATCTATAATGAAATATCAACAATTTTTAAACAAAATTGAAAACTCCAAAAATATATATCTGAGTTGACTGATACTATGCTTTCTCTTGAACAAGTATACAACTTTCGATTATGAATCCAATAAATATAATAAATATAATACCTCGTAATCCTATTAATTCCAATATGAATTCAATATTTGATCTACAGGAAAAATATAACAATATATATATATATTGAGAATATTAAATAATCAACATTTAACACTCACCCAATTAAATATGCTTTGAACACCATCTAAACCCTTCAGGAGGACTGTTTCGTTTAACCTCTGTTAACACGATTATTATATTATCACACTAATTATAAATATTTCGGTATCGAATATAGAACTCTCACAAATTTAATAGGTTGATTTCTTGATAACTATTAATAATTTCACATAATTCTTGAAATTTATATCACTATAATATTTCGAATAAACAACTTCTATGAAAACCGTTAAAGATTCACATTAAGCAGAGATAAACCTTGCCCAGTTCGACATATCGTTTCGAATACGTCCGTGAACTTGGCCTCCCCACTTTGAGCACTAACGATAAAATTAGTGTCAATCGTTAGTGCATCGTTAGTACTTCTTAGTGCACCAACCCCTAACGTTAGTGCTTAATTAGTGTAGGAGCTACAACCAAAAAAACTTTGGGGGGGCCAAGTTCACGCTGCCCCCCACTTCAAGCACTAACGAAATAACTAGTGCCATTCGTTAGTGCATCGTTAGTGCTTCCTAGTGCACCAACCCGTGTCGTTAGTGCTTCATTAGTGTAGGCACTAGAGCCAAAACAATGGTACACGCTGCCCCCCACTTCAAGCAATAAGCAAAGGAATAGCGCCGTTCGTTAGTGCATCGTTAGTGCTTCTAGAAAATACTAAATGTTTCGTTAGTGCTTCACTATTAGTGTAAATATAGCCAATTATAAGTCACGAAACTCGCATAAGAAATGCATGGGGAATTTTTCATTGCGTCAAATTACCGCCAAATTCCAAAGCACTATTGACCTCTTCTAGTGCAATCGTTAGTGCATCGTTAGCGCTTCTTACTGCAAAAACCGCTAACGTTAGTGCTTCATTAGTGTAGGAGTTATAAAGAAAATCATTTGGGGGGGCCAAGTTCACGCTGCCCCCCCACTTCAAGCATTAACGATAAAATTAGTACCTTTCGTTAGTGCATCCTTAGTGCTTCTAGAAAACACTTATAGTTTCGTTAGTGCTTAAATATTAGTATGGTTATGACTTATTACATGTCACGAAACTCCCATAAGAAATGCATGAGGAATTTTTCATTGCGTTAAATTACCGCCAAATTCAAAAGGACTAATGATCTCTTTTAGTGCAATCGCTAGTGCATCGTTAGTGCTTCTTAGTGCACCAACCCTAACATTAGTGCTTCATTAGTACAGGAACTACAAGTAAAAAACACTTTGGGCCTAGCGTGAACTTGGCCCCCCACTTTGAGTACCAACGAAAATATTAGTGCCATTCGTTAGTATATCGTTAGTGCTTCCAGAAAATACTAATAGTTTCGTTAGTGCTTCATTATTAGTGTAGATATAGCCAATTGTAAGTCACGAAACTCCCATAAGAAATGCATGGGGATTTTTTCATTGCGTTAAATTACCGCCAAATTCAAAAGCACTAATGATCCCTTTTAGTGCAATCGTTAGTGCATCGTTAGTACTTCTTAGTGCACCAACGCAAACGTTAGTGCTTCATTAGTGTAGGAACTACAAGTGAAAACCCCTTTGGGCCTAGCGTGAACTTGGCCCCCCACTTTGAGCTCTAACGAAAAGATTAGTGCCATTCGTTAGTATATAGTTAGTGCTTCAAGAAAATACTAATAGTTTCGTTAGTGCTTCATTATTAGTGTAGATATAGCCAATTGTAAGTCACGAAACTCCCATAAGAAATGCATGGGGATTTTTTCATTGCGTTAAATTACCGCCAAATTCAAAAGCACTAATGATCTCTTTTAGTGCAATCGTTAGTGCATCGTTAGTACTTCTTAGTGCACCAACCCTAACGTTAGTGCTTCATTAGTGTAGGAACTACAATTGAAAACCCCTTTGGGCCTAGCGTGAACTTGCCCCCCCCCCACTTTGAGCACTAACCAAAAGATTACTGCCATTCGTTAGTATATCGTTAGTGCTTCCAGAAAATAGTGCTTCATTAGTAAAGGAACTTCAAATAAAAATCCCTGTGAACCTAGAGTGAACTTGGCCCCCAGCTTGAGCACTAACGAAAATATTAATGCTTTTCGTTATTGCATTGTTAATGCTTCTAGAAATTACTAACAGTTTCGTTAGTGCTTAACTATTAGTGTAGATATAGGCAATTATAAGTCACGCAACTCCCATAAGAAAAACATGGGGATTTTTTCATTAGGTCAAATTCTCACGAAATGCAAATGCAGTAGTTGTCTCTTCTAGTGGCATCATTAGTGTTTCGTTATTGCTTGCTAGTGCACCAAGACCGAACATTAATGCTTCTCATCGTGAATGCTTTTATTGGCTAGCGTATAGTTAGCTCCCCTTAAGTTTTATTTTCTACCGTCCATACTGTTGATGCACTAATGTTTGGAGTTCTGCAATAAGAGGTACTAACACTACACTATATTATAAGCATTATACTATATGTGGTTATTAGTGTTTTTAAATATGTGGGAAATTTACAAAATGAAAAATGCTGTGTCTAAATTTAGCCCCGCACGATTCTCAAGTGCTAGTAAAACTATTTACATGGTTAGTGCTAAGTAATTTCACATTACTGCACTTAAGAGTAACGATAGCACTATCATACTTTAGTAGTTATTAATGAATAACTCGTTCGGAGCTAACTTTAGATTTTTCAACTTTTACAGATTTTTTTTGTAATTGTGCCACAAAAGTGGGACTAACACCAGTGGGTAGTGCATTAATAGAGCCCTATTAAACACTGGTTGCTGTCATAGTTTAGGAGTTATAAGTGAATAACACATTCCGGGCTAAATTTAAATTTATCGAAGTTTACAATAATTGTCTCATAAAGGTGTAATAATCGTCAAAGATTTACTCCAAAAACCTCTAACGTTAGTGAAATTGTAGTTTGGGAATTATTAATGAATAACTCGGATGAGACTGAATTTAGAAGTATCGAAAAACACTAATTTTCTTACAAAGGTAGGTCAAACTTTAAAGGATAGTGCATCCTTAACGCTTCAAAAAATAATAAGTACTAACGTTAGTGCTATCATATTTTTGGACTTATTAATGAAAACTCAACCCGGTCTAACTTTAGGTTTTTCAACTTAAACAGTTTTACACTAATTGTAACAAAAAAGTAGGACAAACACAAGCGCTTACTGCATTGCTAGAACTATAAAACATTAAGCATTCTCGTTAGTGCTTTCATGAATAGTCCGGATAGGATTGAATTTAAATTTTCGAACTTCACACTAATTGACCCACAAAGGTAAGATAACCGCCTAAGGTTATTGACTGTTAGCGCTTCATAAAACACTAATCACTTAACGTCAGTGTCGTCACAGTTTAGGAGTTTTACCAAATAATTCTCGCTGGGCTAATTTCAGGTTTTTCAATTTTTACACAATTATTGTCAAGTTCGATAAATTTTAATTGAGTTCCGTCCGAGTGATTCACTAATAACTCCTAAACTGTGATAGCACTATCGTCAATGCTTAGTATTTTTGAAGCACTAAAAAAGCACGATCCTTTAGCAATTATCCTACCTTTGGATTGACAATTATTGTAAAAGTCGACAAATTTGAATTTAGACTCGTGCGTGTTATTCGTTAATAACACTTAAATTATGATAACACTAGCATTAGTGCTTATTCAGCGGAGGACTAAACGCTGGCTTGGTCCATTTCTGTCAGACAATTAGCGTAAAATTGTACAAAATTTAAAGATCTAAAGTATCCCCCCTCGACTTATTCATTTTTAACCCTTAAACTATGATAGCAGTAACATTAATGCTTAGTGTCTTTCGGAGCACTAACGATATACTAATCTTTGACGTTTATTCAACCTTTGTGAGACAATTATTGTAAAATTTGCTAAAATTAAATTTAGCACAGAGTGAGTTATTTACTTATAACTCTTAAACTGTAATCGCGCTAACACTAATGCTTCGTGTTTCGGGAAGCAATAAGGATGCACTAACTTTTGACGTCTATCTCACCTTTGTAGGACAATAATTGTAGAATTAGAAAAATTTCAATTTAGTCTTGCAAATAATGTTCACTAATACAGAGTTGAAGCAAGCACTAACGTTAGAGTTTAGGTACTAATGGGTACTAACGATGCACTAACCATGTCAAACGTTTTTTTAGTATTTGAGATGGGTGCGGGGCTAGATTTAGACACGTAGCATTTTCCATTCTGTAAAATTCTTCCAACAAATTTAAACGCATTAATAACAATATATTAGTGTAATGGTTACTATTACGTTCGGGAATTTAACACAATGAAAAATACCCCATGTATTTCTTATGGGAGTTTCGTGACATATAATTGGCTATATCTACACTAATAGTGAAGCACTAACGAAACTATTAGTATTTTCTACAAGCATTAACGATGCACTATCGAATGGTAATAACCTTTTCGTTAGTGCTCAAACTGGGAAGCCAAGTTCACGTTAGGCTCAAAGTTTTTTTTTACTTGTAGTTCCTACACTAATGAAGCACTAACGTTAGGGTTGGTGGACTAAAAAGCACTAACGATGCACTAAGGATTGCACTAAAACAGATCATTAGTGCTTTTGAATTTGGCAGTAATTAACGCAATGAAAAATTCCCCATGCATTTCTTCTGGGCGTTTCGTTACTTACAATTGGCTATATCTACACTAATAATGAAGCACTAACAAAACTATTAGTATTTTCTACAAGCACTAACGATATACTAACGAATGGCACTAATCTTTTCGTTAGTGCTCAAAGTGGGGGGGCCAAGTTCACGCTAGGCTCAAAGGGTTGTTACTTGTAGTTCCTACACTAATGAAGCACTAATGTTATTGTTGGTGCACTAATAAGCACTAACGATTGCACTACAAGAAGTCATTAGTGCTTTTGAATTTGGCGGTAATTTAACACAATGAAAAATTCCCCATGCATTTCCTCTGGGAGTTTCGTGACTTACAATTGGCTATATCTACACTAATAAAGAAGCACTAACAAAACTATTAGTATTTTCTACAAGCACTAACGATATACTAACGAATGGCACTAATCTTTTGGTTAGTGCTCAAAGTGGGGAGGCCAAGTTCACGCTAGGCCCAAAGGGGTTTTCACTTGTAGTTCCTACACTAATGAAGCACTAACGTTAGGGTTGGTACACTAAGAAGTACTAACGATGCACTAACGATTGCACTAAAAGAGATCATTAGTGCTTTGAATTTGGCGGTAATATAACGCAATGAAAAATTCCCCATGCATTTGTTATGGGAGTTTCGTGATTTACATTTCGTGATTTTTTATTGATGATTTTTTAAACTTAAATTTTATTTACAGAAGAAGCACTTGCCTATTATTAAGATTGCGTACAGCTGCAATAATACAATAAATATATAAGAAACGTAATAGAAGGAAACCACATGCTCAAGAAATCTATACACAAGGGAACAAATTACCTAATTTCTTTAGTTAGTTCTCAATATTGTCATGCCACTCTTATATCCTGAAAAAGATTTTTAAAAATGTGATTCTTTAATGCAGCATTTAGTGTCCATCACTCTGTTCATTAACGATAATTGATTTTTTTACTCGCTCGGACAACTCCACACTGGAGTGTATAAGAAACCGTAATTCGTTCATTTGGATTTCACATTTAGACACTCAAGTTTCTGACACCTACACATGGTAATTTCTTATCAAGCCATGGGAATATCTTCGAGCATTTCAAAAACTGCCCTCAGAATTTGGTCCTCCAAGGAGTTTTCTGGCCTTGGTAGATAGATCTCATACTTATCAGCGTTTCGCAATTTGGAGTTTGCTAATGGTATCTCTTTATAAGATGTTTCAGAGCATCACTAGTTGAAAGTAATCTTTCCAGCCTTCATTTTCATAAACGTAGGAACTTAGTTCTATTTCAGATCTACGCATTCGTTTTGAGGAGCTTTGTAAAATTAGTTCTGAAGATTCAAAAGCGTTTGCTGATTTAGAAATCTATCCTAGGAAAATAAAAGGTCACACTTCTCTGAGTAAATAGACCATAAGTAGACCATGTATTCCTGGAATTATTACCTTCAGAACTATTTTTTGTTGTTTCCGGGAGTTTTAAATATCAGAAGACAGTTAAGTCAAACTTCGAGATATATGTTCAAAATCTTGAAAGCAAGCATGAAGTATCAGATTCTAGAATGATACTTCATGATGTGAATCACAATTTTAAAAGAATTGTTGTGATCAGTAGAGACACCGATATATTCCTGCTGTTGATACACCATTATGACTGAATTAATTGTACATGATAGCAGGATTTCAAAGACAAGAAGGTTTATTCCAGTTCACCACCTTTGCCACGCGTTAATTCAGAATAAGAAGACATTTATGGTTTATCACGATCCACTTGGGTGCGATATAACATCATATCCAGTTGGAACATTAAGCGATCAATAACTATCTACTTTCTCATATCAGAAAACTGTAACCTTTCATTTTCCTTAGGATAGATTATTTTATCATCATCATCAACAACAACAACATAGGTATTCAGCCTTTATTGTCAGGTTACTTGCCGCAGCTGAGAAGCTTCCATGCTCCACGGTCCTCCGCTAACTTCTTCGTCTTCGCGTATGATCTTTCTGTTTTTATATCATCCATTAATTGTAGTCTCCTTCGCCCCCTCTCTCTCTTTCTCCACACCATACCCTCTAGGACGTCCCTCATGATACAATCTCTTCTTAGTCAATGTCCCAACCAGTTTCTCTTCCTCTTCCTAATAATATCTAAAAGCGTTATTTTCTCACCCACCATTTCTAACACTCTCTCATTCATTTTGCGCTCGACCCAACTAATTCTTTCCATTCTTCTCCTCACCCACATTTCGAAGGCTTCCATCGATTTTCATCACCTTTACGTAATGCCCACGTAATGTCCACGTTTCCGCCCCATACAGTACAACTTTTATCAACAAGTGCAATTAAATCAGCAGAACTGTATCTCAGTAAGCTCCTCAAGGTTAATGCGTAGATCTGTGATGTAACTATGTTCCTACTTTTAGGAGAGTGCAGCCTGGAGAAGTTCCTGAATTAGTGATTCTTTGAAACAACATATAAATAGATCCCAGAAGCAAACAGTAATTTGGAAACTTCTGATAAGTGAGAGATCTATCTACCAAGGCCAAACGACTCTGGATGGTACTTGGAGGATCAAATTCTGAAGCCAGTTTTGAAAACAATCGAAGATACTCCCAAGGCTTGTTTAGACATTACCATGTTATGTTGTGAGAAACATGTATGTGTAAGTTTGAAATGCAAAGGTAAGAATCGCGGTTTCATATGCACTCTAATATATAGTTGCCCGAGCAAGTATAAACATTCAATATAATTAACGAACAGAGTGATGAAGAAGACTGAATGATGTATTAAATACATTACAAATGTCTTTACCTTTTTCGAGATATAAAGGTAACCAAGAAAGTTCTGTTGTTTTTCGTGGAGGCATGTATTCAATTGGCCGTCACACAGTGAATTAAATGCGGATGGAAATAAGGTGAATGTAAGTTCTTGGTGTGGATATACTACTACCAACATACTATCCGGTTGTGGCTGTTCAGTTACATCGTGAACTTGCGTAAGCACTGAGTGACCATGGGATCTCCATAGAGCATCATAAGGGCGTGTATGCTGTACGAATTCGAACTCGGATTAAACGCCACTGGAGTGTGGCGGAATGTATGTTAGGCCTTTGGTGAGTGTGTCGTGACTAGACAGACAGTGCAGTGGTGGTATTACAAGTACTCGGAGATGCAGAACGTGCCGGAAGACCAACACATGCACAAGAAAATTAAGATCTTCAGGCAGGAATTCAAGAGAATAGTGGCAAGATATGTAAGGAAGTGGGACTACAATTCAATGTGAGTGGTGAAACCATTCGGCAGCACCTCCTTCAACTTTGGAAGCACTACAAGTTGTGTCGATGGGTGCCAGGCGAGAAGGCGACGGAAGCAGACACCCGTTTCTTTGCTGTCCCGTCTGAGGATGGAGTCGTTTATGGACAGGCTGTTCATCTGTGATGAAAAATGGATGCTGTAGGAAGTTCCAGGGCGTCGTCGTCATTGGTTAGCATCCCATGAACGGGTTCCAAAACAGCCGACCGCCGAGTCCTTGCCTGTTGCTCCTTCTAAACGATAAATCTAAAAGAAAAGAGACTGTCATTAATTATTTCGTTAATCGTACTACCTATCGTTTACTAACACAACTCCAAATGTATCTTGACTTCAATTGGAGTAAATAAAAAAAATACAGCACATTACTACTTCTTTGGAAATTCTTCTTCAATGAGCACTTCGATGAGGAAATAATTTTAAAAATCCACATGAAATCTGAGGCAATAATTAATTCTAGTCACTAAAATAGAGTTATTTAAAATTTATAGTACATACTGTACTTTGATATTTCCTTTCTATCTAAGCTTTGTATTAACTAAATTTTAATACTTTCAAACTCTGCAGCCTATGAGAAACTACGGAAAATAGTCTTTATTTCATTATAGCTATAGCCAGTATGAAAAGAATAAATATTATTCTTGACCCCCAGAATTGTATGAAACGAATAAAGATCCCGAGAATCTGGAACAAGTACAATCATTATCACGTAAAACACTGATCTGCCTAATATTGTATATTTAATTTCGATTACTTTTACTGTGTTTATTTCGGTGTTGGTTATATATGTTCCTGAATTAATTTCTTTCATCATAAATATCGGAGATACAGTATACAATAAAATAGTGAGCTATTGTCTCACGATGTTATAATGACACACACCGTGGCACTAATGGCCAGTTTTAAACGAAACGTCGCTTATACTTGCCCCCCCCCTCCTTGGAAACCAGAACATGGGCACCCTAGCTTATGTAGAGTTCTTTCTTTCATACGAAAAACACGTATAAATGGAACACTTATACGGAAAGTACGAGAAAGGTTTTCGGTTATACGTTTGCTGAAGTATGTTATTTATACTCGCATTTTAGGTCGAAAAACAACAGGATTTACGCACGGGAGTTACGTTTTTAGGTACGTCAAATGCGTTTCCTTCTCTGTCTGGTAGAAAATGCTAGAACCCTTTTCGTGAAGGCGTTTAGACATTTCTCGAAACTCGCAGACTCATGAAACGGAATTTCGCAATTTAAATCAACATGAATAACGTATTCTCTAATTCTTTCCTCTTCTTCCCAGCTGTTAAAACTCCGCTTAAGGCTGGTTTTTTAAGTAGTTACGGTTCCTTTCCCACCCCTGTGGATCAAGTAGTGTCTTGTCAATGCGTTTTTTCTAACTATTGGATGAAATGAGTCTGCGGCACAATCCGAACTATACTTTGGATAAAAGATCCCATACGATACGAATTAATAGAAACTATTAAACAGGCTTCAAGCGTAACTACTAGTTGTCTTATTTACTGAGAATGACATTTAGATTCCTGCCGGATAAAATAACTCATTTCTTTTAATGTAATTGAAAATCCCTATTGCAATCACGTGAATAAAACCGGCCTTAATAAAACTGGAACAATCCATTCCTTATGACAGTACTTTTACTCAGTGGGAAACATAAACCCATATATGCTATCTTTGTCGCGTTACCACGCTGGCTAAGTGATAGAGTGTACGTCTATGGTGTGTTGAGTCCCTATTTCTATCTCAGTTCGCGCCAAGTACACGCCTTATGGTGGATAAATATCGTCTGGTGAGTTTTCTCGGCATTCTCCCATTTCCTATCACTTTTGTTCATTCCACGATTCTCATCATTTCTCATCGTAACCGTCTTCTTCAGCTTACACGGATAATGCTGTTACGTAACACTGAATGATTTCTATTTCCTTTTAAGCACACTGCACCACAATTAAAATATCTTTCAGTAAAGGTGAAAGGGGGTTCTTTCAGATGGATTTAAGTTAATGTAAGTCATTTCTATTGCACGAATCAATTTGTAATAATGTTCATAGAATAGCCTCTTACAAAGTTTAATCCAAACAAATATATGGAGTTATGGCTACACTGACTTTGTTATGTTGTGGTTGATTTAAAAAGATACGAAAACGATGTAGAGACGATAAATATATGATATATCGTCGTATGAGACCCAAAGGAAAGTAATTCCAAGAATGGAAGACCCACTTCATGTTATTTGAGTGTTATTCAAGTTGACTTTGTCATTGACTTGTTCTCTCTTGTAAACCAACGAAAATGGAGTTACGTTCTTCCGGTTATCATACGACAATATTAAAAATGTACAAATTGCTTAAATAAAATTCTTCCGGATAATGATATAAATAATATTAATATTAATGATATTAATAATAAATAACGCTTGGATCTTACAGTACACAAAGTGCAATGTTTGTATAATTTCACATTGAAATCTTTGAGTTTTACGCCCCACGGTTATGCCGGTTAGGCTAAAGGAGACGGTGATGATGAGTAATGAATGAAATGGTGGAATGAAGAAAGTGGGAGGAAACGGGAGAACCCCGAGAAAACCCACGTACACGGTGTTTGTCTACCACAAAGTTCACTTGGCGGGGGCTGGGATCGAACTCGGGATCCCTAGCACCAGAGGTGAACGCTGTACCACTGAGCCACCGCGGCCCTCTTATTTCACATTGGATACTTATCGAATATTTCCAGATAACAAAATTAAAAGATAATCCAACTATCTGGTTGGATGAATCTAAAATTTTTGTTGTATGTAAATGATGAATATTCTGGAAAGTAGAAGTTACTGCTTACGTAAGTTGACTTTTGATTCCACTTGTAGAGTTTCTGAGAACATTTTACAGTTTGGAACTGTTTCTTGCAACCACTTTTCGGTACGACAGATCAATGAAACAACATTACGGAGCTTCAATTGTGGTTGGATACATAGTAACGGTACAAAGTATCAATGCACCAAATTGTTGCTAGGAATGTTACTACTAACTTGCGATTTTCAAAGACCAATACGTTGAGGAAAATATAATCCCCCCATATGGACATACTTACACTTTCTGTGATGCAACATTATTTGAATAACGATAAAGTAGCAGTTGATCATTAGTTAATGTTGAATTAAACCTGCCATTCTTTACTAAAACTATATATGTTACGGGCATATGACTTACAGAGAAATCCAAACGGCATCAACCAAATTGAACCTGAACCTCGTGAGCCAAAAATATGAAATTATATATGTTGAGTTCCTGGGAGTCCGCATCGCCCATCTTGAAATACTGTCCCTTCTGTAAATTTAGTTTAATTATATATGCTATTTTTGTTCAAATTTTAATATCATTTTTTAAAATGTTGAATCAGCAGCCCCCTAAAACAAATTCTTGCAAGTGCGCCAGTGAGGATGTTTAGTGATATGTATGGTTAGCACTAATTTCACTCTATGATTAGTGAGACTAATCAATACATAAATTCAAGTCTGTATTAAGATGTTTAAAATAACCAATATGTTTATTATTGTCCTTATTATACACACAGTAATCTTTAATAATATCAAAATAAACTGTGTATGTGTTATTAGCTGTTCGCATAGAAACTAGTCAACTAGAGACACTTTTTTACGCAGCTAGCTGTTTACTAGATCTAATTGCAAAGAAACTCGCGTTTTCAATTTTTAGCTAGAGGGCAGGATGTTCCAAATGGATTGAGTGATGTTTCGAATAGTTTCTAAGAACTCCTTCTCTCTGTGCAACCACTATTGTCTATGTATTATGCTGGCTTACACAGCAACATATGATAAGTATCCGAGCAATGGAAGGATTATAGGAGCATTTAGTAAAGCCATAACTTCATATGTTGCTGTGTTGAAATTCCCTACTTTTTAAAAAATAAATGAAAATAAAATATTCTGTTTAACTTCCTAGCATTACGGCTTTAAGGGTAAGGGCGGCTAATGTTTAAGGCAGTGGCGGCGATTGGAGATTAAAAGTGGGGGGGCAAGACACAAATATTTGTATATCAATGTTCGTTTTCCTGGTTGCACTTTGTCTAATGAAAGGTTGTATAACTAATAGGATACTCTCTTTTTCAGTTAAAATACTGTATATCGTATTTCATATTTTACTAAGTAAATTAACAAGAGCAACGCAAGTAGATACTAGCCCTTTGTATTCTTAAACAACGAAGGTGTAAGAAGAAATTTGGTTCCTTGCTCATGAACATCTTAAAATTCTATCTGGAAAATTGTGTGATCAGATTATTTAATAAATTGCAAAACAAATAAATAGAAAGAATAATATTAATCATACTAATGAATAATGAGGTTTGTTTCGCAAAATTATATTTAAACCAGGGATTAATGAACAACTTACATCTTTAATTCCACATATACTATAAAATATATGTTATTACTCTTAGAAAGACAGTAAATGCCACAAGCATATGCTACGACATTTAAAGAAATATTTTTGCAGCTTTCGAAAAATGTTCGTTGCCATTAGGTGCAGTTTTCACTTACTTGAAATACATCAAAACTTAACAAAACTTAAAAACACTCCACACTCCAGTTTTACAAAATAATCCAAAAACTTACATTAGAATTATGTCGAATTCACTAAATTTAATTGTATGTACACTAATACACCCCTAAACACGCCACTTCACTCGTATATTACACTGCAAAACAATGGAAAAGGTAGAAGTTGTTTATTACTCTCCTTTTAATCATTTGGACTGGGATACCTGGGTTCGATTCCCGGTGGGAGCTCATATGATTTGGAGGTCCTGTTTCTTATACTATCGCTGCTGAAAGGGACATTAAACTCAAAATCAACTCTCTTTGTAATCAATATTCCACACTATTAGAAAGAAGAAAATACATTTTAGGAACTATCAATTTTTGTGTAAATAAAGAATAACTTGTGAAAGACCTTTTTTATTTTTATTTTAATTTAATTTAATTTAATTAATTAATTTATTTATTTATTTTGCAAAATGTTCTCTCAGTTAGTTTCAAAGAGCCCGATTAGCATATCGAATCTTTGTAAGAAGAAATGAAAGTACGCTGGAATTATTGCGCTCCAATACGTTAATTTTTGGACCGTTTTCTGTGGCAATTAAAACGCAATTCCTGTAGCTTTCTTAACTCCACGGTGAGACAACCAATACGAAGTCACTAAAAGGCAAATATTATAGGGAACTATTTTTTTTTCCTATGAACCAGTAATACATACAAAAATTTTACATTTCCAAATGAAACTATATTCATTAGTGGGCCACTTCAAAAAAGTGGGGGGCAAATGCCCCCCTTTACCCCCCTAATCGCCGCCCACGGTTTAAGGTAAGTGAATGCTGGAAGAAATGGAGAAAAAGGATTGTGGAAGGAAACGGGAGTACCCCAATACTAGTCACGAACACGATATTGTCCACTATAAATTACTTGGTAGGGAATCGAATCAGTGACCCACGCACCAGAGGTACGCTCTCTACTATAAACAACATTGCCCTCTCCTCACTTTTTAACCAGTTTATATACTAAGACCCGGCGACGATGGATGTTCACAGCTATAAAGTAATTTAGACAAGTTAGTAGCTATTCTAAAGAAAGTTGGTGTTATTTAGAACTTAAAAGCCAAATATTTGAAGTGTCTACAATATTTGAAACTTTGGATATTATAAAACAAATTAGGTATATCTCCTTCGTTTCAGCAGGAGTGTGTTTCTCATAGCAAAACTAGTTTTTTATGTTACCCTTTCAAACTTTGGATGTTTAAACAATACTCGTCCCAAGGACATGTTCTGTCTCTTTCCTTAATTTATAAATATGGTAGAAGTATTTGATTTTTGGTTTTAACATTTATCACCATAAACGTTCTGGGGATTCTAGGAAAATCTAACAAGAGATGATAGGAAAATAATGGAAAGTAATGCAAAGGTCTTATTAAACGCTTGCAGCGTTGGTAGGTTTGGAAGTAAAGAAATGTAAATACAGGGTTATTGCAAATGATTAATCAGGTTTTAAAGTCTTATAACTTCAAATATTTAATGCCCAATTATTTGTACTAATAACAGATCGAAAGAGCACATTTTAAAGTTTTGTTTATGTCATTACAGGTTCCCTTATGACTCACCAGGTGGCAGGGCGATAGTTTGCAAAATGACGAATAATCAACATAAAGCATTTTATATGATGAAATATGTGAAGACAGAGTCTGTCTCTACTGTGCAGCGTGCGTTCCGAAGACAGTACAACATACAGCCACCAACTCACCAAAGCATTTTGCGATGGTATCGACAGTTTAAGAACAGTCTGTAAAGGAAAAAGCTCCGGGCGACCACCTGCCTCGCAGGAAGCAGTGGCGAACTCGAAGGTGTGTGAGCTGAGCTTGACTACTGCATAGATGCGTGTCTTGTAATACGAGGAGCGTACATAGAAAAATTGTAATGATGTGTGAGAAACTTGAAAATGTGCTTTTACAAATGATGTAATAATAGTTATTTTGTACGTAATACTTTGTGAAATACATTCATACAAAACCCGATGAATAATTTTAATAAACCTGTACTTGAAAAATCACCGATATCGTAATACTGCATATTATGGATGGGCCAAAATATGACATATTGCTTTCAACAAAGTAGATACTTTCAAACATTTCAGATCAATATTATCATGCCAAAATCGTATTCACGACGAAAGTAAATATCGATTGAAAGCAGTTAATTCGTGTTAGACCTATTATTCAGTTCAAAATATTTTGTCGTTGCGAATTCTTTGTCGTCGCAAGGAATTTGAAGCTTAAAATATATAAAACGATATTTATTCCTTGTGCTCTATGGTTGCGAAACATGGTCGCTTACTTGGAGGGAAGAACGCAGGCTGAAAGTATTTGAGAATAAAATCCTCAGATGAATATTCAGACCCAAGAGGAATAGGAATGGGGAATATCTGAATTATGGTAAACAAGTAAGATCCATCCCTGTTTTTTTCTTTCCTTGGCAGTAAGATCTATTCCTTGTTACTAAGTCTTGTTTACTAGATATTTCCATGCCAGAAAGTAGTAATACGAGACGTAAAACAATTTTTATATACAGGGTGCAGAAAAAGTCCAGGAACGATCTAATATTTTCCCGAAATACACAGATCAGCAAAACAAAAATAACACGTATTAAATAGTTTTGAAAAAAGCTATTCAATGATAAGGAACACAAGACCATATCTCCTCCCCCTTCGGGAGTACAGGTGTAACTTTAAATTTTGAATGGCAACCCTCATTTCTTATTGTAGATTTGGATTCCCCAGAAAAAGTGACATTGATTTGACCCATAATTGAAAACAGTGCCTTCATGGATGGCGCTTGAATCGACACACAAAAAAGGGGAGGCAAAAAGTTATAAAAATGTCACCTTTCAGTATTGTACAGTGTGACCATACCGTTAGCTTACTGGACTGTGAAATCTGATTCCCGCGCAGAGTAATATTTTCATGTATTTAATTTGTTATACGAAAATAATAAATTCATACATTTGAACTTCGTTAAAATAATGTATTTGTCCATATTTATTAATTTCCAAGAAAATACAAGTGGCGACAAAAATGTTTTATTTTTGTTTAAATAACCCTATGAACTCTAGCACTAATAACCTTATAACAAAGAACTACTTCATAAAACTAGTTAGCGAAACTATTATCGAAATTTTTCTTTGTAACTTCAAAATAGTACTACTTGAAGTTAAAACGTATGGGATTTATTTGCGGAAATAAAAGAAAAGTGGAAGTTATCCCATGACTGGGAGTTATCGCTATATGCGCGGTCAATAAATTAAATTAGTCTCGGTTCAGACGTGCAAAAAAGTCTGTTGCTGGTCCGCAACAGAAAACTCTGTTGCGGACCCGCGAGAGCCGGAAATACATTGGTTCTTATCATTCATGCCACACGTGCAGACTTTCCCGCACGACTCTGCTGCGGACCCGCAGCGGGCAAAAATTGAGTTGCGGGAACTGCTGGCTCGCAGCGAGTCCGCACACGTGTTGCGGGTCTGAAAACCATTGCTGGCAATGAGTCAAGCCAGACGTGCAGACTTTTCCGCGCCCGCAGAAATGGAAAGCGAAGAACTGAATGAAGAACTATTCATTAACGAAATACAAAAATATAACGAGATATGGAATTTAAAGTGCGAAATGTATAGAGACAGAAATAAAAAAAACGGGATGCATGGAATAAAGTGTGTGAAACCTTATGTGAGAAATTTAATGAAAAAACAGAAGAAGAAAAAAACAGCATTGGTATATATTATTATTACTTTTCAATGTAAAAATCTAATATTCATGTAGTGTTTACATTTGATTTTCGTTTAGCGTCCCTTTCCAGCAGAGAGGCTATGAATACTTTTTTGTGTTAACAATAAACAACGAATACGCTTGGAGAAAAAGCCTTTATTGTTAATGCAGTTTCTTTGAAGAGGTTTCTTTTCACTCACTCCGGAATGAACCGACTGTTTATAACGTACGTTGCATTATACTTTAGGTCGAGGCAAGGGCGCCCATCAGGGGGATAAGGTGGGGCGTTCGCGTCCCCCCAAGAGGAAATTGTACTTGGGAATATGGAAAACCCAATAGAATTTTTACATTAGTTGTAGCAAAAAATGAAACAATATTTGAAAAGTCGCTTATATTTGCCCCCCCCCCCCTTGAAAACAATAGGGCACTCTTGGGTCGAGGTCACGTTTTATATAGCTTCTGTGCTCAAAGGGACGCTGAAGTCCAAAACAACCATCATCATAATAGCAGAATAGAAAAGAAAGAAAAAAACATCGTTTTTCGGATGACAATTGTTGTCTTTATTTGTTAATGTACTAAATTAAAAAAAAAAAGTGTTAACACGAAAATTGTTGAACATCAGGGTACTCATGTCGTTAAAAAATAAAAAAAAGCTTATGCTCGAGATGTAACAGAAATATTTTTGTTTCTCGGGCAATTGATAATATTGTGCACGTCTTGCTATTCTAGAGATAACAACTGAATGTTTTCTTACATAAAGAACAACTTAAACAAAGTTATCTTGCGCTGGAACTCTACCTATGTCGCTTACAAAATAATCAGACCATCTGTTTCTGCTTCCGTTGACTGCGTTGCCTCCTTTTGCTGTGCTACACGTATTGGGGATTTCCTCAAAACCTTCTATCGCTAAATATCACAATTATAAACATGTTTCCTTTTTCTTACCTTCGAAATTGATTATTCGGAAACACTAAATCCATTATTTTTATTTAAGAGTTTACATTAAGAATTTAACATCTCCAATCTAAGCGAGTTCTATACTTTCTCAATATATAACGGGAAATGTCCTACTATAGGAATGAAATCAAATCCTTGAGTTTTACGTCGCACGATTATACCGGGTAGGCTAAAGGAAATAATAATGATGATGATAAATGAATGAAATGGTGGAATGAATAAAGTGGGAGGAAACGGGAGAACCCCGAGAAATTTCACGCACACGGTGCTTCTCGCACCACAAAGCCCACCTGACGCAATCTGGGATCGAGAACACACTATCACTGAGCCACCGGATTCCACTACTATAGAAATCCCCCATCTCCCCTTCAAGAGAAAATTTTCAAAGACGCTGAAACCTGTGCTCCATTATTTTTAATATGAGTTTACATGCCGAATTTTACATCTCTAACTGAAGCGAATCTTCACACTCGGTAATTTGTGAATAAATAAAGGGAAATTTTACTATTATTGAAACGCCCTCTCTTGAGCGGGATAATCGGGAAATCTCAAATAAATGTCTCCCTTTTAATTTGAGCCACCAACTATGTCATAAAATCATAATTAGTCACGCAATTGTTAAACTACGCCAGTTGCCGCTAATAACGTCTGAAAATGTCTATGAATAGGTCTCCGAATGTTTAACTTTCTGTGCTCTTACAAACGATAATTAGTTAACATAATTAACTTACCTTAATGTAACAGCCAGAGCTCCTCCGTGGCTAAGCGGTTAGCGTAACCGCCTTTGGCGTGGGAGGCGCGGGTTCGATTCTCGTCGGGAGCTCATGTGGTTCGGATTCCACGTTAATCAGTAGGTCCACGTCTCATATAGCCTCGCTGCTGAACGGGACGTTAAACTCAAAATCAACTCATTAATGTAACAGCCAACATTTCAATTGGTGGTATCGCAAGTCTCATGAAAGTATCTTCTGCTTTAATGTTATCACTTATTTTCGATAAGAGTTCATCAAATGAAGTGATGCTCATGCGAAAATAATTAAAAGTATTTTCTTCGTCATTGCGCAAATCAATAAACATGGAAGAAAATTCACCTTTAAGCAGTCGTGAGCTTACGTACGGATGAACACAGTATCGTCTCTGTTTCTTCCTTACAAGGGACATCACCCAATTGTCCGGCTCTGATTTCAATGAAATTTTTGTTGCTGATAGAGGACAGGTATTCATTACTTGTGATTACATAAATTTTGCCATGGTGCATGTTTTCTATTTTTTAATAATTTTTAAAAGTTGTGATGTGGTTAATAGAGATTACTGCAGAAGTCCCTTACTACCCTTCGTAAACGGAGTGTTAATGAAAAAACAACCATGTAAATACATATGAAGCCTAGGGAGAAGTCGCATGACACGTATGACCTTGACTGCAGCCATCTTGAAATTCGCTATTTTGAATTAAAGTGAAGTTTTGAAAACTGAAAACCATAGCATGTGGCACCAAATTTTAATAGTAAATTTTCCCCAAAAGCCAATGGCATGCTTATTTTTGTTCTATAGTTAACCAGTATGAATTTATGACTCTTCTAGTGTGCACGAAACGTCCATTATTCGATCTTTCAAATTGGCAACACTCCTAATTTTCATCGCATGTTTTAATAAGATTCCAACTGGCACTTTGCAATTGTTTCCATGGCTCATGTTTTCTAAATTTATTACATTTTTTAAGAGTTGCGATTTGTCAGTTCATGAATAAAGTTGGGATAAGCATCCAGCAATTTTTCTGAATTTTGAAGAGTTACCATGTATTTATTAACTTCCCAGGCAGTGTAATTATTTATTTTAACCCAGAGTACATGAGGAACCTATGGACCTATGTGATGTAAAGAAATACAAATGAAATTATAAGAAATTGGTGTAACACGAACTCAAAATTATCATGAAATGTAGTCAACGTGTTGCGCAAACGACAAACAGTATTTTTTAAAAAATAAATACAACTTTACAACTTTAAAGGAACATACCTATGATAGAAAATATCAAAGAGACATAATAAGACTGTTCCCAACACACTGTTTGTACCATGAACAAAATATGGAAACAGGTAACTTGTTTATAGAGAGGTGTAACTTAATCGAGTTCCCGATCAATACTGATTATAAATCTTACAAACATGAACAATCGACAACAATCGCTAGAAAACGAATGACTTTTTTGTCTGACTAGCTAAAATATTGCCATAGAAAATAAATAAATAAATATACAATAAACAACTAAATATAAAACAAAACAAACGACCATTGATTTACACAACAATCATATTTCGTTTCCTTTTTTGAAGTGAATTTTCAACTTCTATCTCGTCTCATCTACTGTCCATTACAAGCTACGTCTCCGGTATTACCTGAATGCAAAGTTGGAGTTCTTTCGTTCTGCAATGATTCATATCAGTAAACGAGATTTTGAAGGGCAGGTATAGGAAATAAATAATTACATTGCCTATGAAATTAATAATTGCATGGTAAGTCTTCAAAATTCAGAAAAATTGCTGGATGCTTATCCCAACACTATTCATGAACTGACAAATCGCAACTCTTAAAAAATGTAATAAATTTAGAAAACATGAGCCATGGAAACAATTGCAAAGTGCCAGTTGGAATCTTATTAAAACATGCGATGAAAATTAGGAGTGTTGCCAATTTGAAAGATCGAATAATGGACGTTTCGTGCACACTAGAAGAGTCATAAATTCATACTGGTTAACTATAGAACAAAAATAAGCATGCCATTGGCTTTTGGGGAAAATTTACTATTAAAATTTGGTGCCACATGCTATGGTTTTCAGTTTTCAAAACTTCACTTTAATTCAAAATAGCGAATTTCAAGATGGCTGCAGTCAAGGTCATACGTGTCATGCGACTTCTCCCTAGGCTTCATATGTATTTACATGGTTGTTTTTTCATTAACACTCCGTTTACGAAGGGTAGTAAGGGACTTCTGCAGTAATCTCTATTAACCACATCACAACCTTTAAAAACTATTAAAAAATAGAAAACATGCACCATGGCAAAATTTATGTAATCACAAGTAATGAATACCTGTCCTCTATCAGCAATACAAATTTCATTGAAATCGGAGCCGGACAATTGGGTGATGTCCCTTGTTAGGATTTTACTGGCTAATTATACAAAAACAGCACGTTTTCTTCTTTCAATTTCCATCTTCATTCAACTGCAGCTGAAAATAAAATGAGGTGTTTTCTATGTCTATGTGAAGTGGTTGGGCTGAGACGCCCGCACGAGTCTGCTGCGGGCCCACAGCAGACTTTTCTGCACGTCTGAACTGGTTGATCTTTGACGCCGCACGAGTCTGCTGCGAGTCTGTTGCGGGCCCGCAACAGACTTTTCTGCACGTCTGAACCGAGCCTTAGCTTTCTCTTCGGAAGTGAGATGCTGGAAACTATTAAAGAAGTACAGACAGAATATTAGATTGAATAATAGACTTAACTCAATTATTGAATTTACAAATTGGTGAGGTAGAATGATTCCCAGAAATTAACTACATCGCTTCAACTTTGTCGGTATTATTATTAACTCAAGAAATCATTTCGAGTGATCTTAAATATTTTAGAGGATTGATTGTAATCATTACAGTAGAATCCCTCAAATCCGTCATCTTTGGGACTTGGGGTTTGGCCGGAATGCAAGAAAGGTTGGATTAGCAGTAACTACCTACAGAAAACAGATTTACAGTAAAATAAACAATCTCTGGACTGAAAAATGATTATGATGTTCCCTACAATAAATTGAAATGGACAGTAAGCATTAAAAACTGCATGGTATAGTACAGAAAAGACACACAACGAAGGAAACCATACAAGAAATGACGGAGCACTAAAGCTGACAACGGTAACAGCAAGTAAACAACAATGCCGTGATGTCAGTAAACGGCAATAATCATTGTTAATCACTGACGAGTCTGCACAGGTTCGCCTCGAGCACAGTCGGATCAACCGGAGTGGTGGACGGGAGACTTTCTACTGTACTTTTTAATAAGAATTCATTGTTCATTTTACTTCAGCAGCTTGTGATTTAATAAAATAAAAAAAATAAAGAAGATAAGCACTTAAAATTTCCTAATGTTGGAAGGATTTCTCTGTTTCTCCTTAGACGTTTTTACTTTCTACTTTTAATTGAAATCTTGAATATGTATGTTGGTATAATTTCTTATGAAAATCAATAATTTTACTGAGCAGACAAATACTAGGAAGTGAAGAAATGCAGTATATGATCACTTTATTTTCCATATGAACGTAGATACATATCATGAAACATAATGAATTAATCGTAGGAAAAACTTAGATAAGCTTAATAATTTGTACTTCTGAATAAATATAATTACAATCTTAACAATCTTGATAAACTCCAATATTTTCTACTTTACTGTATAAGCAATTAGACAGAAAGTACGACAGATTATTTTTAGGTTCTTACGTTGTGTGAGTCGAAATATTCTTCCACCTATGATGGAATTTTTATCTGAAATGCATATTGTTTATCATATATTATTTAGAATAATTTTGATACGCTACTAATATCTTAAAATAAATGTTTATTTTTACCTATTCTGCACAATTTTCATAATAAGGCAAGAGTGAAAAATCGCGGCAGAATAAATCGAACGTTTAATACAAGAATCACGGTTCTGTCACTAATATACTAAAAGAATATTAATACAAGATCATAGACCAATAAATCTAATATCATCTGCTAAAATATTCGAAGCAATCATTTGTAAACCTATGTTTAATGATGTATCTACGAATTTATCGGATTCTCAATATGGTTTCAGACGCAATAGATCAACTATTTCAAATTTGCTGACTATAAAACAAATAATTAATGATTCTATTAATAAAAGGGCTCATGTAGATGTAGTATATACATATTTTAAACGTGTTTTTGATTTGGTAATTATGGTGTATTTCTTAGTAAACTGATAACCTTTGGTATATCGTAAGAACTGGTCAAATTCTTTCATTCATATTTGAATGAAAGAATTCAATATGTTATTTTTAATAATATTAAATCTAAGGAATTCACAGTGCATTCTGGGGTACCTCAAGGATCGAATGTGGGTCCTTTACTCTTCCTTATTATGATAAATGATGTACAAAAAATGTTTCATTATAGTTCATGCTTAACAATTGCAGATTATACCAAATCATACAAAGAAATCCGCACGGAAAGTGATTGTATTAAATTAGAAACAGATGTTAATATTCTTAACGAGTGGTGTAGGAGAAATAAATTTCAGTTGAATATTTCAAAATGTTATGTAATGGCTTTTACTCTTTAAAAAAAGGCACAATATTTGAATATACTATTGGAAATCAGACGTTATAAAGAAAGGAAATTATAGGAGATGTATTTGATTGGTTTGATATTAATTTGAAATTTAAACATCATATAAATATAATAACTAACCAAGATTTTAAAATGCTGGGTTTATTAAGAGGTCAAGTCGTTATTTTAGAAATCCAGAGACTATTTTATCGTTGTTTAATGCATTTGTTCGATTGAAACTAGAATATGCATCTATTGTTTGGGATCCATTTTATCACTGTAGTAAACAGCAAATAGAGAAAGTTCAAATAAGTTATTGAGATATACTGCGTACAAAATACATAGTATTGAAACTTGTTACGTTCCTTATGACTAACGTTTTAAAAATTTCAAATTATTGTCACTTGAAAATAGGAGATTTATACAGCGAGTACTATATCTCAAACAATTAATTGATAACAAGGAAGATAACGTATTCTTATTAAGTAGATTACCATTTTATTGTCCTCGAAAAATCTGAGAGATAGACATGTTTTTTTTATATGCCTGAACAGAATAATATGAACAGGAATTCACCATTGTGTAAATTATGTGATGCAGATAACAAAATTGAGTACCGGTATATGGGATTGGATTTATTTTAGTATGAATTTAAGGTTGGTTTAAAGGAACAAGTTTTGTCAATAGATGGCAGTACAATCTTCGTATCTCTTCCATGTATCTTTTACATTTCACGAAAATTTACAATTTCTTTTTACAAATTTCAACGTAGAGACTTCAAAGTTTTAGAGAACGAACTTCATAACCTATTAAAGGGAAAAATCCGTGCCGATGTTTTTATTTAAAATTTTCTTCATTATTGAAATGACTTGAATGTTGAAATGGATATCCAAACTTTTAACAATGGAACTGTTTCAACAATGAAGACAATTCTAAATAAAAAAAAATCGGAACAGATTGTTCCATTTAATATTTTATGAAGTTCCTTCTCTAAACATCTGAAGTCTCTACGTTGAAATTTATAAAAGAAATTGTAAATTTTCGTGAAAGGTAAAAAGTACATGGAGAGATACGAAAACTGTACTGACATCGGCAAAACTTGTTCCTTTACACTAAACTTAAGACCTTTAAACGAAAGTGTTTTCAATTACTAAATTATAAATTGTAGAATAATTTTGTACAGCATAAGTAAAGAGAAAAAAAGATTTATAGTACTATATCGTGTTAACAATGCTAGTTCCATATTTGGCGTTGGGTTGCATATACTTTGATAATAATGTATAATTATTGTACTTTGTTATTGCCTTTGGGTGTAAAGTACAAATAAATTTATTATTATTATTATTATTATTATTATTACTATTATTATTATTATTATTATTATTATTATTATTATTATTATTATTATTATTATTATTATTATTATTATTATTCAGAAATACCGTACACACAAGACTATCTTACTACCCAGCTCGCGACTATCCGACCCCTTTACTGGTCAGGTCTAGTTCGTACCCATCTTCATAAAAGTTTCTATAATAAAAGCAGGAACAATTTTTGTAGATGATAAATTTTACTTTTAGTTCCTTCACAAAAGCACAAATTTGCAAAAGGAAAAGCAGGAATGATTATCAACGAATTGCTACAACACTAAAAACTGAAAGTTTTGACTTTCTTTTTACGCGTCCATTTCCACATTTCTGAAACAAATTGATACCATCTTTTATACAATCTATTTGATTAATCTTTTTGTTTATTTGAAAATCACCTTCACGTCCTGCAATTAACTTAGGTATTATAAAAGGTATGTTTAAATGCATAGAATATTATTCTTGGAGTATCTTTTTCTGTTATAAACACTTAAAATATACGTTACAACCTAAAACAAGATCTATAAAGGTAACAAAGAAAGTTCTATCACTTTTTGCTGGTGTTGAATGGGTTCACACACCGTAAATTTAATGCGAACGGAGATAAGGTAAAGGTCAGTTTTTGGTGTGGGCATATCCAGCATATTACTCGGTTGCGGCAGTTAAGTTACACCGTGAACTTACGTAAGGACAGAGTGAACATGATACCTAGATAGAGAGTCATAAAGGCTAGTATGCTGAAGAAGTTCTATCTGGGGTCGAACGACGCTGCAGAGAAGCGGAAGATGTACAAAGTATTTTCGAGGGTGTGGTGACAGTGGAACTGTGCTTTAACAAGTTCAAGGACGGTGAAGAAACACTCGAAGACACACTAGTTACTCGAAGACCAACACCTGTTCTGAATGAAGATCTTCAGGCAGCAATTGAGGCGAACAGTGGCCAGACATGGGAGGAACTTGGACTAAAATTCAGTGTGATTGGAGAAACCATTCGGCGGTACCTCCATTCACTTGGGAAGCACTAAAAATTGCGTTTATCTTTCTCACATCATTTGACTAAGGACCAAAACACAACGCGATAAAAAAAAATACCCTAACCGTTGGGTTTATCTTCGAACGAGGGTATTGTTTCATATGTTACACGACCATGTTGACATTTCAAATAAGCAAGTTGATTCAAGGAAGGTGGCCACAAGATGGCGGATGACAACCTTAAACACGTCATAATGTTTTGCCCCTCCCGATAACATTGATCGTAATTGACTACGGATCGACTGCATTTAAAGTTTCCCAAACATTTAGCCGGTTCAGATTTTGTATTTCATTTAAAAGAAAACATTATCTTTCAATTACGTCGGACATTTGGACATTTTCCAATATGGCGTAGTGGGATTTTAGTATGTCATTTAAATAACCTTTACCAAATCTATGAAAAGTTTAACTTGTTAGTAATTACTTCCTAAGTTCAAAAAAAATTTAAATCAGTTTGACGGGAGTTTTCTGAAATTTAGAATTTAGAGCGAGAAACTTTTAAAGGTTTGCGTTTTATTAAAAAAAATATTGTCTATAAAAATATTGTATTATCTATCTTCTATAAAACGACACTCAGTTTATCCCTTTATGTACAACTATAGCAAAAATATTGCTAGTTTTACTTGGATATTGTCACATCCAGCGACCATTTTCCAATGTGGTGGCGAAGGTCAGGGTATTTTAGTATGTTGTTTAGAACATCATTCCCAACATCTGCACCAATTTTCAGCTTGTTACGAATTTGTTCCTTTCTTCATTAAAATTTGAGCTTCATTTACTGCACTAATAAAAGAGGTTGAGGAGTTATGCCGTATTCTGCCCTTTTGTTATCTGGACTGCCCTTCCATCTCATTAGGACATATAATTGAAGTTCTAGTGTAATGGCTATAATTCTTAATTTTTATAGCATACTCTGCATCTCTTGTATGCAGTACCGAAATGTACCTTTAATTATAGAACGTACAATGTCCTTCCGGCAGGACGTAATGTCCTAAAAGTCCTACTATGGTAATTATAAATTAGATTACATTGTGTACTTCAGCATGGCAGAACGTTCTCCAGGTGAAAAGATCATTTAATCTAGCGTTAACACAGACAAAAATCATGTTGGTACGATAGGCAGGATGGCGACTCTGACTTTTGTTCCTCAAGGGCGTAGACTTGTACGTTCCATCATAAAGGATCTATCAATTCTAGGGAATAAATGTTCTGTAATAGCTAATTTTATAGTATAACGGAATGAACGAGGTGGATTTGTACATTCATTTTAAATTGACACACTAACTTTAGAAGATGATTTCTACCAAAACGCCTTCTAAAATAAATTCAAATCCTCTAAAAGTTAATATGGCGAGGTACGAGCTATACAAATTCACAAGTGGGGTGAAATGCGTTTCTCTGTAAACAAGATATCTTTTTGCCATTAACAGCTAGAGGGATCAAATTTGGTATATAGGTACCTTAGGTCAATCCCGAAATCCAATAGCCGAACCAGCCATCTAGGGTCACTCTAGGTTAAAAGGTAAAATTGAAGACATTCAGGCAAAAACCCGTCAACTCCAGAAAGTGAAAGTGTAAAGGAAATAGCTTCACAAGGGCTTCTCATCATCTGATTTTCTTCAAACTTGGCACATGTATATTAGACCGAAAATAAATAGACATGTATTTTTTGTTTCTTTCTGAAATTAGGTTAAGGGGAAAAGGGCCTCTTTTCAAAAAAGTGTCCTCGTGATTAAAAGGGCCACTTAAAAGAAACGAAACTCAACTGATGCAACGATGATTTCAAAGTAGGAAATACGGGTTTTGTCGCTTTTGCGAGAAAAGGGTTGCAGTGGACAATGCCTCCCTTCGAAATAACAAATTATTCCGCACAATCCTGACCGAAGTTGGAAATGAAGTCTTTAAGTTTTACGATTATGCCAGTTAAGCTAAAGGAGACGGTGATGATGAGAGATGAATGAAATGGTGGAATGAATAAAGTGGGAAACGGGAATGGTGGAAACGGGAGAACCCCGGGAAGAGGGTCCACCACAAATTCCACCACGGCGCGAGCTAGTTCCAACCAGGGATCCCAAGCACCGGAGGTGAAAACTCTACCATAGCCACCGCGCCCCCAAGAAATTGGATTTCAATAGAATTGCTTCAAACCGTTATATGTCATAGATATGGTGTTGGTTTGGCCACAATGAGGTCACTTTTCTGAAAGCAGCTGAAGATAGCATGGGCGCCCACAGAGGGGGGAAAGAGTGTGCAATTGCCTCTCACTGGATTTTCGAAAAGGTTAACATTTATAGGCTCTTCTGGTGATATGTTGAAGATCTTATCATGAGGAAAGCTCTTAATGGACAAAACCATACTTTTAAAATCAACATTCACTAAATGATTTAGAGTAGCAAAATTTAGTCAAGTACATCACTAAAATTTTAATCTACTTCTCTCCCTCATATGATGTTTCATATTTTTCAGTAATAATTATATTCAGCCTGATGCTGCATGCAATGCTAAGTATTTTGAATGATGGTATCCAGCAGTTGAGTTGAAACGATAATTTCACTCTTTGCTGTTTCTTTTGCTAACGTGGTGCTGATAGCAATGAGGTTTTGTTTTGTTGGCTTTAATCCTAGCAATTGTCTGTCTGTGTGCGTGTGTGTGTGTCTTGTCCACCTTGGAAAATATCCTGCGGGCGCTCATGGAAGATAGTGATATTCTAGAACTCGATTAAAATGACTGAAACTGTGATATGTTGTAGATGTTGTGATCCTGAGTAAAAATGTCAATAGGCACAACCACCAATCACTGACCGTCTGGCCACTACAGTGTCGCTTTTTTGGAAACAGTAGCTAACGATATTCCGGACTTCGGTGGAATTGCTTGAAACCGTGATGTGTTGTTAATATTGTGACCTTGAGGAAAAGTCTTAATGGGCACAACTACCACTCACTGACCGTTTGGCCAGTACTAGGCCACATTTTTAAAGCAACCGAAAGTAGTGATGCTTTGTATTTCGGTGAAAATGACTGAAACTGTGGTATGTTGTAGATATTGTTATCCTGAGGCAAAGTCTCAATGGACACAACCACAAATCATTAATCCTTTGATCACTACAGGACTTACTTTCTTGAAAACAGTCGAATATAACAATGTTCTGGATTTCGGTAAGATTGAGTAACCATCGAATTATGACAAAACCATCGAATTATGACCGTTTGGCCATAGGACTGCCAACTCTGGAAATAATAATAATAATAATAATAATAATAATAATAATAATAATAATAATAATAATAATAATAATAATAATAATAATAAGCTCCCCTTAGTATTCACTATGGTATAGGTCTGAGTGTGAAATATCTCTGTTCGGACCCATTGATGGGAATGAAATGCACT
Organism: Thermobia domestica; assembly: GCF_964235325.1. Taxonomy (NCBI): domain Eukaryota; kingdom Metazoa; phylum Arthropoda; class Insecta; order Zygentoma; family Lepismatidae; genus Thermobia; species Thermobia domestica. The sequence goes on from NC_137455.1 coordinate 362,656,432, forward strand.
ATCGTGAACAAAAGTGCACTAACACCTGTATTCTGCGTATCATTAGTACAATCACTAATAAGCTTAATAGATATATTATGCTATAAATGAGAAACTGGAATCGCCATTGATCATTATATTGCATTTAACAGTAACTACCAGTTCCTTAATGTCATTGAAACAGGTGAACAAAAGTATATTAATTTTTACGTGGCAATTTTGGATTTGGGAAATGAAATTTATTCTTTAAACTTATACTTCAACTAGAGGAAATTGCTTTAAGAAATCCTTTTTCACTCTCAATAAATAATAAAATTCAAGCAAATTTCTAAATTTCCCTGATTCACTCCCTGTCTTCTTTAAAATTGTCAAAACGCATGAACAAAATATATTGATCGTTGATAGATGGTGAAGGGTGACAGAATGAAAGTTACTTTTTAAATCTATACTTCCAATTAGATACAAATTTGAAGAAAAAAAAGGGGTTGGTAAGAAGTTTGTATCAATCACCGGCTTTAATGAAAATCAGCAATATTTCTGGCAAGGCCGGTCAAAAACCGGCCAGTTGGCAACCCTATTTGACCACTACAGGTCCGTACAGGCCCATTTAAAAAAAACAGCCGGGTATAACGATTTTTTGATCTCGGTATAAATAAATGAAAGAGTGATATGTTGTAGATGTCGTGATAATGAGAAAAATTGTCTACGGTTTTCCTTTATCTCGTAAGATGAGCTTGTGAATATGGTCTATGCTTAAATGATGTTCGCCGTTACTCTCCCCATCCCTTTCGGAGTTGTGAGATATGAATTTTCAGGGTTTCATACAATTCTACCAAAATTCTAGAGTATCCTTACCTTTAGCTGTTTAAAACAAAATGTGACTACGTAGTTGCCAAATGGTCATTGATTGGGGGTTGAATCCATTGAGACTTTTTCTCAGGATCACAATATCTAAAACATATCACGGTTTCAAGCAATTCCTTCATAATAAATAATACCGTTACATTCTGTTCTTTTTCCTAAGTGAAATGAAATCTTTGCAACACGTGACGTAAAACTCAAAGATTTAGTTTCATTTGTTTTCTAGGTGTCGCTATAGTGGCCAAACTATCATTGATTGGTGGCTGAAGTGTTGATATATTTTTTTCAGGATTACAATATCTACAACGTATCATGGTTTCAAATAATTCCACCGAACTCCGGAATGCCATTACCTAGAGCACTTAAACAAAAGGGGTCTAGTAGTTACCAAACGGTCAGTGGTGGGTGGTTGTACACATTGAGACTTTTTCTCAGGATTATAATATCTTCAACATATCATAGTTTCAAGCAACTCCACCGAAATCCAGAATAATGTTACCATCTGCTGTTTTCAAAAATGTGTCTCTGTAGTGGCCAAACGGTCAATGATTGATGGTTGTGCCAATTAAAACCTTTTCTCAGGTACTCCAGGTCTTGCTCTGTGATTCAACTTCTGAATTAGTTCCTTGACTATCTATAATTTTTAAATGTTTCATTTTAGAAAATATATTTTTTTAAAACTACATTCATACATGCTGCTATGATTTTAATGGGGTTCAAATCTATCATGGTGACCTCGCATCCTCGTTCAACGAGGGCCTAGTTTAATTATGAGTACAGTAGATGGAAATATTCTCGTGAAAATAAGCTTCTACTTTGCCGTCCTCCAATCAGCAAGTTATTTTGAGTATGTAACGGCTGCAGCTAGATTTCCGTTGGTGGAAACCACAAAAACCGAATTCCTTGGATTTATTTTTATTTTCATATTTCTCCGAGTGGTTCTGCGGCGCCACTTGCTGCAACAATAGTTTCTTCTGGCTTGATACGGGTAATGAGCTGGTAAAATATCAAAACAAAATGAGCGAAAGTCTTGATATCGATATAGAATATTTCACATTTAAATTTGGTTATTTTACGATGTTAATTAATGATCGACCTCGCCGTGTTCAGTGACCCTTTTGTTATTGTATTCAAAGGACAAGCCTAACCTGGAAGTTTGCAAGATATTGTGATTTGTGCAAGGGAACTATTTTAATTCTTTAATAGTTACATGATTTTAAATTTTGAGACTACTTGCTTTTTAACGTGTAAGATGTGGTCAAAACGTATTTAACTAGTCTGATTTTTAGTCCTCCCCGATAAAATCCACCTTTACGAAGACACTTATGTGTCGGGTGGGACGTATTGCGTGCTACAGTGAAATTTAGAGCTATGTCGGTGCTAGTTCACTACCAGAACTGCCACCCCTACCGAATTGGTCTAAATGTAGTAGTCAGACAAAGAGTTTTTTGGGAGAAAGCAGCAGTTCTCCAGTAGCCAACTTGGCGGAAATCATAGTGATTGGCATGGCAACTTGGACATTAGTCCCAGGCGTGATCAGAGTGACTTTAACGGCTGGGATATTGCGGAGTGGAAGGCAACGGGAAACCACCACTGTATTTTCCTTAGTTTGCTTTCAGGAAAAAGAGAACCCATGTACAATGGTCATTCGAAGGTCAAAATATAGTTCCGGAGGTAAAATAGCCTCCCATTCGGATCTCCTGGAGGAGGAATGGTTTGGGAAGGACTATTGGACGAGAAAATATAATGGGGGAAGACAGATAGAGAAAGGAGCACAGGGAAGAGCAATAGGTTTTGGGTAGGGACATGGAATGCACGTACTATGATACAGGGAGGAAAATTAGGAAATCTTAAAGAAGAATTGAAACACAATATTCTATATTTGGTAGGAGTTTGTGAAGTAAGATGGGAAGGTTGTTGAACAGCGAAGGGTATAGAATGTTTTACTCAGGCAATGAAAAGAGCGGTCATAATGGCGTACGAATAATTATTGTAAAGCGTCTAATGGAGAAGGTAGTGATAGTAGAATTTATTGATGATAGAGTTATGATGTTAAAACTTAAAGGGAAAATGAAGGATCTACTGGTGATACAGACACGTGCACCGACCACTTCGCATGCATCCTAAGAAGTAGACGAAAATTATGAGAAAATAGAAGAAGGTATAAATAGGCGAAGAGGTGTGCATGCGTAATTGTAATGGGAGATTTCAATGCAGTTGTGGGAGAAAAACAGGAAGGTAGTATCGTACGCAAATATGGTTTAGGTGAAAGAAATAAAAAGGGAGAGGGGCTAGTGAATTTCTGTAGACAGATGTCACTAGTAATTGGGAACACTTGGTTCAATCAGCACAAGAGAAGAAGATATACATGGAAATCACCAATAGTCAGTGGAAAAATCAGATAGTCTATGTTATGATTCAGGACAGGTATCGGAATAGCTTAAAGAACGCGAAGACCCTTCTTGGGGCTGATATTCTCTCTCATCATAATCTTGTGCTGGCTGAAGTAGATATTCAACTGAAAAATGTAGACAGAAGAAAAATAGGTAACAAAGTGTTGAGTACTGAAAAGTTGAAAAACGAGCAAATAAGAAATCTTTTTGTTGAAAAATTCGAAGAGAAATGTTCAAACGAGGAAGGGATATGCGCAAGTAGTAATGTACGGTGGAAACGTATTAAACGTAGCTTACAGATGGCTGCAGAAGAAGCAGTAGATTACCGCAAACGCAAAACGGCTAAGAAACAATGAGTTACAGAGCAGATATTGCAGAAAATGAGGGAGAGTAAGACGTGGAAACACGTTGATAGAGAAAAGGGCAGAAAGGTGTATAGAAAGTTAAATAATGAGTTACGAAGAGAAACAGACAAAGCGAGGGAAGAGTGTTCCAAAAGAAAAAACGAGGACACAGAAGATTTAGAAACACTTGGGAAATGTGAGGAAATGTACAAGGAGGCGAAATCTATGGAATTTCGTAGGATACAAGGGGGTATTACGATGGCAGTAGAAAATAAGAATGGGAAGTTAGTCAGCAAGAGAAATGAGGTCATAGGAAGATGGAAAGAATACGTTGAAGAATTATATGAGAGTAAGGAGAGAAAGTGTAGCCTAGATGTTGAAGTAGAAACTGAAGTAGATAAGGATGATAAAGGATTTAGTATTCCTCGGGAAGAGTTTGAAAAGACTATATCCGAGATTAGGGATGGAAAGGCAACCGGAATAGATACTATACCAATCGAATTCATTAAAAATAGTGGAGACATAGGAAAGAAAGAATTTTTCGACTATGCAACGAAATATATGAAAGAAGAGAGTGGCCAAAATACTTTCTAAAGACGATCATTATACCGATGTCTAAGAAATCGACCCAAAGAGATGCGAGGCTTATAGAACTATTATTCTCATATCTCGTGCAGCTAAAATTCTGCTCTGAATACTGAACAGAAGGAAGAACAAATGGGAGGAGCAGCAGTTCGTGTTAAGAAGAGACAAAGCCACAAGAGATGCTGTTTTGTGATTAAGAGCGATCGGTGAAAGATTTATAGAAAAATTGAAAGTTGTGTATGTTGTATTTATTTATCTAGAAAAGGCTTTTGAGTGTTGGAAATTGTTGTTGGGAGTTCTAATAAAGATAGCGTTGGAATCGAAAGACAGAACACTCATAAGAAACTTATACATAAACCAGCAAGTAAGTGAGAAGGACTGACGGAAGAGAGTGCAATTGGAAGGGGAGTTCGACAAGGATGCTGCTACTCGCCGACACTATTTAATGTATATTAGAAGAGATAGTGAAAAAGAGCCTAAATGATGATTACTTTAGGTATAATGCTTAGATGCATAAGATTTTCGGACGATATGGCGCTTGTTGCAGAATCTGAAAAGGAAATCAATAAAATCTTAGGAAAAATGAGGATGGGCTTTGAAGAATATGGGATGAAAATAAATATTAGAAAGACAAAAGCTATGGTGATTGGAACGAAGGCTCTGTGTTAAATATAAAAGTGGGAGGGGCGAAAAGAGAACAAGTGAGTAGTTTTCGATATATGGGTAGTATTTTAGTAATGGCATGAAGTGCGAACGTGAAATAAAAGCACGGATAGGAATGGCAAAAGAAGCTTTTAGGGGAAAAATCTGTTTTCTGGTACCTTGAATAAAGAGTTGAGATAAAGACTCATAAAATGCTTCGTGTGGAGCGTTGTACTGTATGGCGCGGAAACGTGGACATTACGTAAAAGTAATGGAAAACGACTGGAAGCATTGGAAATGTGGGAGTGAAGAAGGATGGAGAAAATAGTTGGATCGAGCGGAAAACGAATGATTGGGTGTTAGAGATGGTGGGGAGAAAAGAACAATTAAGATATTATGAAGAACAGGAATAGAAACTGGTTGGGACATTGCCTAAGAAGAAATTGTATCATGAGTTACGTCATAGAGGGTATGGTGGCGGGAAAGGGAGGAAGAGGGCGAAGGATACTACAATTAATGGATGATATAAAACAGGAAAATCATACCTGAAGAAGAAGAGGTTATCGGAGGAACGTGGAGCATTGAAGCTTCTCAGCTGCTGCAAGTGACCTGCCAGTAAGGGCAGAATACCTATGATGATGATGATTACTTGATCTATATTACAACATATAACATATAGTTAACAGAAGAAGTCGTCTTCGCTTCACTGAAAGTCTTGTCTCATATTGCTTGATCTAAATTACAATTCATGAAATAAGTACATCTAATACCACAGGAAGTGGTCTTCGCTCCCCTAAAAGTCTTGTCTCATATCACGTGATTTACAATACAATAAAATATATAAGTATTACATGTAGTTACCAGGAGAAGTGGTCTTCGCTCTCCTAAATTATAGTGTCATATTATTTATCCTACATTTCAATACAACATATAAGTACAACAGGTATTCACCAATGGAAGTGGTCTTTGCTTTCTGTGTCTCATTCTAACGCCTACTGTTTGTGAGAGATTTGGTTTTCACTTACTCGACTTAAGCGCATACAGTATAATATATAGCTAGCATATCGCATAAGTACCTTTATTTCTCAGGATCTTATAGTCTTCATTATGCTGAGATCGAACACTTAAGTTTTCGTCTGACTACGATAGAACGAGGAATAAATAGAAGGACTAAAGCTGTGTTGTTCCTAGCAGTGACGTCGCTACAGGGACCCTCTTTGATATCCGTTTTCGATTGCTCCCTCAGACCAAATAATATAAAACTATTATTTTTCGGTGTACAATAAAATCTGGAACTCTGCTTGGCCCCTAAGAAATTAAAGCTTCTGTCATTACTGGTTGGTAGATAGAAGACTTAACTACCTCAAAACTGATAAACGGGTGTTTTGCGAACGCTTAAACTTACCTAATTGAAGAAGGTAATAGTGTCTTCTGTTTCTGTTTCAATGAGAAAGCATTTTAGTTAAGGATAGATTAAATATAGTCAATGATCTGTTCTTTTGCATATGAAGGCCTTTCGCTAAGCTCTCCTTACTAAATTTTCGAATTGTAGTGAATAAAACAATTATAAAAATGCAGATGGTAATCCGCTAATATATACAAAATACTAGTAACTAAATGAATAAAATACAAACCTTTTCTTTTACAATAGAAATTTGTGTGCCCAGTTTGTAACCTATTATATTATTATTGGGCACTATATCAAAGGTCCAGAAACAATTTTTACTTCATTTAATAACGGCTTACTTTCTACATTTTTGATATTAAAATGACTAAAAGCTAGAAGACTGGAAATGGATTTAGTGAAGAGATTTACTTTAAAGTTGATCTTATTTTAAGCTCTTCTATTTTAAAGTTAAAAGAGTCGTACAAAATACAGTGAACAGGAGTGTGTTTCACTATTGTTCTCGAATTTTCAGCTAGTGAGGGTAAAAAACTTAATTCTGAATCTCTATTTTTTTGTTTTCGTTTTAATTGCTTGTTGTCATCCAAATGAATGTGTTCATCACTTTTTGCCTTGTTCTTTTCTAGGGGTTATAATCAGTTAATTTTTCGAGTAGGGTGTTGTGTTTAGGTTTAAATTTTTTTTTCCTGGGGGGAAACTGACTTTGTCTTCTAACACTTATAGGACGCATGTTTTTAATTAAATTATTTTAAATTTTCAGTCGATATTATAACTAAATGTAAGTAAATTGTGCGGAATCAACTGGAATAAGTATAAGATAATCCCGAATAAGATACACCTAAGATCCGAGTTCTGTTGAGGAATTTAATGAAATAGACAAGTCTTACACCATAGTATTCTAAAATTTGCAGTCTATTCTAATAGCTAGTAGTAGATGACTGAGACTTCTTAGAATGCTTTGTTAGGGTAGATCATTATTATTTTTACTTAAATTAATTACTGATTAAGATATCATGGTGGTCATGGTTTATATAATCGGAGAAAGTCAAAATCCTGAGATGAGGATGTGTGTTTTTCTTTTTTATAAGGTCTCACAGAATTTTTTCTTAAATAAAATCAGTATTCTAATCAACCTGAGAGCAAAATATTAGAAAAATAATTATAAAACATATGAGACATTACTTCAGGGGTTTGTTGTGAGGATGGCCTCTGTGCAAAATATTATACTATACTAAACTTAAACTTGAAGTTCTTATGTCGGTAGACAATTGTCCGTTGCAAAACCCCAAATGACGCTACTTCACTACATGAAAAACGCTTTTCAGTTAATATAATAGTATTGGCACAGTGTACTGTAGCGCTCTGAAATATGGTTCATATATTTGGCGGAGCAATCGGCCGTAAATATGTTACAGCTCTTCCAGGCTAGGTATACTGTAAAGCTTTATCTGGCTTTTGCTCATTGAACCAGACAAATGTCCAGATCTCTCATCAGAAGTTTCTCTTCGAGAAGGTACAAAATCAACCTTGAAGAAAGTTTTTGAGAAGGAATCATCGAAGAACTAGATGTAAAGGATGCAACATATATTGTAGACGGAGGGTTTCTTCTTCACCATCTGCCATGGCCAAAAAATTGTACCTTTGGAGCTGTGTTAGAGAACTATTGTACACATGTTCTTAACAAATATGGTCAAAAATCTATCGTTGTTTTTGATGGTTACCCTAGTGAGCCTACCACGGAAAATGAAGAACAAAACAGGAGAGCAGCGAACAAATCTTCACAAGACATAATATGTTGTTAAAACACAGTCTGTACCACGGGAAAAGACGAGTTCTTAGGTAATAGAAACAATAAGAAAAAATTATCGTTGGCTCTGGGGTCTGAACTCGCGAAACGGCGATTGACTGTAATTACAGCAGAGGAAACGCAGATGTTGACATTGTAATGACGGCCATTCAACAGTTGAAAACTGCTTCAAAAGTTATTGTTGTAGAATCTGATACTGACCTGGTAGTCTTACTTACTGCTTTGTCTCCTCAGAAAGAAAGCGCTTCAGTTTACTTCTGTAAAGAGAAAGGTAGTGTGACTCCGAACATACGATATTTCAGGATCGAAACATTGATTGAAAAGTTTGGAGATTGCCGGCAACTACTTTTGTTCTGTATGCGTTTACAGGATGTGACACGACGTCGTGTTTTTATGGTATGGGCAAATTAAAAGTAATAGATATGCTCAAATCACCGGAATTTCAAAACTGAGCCCGAGTGTTTTTGAATATTTCAAAATCTAAAGGAGAAATATTATCTGGAGGTGAAAAATTAGTTTTGGCTTTGTATGGTTTGAGGGAATATTCAATTTTGAATGAAGCCCGATACCACAGATTTTTGTCTTTGACAAAGAAAAGTTCACTAAGATCTAACTTTGACCTGGACAAACTAACTCCAATTTCTGAAGCGTGTAATGAACATTCGCTCAGAGTATTTTTGCAAGTACAGAAATGGTTAGGAAATAAACTTCCTGACACAGAATGGGGTTGGAGGATAGAATTAATTAAAGAAAACGGACGCTCCAAAAATACATTGAAACATATTCCAACATCCAAGCCATTTGCACCAGACGAGCTTCTATTCATAATATCATGTTCGTGTCAGCAAGGATGTGGCCAATACTGTAAATGTAAAATAACTAAAAGGGATTGCTCTGCAATGTGTCAGCACTGTAGTGGGCTGTCTTGCCTAAATTCACATTTCTATTCCGAGGAAGAACTTGTAGAATCATCATCCTAAAACTAAATAGTATACTGTATAGCTATGGAAGATTAAGTTGAAAATACTGCAGTAAGCATAGGGACATGTTCAAAATTAAGATGTAAACATAATAAAAAATGTAATAGATATAATTTCATATGCTAATTTACTGAGAAGATCCAAGGCAAAAAATAGGAAAAGGAAGAGCAAACAAAATATTTCAAATTTTTATAGTTTATTTGTTTATCTAGAAATTATTAGATTTATAAAAAATAGAAAATAAAATAATTTTATCACTTTTTAAGAATAAAACAGAATGTGAAAATTATCAGTGTGTTGAAGAGTTTTGGAGATAATACCTTTTGTCAGAAACGCTTATTTTTAAATTGGGAATGGTAATGGGGATAGCGTAAGGGTTAAAGCTTCACAGGGGAGGCAGGACTAAAGAAAAATGCTTTTCTAACAGTGCAGTGGTTTATTATTTTTTAAAAAAGCTTTGTTATTAATATTTTTTTCCTTGGAAATGAAACATAGTGACTGATATTTGAGGCAGAAAGTTGAGCCCGCTCGTCTTCAAACTTACCTCCGTACATGGCTAATTTTAAGATTAACCCTCACAATATATACACCGTTGGAAAGACAATTTTATGCTCTTTAAGATTTATTTGAAACATTTTTCCATATCACAACTCACTAAGAAAATATAAGAGGAAAAATGATATGGCGCGGGCGATTTTTTCATTTTTTTAATCTTTAGGTTAAAATTGCCAATAAACCATTGGGTTTATGAAAGACTTTATGAAATACGAAATTGTAGATCATATTTCACAGATTACGAGAATAAAAGGAGAATGTCAATATGTTCGTCAGTTTTGGTGATATGACCTTTTTTCTAAAACGCCCATTTTCTAACTTTGAGGGGGCGTGGGGGGAAAAGCTCCAGGGGGAAGGGCGGGGACTTTTGGGAAAATGTTCCACTTACAGTGGTCTATCACTTGGGAGAAAATCAGATTTACCCAATTTTTTCCTTGCAAAAACCTTTATTGACTGGGCTATATTACGCGTCCTTAGAGCGCAAATATTCTCCAATTATTTTCGAAATTTATTTTATTTATACTTATAGATGGCACGAGATGTGCGCTTTCACATGGCGACAAAATAGCGTACGAAATCATTATTATTTACAAGAAATAATGAATTGAAATGTTGTTCTATAATATATGTCCTCCTACAAACTATATCCATTATTTTTGCTCTCCCGTAAAATGTCTAAAATTGGACATAGAACCTTCGCGCTCAAAGAACATGATTAGTTTTATTGTAATAACAGTGAATTCGGTGGGCGAATTAGCTGAGTGATAGCACGTAATTTGATCACTTTTTGTGACGAGATATGGCCCTATGTTCTCTTCGTTGCGGCAAGGGCATCTTCGCCCAAACCGTAAATTTTGGAAACTGAGATTTTAAAAGAACATTTCTAGTGCCACCCTACTTTCTTGACTGGCGAATACAAGGTTCGTTATGAATATGTAGAAAACCGGTATTCTCCGTAGGCCAGGAATAAGTTGGTTTCCATGTCGCAAAGTGAGGTGTGTTCAAACAATAGTCGAAATGCGATCGACAGAGTTGTAGTCATTTCTCGAGTCACCATGCGCCACTGGAGAGGTTCCTGGTGGAGATTTTTGGGTCTGTCCTCATTCTCTGACTCTGCTACGTAATTATATGCCGCACGTTACACACGAACCT